>NC_058090.1:72662040-73262040 GCF_014858855.1 Bufo gargarizans | reverse complement strand
GGCATTTTAGCGGCCCTAATGCGTGAGAAGTAGTTTGAAATTCAAATGTGTAAAAAATGTCCTGTGAAATCCTAAAGGTGCTCTTTAAAATTTGGGCCCCTTTGCCCACCTAGGCTGCAAAAAAGTGTCACACATGTGGTATCGCCGTACTCAGGAGAAGTTGGGCAATGTGTTTTGGGGTGTCTTTTTACACATACCCATGCTGGGTGAGATAAATATCTCTGTCAAATGACAACTTTGTATAAAAAAAATGGGAAAAGTTGTCTTTTAGAGAGCTATTTCTCTCACCCAGCATGGGTATATGTAAAAAGACACCCCAAAACACATTGCCCCACTTCTCCTGAGTACGGCGATACCACATGTGTGACACTTTTTTGCAACCTAGGTGGGAAATGGGGCAGGGCCGGCTCCAGGATCATGTGGGCCCTTGGGCGATAAAGTCTCAGTGGGCCCCCTTACACAATGATAACTCTCTGAGTACAGATAATACAGTAGATATCACCTGCAGTCCTATGTAACAGCATAGATAACACAGTCATGGCTATCTGAGTACAGAAAATGTAGTAGTGTTACCTGCAGTCCTCTGTAAAACCACAGATAACACTAGTGCTGATAATGTGAGAGTGTTACCTGTAGTCCTATGTAAACCACAGATAACACTAGTGTAGATCATGTGGTAGTGTTACCTGCATCCTTAGTGTGCCTCCCTGTGCCTCTACCACGGACTCCATGCTGGCGGTGCTGCCTCTTCTTCCATCTTCATCTTGCCCCGCACAGAATGTCCTGATGCAGCTGTGTCAAGACAAAGGGAACACTGTGGGCATGGTGATGGTGACACACATGGGGACAGACACACACACACGGGGACAGACACACACATACGGGGACAGACACGTGTGCGATCATCAACCAACGTCTATCTAATGTGTGGCCACCTTTAGGGGACATTAAAAGGGAATTCCACCTTTAGTTATGCTCCAACCTTTTGTCACCTTCTAATATGACTCCCACTGATTCCCAGTACTGAGGGGACATGGACTGAGGTTTAAAAGGGAATTATCAACATGTACCAGAAGGTGGTCTAAACCGTAACCCATTAGGCACTGGCTAGACTGTGGGATGGAGTCTAAGCAATGCCTCAGGCCTCATGCACACTGCCGTCATGCGTCCGTTCCGTGCATTGGGGACCACAATTTGTGGTCCCCAATGCACTGGCAACGTCCGTGCGGTGGCCGGGACAAATTGAGACCCATTCAACCTGAATGGGTCCATGATCCGTCCGCACCGCACAAAAAATAAACCATGTTCTATTTTTTTGTGGTGCGGAGGCATGGACAGAAACGCCATGGAAGCACTCAGTAGTGCTTCCCATTGAGGGATTGCGGACCCATTCAAGTGAATAGGTCCGCATCCGTGATGCACACAGCCGGTGTGCATGAGGCCATAGACACAGACAGACACACACACACACACACACACAGGGACAGACTGACACACACACACAGGGACAGACACACACAGGGACAGACACACACACACACAGGGACAGACACACACACACAGGGACAGACACACACACACACAGGGACAGACACACACACACAGGGACAGACACACACACACACAGGGACAGACACACACACACACACACAGGGACACACACACACACACAGGGACAGACAGACTGACTGACACACACAGGGACAGACAGACACAAACATCATGGCCCTCAGAATACACCCAGATCTGTATAATAAACCCCCTTAATTGCACCAGATTCCACTCCACTTAAACCCCACTGCCCCTGAGTGCTCCACCTGCCCCCTCATATCTGAGCTCCATATGCTTCCCCTCGCGAAGTTCTATGTTCTCCAGAAGCACATCCTACCTCACTCTGCATCTTGCAGGCACACAGCCCCTCCTCCTTCCACAAGCTGCTGCTGCCGTCAGGGTTTGTCATGTGACTATGAAGGAGCATGTGACCAGTGATGTCACAGACCTTCTTCTAACAACTACATTCTAGCATAGGATCGATCATCTAAGGAAACTCCATCTACCCTGTTCTGAGTTCTGGGGCCGCTTACCCCAGCAGTGCACATGGTGAAAATTGACTGCATTGCTGGGGAAAGCTGCCCTAGAATTCAAAACAGGCAGGACACAGCTGTAAGAGCGAACGGGCACAGTGGGCCCCCCCAGGAGCAGGGGGCCCCAGCACTTGCCCGGGTTTGCCGGGTGGTGGCGCCGGCCCTGCAAAGGGGCCCACATTCCAAAGAGCACCTTTTACGCATTTTGATTTCAAACTACTTCTCACGCATTAGCGCCCCTAAAATGCCAGGGCAGTATAACTACCCCACAAGTGACCCCATTTTGGGAAGAAGACACCCCAAGGTATTTCGTGAAGGGCATAGTGAGTTCATGGAAGTTTTTATTTGTCACAAGTTAGTGGAATATGAGACTTTGTAAGAAAAAAATAAAAAAATAATAAAATCATCATTTTCCGCTAACTTGTGACAAAAAAAATAAAAATTCTAGGAACTCGACATGCCCCTCACGGAATACCTTAGGGTGTCTTCTTTCCAAAATTGGGTCACTTGTGGGGTAGTTTTACTGCCCTGGCATTTTAGGAGCCCTAATGTGTGAGAAGTAGTTTGAAATCAAAATGTGTAAAAAATGCCCTGTGAAATCCTCAAGGTGCTCTTTGGAATTTGTGCCCCTTTGACCACCTAGGCTGCAAAAAAGTGTCACACATGTGGTATCGCCGTACTCAGGAGAAGTTGAGCAATGTGTTTTGGGGTGTCTTTTTACATATACCCATGCTGGGTGAGAGAAATATCTCTCTAAAAGACAACTTTTCCCATTTTTTTATACAAAGTTGGCATATGTAAAAAGACACACCAAAACACATTGCCCAACTTCTCCTGAGTACGGCGATACCACATGTGTGACACTTTTTTGCAGCCTAGGTGGGCAAAGGGGCCCAAATTCCTTTTAGGATGGCATTTTTAGACATTTGGATAACAGACTTCTTCTCACGCTTTAGGGCCCCTAAAATGCCAGGGCAGTATAAATACCCCACATGTGACCCCATTTTGGAAAGAAGACACCCCAAGATATTCCATGAGGGGCATGGCGAGTTCATAGAAGATTTTTTTTTTTGGCACAAGTTAGCGGAAATTGATTTTTTTTTGTTTTTTCTCACAAAGTCTCCCTTTCCGCTAACTTGGGACAAAAATTTCAATCTTTCATGGACTCAATATGCCCCTCAGCGAATACCTTGGGGTGTTTTCTTTCCAAAATGGGGTCATTTGTGGGGTGTTTGTACTGCCCTGGCATTTGAGGGTCTCCACAATCATTACATGTATGGCCAGCATTAGGAGTTTCTGCTATTCTCCTTATATTGAGCATACAGGTAATGAGATTTTTTTTTCCGTTCAGCCTCTGGGCTGAAAGAAAAAAATGAACGGCACAGATTTCTTCATTCGCATTGATCAATGTGGATGAAAAAATCTCTGCCCAAAAAAAAAAAGGAGGGGAAAGGCGTCTGCCAGGACATAGGAGCTCCGCCCTACATCTATACCCACTTAGCTCGTATGCCCTGGCAAACCCGATTTCTCCATTCACATCAATCGATGTGGATGAATAAATCATTGCCAGGATTTTTTTTTTTTTTATATACAAAGTGTTTGCCAAAGCATATGAACACCGCCGCCCCCTCAGCTCATATGCCTTGGCAAACGTATCTTTTACTGCAGAGGAGAAATCTCGTCTTGCAGCGCCGCATACACTGACTTGCGTGTAATCTGACAGCAGCGCAATGCTTCTGTCAGAATGCACATCAGTGCTGCAGCTGGTTCATCGGTTGGTCCACCTAGAAGGTAAAAAAAACAAGACAAAAAAGAAAAAACCAGGCCGCAACGCAATAAATTTATTAACATTATATAACATTTGAACGGAACATTAACTTTTTTGCTTATCAGTGATTTTTTTTTATTTTTTTTTACCTTTTATAGGACAAACCTCTCCTTCCCCATGGGACAATGTGCAAAGCGCAAATCGCCCAGAGATGTGGCGAAGTACATTATGCACGTTGTCCCAGGTGAAAGGAGAGGTTTGCAGCAGCTGTGAGTCAAAGGGCCATAATAGCCCTGTGTGCCTGTCCTGTGAAATGCAATCCCTATGCTAAGTGTACCTGTGTGTGATACTTCCGGAAACACTCCCCTAAGCATAGGGCAGGGTGGTTAGGACAGAAATAGCGGGTGTCACGCCTTATTCCACTCCTGCTACAGACACAACATCTTTTTCGGGGTGGCGGTTGGTTTGAGTTACCTGAAACGACATTGGGGAAATATCGCTCGTGTAGACGGCTCACTACACTAATGGATGGGGCCACGGAACCTCCCGGATACAGGAGGTTCTCGATGATCTCTTCCTGAAATTTCAGGAAGGATCCTGTTCTCCCAGCCTTACTGTAGAGAACAAAACTATTATACAGTGCCAATTGAATTAAATATACAGACACCTTCTTATACCAGCGTCTGGTGCGGCGGGACACTAAATAAGGAGCCAACATCTGGTCATTAAAGTCCACCCCTCCCATGAGCAAATTATAGTCGTGGACCGAGAGGGGCTTTTCAATGACACTGGTTGCTCGTTCAATTTGTATTGTCGTGTCTGCGTGAATGGAGGAGAGCATGTAAACGTCACGCTTGTCTCTCCATTTCACCGCGAGCAGTTCTTCGTTACACAAGGCAGCCCTCTCCCCCCTTGCAAGACGGGTGGTAACGAGCCGTTGGGAGAAGCCCCGGCGACTAGGTCGCACGGTGCCACAGCAGCCAATCTGTTCTATGAACAAATGCCTGAAGAGGGGCACACTTGTGTAGAAATTGCCCACATAAAGATGGTACCCCTTGCCAAATAAGGGTGACACCAAGTCCCAGACTGTCTTCCCACTGCTTCCCAGGTAGTCAGGGCAACCAACCGGCTCCAGGGTCTGATCTTTACCCTCATAGACCCGAAATTTGTGGGTATAGCCTGTGGCCCTTTCACAGAGCTTATACAATTTGACCCAATACCGGGGCGCGCTTGCTTGGGATGTATTGTTTGAAGCCAAGGCGCCCGGTAAAATGTGTAAGGGACTCGTCTATGCAGATGTTTTGCTCAGGGGTATACAAATCTGCTAATTTGGTGTTAAGGTGGTCTATGAGGGGCCGAATTTTGTGGAGCCGGTCAAAAGCTGTGTGGCCTCTGGGACGAGAGGTGCTGTTGTCACTAAAGTGCAGGAAACGCAGGATGGTCTCAAATCGTGTCCTGGACATGGCAGCAGAGAACATGGGCATGTGATGAATTGGGTTTGTGGACCAATATGACCGCAATTCATGCTTTTTGGTTAGGCCCATGTTGAGGAGAAGGCCCAGAAAATTTTAAATTCGGAAACTTGGATGGGTTTCCACCAGAAATACTGGGCATAAAAGCTTCCCGGGATGGTGGCTATAAATTGAGTGGCATACCGATTTGTTTCTGCCACAACTAAGTCCAAGAGCTCCGCAGTCAAGAACAGCTAAAAAAAAAAACTGTGCCGAACCGATCTGAGCTGTCTCAACTAGGGATGAGCGAACTCGAACTGTATAGTTCGGGTTCGTACCGAATTTTGGGGTGTCCGTGACACGGACCCGAACCCGGACATTTTCGTAAAAGTCCGGGTTCGGGTTCAGTGTTCGTCGCTTTCTTGGCGCTTTTGTGACGCTTTCTTGGCGCTTTTTGAAAGGCTGCAAAGCAGCCAATCAACAAGCGTCATACTACTTGCCCCAAGAGGCCATCACAGCCATGCCTTCTATTGGCATGGCTGTGATTGGCCAGAGCACCATGTGACCCAGCCTCTATTTAAGCTGGAGTCACATAGCGCCGCCCGTCACTCTGCTCTGATTAGCGTAGGGAGAGGTTGCGGCTGCGACAGTAGGGCGAGATTAGGCAGATTAACTCCTCCAAAGGACTTGATTAACTGATCGATCTGCAGCTGTGGATCATTGAGCTGCTGATCCTCAATTGCTCACTGTTTTTAGGCTGCCCAGACCGTTTGTCAGTCACATTTTTCTGGGGTGATCGGCGGCCATTTTGTGTCTTGTGGTGCGCCAGCACAAGCTGCGACCAAGTGCATTTAACCCTCAATGGTGTGGTTGTTTTTTGGCTAAAGCCTACATCAGGGTGAAGCTGTCACACCAAGTGCATTTAACCACCAATAGTCTGTTTATTTTTTGGCCATATACTACATCAGGGGCAAGCTGCGCCTGTCACCAAGTGCATTTAACCCTCAATGGTGCGTTTGTTTTTTGGCTAAAGCCTACATCAGGGTGAAGCTGTCACACCAAGTGCATTTAACCAGCAATAGTCTGTTTATTTTTTGGCCATATACTACATCAGGGGCAAGCTGCGCCCGTCACCAAGTGCATTTAACCCTCAGTAGTGTGGTTGGTCAAGCTATCACACCAAGTGCATTTAACCAGCAATAGTCTGTTCATTTTTTGGCCATATACTACATCAGGGGCAAGCTGCGCCCGTCACCAAGTGCATTTAACCCTCAGTAGTGTGGTTGGTCAAGCTGTGACACCGAGTGCATTTAACCAGCAATAGTCTGTTCATTTTTTGGCCATATACTACATCAGGGGCAAGCTGTGCCCGTCACCAAGTGCATTTAACCAGCAATAGTGTGGTTATTTTTTGGCCATATCCCAGTCTAATTCTGTCACTAAATCCATACCGGTCACCCAGCGCCTAAATACTAGGCCTCAAATTTATATCCCGCTAAATCTCTCGTTACCGCTGTCCTGTTGTGGCTGGGAAAGTTATTTAGTGTCCGTCAAAGCACATTTTTTGTTCTGGGTTGAAATACAATTCCCAATTTAGCAATTTCATAATTTAGTGGTTTCTGCTATATCAGAGCTATTTGAAATCTATCCCTAAAAGGGTATATAATATTCAAGGTGCACATAGGGTCATTCAGAATAACTTCACACACATGCTACTGTGCATTTCCCAGTCTAATTCTGTCACTAAATCCATACCGGTCACCCAGCGCCTAAATACTAGGCCTCAAATTTATATCCCGCTAAATCTCTCGTTACCGCTGTCCTGTTGTGGCTGGGAAAGTTATTTAGTGTCCGTCAAAGCACATTTTTTGTTCTGGGTTGAAATACAATTCCCAATTTAGCAATTTCATAATTTAGTGGTTTCTGCTATATCAGAGCTATTTGAAATCTATCCCTAAAAGGGTAGATCATATTGAAGGTGCACATAGGGTCATTCAGAATAACTTCACACACCCGCTACTGTGCATTTCCAAGTCTAATTCTGTCAGTAAATCCATACCGGTCACCCAGCGCCTAAATACTAGGCCTCAAATTTATATCCCGCTGAATTTGAATACAATACATTGGGCCAAATAATATTTTTGTTGTTGTGGTGAACCATAACAATGAGGAAAACATCTAGTAAGGGACGCGGACGTGGACATGGTCGTGGTGGTGTTAGTGGACCCTCTGGTGCTGGGAGAGGACGTGGCCGTTCTGCCACATCCACACGTCCTAGTGTACCAACTACCTCAGGTCCCAGTAGCTGCCAGAATTTACAGCGATATATGGTGGGGCCCAATGCCGTTCTAAGGATGGTAAGGCCTGAGCAGGTACAGGCATTAGTCAATTGGGTGGCCCACAGTGGATCCAGCACGTTCACATTATCTCCCACCCAGTCTTCTGCAGAAAGCGCACAGATGGCGCCTGAAAACCAACCCCATCAGTCTGTCACATCACCCCCATGCATACCAGGGAAACTGTCTCAGCCTCAAGTTATGCAGCAGTCTCTTATGCTGTTTGAAGACTCCGCTGGCAGGGTTTCCCAAGGGCATCCACCTAGCCCTTCCCCAGCGGTGAAAGACATAGAATGCACTGACGCACAACCACTTATGTTTCCTGATGATGAGGACATGGGAATACCACCTCAGCATGTCTCTGATGATGACGAAACACAGGTGCCAACTGCTGCATCTTTCTGCAGTGTGCAGACTGAACAGGAGGTCAGGGATCAAGACTGGGTGGAAGACGATGCAGGGGACGATGAGGTCCTAGACCCCACATGGAATGAAGGTCGTGCCACTGACTTTCACAGTTCGGAGGAAGAGGCAGTGGTGAGACCGAGCCAACAGCGTAGCAAAAGAGGGAGCAGTGGGCAAAAGCAGAACACCCGCCGCCAAGAGACTCCGCCTGCTACTGACCGCCGCCACCTGGGACCGAGCACCCCAAAGGCAGCTTCAAGGAGTTCCCTGGCATGGCACTTCTTCAAACAATGTGCTGACGACAAGACCCGAGTGGTTTGCACGCTGTGCCATCAGAGCCTGAAGCGAGGCATTAACGTTCTGAACCTGAGCACAACCTGCATGACCAGGCACCTGCATGCAAAGCATGAACTGCAGTGGAGTAAACACCTTAAAACCAAGGAAGTCACTCAGGCTCCCCCTGCTACCTCTTCTGCTGCTGCCGCCTCGGCCTCTTCTGCTGCTGCCGCCTCGGCCTCTTCCTCCGCCTCTGGAGGAACGTTGGCACCTGCCGCCCAGCAAACAGGGGATGTACCACCAACACCACCACCACCACCTCCGTCACCAAGCGTCTCAACCATGTCACACGGCAGCGTTCAGCTCTCCATCTCACAAACATTTGAGAGAAAGCGTAAATTCCCACCTAGCCACCCTCGATCCCTGGCCCTGAATGCCAGCATTTCTAAACTACTGGCCTATGAAATGCTGTCATTTAGGCTGGTGGACACAGACAGCTTCAAACAGCTCATGTCGCTTGCTGTCCCACAGTATGTTGTTCCCAGCCGCCGCTACTTCTCCAAGAGAGCCGTGCCTTCCCTGCACAACCAAGTATCCGATAAAATCAAGTGTGCACTGCGCAACGCCATCTGTAGCAAGGTCCACCTAACCACAGATACGTGGACCAGTAAGCACGGCCAGGGACGCTATATCTCCCTAACTGCACACTGGGTAAATGTAGTGGCAGCTGGGCCCCAGGCGGAGAGCTGTTTGGCGCACGTCCTTCCGCCGCCAAGGATCGCAGGGCAACATTCTTTGCCTCCTGTTGCCACCTCCTCCTTCTCGGCTTCCTCCTCCTCTTCTTCCACCTGCTCATCCAGTCAGCCACACACCTTCACCACCAACTTCAGCACAGCCCGGGGTAAACGTCAGCAGGCCATTCTGAAACTCATATGTTTGGGGGACAGGCCCCACACCGCACAGGAGTTGTGGCGGGGTATAGAACAACAGACCGACGAGTGGTTGCTGCCGGTGAGCCTCAAGCCCGGCCTGGTGGTGTGTGATAATGGGCGAAATCTTGTTGCAGCACTGGGACTAGCCAATTTGACGCACATCCCTTGCTTGGCGCATGTGCTGAATTTGGTGGTGCAGAAGTTCATTCACAACTACCCCGACATGTCAGAGCTGCTGCATAAAGTGCGGGCCGTCTGTTCGCGCTTCCGGCGTTCACATCCTGCTGCTGCTCGCCTGTCTGCGCTACAGCGTAACTTCGGCCTTCCCGCTCACCGCCTCATATGCGACGTGCCCACCAGGTGGAACTCCACCTTGCACATGCTGGACAGACTGTGCGAGCAGCAGCAGGCCATAGTGGAGTTTCAGCTGCAGCACGCACGGGTCAGTCGCACTACAGAACAGCACCACTTCACCACCAATGACTGGGCCTCCATGCGAGACCTGTGTGCCCTGTTGCGCTGTTTCGAGTACTCCACCAACATGGCTAGTGGCGATGACGCCGTTATCAGCGTTACAATACCACTTCTATGTCTCCTTGAGAAAACACTTAGGGCGATGATGGAAGAGGAAGTGGCCCAGGAGGAGGAGGAGGAGGAAGAGGAAGAGGGGTCATTTTTAGCACTTTCAGGCCAGTCTCTTCGAAGTGACTCAGAGGGAGGTTTTTGGCAACAGCAGAGGCCAGGTACAAATGTGGCCAGCCAGGGCCCACTACTGGAGGACGAGGAGGACGAGGATGAGGAGGAGGTGGAGGAGGATGAGGATGAAGCATGGTCACAGCGGGGTGGCACCCAACGCAGCTCGGGTCCATCACTGGTGCGTGGCTGGGGGGAAAGGCAGGACGATGACGATACGCCTCCCACAGAGGACAGCTTGTCCTTACCCCTGGGCAGCCTGGCACACATGAGCGACTACATGCTGCAGTGCCTGCGCAACGACAGCAGAGTTGCCCACATTTTAACCTGTGCGGACTACTGGGTTGCCACCCTGCTGGATCTACGCTACAAAGACAATGTGCCCACCTTACTTCCTGCACTGGAGCGTGATAGGAAGATGCGCGAGTACAAGCGCACGTTGGTAGACGCGCTACTGAGAGCATTCCCAAATGTCACAGGGGAACAAGTGGAAGCCCAAGGCCAAGGCAGAGGAGGAGCAAGAGGTCGCCAAGGCAGCTGTGTCACGGCCAGCTCCTCTGAGGGCAGGGTTAGCATGGCAGAGATGTGGAAAACTTTTGTCAACACGCCACAGCTAACTGCACCACCACCTGATACGCAACGTGTTAGCAGGAGGCAACATTTCACTAACATGGTGGAACAGTACATGTGCACACCCCTCCACGTACTGACTGATGGTTCGGCCCCATTCAACTTCTGGGTCTCTAAATTGCCCACGTGGCCAGAGCTAGCCTTTTATGCCTTGGAGGTGCTGGCCTGCCCGGCGGCCAGCGTTTTGTCTGAACGTGTATTCAGCACGGCAGGGGGCGTCATTACAGACAAACGCAGCCGCCTGTCTACAGCCAATGTGGACAAGCTGACGTTCATAAAAATGAACCAGGCATGGATCCCACAGGATCTGTCCGTCCCTTGTCCAGATTAGACATTAACTACCTCCCCTTAACCTCTCTCCTCTGCCTGGGTGCTGGGCCTAAATATATGCCAATGGACTGTTGCAGTGGTGGCTGACGTGAAGCCTGATTCTCTGCTATGACATGCAGACTGATTCTCTGCTGACATGAAGCCAGATCCTCTGTTACGGGACCTCTCTCCTCTGCCTGGGTGCTGGGCCCAAATTTATGACAATGGACTGTTGCAGTGGTGGGTGACGTGAAGCCTGATTCTCTGCTATGACATGAAGACTGATTCTCTGCTGACATGAAGCCAGATTGTCTGTTACGGGACCTCTCTCCTCTGCCTGGGTGCTGGGCCTAAATATATGCCAATGGACTGTTGCAGTGGTGGATGACGTGAAGCCTCATTCTCTGCTATGACATGCAGACTAATTCTCTGCTGACATGAAGCCAGATTGTCTGTTACGGGACCTCTCTCCTCTGCCTGGGTGCTGGGCCTAAATATATGCCAATGGACTGTTGCAGTGGTGGCTGACGTGAAGCCTCATTCTCTGCTATGACATGAAGACTGATTCTCTGCTGACATGAAGCCAGATTGTCTGTTACGGGACCTCTCTCCTCTGCCTGGGTGCTGGGCCTAAATATTTGCCAATGGACTGTTGCAGTGGTGGCTGACGTGAAGCCTGATTCTCTGCTATGACATGCAGACTAATTCTCTGCTGACATGAAGCCAGATTGTCTGTTACGGGACCTCTCTCCTCTGCCTGTGTGCTGGGCCTAAATATATGCCAATGGACTGTTGCAGTGGTGGCTGACGTGAAGACTGATTCTCTGCTATGATATGAAGACTGATTCTCTGCTGACATGAAGCCAGATTGTCTGTTACGGGACCTCTCTCCTCTGCCTGGGTGCTGGGCCTAAATATATGCCAATGGACTGTTGCAGTGGTGGCTGACGTGAAGCCTCATTCTCTGCTATGACATGCAGACTAATTCTCTGCTGACATGAAGCCAGATTGTCTGCTACGGGACCTCTCTCCTCTGCCTGGGTGCTGGGCCTAAATATATGCCAATGGACTGTTGCAGTGGTGGCTGACGTGAAGCCTCATTCTCTGCTATGACATGCAGACTAATTCTCTGCTGACATGAAGCCAGATTGTCTGTTACGGGACCTCTCTCCTCTGCCTGGGTGCTGGGCCTAAATATATGCCAATGGACTGTTGCAGTGGTGGCTGACGTGAAGCCTGATTCTCTGCTATGACATGCAGACTAATTCTCTGCTGACATGAAGCCAGATTGTCTGTTACGGGACCTCTCTCCTCTGCCTGTGTGCTGGGCCTAAATATATGCCAATGGACTGTTGCAGTGGTGGCTGACGTGAAGCCTGATTCTCTGCTATGACATGCAGACTGATTCTCTGCTGACATGAAGCCAGATCCTCTGTTACGGGACCTCTCTCCTCTGCCTGGGTGCCGGGGCCTAAATATCTGAGAATGGACTGTTCCAGTGGTGGGTGACGGGAAGCCAGATTCTCTGCTATGGGACCTCTCTCCAATTGATTTTGGTTAATTTTTATTTATTGAATTTTTATTTTAATTCATTTCCTTATCCACATTTGTTTGCATTGGATTTACCTACATGTTGCTGCCTTTTGCAGCCCTCTAGCCCTTTCCTGGGCTGTTTTACAGCCGTTTTAGTGCCGAAAAGTTCGGGTCCCCATTGACTTCAATGGGGTTCGGGTTCGGGACGAAGTTCGGATCGGGTTCGGATCCCGAACCCAAACATTTCCGGGAAGTTCGGCCGAACTTCTCGAACCCGAACATCCAGGTGTTCGCTCAACTCTAGTCCATACGGTACTAGAATGGGACCGGCCGGAGAATCAGAAAGCTCTGATGCGGTTTTTAGGATTTACTAATTACCACAGGAAGTTCATCCTGAATTATTCCACTATTGTCAAACCTTTGACCGATATGAATAGGAAGGGCGCTGACTTCTCTGTCTGGTCGGAAGAGGCATTACAGGCTTTTTCTGCTATTAATTAATGTTTTGCTTCTGCTCCCATTCTGATGCAACCCAATGTGTCTCAACCCTTCATTGTGCAGGTTGACGCGTCAGAAGTGGTAGTCGGAGCAGTTTTGTTGCAGGGTCCCTCTCCTAGCAAATGGCGTCCGTGTGCTTTTTTCTCTAAGAAACTCTCTGCTGCCAAAAGAAATTATGATGTTGGGAATAGAGAGTTCAAATTGGCCTTTGAGGAATGGCGTCATTGGCTAGAAGGAGTGATTCATCCGATTACAGTAATTACTGACCACAAGAATCTGGCTTACCTGCAGTCAGTTAAGCGTCTAAACCCTAGGCAGGCCAGATGATCATTGTTCTTTACCAGGTTTAATTTTGTGGTCACTTATCGTCCTGGGATCAAAAACGTCAAAGCGGATGCTTTGTCACGTAGCTTTCCTGGGGGGGGGGGGATTCGGAGGATCCCGCTCCGATTTTGGCTGATCGGGTGGTTGTAACCGCTCTTTATTCCGAGCTGGAGGCAGAAGTGCTGGGGGCTCATTCCTGTCCTGCAGGGAAGTTGTTTGTTCCTTCAGAACTGCGACACAAGGTGTTCAAGGAACATAATGATACTGTCCTTGCGGGACACCCTGGGAGTAAATTCACGGTGGATCTTATTTCCCGGAGATTCTGGTGTCCAGGTTTGCGTAAATGTGTTGAGGGCTATGTAGCAGCTTGTGAGACCTGTGCACGCGCTAAGGTAGCTCACAATCGGACATCAGGATCTCTTCTTCTGTTGTCCATTCCATCTCGTCCTTGGACGCATTTGTCCATGGACTTCATCGCTGATTTACCAAGTTCCTCAGAGAAAACTGTGATTTTGGTGGTGGTGGACTGCTTTAGTAAGATGGCTCACTTTGTACCATTATAAGGTTTGCCCAATGATAAAACTCTCGCTCAGTTGTTTATTGATAACATCGTGAAATTACACAGCATCCCCTCTGATGTGGTGTCTGATAGGGGGACGCAATTTGTTTCCAGGTTTTGGAAGGTGTTCGTACTCATCTGGGTATTCAGTTGTCTTTCTCTTCGGCTTTCCATCCTCAGTCAAATGGACAAACTGAGCGCACTAACCAGAACCTGGAGACTTATTTCAGGTGTTTTGTCGCTGAGAATAAGGAAGAATGGTCCTCGTTTTTGCCTTTGGATGAATTTGCCTTGAATATCCGTAGACAGGAGTCCACTGATAAGTCACCATTTTTTGGCGCATATGGTTTTCACCCTCAGTTTGGTACTTTTTCTGGGACTGAATCTTCTGGTATACCTGAAGAGGAGGGATTCTCTTCTTCGTGGTCTTCTATCTGGAGGAAGATTCAGGTTAATTTGAAAAAGATGGGCGAAAGATATAAACAGATGGCTGACAAGAGACCTATGACTGGTCCTGACCTGTGCATGGGTGATTTGGTGTGGTTGTCCACTAAGAACATTAAGTTGAAAGTACCCTCTTGGAAGTTGGGCCCAAGATTTATTGATCCTTACAAACTCTCGGCCATTATTAATCCGGTGGCGTTTCGTCTGGAACTTCTGCAGGCCTGGAAGATCCATAATGTGTTTCACAGGTCCTTGTTTAAGAAGTATGTTGAACCTGCTGAACCATCTCCTTTGCCTCCTCCTCTTGTCTTGGTAGATGGTAATCTGGAGTTTCAGATCTCCAGAATGCAAGGAACCAGTTGTCTTTTCGCCTGCTCCCTAGCTGAGGGTTTGCATCGATTGCAGCAGAGCTTAGGTTCGAGTGCATGAACACTTCTACCATCGAGATTTGTTCATGTTGGTAGCAGTCAGGGAAAGGCTCAGGGATGGTCAGGAGGTGACCTTTCCCTGTTCCCTAGCTGTGGGGCCTAGACTATTGTTTTGTGTAATTTTGTTGTGTTTGGTTTGCTTCTCTTCCCTCACCTTCTGTGACAGACTCCTGCCCAGCAGAAACAGTTTAATTCTATGCTTTCTGTTGTTTCTGCTGTGTCATTGAGCTTACCTTACATTATATAATAAATCTTAAAGGCATATTATCTCTTCTGCTTCTATGAACACAATATATAACAGTTATATGACACCCAAGCATGACGTCACTGTAAAAAACTCTGCCCTTGTCTTTAACACACAAACATAGGAACTGTATTAAGGTTATTGACAGGTTTAGCTGTATAAACATAAAAGCTATATTAGCAACCTAGGACAGGTCTTAGCTGGCCAGCTACACTGCTATTGAATCTTACTGCACAACATAGCAGAGAATGTGGATCCTGCTGCTAAAGGAAATGAGGGGGAAAAGTTTTTAGTTTTTCTTTCTTTGAAGAGGAAAGTCCTGGGCATATTTCTAAAGGGGGCACAGTCCTGGGCATATTTCTGAGGGAGCACAGTCCTGGGCATATTTCTGAGGGAGCACAGTCCTGGGCATATTTCTGAGGGGGCACAGTCCTGGGCATATTTCTGACGGGGCACAGTCCTGGGCATATTTCTGACGGGGCACAGTCCTGGGCATATTTCTGACGGGGCACAGTCCTGGGCATATTTCTGACGGGGCACAGTCCTGGGCATATTTCTGACGGGGCACAGTCCTGGGCATGTTACTATGAGGGGGGTACGAAAGAAAAAGATGTAGAGGGTTAATCACAAGACTTACTTGGAACAAAATCCAAGAAGTCTGTATAATTAATTTGCAGGGCGCAAGAGGAGGAGGAAATTAAAAGTTGGTGGAAAGAGGGTCAACTGCAGTGATCGATAGGCTGCCGGATGTGGTGAGTAGTTTGAACAAGTTCAACACGTACATAAAATGGAGACGAAAAAAAGGGGGAGGGACCACAGTGTGAGGCACCAGTCGAGACGGAAGAGAATATCAGTAAAGGTATCTAGAGGGCACGTATAGTTAGCCCCTATTGGATAGATAGTACTAACACCAGATATATCTAGTATTAAGACCGATCTTTAGCCAGTGGATAATAATAAGTGCATTCAGGAGAATATAGATATGAGTAAACAATAATACCTGAACATTCAAATCCTCAATAGGTATAATAAAATCAATAGAAGTAAAATTAATTCTGGTAACACCAATTTTGGTACCATATAAAATAAATAAATATTAGTCATCTCCACTCACTTCACTGGGAGGAAATTTTGAGGGATAAAACTCAAGATACCCAACAAAAAGACCGCCCAATCCTGGATCGCTTCAAGAATCTTAGGATGAGGCAGCAGTCCCAGAGTCGGTACTTCTTGCAAAAAATTCCTTTATTTCCAAACAACAGGAAAATGGAGCTCAACGCGTTTCAGGGCACAGAGTAAGTCCCCTTCATCAGGAGCAGAATGATACTACATATGAAAGACGGGCATTTTATACACAGCATGTAAGGGCCAACAACATGGTGTCGTGGGGTTGAGATGATGTCACTTCCGGGTCATACACATATCGGCAATAAAGTAATTTGTAACATACATTTTTCATAAAAGAGAAGGTATAGTGTGAAGCAAATCTAACCGGTTGTATACTGTAGAATTTGTTCTATTGAACACTAAAGAGCAGGCTTGTGTAACGGAGCGTAACCCGGAGCAATTTCTTCTGATCCGTTTCATTTGGCTAAATGGTATGTTTCTTTTCCATTTAGCATAATGACAGCTCTTAAATTCCAGATAGCTATTTGCATCTACTTTTTTAAAATGGGTCTTCGTTGTAATAATATTGGATTCCGATTCTAAATGAATGTCCAAAAAATAGCTTTATTGGGATGTTGTTCCATGGTGAAGGATAGACCTCAATCGTTGTTGTTGAGCTCGTTAAAAAAGTGTGTGAGCTCTTCAATATTTCCTTCCCAAATAAATAACATGTCATCTATGTAACGTTTGTAAAATCTTATTTTGGGATGGGAAAGAAGGCCAAACTGTTTCTCAAACATCCCCATAAACAGATTTGCATACGATGGGGCAAATTTAGTCCCCATTGCGGTACCTTTTGTTTGAATATAGAATTGATCATTGAAATTAAAAAAATTATGTTGTAAAATAAATTCTATTGATTTCAAAACAAATTATTTCTGCGAATCGGGCATAGAGGGATCTTGGCTGAGGTGGTATTTAACAGCTGCTATCCCTAATTCATGTTTGAAGTTGCTGTACAGGGAGGCAACATCTAGTGCTACCCAAATATAATCATTTTGCCACTGGAAATCCTGTAGAGGGATTTATGTATTTATGCTTATCAATACCTGTCACGTAAAGAAATGTACTGGATCTATCGTCTGAACACTCTGTCCCCCTTTCGTTTGAATGAAACTCTTGAGTAGTGATGTCCCGAACTATTCGCCGGCGAACAGTTCCCGGTTAACATAGCTTGTTCGCGTTCGCCGCGGCGGGCGAACATATGCGATGTTCGGTCCGCTCCCCTATACATCATCATTGAGTAAACTTTGACCCTGTACCTCACAGTCAGCAGACACATTCCAGCCAATCAGCAGCAGACCCTCCCTCCCAGACTCTCCCACCTCCTGGACAGCATCCATTTTAGATTCATTCGGAAGCTGCATTCTCAGTGAGAGGAGGGACTGTGCTGCTGATTCAATAGGGAAAGCGTTAGCTAGGGCATTGTTCTGTGTCCACAGACTCATCTGCTGTAAGGACAGCGTCCTGACAGCACCCCAAAAAGCCCTTTTCAGGGCTGGTACATCAATGTGCTTTTTTTTATATATATATATATATATATATATATATATATATATTGCAGTTGCCTGGCTGCCCGTGTGTGAGAGGCTGCAGGCTCAGTCACAGACAGCACGTGCACACCATTCATACAGGGTGTGACAGAAAATACCTCGCAGATAAAAAAAAAAATTATATTTTAATATTTTTCTGTGATATAATCACATTTGCAAGCCCGTGTGTGTCAGGCCCACACAGACTGTACTGTGGCCACTGACTAGGCCTCCACTCATACCATTACAGGGTGTCATTCACTCAAATACCTTGCAGATAAAAAAAATATATATTTAAAAATTTTCGGTGATATAATCACATTTGCAAGCCCGTGTGTGTCAGGCCCACACAGACTGTACTGTAGCCACTGGCTAGTGGCTAGGCCTCCACTCATACCGTTACAGGGTGTCATTCACTCAAATACCTTGCAGATAAAAAAAATTATATTTAAAATTTTTCTGTGATATAATCACATTTTCAAGCCCATGTGTGTCAGGCCCACACAGACTGTGCCCACTGCCCACCACTTATATAGGGTGGCAAAGTACCTTGCACGCATAGTACCACTTATCTAAAAAAAAATGTCAGGCAGAGGCAGGCCACCCCGAAGGGGCCGTCGTGGTGCTGTGATTTCCACTGGCCCTGGAATAATGCCAGTGTTCAGAGGCCACGTACCCTGAACCGAAAAAATTCTGAGAAAATAGTTGACAGGACACCCAATCTTCAACAGCTTCCGCTAAGAACCTTGACGCACCATCCTCCTCCAGCTCAGCTTTGGTCACCTGCTCTCAAGTTACCACTCTCCCGCCCGCCGCCGCCACCACCACCACTACCACCACAGCCACCAAAGCCGCTTCACTTGATCCCTCAGAGGAGTTATTTACACATCAGTTGGATGAAATTAGTGATGCGCAACCATTATTGCCAGAGTATGTAGATAACAGGGATATGCCTCAGTCAGGCAGCATTATACACATGGACGTACAGTGTGATGATGATGATGTTGTACCCGCTGCTGCTTCCTTTGCTGAGGTGTCAGATTCAAGTGAAGTGGTTGATGATGACGATGTGTCCGTGGATGTCACGTGGGTGCCTGCTCGAAGAGAAGAAGAAGAGGGGGAAAGTTCAGAAGGGGAGACAGAGAGAAGGAGGAGACGAGCCAGAAGCAGGGGGAGGTCGTTGCAAGGAGCTAGTGGCACAGTCAGACAGCATGTATCGGCACCCGGGGTCAGCCAGACAGCACGCCAATTAACGCATGGTGTTGCCACCACCAGAATGCCGTCATTGCAAAGCTCAGCAGTGTGGCATTTTTTTGTGTGTCTGCCTTTGACAACAGAGATGCCATTTGCAACCTGTGCCAAAAGAAACTGAGTTGTGGGAAATCCAACACCCAACTAGGTACAACTGCTTTGCGAAGGTACATGATCTCACATCACAAACGCCTATGGGATCAACACATGATGACGAGTAGAAGCAGCACACAAGCTCAAAGCCACCATCCTCCTCCTGGTCCAGCATCTTCAGCCACGTCAACCACTGCTGTTCTCCTTTCCCCCTCTCAACCACCCGCCACTCCGCCTCTCACCTTCAGCAGTTCCATCTCATCTGCCCACAGTCAGGTGTCTGTAAAGGAAATGTTTCAGCGTAAGAAGCCAATGTCACAGAGTCACCCCCTTGCCCGGCGTCTGATAGCTGGCTTGACGGAACTCTTAGCCTGCCAGCTTTTACCATACCAGCTGGTGGCGTCTGAGGCCTTCAAAAAATTTGTCGCTATTGGGACACCACAGTGGAAGGTACCAGGACGAATTTTTTTTTTCAAAAAAGGCAATCCCAAACCTTTACTCAGTGATTGAAAAGGAAGTCATGGCATCTCTGGCATACAGTGTTGGGGCAATGGTCCATCTGACCACTGATACCTGGTCTGCAAAGCACGGTCAGGGCAGGTATATCACCTACACTGCGCATTGGGTCAACCTGTTGACGGCTGCCAAGCATGGAATGCGTAGCTCTGCAGCGGAGTTGGTGACACCGCCACGACTTGCAGGCAGGCCTACTGCCACCTCCTCTACTCCTCCTACTCCATCCTCTTCCATAACCTCCTCGGCTGAGTCCTCTTCTGCTGCGGCGTCTGGCTGCACATCAACTGAATCCCCCCAGCTCCCCAGGGGCTATTCCACATCCCGGATACGACAGTGTCACGCTGTCTTGGGGTTGACTTGCATGAAAGCAGAGAGCCACACCGGACAAGCACTTCTGTCCGGCCCTGAAAGCACAGGTGGATCAGTGGCTGACCCCTCACCAACTGGAGATCGGCAAAGTGGTGTGTGACAATGGAAGCAATTTGTTGGCGGCATTGAATTTGGGCAAGTTGTCACATGTGCCGTGCATGGCACATGTGTTGAATCTCATCGTACAACGCTTTGTGTCTAAGTACCCAGGCTTACAGGACATCCTCAAGCAGGCCAGGGAGGTGTGTGGCCATTTCAGGCGTTCCTACACGGCCATGGCGCACTTTTCAGACATTCAGCGCCGAAACAACATGCCAGTGAGGCACTTGATTTACGACAACCCGACACGTTGGAATTCAACACTCCTAATGTTCGACCGCCTGCTCCAACAAGAAAAAGCCGTCAACGAGTATTTGTATGACCTGGGTGCCAGGACAGCCTCTGCGGAGCTGGGAATTTTTTTGCCACGTTACTGGACGCTCATGCGCAATGCCTGTAGGCTCATGCGTCCTTTTGAGGAGGTGACAAACCTAGTCAGTCGCACTGAAGGCACCATCAGCGACCTCATCCCATTTGTTTTCTTCCTCGAGCGCGCCCTGAGAAGAGTGCTGGATCAGGCTGTAGATGAGCGTGAAGAGGAAGAGGAAGAGTTGTGGTCACCATCACTGTGACGAACTGCGACCGCCGCGGCCACAATACGTCACAAAACCGTCACAGCGCCCCTAGTGGTCAATCCGCAAACAGGCCCCCCAGCCACTTCCAGCACACCGACAGTCTAACTTGAGTCCGTACAGTCGATAGGCTGAAAGCGCAGGGAGTGGACCTCCGATTGACCGCAAGTAAGCGTGCGACGAACTGTGACCGGAACTACACACAGGGTAGTTTAACTGCCACCACCTTGCAATTTATGGGAGCAAGGACCCCACTATCTAGATAACACAACCGAGTAGCTTTCCCTTCGGAGAGGCTAGGGTAAGTTTTTGCAGTGTTTGAAAACAGGCATATGGCTAGAGAAATGACTTGGAGGTCATTTATTATATATCTATATACAATACAAATTATCACGATGCACAGTAATTATTAACACAATAATAAAGGAAAGTATAGTCCCATAAACAAAAAGAGAAAAGAAAGAAAATACTTAGTTTCCGCAGAAAAGATGTCCGTTGGGGAAATAGTCCGTTGCAGGGGTCAAGTCCAAGAAGCCTTTGTCCAGTGTAATATGCCTACAGCCCACAGGTTCTCTGGCTGAGGCCCTCTTTAGGTGTTGTTAAAAGTGGAGAACTCCTTTAGCAGATTCTAGATGTGTTATAAAGGGTCTCAGAATCAAGGCGGGGAATTGAGAGTCCGCCTGCTGGGGCCAGCTGTATTCCTGAGGTGAATGTCAGTTCTGAAATATGGCATGTGCCATATCGTGGGATGTCTCCGCTGTACACAAGTAACAAGCACATAGTCACATTCCCTACAAAATATGGAGTTCAGGGATACCAAATATTACTATTATAACTGGTTCTATGATGGGGTAACACCATAACTTTACCTGGGCACATCTTAGAGTTATGTTTGTCCTATGTAAACGTCCAGTGAATTCTGAGTGACACGATGATGTAATTTTTACGTCCGTAAGATGCATGGTCTCTCTTGAAAAGGTAAAAATCATATCTCAGATTCATGTTGCAGTCTGGGAAACCTTGGTGCCGGCTTGTCTGCAGCAAGCCAGCTTACAGACCCTGATAGCAGCGACACCAATCGGCTCCCCCCAGGTGCCGTCTTCACACCTAGCTGTGATATCTCTTCAGGAAGAGAAGTTCTTTTGTCAACCATAGGAAGCCAGCTGTAATTGCGTTATCTGCTAGGCATCTATTGACTGACTTGAACAAAAGGACTATGTTGTTCTCTGGGTACAACAGAAGAAGACGCTCTGAATAATCAAATTGTAGGTTCTGGGGCCTAGGGAAATAATTACTGTTTAATAAGGCAGAGTAATATTGATAATATTGGGAGGACAGTTCAATATTCTCGCGGCTCATCCGTGACAATCACCACCAGAAACAGCCTTGTCATCATCGCTTGCCGGACCTGTGGCAACGCTGGAAGAGGAGTATGAGGAAGAGGAGTCACAGGAGGAATGTGGCTTTGATTAGGAGGAAGACCAACCACAGCAGGCATCCCAGGGTGCTCGTTGTTGTTACCTATCTGGGACCCGTGGTGTTGTACGTGGCTGGGGGGAAGAACAGACCGTCAATAACATCAGTGAGGACGAGGAACAGGAAATGAGTAACTCGGCATCCAACCTTGTGCAAATGGGGTCTTTCATGCTGTCATGTCTGTTGAGGGACCCTCGTATAAAAAGGATGAAGGAGAACGACCTGTACTGGGTGGCCACGCTACTAGACCCCCGGTATAAGCAGAAAGTGGCGGAAATTATACCAAATTACCGAAAGTCAGAAAGGATGCAGCAGTTCAAAACCGAAAAAAAAAAATGCTTTACACAGCTTATAAGGGGGATGCCACAGCACAATGGGAATCTAACAGGGGAAGTGGTGAAAGTAATCCTCCTCCTACCACGACCACGGCGGCAAGGACAGGACGCTTTACAGATGTGTTGTTGATGGAGGACATGCAGAGCTTTTTCAGTCCTACACATCGCCACAGCCCTTCGGGATCCAGCCTTAGAGAACGACTCGACCGACAGGTAGCAGACTACCTCGCCTTAACTGCAGATATCGACACTCTGAGGAGCGATGAACCCCTTGACTACTGGGTGTGCAGACTTGACCTGTGGCCTGAACTATCCCAGTTTGCGATAGAACTTCTGGCCTGCCCCGCTTCAAGTGTCCTGTCAGAAAGGACCTTCAGTGCAGCAGGAGGCATTGTCACTGACAAAAGAAGTCACCTTGGTCAAAAAAGTGTTGATTACCTCACCTTCATTAAGATGAATGAGGCATGGATCCCGAAGGGACTGACAGTGGGGGATACGTTTAACTAACAAAAGGCCTGATGACATGCCTTGGCCTCAAAATGGTCCCCACGCTGCTGTATTTAATGTCTGCATACCGGATGACTTTCGTGAATTCTCCGCCACCAACTAGGGTTCAAGCCGCAATGTTTTAGTCACCTTTCTGCCTGGAAAACATACATTTTTCCGGCCTCTGCTACAGCAGCGGCTGCAACAATACCAAATTTTTCAGGCATGTGTACATGCCTAATTTTTCTGGCCTCTAGTGCTGCACTGTGGCTGCAAAAACAAAACAAAAAAAAAGGCACATACATGTGTCAATTCCCCTTCGTGATCGGTACCTTGTTCTGATGAAGGGGCTTGTGTATCACAATGAAGCGATCATCACCTCTATGAGTGTGTTGGCAATGTTGCCACACCCCAGATAAGGTCATTGCTTCATTATGATCAGACTAAAAGCAATCGGCTGGATAATTTTTCATAGAAAAAACATTATTTTTCTTTTTTTCTTTTTTTTTTTTTAAGTTGTATGGGTTTTTAATAAAATAAAAAAAATCATAATAAAGTCTCTTAATAGTTTATTAGAAATAATGCAGACAATTTAAAAAATCCCCATCAATTCCAATACAAAGCAAGTACAAAGCTCAGAACTAAATTATTCCAGGATGTCGTAATGGTTTGTTAATTCGACAATGGTTAATCAATTCGACACATGTCCCCGGATAGGGGACGTAACAGGGATTAAACTGATAGGAATAGTACTAGTTAAGACACCACTCATATAGGGTGTCACAGCACATTGCTCCGTGCACGCGCAGTGCCCCAACTTGGGAGTAAGAGGACCGACCAAGCTGCTTTTACCATCTCCCGGTTCCTAAAATCAATTCAGTTTGGTGTATCAGAGTTTGGTCTGTCACTGTGAAGGCAGTCGAAGGTACCCGGCCTAAAAATTTTTTCACAAAAGGCATTCCCACCCTGATATGGGACGTAACAGGGATTAAACTGATGAGAATAGTACTACAGAAAATACCACTCATATCGGGTGTGACAGTAAATTGCACGGCGCAGACGCAGTGACCCTGGCGTGGATTCAAACAAAGGGGAGGGAGCCAGCGTTTTTTTAACCATCTCCCTGTTCGAAAAATCAATTCAATTCACCTTTTGGGGACCCTTGGTGTTGTACGTGGCTTTGTGGAGGAAGAAACCTTCAATTACATCAACGGGACATGGCTAGCTTGGTATCCAACCTTGTGCAAATGGGAAGTTTGCGGTTGGGCAAATGGACTGTTTGCGGTTGTTTGCGGTGCATTAAAAGGGGAGTTTGGTCTGTCAATGTCTGTGAAGCGGGTGTAACCCTTACACTGAAAAAATATGGAAAATTCAGCCCGCACAACCTCTAGCAGGTGCAGATTGCTATGGCGAAATACAGATACAAACGTAAAAACACAAAATGCAATCGCACACTGCAACCAGCACTCTGCCCTGCCTTTATGCTGGATGCTGAATAAGGCATTGGTGTACATTTTGGCCAAAGCGTAATAAGCCACTCACCACGTCAAGGTCGCCTTCATGAGTGGTCCCTAACACTACCTGATCGATACAACATCATACCTGATCGTATACACACACTGGATGTTTTAAACCACGTTGTTCAAAAAAATTTAGGATTGTTAGGTGATTTATGCCCTTTATGGATTAAAATCCAACTCTGCGTCAACTATATTATTTTCCATAGGAGTTTTGCCATAGATCACCCTCCGGCATGCCACAGTCCAGGTGTTAGTCCCCTTGAAACAACTTTTCCATCACTACTGTGGCTAGAAAGAGTCCCTGTGGGTTTTAAAATTCGCCTGCCTATTGAAGTCAATGGCGGTTCGCCCGTTCGCGAACATTTGCAGAAATTTGCGTTCGCCGTTTGCGAACGGAAAATTTTATGTTCGCGACATCTCTACTCTTGAGTACACCAATTATTGACCATTGAACCTTTTTATAACTGAATTCATTTGAAAAACCAACTATCCTCTAAATGGAGCCCCTTATTTATACTCCTTTTATATTCTTTTGACATTATCTAGTTGATGATACATCTTATATTATATAAAGGCTGTTTTCTTCCTTTTTTTTATATTTTTTTTTATGTGTGAAGTTTTCATGTTCATATATACATAGGACGATATATGTCTTACATCCAGACCCAATATGTTATATATTTTAAAAGAAGATAGATTATATGCATTTATTTTTTTATTTATCTATTGGATTTTATACAATCTGATGAGATGTTTCGATATGTGCTATTTTGACTATGAATTCTATGTACATTTATACTTAATATTGTATGTGTGTATGTATACGCATCGTTATGTGTGTGCATATATATTTATTCAATTATTTTTTATTTATATTTTTTTTTATTATTTATATTTTTATATTTTTTTTATTCATTTCCCCTAGTAATAGTGGTGAGATATAAATATGTTTCCCTACCACCAATAGAATTTCAATGTTGATCTACTGAGGATCTCGATATATATATTAGTTTGATATCTCTATATGAATTTTCTCTACAGCCCGTTTTTAACATTTAGTTTTAACAATTAGTTTTATCTTTGTTTTCTCATCCATTACTTATCTATGATACACACATGCCCGAAGGGACCATGTAGATCTATTTTGGTCCCGTAGTCCAATGTCAGCGTGATGCTGTCAGTGGAGCGCACCCGTCACTATGCGTTCCATGCCTCTTCTCCAGCGGAGATATGGGGCGAGACACAGGACGACGAGTGCGCCAAGTCGGGTGCGCTCCACGTCAGCATTTCGTCTGGCACATGCGCACTCGCTCAGCGTGCGCTCCAGCAGAGCGTACCACGGACCAAATAGGTTCCGGGATACGCTCCGTTACACAAGCCTGCTCTTTAGTGTTCAAAAGAACAAATTCTACAGTGTACAACCGGTTAGATTTGCTTCACACTATACCTTCTCTTTTATGAAAAATGTAAGTTACAAATGACTCTATTGCCGATATGTGTATGACCCAGAAGTGACATCATCTCAACCCCACTACACCATGTTGTTGGCCCTTACATGCTGTGTATAAAATGCCCGTCTTTCATATGTAGTATCACTCTTTCCTGATGAAGGGGACTTACTCTGTGCCCTGAAACGCGTTGAGCTCCATTTTCCTGTTGTTTGGAAATAAAGGATTTTTTGCAAGAAGTATCGACTCTGGGACTGCTGCCTCATCCTAAGATTCTTGAAGCGATCCAGGATTGGACGGACTTTTTGTTGGGTATCTTGAGTTTTATCCCTCAAAATTTCCTCCCAGTGAAGTGAGTGGAGATTACTAATATTTATCTATTTTATATGGTACCAAAATTGGTGTTACCAGAATTAATTTTACTTCTATTGATTTTATTATACCTATTGAGGATTTGAATGTTCAGGTATTATTGTTTACTCATATCTATATTCTCCTGAATGCACTTATTATTATCCACTGGCTAAAGATCGGTCTTAATACTAGATATATCTGGTGTTAGTACTATCTATCCAATAGGGGCCAACTATACAAGCCCTCTAGATACCTTTACTGATATTCTTTTCCGTCTCGACTGGCGCCTCACACTGTGGTCCCTCCCCCTTTTTTTCATCTTCATTTTATGTACGTGTTGAACTTGTTCAAACTACTCACCACATCCGGCAGCCTATCGATCACTGCACTTGACCCTCTTTCCACCTGCAGTACGCCGACCTGCAGGGTATTGCGATGTGAGGTCACGGTTAATGGGCAAGCGAGGGTTACTCACAGTTTGTAGGAAACCCTGGGCAGGCGTAGAGCAGTGATGGAGAGGCTGGCACAGAAGTCTTCTGGGGGCACTCTCTGTATGTAGGGACCAGGCCTGATGTTGGATGAGGTGCCCTGGATGGTGCAGATGTTTAATGTGCCTGGGGCAAGGTCCCTTTAAGATTCGTGACGCCAGTCCCTGTAACGGTGGCACACCGATTTATAGTTGTAATAAGTGAGGAACACAGGTTGTGGTGAACCAAACTTTTCTTTACTGGAAACAGTCCAACTTTATACAACTTGATTTCAGTTCCACTTTGCAGCAGTAATAAATAGCAGGCTTTACACATCAATGGCAGGTGAAACGTACTTTGCAAGATACTCAGAGAGTAAAATCAACATTCACAGACCAGGCTGCACTATTCCTCAGATATCCTGGCTGTCTGTATCCCCAAGGCCCGTATGCCCTAATGCTGGCTTTAATCCTTGGTAGCAATCTTCCTCAGGTATTTATCCTTGCTTTAAATTAATAATCCTTCTGCCCTTCAGCTTACTTGTCTAGCTGGAACCGATGGCTCTGCTCTGCTTTGGTTAGGGAACTGGGTTTCTCCCAGGAGGCAAACTCTTCTCCTGGGGTGAATCTTCTGAGCTAACAGTGGCTCAGGAACTTCAGGCAGGCTAGACTGCACTACTAGCCACCTGGACTGCACTGCCCTTCCCTGTCTGGGCCTAACTATATATACTAAGGGCCCTTTAGCTCCCTCTAGTGTATTTTTTAGGAATAATAGTACAGGCAAATCCCCTCCCCCAGGATTGCCGCCCCCCCCCCCCCCCCCGTGCGAGCCACTCTGACTTCCTTTCAATCCATCAGCCCCTTTTTCACTCCAACCAATTTAATATCGAAAATTTCCCCACAAGTAAGACAAAACCTAAAGATAACACCAGTGGCCAGTTCAAGAAAGCGCCTAAAAAAAGAATCAGAGGATGCAGAGGAGGCAAATCCAGATGCACCCGAAAAGAAAAAATCAAGATCCACAATCCAAAGACTTTGAACTTCCAAAAAATGACACCACTTCAACCCCATCCTCATGTGACATCATTAACGCCAATAGTAAGGAACTAGAAAGAGAAAAGGGAATTTTCAATCTCTCACGTTATACCCTCCAACCAGACGAGATAAAATTTTTGAGCAAAGGGCTATCTTTCTGTCCCACCAAATCACCAGATCCTTTTGAACTTTTTATTGACTTGAACAAATCTATTAGGAAACTAACTCTAAAACGCCATTTTAGAATCAAAGAACTCATCACACCACAGACAGGGAGTACCGTTATACCTGAGGAGTCATCCTCGGATTCCAATACCGATATGACATCATCTATATTGCCTCCTCCCATACCGTCCAATCTTCAAAGGAGTTCAACATTTTATCCTGTAGAAAATCACGGCCCTCACTTAGAGAGCTACAATACGATGGTTTTGGATGATTTCAAAAACTTATGTGAAGAAAACGATACCAAAACTGGAGGGCAAAATTTTAAACCAGCAGAAAAGAGGGCTCTCAGAACACTTAAAGGTAACAAGGATATTACCATTAAAAATGCGGATAAAGGGGTCATTCTGAATACAGACTATTATTTAAGCAAGGCAAATAGAATCCTATCCGATCCGGATTATTATAAAATTCTCAAAGAAGACCCCACCAACATTTTCAAAACGGCTTTGACAGAATTGATAGATCATGGTTTCCATCTGAACATTATCGACAAAAAAGAAAAACTCTTTTTGTCCCGTTCCCATCAGTCTCTAGCCAAGTTCTATTTTCTTCCAAAAATACATAAATCCCTCGATAACCCCCAGGCCGACCTATTATTTCAGGCATCAATTCACTCACCTTGAATATTTCTGCGTACGTAGATTTTTTCCTACAGAAACATGTTCAATCATTACCCTCATACCTTAAAGATATCCCTCATCTCATTAAGTTTCTACAGGATTTCCAGTGGCAAAATGATTATATTTGGGTAACACTAGATGTTGCCGCCCTGTACAGCAACATCAAACATGAATTAGGGATAGCAACTGTTAAATACCACCTCAGCCAAGATCCCTCTATGCCCGATTCGCAGAAAGAATTTGTTTTGAAATCAAATAGAATTTATTTTACAACATAATTTTTTTAATTTCAATGATCAATTCTATATTCAAACAAAAGGTACCGCAATGGGGACTAAATTTGCCCCATCGTATGCAAATCTGTTTATGGGGATGTTTGAGAAACAGTTTGGCCTTCTTTCCCATGCCAAAATAAGATTTTACAAACGTTACATAGATGACATGTTATTTATTTGGGAAGGAAATATTGAAGAGCTCACACACTTTTTTTTTTTTTTTGTAAATTCTTTATTTAAGACTTTTTTCAATTTTTAACAACCCAAAGCATGATGGGTACTAGGATTGATAATGAATGCAACATACTAATAAAGCATGAATACAATAAATGACAAATGACAAGTCAAAAATTACAAATCCTTACTCGGAAATACCACATAATCATGTGGAACAATAGAAAGCCAAATGGAATCCAAAATCACTGAGTAGACGCGGAAAGGGGGGGACAAGGAAGGAAAGAGGAAGGGCGAGGGGAAGGGAAAAGGGAAAGGAGACAGCATTCCCGAACCTGCACTCTCACTCAGACGTTAGGAGTGTTTTTCCTTCCGCAGATTCAAAGAAGTTCAACCAATGACTCCAGGTCTTGGTGAATTTTTTTTTAGTATGTCTCAAAGATGAAGTGAGGTCCTCCATTCTCATAACCTCCTGAACTCTATTAATCCACATTGATAGGGAGGGAGCAGATGATTGCCTCCACAGACCAGGGATGCAGGCTCTGGCCGCGTTCACCAAGTGCTTTACCACAGACTTGTTGTAGGATGACAAAGGAATCTCGCACTGATGGAGCAGGAAGAAAGCAGGTGACTTAGGGAGGGCATATGTAGTGAATTTAGAAGTAATTTCCCATACTGAGTTCCAAAATGTCGATAGAAGGGGACAAGACCAGAAGATATGTAGCAACGTACCCCTCTCAGAGCCGCAGCGCCAGCAGAGGGGAGAGGTAGATGGGAATATGGAGTTAAGTCTAGTGGGGACTCTATACCAGCGTGACATGAGCTTGAAACCCGATTCCTGAATATTGCTGGCCATAGAAGATTTGTGGATGCATGTGAAAAGTCTCAGCCGTTGGTCCGAAGAGAGCGTGATATCCAAGTCAGCTTCCCATTGTGAGACAAAATTAGGAGGAGGTTGGTCTGGGGGAGATATTAGTAAGCCATATGCGCGGGAGAGGGTACGTCTAGTTACTCCAGACTGCTCACAGATGAACTCAAAGTCCGTCTTTTCACGAGCGTACGTAGACGCAGGAGGGAGTGTAGACATGAAGTGTGTAAGTTGTCTAGATTGCCAAGGATTAAGAGTAGGACGTTCCTGATATCTCTGAGATCTGTTGAGGGGTAAGCCATTGGTTTGAGGCAGTCAGATGATGGGCCCTAAATTTGTTACATCTTATTAGTTCCTTAAAGGGACCGCGCTCTAGTCCTGGAGGGAATTGAGGATTGCCCAGGATAGGGAACATAGGAGAGGGGATGGAGAGATACCCGGGTGACTTTGAATGCTGGCAAAGGCTTTTAAGGAGGGGCCTATAGTCGGGTGCAGGCGTGCTTCCAATGGGGTCTGGGTGGACAACCAAGGGATGGCCGACAATGGAGCAATCAGAAAGGATTGCTCAACTGAGACCCATTGTTTGTAGGCTTGGTGACGACACCAATCTACTACCCTAAGAAGGTGTGAAGCCCTATGGTATGAGAGGAAGTCCGGGAGCCCAAGACCACCCTCAAGCTTGGGACGGAAGAGTATTGACCTAGCTATCCTGGATGGTTTACCTGCCCATATGAAGTGTGTCAACATTTTCAGAAGAGTATGGAAGAAGAGTCTGGGGATGTGTATTGGTAAGGCTTGGAAGAAAAATAGAATTTTTGGCAGGACATTCATTTTAAAAATGGATATCCTTCCAAACCATGAGAACGTTCCAATATTCCACCTGTCTAGGTCTGATTTTATATTCCGGAGAAGAGGCGGGTAGTTGACCTGATATAATTCCGAGAGTGTGGGGGTAAGCAAGATCCCTAGATATTTTAGAGACGACCGAGCCCATTTAAACGGGAAGTTCTCCGAAATAGATTGGACCGTAGAAGCAGGAAGAGTTATGTTTAAAGCTTCCGATTTTTGATAATTAATTTTAAAGTTCGAAAGGTGAGCATATGTCTTTAGTTCCTGCAAGAGGTTCGGGAGCGTAACCCTGGGATTGGTGAGAAAGAACAGAAGATCATCAGCATAAGCTGCAACCTTGTGGGATGTCTCACGAATCCGTAGCCCTGAAATATCGGGGTTCCCCCGTATATGACACAGAAGCGGCTCTAGACAAATCACGAAAATTAAAGGGGAAAGGGGACAGCCCTGTCTTGTTCCATTGCGAATAGACAGGAGCATGGAAAACTGGCCATTCACCTTAACCACTGCCGTGGGGTTGGAGTAAAGATTAGTAATACGGGCCAACATTTTATCCCCCATACCCACACAACGTAGAGTTTCAAACATAAATTCCCAATTCACCCTATCGAACGCCTTTTCGGCATCAGTAGATAGGAATAAAGTTGGGGTCTTAGAAGTGACGGCTTGATAGATCATGTTAATTGCTCTTGTAGTGCTATCACGGGCTTCCCTAAGGGGCAAGAAACCTGTTTGGTCTAGATGAATTATTTTTTGGAAATGTGGTAGAAGGCGAGTGGCAAGAATTTTAGAAAATAACTTCAGATCTACATTGATCAGGGAAATGGGACGGTAATTTTGGCAATGGGAGGGATCTTTCCCTTCCTTGGGTACTACTGTGATGTGAGCTCTAAGAGTGTCATTTGGAAGAGTGCGGGCCCTATCCAACGAGCTAAAGGCAGCTATAAAATGATCAGGCAAAATGTCCTTAAACTGCTTATAGTAGGAAAGCGTGAGTCCGTCCGGACCAGGAGCCTTCCCAGTTTGGGAGTTTTTAATAGCTGCCTGTAACTCATTTAATGATATGGGTGACTCCAATTCAGAAACCGCTTCTGGGGGGAGAGATGGTAAGCCCGCGGATTCAAGATAAGTTTTCACTGAGGGCTTGAATTCAGGGCTAACGGATTGGTGAGAGTCGTCCAGATTGTACAGGGTATGATAATACGATCTAAATGCTTCTGTTATTTCCTTCAGGAGAGAAGTCTTTCTTCCGGAAGTAAGTGACACATGGGGGACAAAGGAGCGTAATTTGGTCTTTTGCAAAGCCCGTACAAGGGTTCTACCTGGTTTGTTACCATGTTCATAGTAATGCCTACGGCATTTCGTTAAGGTCGCTTTGGCTTTTGAAAGACATAAAGAGCGCACCTGATCTCTCAGCTGGATAAGTTCCGCTCCCAGCTGCAAGTCCAGAGTCCGCTTATGTTGCTGTTCTATCTCGTGGATGCGAGACAGAAGAGTAGATATCTTTGCTGCTCTTTCCTTTTTCAAACGGGACCCTAGTTTAATAAAAGAGCCTCTGATAAAACATTTATGGGCTTCCCAAATGGTAAGGGGGTCGCTATCGGGAGTCACATTATTCACAAAATACTCGGCCAGGTCTCTCCGGACTTCAGTGATGACTTGGAGATCTTGGAGAAGTGAGTCATTTAATTGCCAATGCCAGGCTCTGGGTTGATGGGTCGGGAATGAGATGGATATGGAGACTAAGGCGTGGTCCGAGAAGGTAATGGGGTCAATCTCTGCTTTGGAGAGAAGGTCTAGATTAGCATGTTTCAGGAGGAAGTAGTCTAATCTGGAATAGGAGTTGTGGGGGTGGGAAAAGAATGAGTAGTCTCGGGATGTTGGATAGAGGATACGCCAGGCATCAGCGAGCTGGTGGGAGAACAAGAGCTCCTTAAATTTGGTAATGGCGGAAAGAGGGAAGGAAACTTGGCCCTTGGAGGAGTCCACGCGAGGATTCAGGACAATGTTAAAGTCTCCTCCCAGAATCAAAAGACCCTCCGTGAACTCCTCCAAGGCCCTGAGGGTCTTAGACAAGAAACCCACCTGACCATTGTTAGGGGCATAGACTGAAGCCAATGTAACCTTATAACCGGCTAAGTTACCCTTTAAGAATAGATACCTGCCTGCCCCATCAGTGCGAGAGTCGATCAGATTCCACGAGATATTGTTGGAGACGAGAATGGAGACACCTTTTGTCTTGGTATCAGGATCAGTGCTATGGTAGGCATGCGGAAAACGTCTGTCTGATAGCTTTGGAGTAGAAGAGGAACGGAAATGCGTTTCCTGGATGAACGCTACATGTGCACGTTTCTTCCAGAGAAGACGCAGTAAGGACGATCTTTTTTCCGGTAAGTTCAACCCCTGTACATTAAGGGAGACCAATAAAACATCAGACATGTTTCAACAATCAGAAAACAAGTAGCAACAAATTATCTCAGTGAGAGTGAGGAGTGCAGACAGCCGGGATAGGAGGAGGCAAGGATAGGGGACGAGGAAAGTGGGAAGGAGGGAAGGGGGAAATCTAGCCCTCAGCCGAGGGACAAACACCTAACTAGGTGTAAATAACTGCGAGTGTCCCGTCTCGTAGAGTTTACTAAGACAGGAATTCACAGTGCCCTAGTGGGGGAGGAGGAACAGATGGCGTCTTCTAAAGAAAAATTAACACACGGAAAGCCATCCGTGACCAGAAACCAATCAAATATGAACATACTTGCATCTCAAAGACCCCTTCCCTAGAGATTAAGACATTTTGACATTTTGACTGGGGGGATAGAGGAGGATAAAGATAGGAGTAGAAACTCCCCAGAGAGAGGGAGAGAAGTTAGCACAGGGGAAAGCCAAAAAGCACTTGAGAGGAAATATTAGGACTACCCTAAGACCCTATGAATCCATGACAAATGAAAGCCATGGAAAGCGACTCAGTCGAGCCCCTTTCAATAATACAAACACAGAGTCCCAGTAGTAAAGGCCAACAACGGAGGATCAGCGAGGAGGTAGAGGAAGACGTCGCGGAGGTTGGTTTTGTGATCTGGAGCGATGGTCACGGTGCGAGCTGTAATGGCCCGGAGATGCCCGCCTCGGGGAGGTGGATGACCTTCTTTGCGGGAAATCCGGATCTTGTGGCAGTCCTTGTAGAAAAGGAGGCAATGTCCAGTCAGGAACTGTGAAGGGACGGACGTCGAGAAATCTGAACAGTTCTGGCAGATCAGCCGGAGAACGGACCTGCATTGATTGGCCATTGGAGTACCGGACAATAATATGAAATGGATGACCCCATCGGTAGGATGCTCCTGCGTCTTTAATTGCTTCTAGCAGGGGCCTAACCATTCTTCGCATCGATAAGGTTAGGCGAGATACATCAGGCAGGATAGTAATCGGTGTGTCTTCAAAGTAGAGCTCCTTCTTTTCCCAAGCTTTTCGTAGGATACGTTCTTTGATTGTGTAGAAATGAACCCGGCATATGACATCTCGTGGTCTCTCCCCATCACGATTTCTGGGTCCTGCGGTTCTGTGAACTCTATCAAGCTCAATCTTGGTATGAGGAGGATTGTCCAGGACTGAGTTAAAAATGTCGACCACGGTGGAGTATAGCTGGTCGTTGGGAATAAATTCTGGGATGTTACGTAGTTTAATATTATTCCGGCGACCTCTATTTTCCACATCGTCGAGGTGCAGAGAGAAGTCCTGTATTTGAGAAGTATGTGCAGATAATATCTCTGAGTGGGAATGAACCATAGAGGCAGTATTTGCATAGCGATTTTCTAGCGAGGATAAGCGATCATCTAATTGATGGACGTCATCTCGGACCGCTTGTATGGCCTGAGCCTGCTTGTTCTCAATACGGGCCACCTGTGCCTCCAGATCACATTTCGTCGGTAAAGCCCTTATCATTTCCCACAGTTCTGCCAGTGTGCGGTCAATGGAGGGTGGGGGTAAGGAGGACCCCTGTGGCTCTTCTGAGTGCTGCGGCAACGTAGAAAAGATGCCCGGTATACTCTGGCTGAGAGATTGGGAAGCTGTAATGGGCCCCATGTGACCCTGAGTGTGGATAGTGGATATCCAGGGTGGCTCCTTATCTCCCAGAGAACCCCTTGGGGAGCTGGTAGCAGGGGAGTTCACATAAGCAGCATCCCTCTCCAGAAGCTGCCCAGGCCCAGTCTTATTTCGGCCTGCCGCGCAGGGAGAGGCAGTAGCAGCTCGCAGGCCCTCATTTTCTGTAGGCCTCAAGACGGCCTGAGTGACGGTACCTGCATGATCCTGCTGAAGCGGTGCAGCTTGGCGCCCTGAAGGAGTCGGATAGGCATCCGGATTCAGCAAGGTAGGAGCCGTGGAATAGGTGGTTACACCGCCCGGGTGCCGCTCCTGTGTGTGTGCAGGCTCCGCTGCTGGCGCCATTGAGAACGGCTGTGCTGTTGGGCGTAGAGACGCTGGAGTCGCGGCCATTGCGGGTGAGTCACCGCCGTCCTGCTGGTTGGATCTGAGGAAGCGGCCGATAGAATGTTCAGGAGGGACCACGGGCTGACTCTTCGACCGTCTCCCTTTAGTCATGGCCAGGAAAGGCTGGTAGGGAAGCGGTCTTCTTAGGTTCTCCTGAGGCTGGTCACGGAGCTCTCCTAACTCACGTCTTCACGCCGCCATGCCGAAGCCACGCCCCCACACACTTTTTTAACGAGCTCAACAACAACGATTGGGGTCTATCCTTCACCATGGAACAACATCCCAATAAAGCTATTTTTTGGACATTCATTTAGAATCGGAATCCAATATCATTACAACGAAGACCCATTTTAAAAAAGCAGATGCAAATAGCTACCTGGAATTTAAGAGCTGTCATTATGCTAAATGGAAAAGAAACATACCATTTAGCGAAATGAAACGGATCAGAAGAAATTGCTCTGATAACCATGTTCTACGAGAACAACTTTCTATTCTCCAGACCCGTTTTAAAGAAAAAGGTTATCCTAGATCCGTAGTCAAGGATTCCATGAAAAGATCTCTAAAATTGAGCCAAACCGATGCCCTATTGCCCCAAAAAACGGAACCAATTCCCAACAAAGCACCTCAGTTTAATCTCATCACCCAATATAATAATAAACATGCACAAATCCGAAAAATCATAACCAAATACTGGAATATCCTCCAAAATGATCCCATCCTGAAAGATATTTTATGTGCTGTCCCGACACTTACGTTCAGAAGGGCCCCTACCCTGAAAAATATTCTGGCCCCATCTTGCCCTAACCTTGTAAAAAATAAAAAATAAACTACGAGGACATCACCAAAGGGGTCTTCAAATGTGGTATCAAAAGATGCAAATTTTGTCAGATGATAGCTCATAGGACGAAAGAAATAAAAATCCCCAGTTCTGATGAGAACTATACTCTAAGACATAATATGAACTGTGGGACAAGATTCGTCATCTACTTATTAGAATGCCCATGCAAGCTCTATTATGTAGGAAGAACAACACAGACTTTGAGGGAACGAATGAACGAACATCGCTCGAACATAAAAAGACAAATCCTCACACATAGTGTTCCCAAACACTTTCATGAATTTCACAACAACGACACGGCACTTCTAAAAGTTACACCCCTTGAATGGGTCCCCCAGTCTTATCAATACCTGTCACGTAAAGAAATGTACTGGATCTATCGCCTGAACACTCTGTCCCCTTTTGGTTTGAATGAAACTCTTGAGTACACCAATTATTGACCATTGAACCTTTTTATAAAACTGAATTCATTTGAAAAACCAACTATCCTCTAAATGGAGCCCCCTATTTATACTCCTTTTATATTCTTTTGACATTATCTAGTTGATGATACATCTTATATTATATAAAGGCTGTTTTCTTCCTTTTTTTTTTATGTGTGAAGTTTTCATGTTCATATATACATAGGACGATATATGTCTTACATCCAGACCCAATATGTTATATATTTTAAAAGAAGATAGATTATATGCATTTATTTATTTATCTATTGGATTTTATACAATCTGATGAGATGTTTCGATATGTGCTATTTTGACTATGAATTCTATGTACATTTATACTTAATATTGTATGTGTGTATGTATACGCATCGTTATGTGTGTGCATATATATTTGTTCAATTATTTTTTATTTATATATATATATTTTTTTTATATTTTTATATATTTTTTATTCATTTCCCCTAGTAATAGTGGTGAGATATAAATATGTTTTCCCTCCACCAATAGAATTTCAATGTTGATCTACTGAGGATCTCGATATATATATTAGTTTGATATCTCCATATGAACTTTCTCTACAGACCGTTTTTAACATTTAGTTTTAACACTTAGTTTTATCTTTTTGCTTTTCTCATCCATTACTTATCTATGATACACACATGCCCGAAGGGACCATGTAGATCTATTTTGGTCCCGTAGTCCAACGTCAGCGTGATGCTGTCAGTGGAGCGCACCCGTCACTATGCATTCCATGCCTCCTCTCCAGCGGAGACATGGAGCGGGACACAGGACGACGAGCGCGCCAAGTCGGGTGCGCTCCACGTCAGCATTTTGTCTGGCACATGCGCACTCGCAGAGCGTTCCACGGACCGGAAGAGGTTCCGGGATACCCTCCGTTACACAAGCCTGCTCTTTAGTGTTCAATAAAACAAAGTCTACAGTGTACAACCGGTTAGATTTGCTTCACACTATACCTTCTCTTTTATGAAAAATGTAAGTTACAAATGACTTTATTGCCGATATGTGTATGACCCGGAAGTGACATCATCTCAACCCCACGACACCATGTTGTTGGCCCTTACATGCTGTGTATAAAATGCCCGTCTTTCATGTGTAGTATCATTCTGCTCCTGATGAAGGGGACTTAACTCTGTGCCCCGAAACGCATTGAGCTACATTTTCCTGTTGTTTTGAAATAAAGGATTTTTTGCAAGGAGTAGCGACTCTGGGACTGCTGCCTCATCCTAAGATTCTTGAAGCGATCCAGGATCGGGTGGACTTTTTGTTGGGTATCTTGAGTTTTATCCCTCAAAATGTCCTCCCAGTGATGTGAGTGGAGATGACTAATATTTATTTATTTTATATGGTACCAAAATTGGTGTTACCAGAATTAATTTTACTTCTATTGATTTTATTATACCTATTGAGGATTTGAATGTTCAGGTATTATTGTTTACTCATATCTATATTCTCCTGAATGCACTTATTATTATCCACTGGCTAAAGATCCGTCTTAATACTAGATATATCTGGTGTTAGTACTATCTATCCAATAGGGGCTAACTATACGTGCCCTCTAGATACCTTTACTGATATTCTCTTCCGTCTCGACTGGCACCTCACACTATGAGGGGGCACAGCTGGGCATATTGCTGAGGGAGCACAGTCCTCAGCATATTACTACGAGGAGGCACAGCTGGGTATATTTCTATGAGGTGGCACAGATGGGCATATTACTATGAGAGGGCACAGCTGGGCATATTACTATGAGAGGGCACAGCTGGGCATATTAGTATGAGAGGGCACAGCTGGGCATATTTCTGAGAGGGCACAGCTGGGCATATTTCTGAGAGGGCACAGCTGGGCATATTTCTGAGGGGGCACAGTCCTGGGCATATTTCTGAGAGGGCACAGTCCTGGGCATATTTCTGAGAGGGCACAGTCCTGGGCATATTTCTGAGGAAGCACTTAACTGGGCATATTTTCGAGGAAGCACATAACTGGGCATAATCTGTGAAGGGGGCACAATGCTTACATAAATACTGTGGGGTGGGGGGAATAATTACTATGTGGGGGTATTGAGGGGATTTGGTTGGATTAGTTGTTTAGTTATGTTTTAGGTGGAGTTAGCGGCGTGGCCCCATAGTGTCCCTCTTCCTTCTTTTCAAAAGTTGGGAGGTATGAGGTTTGTTGTGACCTCCCCGTCCCTGTGCAACTTTGTGGGAACTGAGGCACGAGCACATTTTCATGAAACACAATTAGCGTCTTGTAGACAGCACAAGTTCCACCCAAGACTCTCTCTTCTCTCTGACAGCGCGGCGCAGGAACACGTCAGGCAGGAAACTTTGAGAGATAGCCGCGCTTTCATTGTTGGCTGATGGGACTCCTCCTCCTGACCGCCGTCACTGCTCCACTTTCCTCCTGCGCATCATTGATCCCCATCTCACTGCACTGTGCACACATGCGCAGTGCAGACTTCAGAGTTCAGGGCACAGGTTTTATTGGCTGTTTTTTTTTTCTGCTGGATGCTACGGGCGGCAGAAGAAAACACCTGGGTTTTGCAGACTGTCTGAAAATTTGCGCACAGTTGGAAACCCTGGCTAAGTGAAGGCATTTTTTTCTTAAAAACGAAGCATGGTGACAGGTCTAGTGACAAATGGCAACAATAAAGTCTTGTCACCATTTACAATCCTAAGTTGCACTACTGGCGAAAATTGGTCGTCATATGGAGCACTGTCATGTATGAGAAGAGCAGCGCTATCACTAATACCTGCCCCCCGCTGTATAACACATAATGGGAGCAGTGACCCCCTCCCCGGATAACACACAGGTAAGTGTTCTAGGACTGACCTCATCAGAACCTGCATTGTCTCCACATGGAGGAGGTGTCATATATCCTGAGAGACATCTGGAGGGACAGGAAGGACACATCTGCTTCTATGGGGCGGATTATGGGTCTGAGCGACTCCCAGGTTATACAGAGCTGTAATATGTACATGAGCCCTTACCGCCATAGAGCGCTCATCTCTGCCTGTGCTACATTACAGCTGTATGGCGGTATTATTACTGATGACCCCAGCTGTAATTTATGAATGGAGACGATTACTGCTCGTTATCAATAAGTAATAGTCAATACCAGCAGAATCCAGAAAAACCCAGAATGTAGTGTAATGTCTACTAATAATCCATCCCCCAAATAACTGACTAAGCGAGGGCAGAGCCACATGTGTCCTGTAGTAATGTGAGGAGGAGAATGGGGGCCACAGGGGCCACAATAGATGGTGGAGGAAGGAGACTGAGGGCCACAATTGATGGTGGAGGAAGGAGAATGGGGCCACAATAGATGGTGGAGGAAGAAGAATGGGGGCCACAATAGATGGTGGAGGAAGGAGAATGTGCGCCACCATAGATGGTGGAGGAAGGAGAGCTCTCAGCAGCTAATGACATTGACACAAGTTCCTTGAGCCTTATGACTATTGTACATTCATGTGCTGCCATCATCACTGATTTATGACATGCCATAAAGTGAGGACACTCCTCAGGGGTGATGGATTTCTAGGACATGGACATATCGGATAGCTGCCGCCATTCCTGACATCCACCACACACAAGAGGCGGCTTCTAGTGATGACATTTATGGATTTTACTAACAGCCGGGGACATTTTCTCTCCACAGTCACAATCTACAGATTTTATACTAACGCTCTGTGGACGCCTAACCGACATCTCATCATCTTATTCTTACAGTTTGGCTGATAATGGTCTACCAGACACTTCCTGCATCCAGTTGGCATCTGTAATAAGGAATAACCAGTCCCTGAAGATACTTGACCTGTCTGGTAACTGTCTGTCTGGTCCTCACTTCAGTCACTTGATGGAGGCTCTGTCCAGTCCGGCCTGCAGGATAGAGACATTACAGTGAGTATAAGAGTTTGTACAGGATTGAGACCAGTTATACATGGATTTTATTCTATTTTATGTTCCGCACCATTGTTATGTCTATGAGATAAACTGCTGACTGCTTCTTAATATGTGATGTCTCCAGTGTCGGACTGGGATGCCTAGGGCCCACCAGTAAAATGTATTTTGGGGGCCCACTGTACGGATCCATAAGATATTACCTGCTCACACAGCAGCAAGATGCTACCAGATGACTGAATATGGGGGCCCCTGCAGCAACTTTGAGAAGGTAGGTGCTGGGGAGAAAAGGACAATGGTAGCTTTCCTCCATGACTAGAAGTTATCTCAGCTCTGATCATGTCTATAATAACAAACTGGGGAGTTTCTTTAATAATCTATCAGGTGAGGTAAAAGGGGGTCAGTCAGCACATCCCAAAGCGCAGGAGCACGTTGCTATGGCTGAGAACAAGACTGTTAAACTAGACATACAATGCAACAGCTCACTGCAAACCCAAAAAAGTACAAAATTGCGTCACAGTTGCAAATGCTATACTAATAAGTTAGAGATGCTTGGCAAATCATTTAGTACAAAATTATTTGAGCCCGCACTCCTGATCAGCTCGTCTGCCCCATAGGCTGATTTTAACTAGTGTGAGTATATAGCTTGGCCTGCTCCCCCTCACTCACTGGAAGCCATCTGGCACCAGGAGAGAGATAGTGTGTGGACTCTCATTGTAGTCCTTGGTGGCCATTTGGCGCTGTGAGTGGTATGGAGTGGGCCCGGCATGTATGTTGGTACCTGCTTTCCTAGGATATAATGGAGGCCATTTCGGCACCAAAAAATGACAGAAATTAAAGCGGGCCCAGCATGCATGTGGAACCTACACTCCCTGAATTATGATAGCTGTCATGGCACATAACATATATTTTAGAATTTAGTGTTAGGAACCCGTCTAACTAGAGAACGCCTTGACGTGCGGCAGACGGGCTCAAATAATTTTGTACAAAATGATTTGCCAAGCATCTCTAACTTATTAGTATAGCACTTGCAACTGTGACGCAATTTTGTACTTTATTTGGTTTGCAGTGAGCTGTTGCATTGTATGTCTAGACTATCAGGTGAGGTGTTTTATATGAACATAGGCTGGTTGAGGGGCTGTACATTGAATATATGTATGTAGTGCAGTCAGTCTACTGTGTTATGTGCCACTTGTGCAGGTGGTGGGAGAATAGGTGCCCACCGGGGGATTCACCTGTACCCCTGTGGGCCAATACGAGCCTGACATCAACCACTAATGTCTGACGAATGCACCAGGTGGCATCAGTTGTGGTAAATCCATTCTATAACCTGCAGCCTCCAGATGAAAGTGTCACAATCTGCAGCAGATTTATCATCTTCTGTCCACTAGAGATGGCCTTGCGGTTTGCCTGGCGGTCGTTTTGCGGCAAACGTTGCTCGTTCTGCCGGCGCCATATTCTTTTTACATTGTGAAGAACTTTGACACATGACATATCCATCAGGTGGTACAGGACAGCCAATTGAGACGTTTCAGCACATGGAAATAAACCCGATCTTTTTTCTCAGAGAAAAGGTGGTGGAACTCACCCCCCTCCCCTGGCCATGCCCCTACCCACCCCTAGGACCGCCCCCTAAAACCGCCCCTTTGGAGAACAGGGATGCAAGTAAAATTTGGGGGGGCTATAAAAGTCCAGCCCAGCAAAGAAACCCCCCAGATGGGGATGGCACTGTTAATGGGGGATCTGGGGATGGCACTGTTATGGGGTGGAGGATCTGTGGATGGCACTGTTATGGGGTGGAGGATCTGTGGATGGCACTGTTATGGGGGATCTGGGGATGGCACTGTTAATGGGGGATCTGGGGATGGCACTGTTAATGGGGGATCTGGGGATGGCACTGGTAATGGGGGATCTGGGGATGGCACTGTTATGGGGTGGAGGATCTGTGGATGGCACTGTTATGGGGGATCTGTGGATGGCATCCACAGATCCCCCATCCTATAACAGTGTCATCCACAGACCCTCCCCCATCCTATAACAGTGCCATCCACAGACCCCCCCCACCCCATAACAGTGCCATCCACAGACCCCCCCACCCCATAACAGTGCCATCCACAGACCCCCCCACCCCATAACAGTGCCATCCACAGCCCCCCCCACCCCATAACAGTGCCATCCACAGACCCCCCCACCCCATAACAGTGCCATCCACAGACCCCCCACCCCATAACAGTGCCATCCACAGACCCGCCCATCCCATAACAGTGCCATCCACAGACCCCCCCACCCCATAACAGTGCCATCCACAGACCCCCCCCCCACCCCATAACAGTGCCATCCACATACCCCCCATTGCCGCTCCAGTACAGTTATAAAATGTGTAATTAAATTAATAATGATTCATGCTGCCCCCTCTGTAGTATAACATTCAATATATTGTACTCACAGGGCTACTGTTATATCGTAATGCAGGCCGGCCGGGCAGACGAGCGGCAGAGTGACTGACTGACGTCACGTGCCTGCCCGGCCTACTTTATGAATGAAGCAGGCGGCGCAGGCACATGACGTAACCCTGTGAGTAGGATATATTAAATGTTATACTACAGAGGGGGCAGCATGAATCATTATTAATTTAATTACACATTTTATAACTGTACTGGAGCTGGGGGCCGGAGCACAGTGAACGCACCGCCCCCCAGCTGCTCCTCCCAGTCCCTCCCCGCTGATACATTGCAGCCTGCCATGCTGGTGCATGGCAGGCTGCGATGTCAAAAGGTTGCGGAACGCCGTTCCGGTGCGTTCCGCTAGAAAAAAAGCCCTGCTTTCTAACATAGTAAGTATATTATAGTGCATTTGTATTGTGCAGCAGTTGTGTGCGGTACTGCTGCGATACTGCAGCTACACAGAGTGCCAAACGCTATTGGAACAAATACAGTTGTATCATCGCTAACGCTCCTTTTTTCACATAACGTTACTACTGAAGCGCGAGTTCCCATCCTTCGCTATGACCGAAACAAACACTTCAGCTGCAATACATAACAAAGCCAGTAGATGGCAGTGTTACTCTAAAGTAGGTAATTACACTACACAATACACTTTGCTATATGTAATCACAGCCCTATATTCAATCTGTAAGTCCCGGTATATATCATCAATCCCTGTATATCTTAATGTTCCATACAGTATATAGTTGTGAATTTCTCCATTGAGCCAGAGTATGAGTCTCTCCGATCCTTAGTCCGGTAATATAGTCTCCCCAGCTTTAGTGTAGATATCCCCTATATCTTAATTATGTGATAGAGAGAAGATCTATATCTTAATTGCAGGAATATCGACACTAAATCTGTGGAGTGAAGGTGTACTATATATACATAGGCATGTATAGGTAATGAAAATATTTAACTTGTCTTTATTTCAATTATAGAAGAGCTGTATGCTGGCGGTATGCGCCGGTGACGTGGCAGCGCTGGGAGCGCGATGTGGCAGCAGGAGGAGCGCGGTCCCACTGTGTGTCTATAATAATATTAATAAACTGTTACTTTATTTAATAGTTAATTCAGCTAAGAAGGAGTTAACATTGGGACTCTGGATGTTGGGAGATGGTGCTATGGTGGGTTCAGGCGGGGAGAGATTTCGATGGGGACTCCAGATGGTAATGCTGCCAGAGACCGCAATCCTAACTACATAGCAGGATTGCACTGAGCGCCTGTTGTATGTGTGCGGCGGCGGCAATGGTTAACAGAGGAAGGTGCGCTCATGTCATGAAAGAAAATGCTACATGTGGTAAGAAAGTGTCTAGTGTAGGGGGGAAAAAGTTATTAATTAGTACATAGTTTTGTACATATATATCCACTCTCTAATATTTTTATTAATTAATGATTAATTTTATACATCAATTTTTGTAATCAATAAAATATTGCTATAACAAGCCGGTGTGCAGATGCCATGCTGGGGGCTCCAATGCTGCACTGGAAGGGGGAGGGGACAACCCTATACAACCACATACGTATCTCGGGATCGCGGACTCACTGAAAGTACAGTATCCATCTTTTATTGTACAGTATGTCGGCACTATTACTAGGGACAAACCACATTAAACAAGAAAGTACCGTGTCTACCCTTTTGTATATATGTAAATATATGCAATATAAATATTGTATATATAAAATAATATACAGTGCATAAAAACACAAAAATCCATGTTATTACTACCATAATATAGTACTGTAGTGAGCAGATAACCACTATACAAGATACACGATTGTTCACCACAAAAACGGCTATCTATGAAATTATATGAATGGCCGAACTTGAGACATTCCTACATATATATACTGTAGATATGCGCATTATATTATATTGATAACTGTGCAGTTAATAATATAATATAATGCGCATATCTACAGTATATATATATAGGAATGGCTCAAGTTCAGCCATTCATATAATTTCACAGATAGCCGTTCTTGTGGTGAACAAATCTGTGCACTTAATGTAATGTCCACATATAAAAATTGGAATGGCTTAGGTTCAGAGTGTATATACTGTACAGTGTAACTACTGTATTTGTGTATAAATATATATATATATATATATATATATATATATATATAGCTGGCAATCATGGATCTTCTGTAGTGGTTATCTGCTCACTACAATACTATTATATGGTAGTAATAAAATGTGCAATTGTATTTTTCTATTTTTTGTTATCTTTTTCTATGTTTTTTTTAAATAAGGATACAGGGATTTTAGTGATTTTATGCACAGTATATTATTTAGAAAAAATAAAAAGATTAATATTTTATATACAGAGCCAACCATCGATCCTATATTTAAATATATGCAAAAGGATAGGCACAGTACTTTCTTATTTAATCTGTTTTGTCCATAGTGATAGTGCCAACATTACAATAAAAGATGGACACTTTACTTTCAGTGAGTCCACGAGATAACACCTAGTGTTATCAAAATCCAATTCACTTGTACAGTCACAGATCTAAAGACATACTGTACACTAATTGAGCGGTGTATTAAGTATTAAGGACCGCTTACAGTGTCTCCAAGAAGTCCTGAGAAAGTGATGAGACAAGACAAAGGCCAATCGTACTGTAAGCTTTGTATGTTTGTCACAGAGCTCCAGAACACCCAGGGTTAATAAAAAATAAAAAAGTAGCGGCATCCCTGCTTCCCATCCAAAAAGAAGTGCCATTTTCTTTTGTGGCTGATCCTTTTATACCTTGAGGTTTGATTTCATTGGTTCCAGAAGTCACATGCCCTACCTTGCCCAATCAGATTAAAAACTAGGTTTCATTCTGTGAATGAAACCTAATTTTTAATGTGAGTGGGCAAGGGTGGGCATGTGACTTGTGGAACCAATGAAATCAAACCTCCGGGTATTAAAGTATCAGCTTAAGAAGAAAAATGGCAGTCCATTTTTTTTGTGGAGCAGAAACGCAGCTCCTATTATATATATATATATATATATATATATATATACAAACCGGATTCCAAAAAAGTTGGGACACTATACAAATCGTGAATAAAAACTGAATGCAATGATGTGGAGGTGCCAACTTCGAATATTTTATTCAGCATAGAACATAAATCACAGAACAAAAGTTTAATCTGAGAAAATGTACCATTTTAAGGGAAAAATATGTTGAATCAGAATTTCATGGTGTCAACAAATCCCAAAAAAGTTGGGACAAGGCCATTTTCACCACTGTGTGGCATCTCCCCTTCTTCTTACAACACTCAACAGACGTCTGGGGACCGAGGAGACCAGTTTCTCAAGTTTAGAAATAGGAATGCTCTTCCATTCTTGTCCAATACAGGCCTCTAACTGTTCAATCGTCTTGGGCCTTCTTTGTTGCACCTTCCTCTTTATGATGCGCCAAATGTTCTCTATAGGTGAAAGATCTGGACTGCAGACTGGCCATTTCAGTACCCGGATCCTTCTCCTACGCAGCCATGATGTTGTGATTGATGCAGAATGTGGTCTCGCATTATCTTGTTGAATAATGCAGGGTCTTCCCTGAAAGAGATTACGTCTGGATGGGAGCATATGTTGTTCTAGAACCTGAATATATTTTTCTGCATTGATGATGCCTTTCCAGACATGCAAGCTGCTCATGCCACACGCACTCATGCAACCCCATACCATCAGAGATGCAGGCTTCTGAACTGAGCGTTGATAGCAACTTGGGTTGTCCTTGTCCTCTTTGGTCCGGATGACATGGCGTCCCAGATGTCCAAAAAGAACTTCGAATCATGACTCGTCTGACCACAGAACAGTCTTCCATTTTGCCACACTCCATTTTAAATGATCCCTGGCCCAGTGAAAACGCCTGAGCTTGTGGATCTTGCTTAGAAATGGCTTCTTCTTTGCACTGTAGAGTTTCAGCTGGCAACGGCGGATGGCACGGTGGATTGTGTTCACTGACAATGGTTTCTGGAAGTATTCCTGAGCCCATTCTGCGATTTCCTTTACAGTAGCATTCCTGTTTGTGGTGCAGTGTCGTTTAAGGGCCCGGAGATCACGGGCATCCAGTATGGTTTTACAGCCTTGACCCTTACGCACAGAGATTGTTCCAGATTCTCTGAATCTTCGGATGATGTTATGCACAGTTGATGATGGATGCAAAGTCTTTGCAATTTTTCGCTGGGTAACACCTTTCTGATATTGCTCCACTATCTTTCTGCGCAACATTGTGGGAATTGGTGATCCTCTACCCATCTTGGCGTCTGAGAGACACTGCCACTCTGAGAAGCTCTTTTTATACCCAATCATGTTGCCGATTGACCTAATTAGTGTTAATTGGTCTTTCAGCTCTTCATTATGCTCAAATTTACTTTTTCCAGCCTCTTATTGCTACTTGTCCCAACTTTTTGGGGATTTGTTGACGCCGTGAAAATTTGAATCAATGTATTTTTCCTTTAAAATGATACATTTACTTGGATTAAACGTTTGATCTGTCATCTTCGTTCTATTACAAATAAAATATTGACATTTGCCATCTCCACATCATTGCATTCAGTTTTTATCCACAATTTGTTTAGTGTCCCAACTTTTTGGGAATCCGGTTTGTATATATAGTAATGGGATTAGTGAAAAAAACTATATAAAATAAAGGATCCCACAGTTTTTTTCACCATTGGATGTGCTGCGGTGTACTCATTAAATTAATTATATATATATATATATATATATATATATATATATATATTAATTGGCCTTGGGTGTTCTGGGGCATCCCCCTGACCTCAAGTCACACTGCCCATTAACCCTTTCATCCTCTTCCTTTTAACATACCTTTAATAGACACTAAATGGATAGATAAAAACAGAGCAAAACGCACAGCCTTTTGTCATTCATGTCTTCTTTTTAATGTATGGATTGTTCTTGTGCACGTTTTTTATTCCCGTAACAGTGATTTGTTAATAACAGGGTAGGCTGAGACGCCCTATAAATAAATACCATACACTACTGAACCCATATGGAACACTAGATATACAGGATATAGCTATATACCTGATATCTAATTTCATCATCCCCAGTAGTGATATTTCTATCTATGCCCCCTTTTGCCCTAATGCCAGTATCGCTATATCAGGATAATACACACATCTCCTGCAGCCTGGTCCTTATAAATAAGCCGAACATACTGTACTGTACACATGGCAAGGCACACCTTACCCTTCCACCTCCTAACAGATCCTCCTCCCCACACAAAGTTACAGTAATGTTAGGCACAGTACTTTCTTATTTAATGTGTTTTGTCCATAGCGATAGTGCCAACATTAGAATAAAAAAATAGACACTTTACTTTCAGTGAGTCCTTGATCCCAAGATATGTATGGGATTGTATAGGGTTTTACTGTATTGGCTCAAGTGCTTGTCTGTATTAGATCCTATTGTAGCCATACTGAGGGTGTAAAGTAACACCATATAGTGTTAAACAGACTCCCTCACTTGTTCACAAATAGCCAAACATGTGATAATGAAGGATGGTATTAGCATATGAATCGCGATTTGCATCTAAATACCTTCAGTGTTTAGGGAATAAGAAAGTTATTAGAGAATGTCCCAATTTCAAGTAATAAGATAGTTTTCTTTAAGTATGTCAGGTACACAATCTATATTATTGCATTCATCTGTTTTTTTTATCCTTTAAGTGTATAATGCTATTCTTAATGTTGGATCTCTTTCTCCACAATTGTGCAATGGAAACCTAATATGAATTATGATGTTAACACTGACACCATTAAAATAAAATCACAAAAATCCCTGTATCCTTATTTAAAAAGGACATAGAAAAAGATAACAAAAAAAAATACAATTGCACATTTTATTACTACCATATAATAGTATTGTAGTGAGCAGATAATCACTACACAAGATCCATGATTGCCAGATATATATACAGGTCCTTCTAAAAAAATTTGCATATTGTGATAAAGTTCGTTATTTTCTGTAATGTACTGATAAACATTAGACTTTCATATATTTTAGATTCATTACACACCAACTGAAGTAGTTCAAGCCTTTTATTGTTTTAATATTGATGATTTTGGCATACAGCTCATGAAAACCCAAATTTCCTATCTCAAAAAATTAGCATATTTCATCCGACCAATAAAAGAAAAGTGTTTTTAATGCAAAAAAGTCAACCTTCAAATAATTATGTTCAGTTCTGCACTCAATACTTGGTCGGGAATCCTTTTGCAGAAATGACTGCATCAATGCGGCGTGGCATGGAGGCAATCAGCCTGTGGCACTGCTGAGGTGTTATGGAGGCCCAGGATGCTTCGATAGCGGCCTTAAGCTCATCCAGAGTGTTGGGTCTTGCGTCTCTCAACTTTCTCTTCCCAATATCCCACAGATTCTCTATGGGGTTCAGGTCAGGAGAGTTGGCAGGCCAATTGAGCACAGTAATACCATGGTCAGTAAACCATTTACCAGTGGTTTTGGCACTGTGAGCAGGTGCCAGGTTGTGCTGAAAAATGAAATCTTCATCTCCATAAAGCTTTTCAGCAGATGGAAGCATGAAGTGCTCCAAAATCTCCTGATAGCTAGCTGCATTGACCCTGCCCTTGATAAAACACAGTGGACCAACACCAGCAGCTGACCTGGCACCCCAGACCATCACTGACTGTGGGTACTTGACACTGGACTTCAGGCATTTTGGCATTTCCCTCTTCCTAGTCTTCCTCCAGATTCTGGCACCTTGATTTCCGAATGACATGCAAAATTTGCTTTCATCCGAAAAAAGTACTTTGGACCACTGAGCAACAGTCCAGTGCTGCTTCTCTGTACCCAGGTCAGGCGCTTCTGCCGCTGTTTCTGGTTCAAAAGTGGCTTGACCTGGGGAATGCGGCACCTGTAGCCCATTTCCTGCACACGACTTTACACGGTGGCTCTGGATGTTTCTACTCCAGACTCAGTCCACTGCTTCCGCAGGTCCCCCAAGGTCTGGAATCGGTCCTTCTCCACAATCTTCCTCAGGGTCCGGTCACCTCTTCTCGTTGTGCAGCGTTTTCTGCTACACTTTTTCCTTCCCACAGACTTCCCACTGAGGTGCCTTGATACAGCACTCTGGGAAAGACTTTGCATCTATCATCAACTGTGCATAACATCATCCGAAGATTCAGAGAATCTGGAACAATCTCTGTGCGTAAGGGTCAAGGCCGTAAAACCATACTGGATGCCCGTGATCTCCGGGTCCTTAAACGACACTGCACCACAAACAGGAATGCTACTGTAAAGGAAATCACAGAATGGGCTCAGGAATACTTCCAGAAACCATTGTCAGTGAACACAATCCACCGTGCCATCCGCCGTTGCCAGCTGAAACTCTACAGTGCAAAGTAGAAGCCATTTCTAAGCAAGATCCACAAGCTCAGGCATTTTCACTGGGCCAGGGATCATTTAAAATGGAGTGTGGCAAAATGGAAGACTGTTCTGTGGTCAGACGCCATGTCATCAGGACCAAGGAGGACAAGGACATCCCAAGTTGTTATCAACGCTCAGTTCAGAAGCCTGCATCTCTGATGGTATGGGGTTGCATGAGTGCGTGTGGCATGAGCAGCTTGCATGTCTGGAAAGGCACCATCAATGCAGAAAAATATATTCAGGTTCTAGAACAACATATGCTCCCATCCAGACGTCATCTCTTTCAGGGAAGACCCTGCATTTTTCAACAAGATAATGCCAGACCACATTCTGCATCAATCACAACATCATGGCTGCGTAGGAGAAGGATCTGGGTACTGAAATGGCCAGTCTGCAGTCCAGATCTTTCACCTATAGAGAACATTTGGCGCATCATAAAGAGGAAGGTGCAACAAAGAAGGCCCAAGACGATTGAACAGTTAGAGGCCTGTATTAGATAAGAATGGGAGAGCATTCCTATTTCTAAACTTGAGAAACTGGTCTCCTCGGTCCCCAGACGTCTGTTGAGTGTTGTAAGAAGGGGCAATGCTACACAGTGGTGAAAATGGCCTTGTCCCAACTATTTTGGGATTTGTTGACACCATGAAATTCTGATTCAACATATTTTTCCCTTAAAATGGTACATTTTCTCAGTTTAAACTTTTGTTCCGTGATTTATGTTTTATGCTGAATAAAATATTCGAAGTTGGCACCTCCACATCATTGCATTCAGTTTTTATTCACGATTTGTATAGTGTCCCAACTTTTTTGGAATCCGGTTTGTATATGTATATGTATATATATATATATATATATATATATATATATATATATATATATAATAGGAGCTGCGTTTCTGCTCCACAAAAAAAATGGACTGCCATTTTTCTTCTTAAGCTGATACTTTAATACCCGGAGGTTTGATTTCATTGGTTCCACAAGTCACATGCCCACCCTTGCCCACTCACATTAAAAATTAGGTTTCATTCACAGAATGAAACCTAGTTTTTAATCTGATTGGGAAAGGTAGGGCATGTGACTTCTGGAACCAATGAAATCAAACCTCAAGGTATAAAAGGATCAGCCACAAAAGAAAATGGCACTTCTTTTTGGATGGGAAGCAGGGATGCTGCTCCTTATTTTTTTTATTAACCCTGGGTGTTCTGGAGCTCTACAAACGTACAAAGCTTACAGTACGATTGGCCTTTGTCTTGTCTCCTTATCACTTTCTCAGGACTTCTTGGAGACACTGTAAGCGGTCCTTAATACTTAATACACCGCTCAATTAGTGTACAGTATGTCTTTAGATCTGTGACTGTACAAGTGGATTGGATTTTGATAACACTAGGTGTTATCTCGGGATCGCGGACTCACTGAAAGTAAAGTGTCCATCTTTTATTGTAATGTTGGCACTATCACTATGGACAAAACAGATTAAATAAGAAAGTACTGTGCCTACCCTTTTGCATATATTTAAATATAGGATTGATGGCCGGCTCTGTATATAAAATATTAATCTTTTTATTTTTTTAAATAATATACTGTGCATAAAATCACAAAAATCCCTGTATCCTTATTAAAAAAAAACATAGAAAAAGATAACAAAAAATAGGAAAATACAATTGCACATTTTATTACTACCATATAATAGTATTGTAGTGAGCAGATATCCACTACACAAGATCCATGATTGCTATATATATATTTATACACAAATACAGTAGATACACTGTACAGTATATACACTCTGAACCTAAGCCATTCCAATATTTATATGTGGACATTACATTAAGTGCACAGATTTGTCCACCACAAGAACGGCTTTCTGTGAAATTATATGAATGGCTGAACTTGAGCCATTCCCATATATATATATATATATATATATACTGTAGATATGCGCATTATATTATATTATTAACTGCACAGTTATCAATATAATATAATGCGCATATCTACAGTATATATATGTAGGAATGTCTCAAGTTCGGCCATTCATATAATTTCATAGATAGCCGTTTTTGTGGTGAACAATCGTGTATCTTGTATAGTGGTTATCTGCTCACTACAGTACTATATTATGGTAGTAATAACATGGATTTTTGTGTTTTTATGCACTGTATATTATTTTATATATACAATATTTATATAGCATATATTTACATATATAGAAAAGGGTAGACACGGTACTTTCTTGTTTAATGTGGTTTGTCCCTAGTAATAGTGCCAACATACTGTACAATAAAAGATGGATACTTTACTTTCAGTGAGTCCGCAATCCCGCGATATGTATGTGGTTGTATAGGGTTGTCCCCTCCCCCTTCCACTGCAGCATTGGAGCCCCCAGCATGGCATGTGCACACCTGCTTGTTATAGCAATATTTTGTTGATTACAAAAATTGATCATTAATTAATAAAAATAAAAATATTAGAGAGTGGATATATATGTACAAAACTATGTACTAATTAATAACTTTTTCTCCCCTACACGAGACACTTTCTTACCACATGTAGCATTTTCTTTCATGACATGAGCGCACTTACCTCTGTTAATCATTGCCGCAGCACAGATACAACAGGCGCTCAGTGCGATCCTGCTATGTAGTTAGGATTGCGGTCTCTGGCAGCATTACCATCTGGAGTCCCCATCGAAATCTCTCCCCGCCTGAACCCACCATAGCACCATCTCCCAACATCCAGAGTCCCAATGTTAACTCCTTCTTAGCTGAATTGACTATTAAATAAAGTAACAGTTTATTAATATTATTATAGACACACAGCGGGACCGCGCTCCTCCTGCTGCCACATCGCGCTAGTCACCGGCGCATACCACCAGCATACAGCTCTTCTATAATTGAAATAAAGAAAGGTTAAATATTTTCGTTACCTATACATGCCTATGTATATATAGTACACCTCCAATGATGGGAGGAGGAGCAAGCACACCCATATGTACCACCTAAATCAAGGCGCTCTACGGCTTAGGTAGGTTTAGTGTAGGACCCGCCTGACCTGAGACCACCTTGGCGTTCGGTAGGCGGGCTTAGATGTGTTTTGATCAAAATATATTGACTAAGTGTCTCAGATATTATCATATCAGAGTGAGGACTTTGTCCATATATAGTGCTTGCATCTACTTTACTAAGTGAATTATTATCTTATTTCTGTGGTTTTCTTCAATTTTTTTTTGGCACAAGTTAGCGGAAAATGATTTTTATTTTATTTTTTTCCTTACAAAGTCTCATATTCCACTAACTTGTGACAAAAAATAAAAATTTTACATGAACTCACCATACCCCTCACGGAATACCTTGGGGTGTCTTCTTTCCAAAATGTGGTCACATGTGGGGTATTTATACTGCCCTTGCATTTTAGGGGACCTAAAGCGTGAGAAGTAGTTTGGAATCCAAATGCGTAAAAATGCCCTGTAAAATCCTGAAAGTACTCATTGGAATTTGGGCCCCTTTGAGCATCTTGGCTGCAAAAAATTGTCACACATGTGGTATCGCCGTACTCAGTAGTGTTGAGCGCGAATATTTAAATTGCAAATTTTTTTCTCGAATATCGCAATTTCGAGATTTCGCGAATATTTTGAATATCGTTCTATATATTTGCAAAATCGAGTATTCTTTTTTTTTTTTTTATTGTTATATTTTTTAACTTGAATTAATCGGATTGCGATTTCTACTTAACACTGCTATATTCCATATTCGTTAATTCTAGCCTAATATGGAATATAGCAGTGCTAAGTTGAAATCGCCATGCGATTACTTCGAGTTATATTAATCGCATTGCGATTTCAACTTTTTACGTATATTCTTAATATGGCTCTAACTTCGTCTTTTAGAATATTCGTAATATTCTAAAAGACGAAGTTAGAGCAATATAACGAATATTCTAAAAGACAAAGTTAGAGCAATATTACGAATATTCTAAAAGACGAAGTTAGAGCAATATTACGAAATTTCTTAAAATACCCATATAGATTGTAACTTAGCTAATATACTGCTATAGTAATTTTTTTAATAGTGTACATATTTTACAAAACTTAAGTTCAGAAGAGGCAAAAAAAAATAGAGGAAAAAAAAAAGGATTATAGCACTATATTAGCTAAATTACAATCTATATGTGTATTTTACGAAATTTCGTAATATTGCTCTAACTTCATCTTTTAGAATATTACGAATATTCTAAAAGACGAAGTTAGAGCAATATTACACAATTTCGTAAAATACACATATTAGCCTAGCCATAGTCAATTGGCATAGGAACATTGCCTTATATTATCAAAAGAAATAAATCGCAATACGCGATTATTAAATCGCATATTATTCGCGATAATTGGAATAATTACGAATATTCGATTTCGACGAATATAACTCGAATATTCACGAAATCGAATATGGCACCTCCCGCTCATCACTATTACTCTTACATATACCCATGCTGGGTGAGAGAAATATCTCTCTAAAAGACAACTTTTCCAATTTATTTATACAAAGTTGTCATTTGGCAGAGATATTTATCTCACCCAGCATGGGTATATGTAAAAATACACCCCAAAACACATTGCCCAACTTCTCCTGAGTACGGCGATACCACATGTGTGACACTTTTTTGCAGGCTAGGTGCGCAAAGGGGCCCACATTCCAATGAGTACCTTTTAGGAGGGCATTTTTAGGTATTTGGATTCCAGACTTCTTCTCATGCTTTAGGGCCCCTAAAATGCTAGGGCAGTATAAATACCCCACATGTGACCCCATTTTGGAAAGAAGACACCCCAAGGTATTCCGTGAGGGGCATGGCGAGTTCATAGAAGATTTTTTTTTTTGGCACAAGTTAGCGGGAAATTATTATTTTTTTTTGTTTGTTTTAGCTCACAAAGTCTCCCTTTCCGCTAACTTGTGACAAAAAGTTCAAACTTTCATGGACTCAATATGTCCCTCAGCGAATACCTTGGGGTGTCTGTTTTCCGAAATGGGGTCATTTGTGGGGAATTTATACTGCCCTGGCATTTTAGGGGCCCTAAAGCGTGAGAATAAGTCTGGAATATAAATGTCTAAAAAATTTTACGCATTTGGATTCCGTGAGGGGTATAGTGAGTTCATGTGAGATTTTATTTTTTTGTCACAAGTTAGTGGAATATGAGAGTTTGTAAGAAAAAACTAACAAAAAAAATATATATATATCAATTTCCGCTAACTTGTGCCAAAAAAAATATAAATATTCTATGAACTCGCCATGCCTCTCAAAAGTAATCCGCAGCGATTTTACGGTGATCGGGCGAACACTGCGTTTTTTGTAGGGCCTATAGAACATGTCCTATTCTTGTCCGCAATTGCGGACAAGAAAAGGCATTTTCTATATAGTTCTGGCAATGTGCGGATCCGCAAAATGCGGAAAGCACATTTCCGGTGTCCGTGTTTTGCGGATCCGCGGTGTCCGTGTTTTGCGGATCCGTGAATCCGCAAAACACATACGGACATCTGAATGGAGCCTTACAGGGGGGTGATCAATGACAGGGGGGTGATCAGGGAGTCTATATGGGGTGATCACCCCCCTGTCATTAAAAATCACCCTCCTGTAAGGCTCCATTCAGACGTCCGTATGTGTTTTGCAGATCCGTGGATCCGGACGTCTGAATGGAGCCTTACAGAGGGGTGGTCAATGACAAGGGGGTGATCTGGGAGTCTATATGGGGTGATCAGGGGTTAATAAGTGACGGGGGGGTGTAGTGTAGTGTAGTGATTGGTGCTACTTATTACAGAGCTGCCTGTGTCCTCTGGTGGTCGATCCAAGCAAAAGGGACCACCAGAGGACCAGGTAGCAGGTATATTAGATGCTGTTATCAAAACAGCGTCTAATATACCTTTTTGGGGTTAAAAAAATTGCATCTACAGCCTGCCAGCGAATGATTGCCGCTGGCAGGCTGTAGATGCACTAGTTTACCTCCGGTTCCTGTGAACGCGCATTCCTGTGTGCGCGCGTTCACAGGAAATCTCGCCTCTTGCAAGATGACGCACTGGCGTGTCCAGGAGGAATAATAGGGCTGCCGCCAGGACGCAATCCTGCATGCGGCGGTCCTGAGGCGGCTAACAATCCTGAATTTTTTTGAACAACGTGGTTTAAAACATCCAGTGTGTGTATACGATCAGGTATGGTGTTGTATCGATCAGGTAGTGTAAGGGTTACGCCCGCTTCACAGACATTGACAGACCAAACTCCCCTTTTAATGCACTGCAAACAACCGCAAACAGTCCATTTGCCCAACCGCAAACTTCCCATTTGCACAAGGTTGGATACCAAGCTAGCCATGTCCCTTTGATGTCATTGAAGGTTTCTTCCTCCACCCAGCCACGTACAACACCAAGGGTCCCCGAAAGGTGAATTGAATTGATTTTTCGAACGGGGAGATGGTTAAAGAAACACTGGCTCCCTCCCCTTTGTTTGAATCCACGCCACGGTCACTGCGTCTGCGCCGTGCAATTTACTGTCACACCCGATATGAGTGGTATTTTCTGTAGTTCTCTCTTCTCATCAGTTTAATCCCTGTTACGTGACATCCCCAATCTGGGGTCCATTTATTAAATTGATTTTTCGAACGGGGAGATGGTGAAAAAAACACTGGCTCCCTCCCCTTTGTTTGAATCCACGCCACGGTCACTGCGTCTGCGCCGTGCAATTTACTGTCACACCCGATATGAGTGCTATTTTCTGTAGTACTATTCTCATCAGTTTAATCCCTGTAACATCCCATATCAGGGTGGGATTGCCTTTTGTGAAAAAAAATTTAGGTCGGGCACCTTTGACTGCCTTCACAGTGACAGACCAAACTCTGATACACCAAACTGAATTGATTTTAGGAACCGGGAGATGGAAAAAGCAGCTTGGTCGGTCCTCTTACTCCCAAGCTGGGGCACTGCGCGTGCACGGAGCAATGTGCTGTGACACCCTATATGAGTGGTGTCTTAACTAGTACTATTCCTATCAGTTTAATCCCTGTTACGTCCCCTATCCGGGGACGTGTGTCAAATTGATTAACCATTGTCGAATTAACGAACCATTACGACATCCTGGAATAATTTAGTTCTGAGCTTTGTACTTGATTTGTATTGGAATTGATGGGGATTTTTTAAATTGTCTGCATTATTTCTAATAAGAAAATCATAATAAAGTCTCTTAATAGTTTATTTTAGGCATTAAAAACCCATACAACTTAAAAAAAAATAAAAAAATAATGTTTTTTCTATGAAAAATTATCCAGCCGATCGCTTTTAGTCTGATCATAATGAAGCAATGGCCTTATCATCTGGGGTGTGGCAACATTGCCAACACACTCATAGAGGTGATGATCGCTTCATTGTGATACACAAGCCCCTTCACCACAACAAGGTACCGATCTCGAAAGGGAATTGACACAAGTATGTGCCTTTTTTTTTTGTTTTGTTTTTGCAGCCACAGTGCAGCACCAGAGGCCAGAAAAATTAGGCATGTACACATGCCTGAAAAATTAGGGACTGTTGCAGCCGCTGATGTTTTCCAGGCAGAAAGGTGACTAAAACATTGCGGCTTGAACCCTAGTTGGTGGCGGAGAATTCAAGAAAGTCATCCGGTATGCAGACATTAAATACAGCAGCGTGGGGACCATTTTGAGGCCAAGGCATGTCATCAGGCCTTTTGTTAGTCAAACGTATCCCCCACTGTCAGTCCCTTCGGGATCCATGCCTCATTCATCTTAATGAAGGTGAGGTAATCAACACTTTTTTGACCGAGGCAACTTCTTTTGTCAGTGACAATGCCTCCTGCTGCACTGAAGGTCCTTTCTGACAGGACACTTGAAGCGGGGCAGGCCAGAAGTTCTATCGCAAACTGGGATAGTTCAAGCCACAGGTCAAGTCTGCACACCCAGTAGTCAAGGGGTTCATCGCTCCTCAGAGTGTCGATATCTGCAGTTAAGGCAAGGTAGTCTGCTACCTGTCGGTCGAGTCGTTCTCTAAGGCTGGATCCCGAAGGGCTGTGGCGATGTGTAGGACTGAAAAAGCTCTGCATGTCCTCCATCAACAACACATCTGTAAAGCGTCCTGTCCTTGCCGCCGTGGTCGTGGTAGGAGGAGGATAACTTTCACCTCTTCCCCTGTTAGATTCCCGTTGTGCTGTGACATCCCCCTTATAAGCTGTGTAAAGCATATTTTTTAGTTTGGTTTTGAACTGCTACATACTTTCTGACTTCCGGTAATTTGGTAACATTTCCGTCACTTTCTGCTTATACCGGGGGTCTAGTAGCGTGGCCACCCAGTACAGGTTGTTCATACAGTACAGACATGACAGCATGAAAGACCCCATTTGCACAAGGTTGGATGCCGAGCTACTCACTTTCCGTTCCTCATCCTCACTGATGTCATTGACGGTCTGTTCTTCCCCCCAGCCACGTACAACACCACGGGTCACAGATAGGTGACAACAACGAGCACCCTGGGATGCCTGCTGTGGTTGGTCTTCCTCCTCCTCAAAGCCACATTCCTCCTCTGACTCCTCTTCCTCATACTCCTCTTCCAGTGTTGCCGCAGGTCCGGCAAGCGATGATGACAAGGCTGTTTCTGGTGGTGATGGTGACCACAACTCTTCCTCTTCACGCTCATCTACAGCCTGATCCAGCACTCTTCACAGGGCACGCTCCAGAAAGAAAACAAATGGGATGAGGTCGCTGATGGTGCCTTCAGTGGAACTGACTAGGTTTGTCAACTCCTCAAAAGGACACACGAGCCTACAGGCATTGCGCATGAGCGTCCAGTAACGTGGCAAAAAAATTCCCAGCTCCGTAGAGGCTGTCCTAGCACCCCGGTCATACAAATACTCGTTGGCGGCTTTTTCTTGTTGGAGCTGGAGGTCGAACTTTAGGAGTGTTGAATTCCAACGTGTTGGGCTGTCGCAAATCAAGCGCCTCACTGGCATGTTGTTTCGGCACTGAATGTCTGAAAAGTGCGCCATGGCCGTGTAGGAACGCCTGAAATGGCCACACACCTTCCTGGCCTGCTTGAGGACGTCCTGTAAGCCTGGGTACTTAGACACAAAGCGTTGTACGATGAGATTCAACACATGTGCCATGCATGCCATGTGACAACTTGCCCAAATTCCGCCAACAAATTGCTTCCATAGGAGGAGTAGAGGAGGTGGCAGTAAGCCTGCCTGCAAGTCGTGGCGGTGTCACCAACTCCGCTGCAGAGCCACGCATTCCATGCTTGGCAGCCGTTAGCAGGTTGACCCAATGCGCAGTGTAGGTGATATACCTGCCCTGACCATGCTTTGCAGACCAGGTATCAGTGGTCAGATGGACCCTTGTCCCAACACTGTATGCCAGAGATGCCATGACTTCCTTTTCAATCACTGAGTAGAGGTTTGGGATTGCCTTATTTGAAAAAAAAATGTGTCCGGGTACCTTCCACTGTGGTGTCCCAATAGCGACAAATTTTTTGAAGGCCTCAGACTCCACCAGCTGGTATGGTAAAATACAATACCACAATACAGTCTGTGTGGGCCTGACACACACGGGCTTGCAAATGTGATTATATCACAGAAAATTTTTAAATATCATTTTTTTATCTGCAAGGTATTTGAGTGAATGACACCCTGTAAAGGTATGAGTGGAGGCCTAGCCACAATACAGTCTGTGTGGGCCTGACACACACAGGCTTGCAAATGTGATTATATCACAGAAAATTTTTAAATATCATTTTTTTATCTGCAAGGTATTTGAGTGAATGACACCCTGTAATGGTATGAGTGGAGGCCTAGCCACTAGCCAGTGGCCACAATACAGTCTGTGTGGGCCTGACACACACGGGCTTGCAAATGTGATTATATCACAGAAAAATTTTAAATATAATTTTTTTATCTGCGAGGTATTTGAGTGAATGACACCCTGTAACGGTATGAGTGGAGGCCTAGCCACTAGCCAGTGGCCACAATACAGTCTGTGTGGGCCTGACACACACGGGCTTGCAAATGTGATTATGTCACAGAAAAATATTAACCCCTTAAGGACACAGCCTTATTTCACCTTAGGACCAGGCCATTTTTTGAAAAACTGACCAGTGTCACTTTAAGTGCTGATAACTTTAAAACGCTTTGACTTACCCAGGCCGTTCTGAGATTTTTTTTCATCACATATTGTACTTCATGACACTGCTAAAATTAAGTCAAAATACTTTATTTTTTTTGCATAAAAAAATACCTAATTTACCAAAAATGTGAAAAAATTAGCACATTTCAAAGTTTCCGTTTCTCTACTTCTGTAATACATAGTAATACCCCCCAAAATTGTGATGACTTTACATTCCCCATATGTCTACTTCATGTTTGAATTATTTTATTTTTTGGGGATGTTACAAGGCTTAGAAGTTTAGAAGCAAATCTTGAAATTTTTCTGAAATTTACAAAAACCCAATTTTTAGGGACCACTACAGGTTTGAAGTCACTTTGCAAGGCTTACATAATAGAAACCACCCAAAAATGACCCCATTCTATAAACTACACCCCTCAAGGTATTCAAAACTTATTTTACAAACTTCGTTAACCCTTTAGGTGTTGCACAAGAGTTATTGGCAAATGGGGATGAAATTTGAGATCTTCATTTTTTTTGCCTAATTTTCCATTTTAACCCATTTTTTCCACTAACAAAGCAAGGGTTAACAGCTAAACAAGACTGTATTTTTATTGCCCTGACTCTGCCGTTTACAGAAACACCCCATATGTGGCCGTAAACTACTGTACGGCCACACAGCGGGGTGTAGAGTGAAAGGTGCGCCATTTGGTTTTTGGAAGGCAGATTTTGCTGGACTGTGGTTTTTTTTTGACACCATGTCCCATTTGAAGCCCCCCTGATGCACCCTAGAGTAGAAACTCCATAAAAGTGACCCCATCTAAGAAACTACACCCCTCAAGGTATTCAAAACTGATTTTACAAACTTTGTTAACCCTTTAGGTGTTGCACAAGAGTTATTGGCAAATGGAGATGAAATTTGAGAATTTCAATTTTTGGGCAGATTTTCCATTTTAATCCATTTTTTCCAGTAACAAATCAAGGGTTAACAGCCAAACAAAATGCTCTGATTCTCTAGTTTGCAGAAACACCCCATATGTGACTGTAAACTACTGTACGGGCACACAGTAGGGCGTGGAGGGAAAGGTGCGCCGTATGGTTTTGGAAGGCAGATTTTGCTGGACAGTTTTTTTTGACACCATGTCCCATTTGAAGCCCCCCTGATGCACCCCTAGAGTAGAAACTCCATAAAAGTGACCCCATCTAAGAATCTACACCCCTCAAGGTATTCAAAACTGATTTTACAAACGTTGTTAACCCTTTAGGTGTTCCACAAGATTTAATGAAAATAGAGATACAATTTCAAAATTTCACTTTTTTGGCAGATTTTCCATTTTAATATTTTTTTTCCAGTTACAAAGCAAGGGTTAACAGCCAAACAAAACTCAATATTTATGGCTCTGATTCTGTAGTTTACAGAAACACCCCATATGTGGTCGTAAACAGCTGTGCGGACACACAGCAGGGTGCAGAAGGAAAGGAATGCCATACGGTTTTGAAAGGCAGATTTTGCTGGACCGTTTTTTTTGGACACAATGTCCCATTTGAAGCACCCCTAGAGTAGAAACTTAAAAAAAAAAAAACATTTTAGAAACTACGGGATAGGGTGGCAGTATTGTTGGTGCTAGTTTAGGGTACATATGATTTTTGGTTGCTCTATATTACACTTTTTGTGAGGCAAGGTAACAAGAAATAGCTGTTTTGGCACCGTTTTTATTTTTCGTTATTTTCAACATTCATCTGACAGGTTAGATCATGTAATATTTTTATAGAGCAGGTTGTCACGGACGTGGCGATACCTAATATGTATGCAATTTTTTTATTTATGTAAGTTTTACACAATGATTTCATTTTTGAAACCAAAAAAATCTAGTTTTAGTGTCTCCATATTCTGAGAGCCATAGTTTTTTCAGTTTTTGGTCGATTATCTTGGGTAGGGTATGATTTTTGTGGGATGAGATGACGGTTTGATTGGCACTATTTTGGGGTGCGTATGACTTTTTGATCGCTTGTTATTCCACTTTTTGTGAAGTAAGGTGACAAAAAAAATCTTTTTTACACTTTTTTTTTTTTTACTGTATTCACCTAAGGGGTTAGGTCATGTGATATTTTTATAGAGCAGGTTATTACGGATGCAGCGATACTTAATATGTATACTTTTTTCATTTATGTAAGTTTTACACAATTATTTCATTTTTGAAACAAAAAAAATCAAGTTTTAGTGTTTCCATATTCTGAGAGCCATAGTTTTTTCAGTTTTTGGGCGATTATCTTAGCTAGGGTCTCATTTTTTGCGGGATGAGGTGACGGTTTGATTGGTACTATTTTGACGTACATACGATTTTTTTTATCACTTTTATTACCTTTTTTGGGAAGTAAGGTAGGCAAAATTTCAATTTCATCATAGTTTTTTATTTTTATGGCATTCACCGTTCGGGTAAAGTAACATGACCGTTTTATAGATCAGGTCGTTACGGATGCGATGATATATAACATGTGTAGGGAATTAAATTTTTTTCATTTTTAATCAGTGATAAATGTTTTTTTTTTTTTTTTTAACATTTTTTTCAATTTTTTTTGACCCAGACCCACTTGGTTCTTGAAGATCCAGTGGGTCTGATGTCTTTATAGTACAGTACACTATATAGTGTACTGTACTGTATTTCACTTACACTTTGTCTGAACAGATCTATGCCTTTAGCACAGATCTGTTCAGCACCATGGACAGCAGGATGCCTGAGAAGGCATCCTGTTGCCATGGGAACCAGCAATGTGCTGACACCCTAGTATACCCACTTGCCACCAACGATTATTCAAAGGGAGGCGGGCGGAGGATCGCGACCCTGCCTCCCGCACCGCCCGCAACCCTCCCCCTGCACCTCCCACCAGGATAAAATCACTCAGGGGTGCAGGGGGATAAATTTATATTTTAGTAATACTAAAGTTTCTGATCCCCGGTCAGGGACCGCGGGGATCAGAAACTGCAGAAAGCGCAGCAAACCGCAGGTCTGAATTGACCTGCGGTTTGCTGCGATCGCCGACATGGGGGGGTCACGGGACCCCCCCACGCATTTGCCCCAGGTGCCTGCTCAATGATTTGAGCAGGCACCGGGTTGCGATCACTGCCAGCCGCGTGCATACATGTACGCCCTGTGTCTTTAAGTACCAGGACATAAGGGCGTACCTGTACGCCCTATGTCCTGAAGAGGTTAAATATATTTTTTTTTATCTGCAAGGTATTTGAGTGAATGACACCCTGTAACGGTATGAGTGCAGGCCTAGCCACTAGCCAGTGGCCACAATACAGTCTGTGTGGGCCTGACACACACAGGCTTGCAAATGTGATTATATCACAGAAACATTTTAAATATAATTTTTTTTATCTGCAAGGTATTTGAGTGAATGACACCCTGTAACGGTATGAGTGGAGGCCTAGCCACTAGCCAGTGGCCACAATACAGTCTGTGTGGGCCTGACACACATGGGCTTGCAAATGTGATTATGTCACAGAAAAATATTAAATATAATTTTTTTTTATCTGCGAGGTATTTTCTGTCACACCCTGTATGAATGGTGTGCAGTGCACACAGTGCTGTCTGTGACTGAGCCTGCAGCCTCTCACACACGGGCAGCCAGGCAACTGCAATATATATATATATATATGTATATAAAAAATAAATTAAAAAAAAGCATGCTGTCCTTACAGCAGATGAGTCTGTGGACACAAAACACTGCCCTAGCTAACGCTTTCCCTATTGAATCAGCAGCAGCAGCAGCACTCTCCCTCCTCTCACTGTGAATGCAGCTTCCGAATGAATCTAAAATGGATGCTGTCCAGGAGGTGGGTGGGTCTGGGAGGGAGGGTCTGCTGCTGATTGGCTGGAATGTGTCTGCTGACTGAGGTACAGGGTCAAAGTTTACTCAATGATGATGTATAGGGGGCGGACCGAACATCGCATATGTTCGCCCGCCGCGGCGAACGCGAACAAGCTATGTTCGCCGGCAAATAGTTCGGGCCATCAATAGCCATAAAGTGAGGACATTCCTCAGGGTTTCTGGATTTCTAGGACATGGACATCTCATATAGCTGCCGCCATTCCTGACATCCACCACACACAAGAGGCGGCTTCTAGTGATGACATTTATGGATTTTACTAACAGCCGGGGACATTTTCTCTCCACAGTCACAATCTACAGATTTTATACTAACGCTCTGTGGACGCCTCACCCACATCTCATCTTCTTGTTCTTACAGTTTGCGTAATAATGATCTACCAGACACTTCCTGCATCCAGTTGGCATCTGTAATGAGGAATAACCAGTCCCTGAAGATACTCAACCTGTCTCGTAACCGTCTGTCCGGTCCTCACTTCAGTGACTTGATGGAGGCTCTGTCCAGTCCGGCCTGCAGGATAGAGGAATTACAGTGAGTATAAGAGATGTGTACAGCACTGAGACATGTGGGGCACACGTTATACATGGATTTTATTCTATTTTATGCTCTGCACCATTGTTGTGTCTATGAGATAACCTGCTGACTAGGGTTGTCACGATACCATTCGATGCAATGCAAAAAAAAATAAAAAAAGATGCATGCATTCCCCATTTTATGGAACGTCCGACCCATAATAAAACATCTTAGAAACATAATAAACATCTTAGAAAATATAGCAAAAAAAGGCGGCTCTCCACTGGTTTTCTGGAAATAGGTGCTCTTGCCCAGATTGACTCACCCTTGTCAGTTGCGTATAGTTAATAATAAAAATAATAGCGGACAGGCACTCCAATTATGGGGTCATGGAGATAAGTGAGAATATTTTATTCAATTAAAAATACAATTCATATAACACTTGTACAATAATTTACCCAATAATAACCATATGTGAGTAGTGTCAGAAAAATAGCAAAAAAATTCAGGCAATATAGCAGCAATTGATGCAAGTATAATATATATAAATAGCAGCACGTTATAGCAACAGATAGTCCAGCAATAGCAGCATAAACACTCCAATATTCGGACGGTTTTTATCTTAGCAATAGTTTGTCATAAAAGACAATGCAAATGTCTCAGTAAGTTGTGTCAGTATTCAACAGACATTAAATCGATGCTAGCGGCAGAATTAAAGTGCAATGTGCTGATAATAGTGTTGCAGCAACGTTGGTACTGCTGATTGAGATAACGGCAACAACGATGTTGATAGCAATGGCTGAAAGGGGTGATGACTTGATGTTTCCAAATGCAATGTGAGTCGGACTTAACTTTTTGTATAATGCAAATGGTCGCACCTTTTCAATATAATCACACCTTTTCAATGCAAGCAATTCCTCCGTTACATGTAGTAGGATGTACTGTAGATGTCTTTACTCACGGTTTAACTGTCTCTTAGTGCGCCGTCCCACACAATTTCTGAGAGCAGACTGACCTTTGTCCTGTTCTATTTGGAAACTCCGATCGCAGCTGTCCTCCAGATTCTGCGTCCCTCGTGTTATGGTGGCGTCTCTGTGTAGTTCAGATTCTCCCCCAGATATTTGGTTCGCTTTTTTGGTTTTCTGCCAGTGTTCCACTTGTGTGGGAATGGGTCAGTTTACCATGAGTCTTTACTTTTCTTCTTTTTGGAGCACTCCAGCAATGTTGTTTTCTGTATTAGTATGCTTGTTCGTGAACTCGCTCCTTCCTCAGTGGACATAATAGAACAGTCCTATCTTATTTTTTGGGGGGGACGAGGTGACTAAAAATGCCGAATCATGCGGTTTTGATTTTGTTTCTTCTGTTTCTATATTTTAATAGTTTGCACTTTTTCGGGCGTGTCAATATATAATATGTTTCTTTTTTTATGTTTATAAATTTCATATGTAAAATTGGGAAAGGGGGTGATTTAAACTTAATATTTTGGGGTTTGCTTTTAAAACTTTTTTTTTTTTTTATCTTTTATTTAATAACTATTATCCCCCTTAGGGCTAGAACACTTGTGCTATTCACCCTGAAAGGATCTTACACTCTCCTTTCTGCCCTGGGCTTTGTGCACACGGCAGCAGGGAGCTTACCATGGAGGGTCTCAGTAGCGTCCTGGCTGCCATGGTGACCAATCGGAACTGCCACTGACACCAATGAATATAACAATGAGGGGGGGGGGGCACCTGTGGCCACCAATGATTCTAATACTGGGGGGGGGGGGGGACAGCGCACTGCACCACCAATGGTAATCATTTCAAATATACGGGGGGCGCACTGCGCCACCAATGAATGTAATTAACACATTAATTAAAGTATAGGCAGCGGGTGCCTGTGGTAGTATCACATACCCGACAATATCACAAACCCGGCAATAATAATTGAATAATATCCTCAATAACAGGGCATGTGATCCGCTGAACCACGGCAATAAACCCCTCAGGTGCCTTGAATTAATGTGTTAATTACATTTATTGGTGGCGCAGTGGCCACAGCCCCTCCCCTCATCCTCAATTCAATTATCTGTCACAGTCCTGTGACAGATGTTAGAAGATCGAAGAGACTGGCTTCACGTGAAGGGATCTAACTGTCTCTTTGGTTACTTTTGCTTCAGTGTTGTAGCTTTGTGGCCATTACTCCTCCCCTATATAGTCTGACCTCATACTTATGGCTATGCGGTTGATAGCTTCATTTGTGTTTTGGAAGAGCTGGTGTGTTGTCCTCTCTGGAGTTTGTGCTCGTCCATCTCTACAGAAGTTACGTTTCTCGCTTCTTTGTGTTTTGTTGTCCCTCCCCGTGTCTGTTGTTACTAGGCCTCAGGGAGACGCTTGTTCCTTCCCCTGGGAAGGAACAGGTCGTCTCAAATCCTGCCATTACCCATAGTGCTCTTTAGGGTCTCCAGGTCATCCAGGTTCCGGTGTGTGGGCATTCTTACCTTCAAGGTGTGCCTATACGGATAGGAGTCAGGGCAAGGTGCAGGGTTATATATGGGAGGTGACCCTTTCCCTAGCGTTGAGGCCTAGTGGCTTTTCCCTTCCCTCCTGTTGTCTGTATGGTGTTCCCTCCCTTACCTCATCCGTGACATGAACTCATTGGTGGCAGCGGCAGCCGCGTCACAGGGGAGAGGGAGAGAGTCACTCCTTCTCCACTGTGCTGCTAAGTAGAACATAGTGATAACAGCACCACCTAGTATCGTTAGATAGTAAGACCCGGTGTCGTATCGGTCCGGGTCTAAAAGTATCGATTGGGTATCAATACTTCGATACCCGGTGAAACTCTATTCCTGTCACTGCTCTGTGGTGTCAGTCCATGCTTCTTCTTCTGCTAGCTTATTTTTAAGTATTTGTGTGCAACACATAAAGTTCTGGTAAACACACAGCTCTGCTAGACACACACAGCACTCCCATACTCGCATACAGCCTGCTACACCCATAGAGGTCTGTTACATACATACAGCTCTACTAGATACATACAGCTCTGCTACATACGTACTGTTATACCCATACAGCTCTCCTACATACATATTGTTTTGCTATACCCATACAGCTCTTCTACACACATACAGTTGTGTTACAGACATACAGCTCTATTACACACATACAGCTCTGCTACACACATACAGCTCTGCTACACATACACACTTAGCAACTTCAGTAAAAACTCACATCTCCCTACACCAGTGTCGGCTGTATGTCTTCCTGCTCTGGCTCCTCCTATTGATGACATCATCAAAGGTCCTTAAGCTGTAGTTTTCATCTCTTTTCAGTACAGCGTAGGACCTTCCTCCACTACTTATCCAGGCCATTCTGACATTGTTTTCTTGTCACATATTGTATTTTATGACAGTGGTAAAATTGAGTTAGAAAATTTCATTTTTAATAATAAAAAATTAAAATATTTACATTTCTCTACTTTTATAATAGTAATACCTCCAAAAATAGTTATTAGTTTGCATTCCCCATATGTCTACTTCATGTTTGAATCATTTTGTGAATGTCATTTTATTTTTTGGGGACTTTAGAAGGCTTAGAAGTTTAGAAGCAAATCTTGAAATTTGTCATAAAATTTCCAAAACCCACTTTTTAAGGACCAGTTCAGGTCTGAAGTCACTTTTTGAGGCTTACATAATAGAAACCACCCAAAATTTTTAGAAACTACACCCCTCAAGGTATTCAAAACTGATTTTACAAACGTTGTTAACCCTTTAGGTGTTCCACAAGAATTAATGAAAAATGGAGATGAAATTTCAGAATTTCACTTTTTTGGCAGATTTTCCATTTTAATCTTTTTTTTCAACTAACAAAGCAAGGGTAAACATCCAAACAAAACTTAATATTTATGGCCCTGATTCTGTAGTTTACAGAAACACCCCATATGTGGTCGTAAACTGCTGTGTGGCCACACGGCAGGGCGCAGAAGGAAAGGAACGCCATATGGTTTTGAAAGGCAGATTTTGCTAGACAGTTTTTTGACACCATGTCCCATTTGAAGCCCCCCCTGATGCACCCCTAGAGTAGAAACTCCCCAAAAAATGACCCATTTTGGAAAATACACCCCTCAAGGTATTCAAAACTGATTTTACAAATTTTGGTAACCTTTTAGGTGTTCGACAAGAGTTATTGGAAAATGGAGATTAAATTTAAGAATTTCACTTTTTTGGCACATTTTCCATTTTAATCAATTTTACCAGTAACAAAGCAAGGGTTAGCAGCCAAACAAAACTCAATATTTATTGCCCTGATTTTGTAGTTTACAGAAACACCCCATATGTGATCATAAACTGCTGTACGGGCACACGGCAGGGCGCAGAAGGAAAGGAACGCCATACGGTTTTTGGAAGGCAGATTTTGCTGGACTGTTTTTTTTTTACACCATGTCCCATTTGAATCCCCCCTGATGCACCCCTAGAGTTAGAAACTCCAAAAAAGTGACCCTATTTTGGAAACTATGGGATAAGGTGGCAGTTTTGTTGGTACTATTTTAGGGTACATATGATTTTTGGGTGCTCTATATTACACTTTTTGTGAGGCAAGGTAACAAGAAATAGCTGTTTTGGCACCGTTTTTATTTTTTGTTATTTACAACTTTCATCTGACAGGTTAGATCATGTCGTATTTTTATAGTGCAGGTTGTTATGGACGTGACAATACCAAATATGACACCTTTTTTGGTTGTTTATTTCAGTTTTACATAACAAAGCATTTTTGAAAAAAAAAAGATTTTTTAGTGTCTCCACATTCTGAAAGTAATAGTTTTAATTATTTTTTGGGTGACTGTCTTGTGTAGGGGCTCATTTTATTTGGGATGAGATGATGGTTTGATTAGTACTATTATAGGGTGCATATGACTTTTTGATCACTTGGTGTTGCACTTTTTGTGATGTAAGGTGACAAAAATTGCTTTTTTTGACACAGTTTAAAAATTTTTTTTTATGGTTTATCGGACAGGGTGGTTCATGTGATATATTTATAGAGCCAGCCGTCACGGACGCGGCAATACCAAATATGTGCATTTCATTTATTTCTTCCTATTTTTTTTATTACTTAATTGGGGAATTTTTTTTTTTACATGTGAAACCTTTTTTTTCTATTTTTTATTATAAAACACTTTATTTTTTCAATTTTTGTATTTTTTATTTTACACTTTGTGTCCCCCATAAGGTTATACAAGACCTCTGGGGGACATTTGACTTCATTTTCAATTTTTTTTTTTCCACCATTGATTTGTCCTGTAACTGGGGCTGACATAGTAGCCCCAGTTACAGGGGAAATACACCCTCCAGATAGGTTGTACAGCAGAATACAGCGCTGTACAGCCTCAGTGCAGGGCTGATCGGCAAACGCCACATCGCAGTGTGCATGCCCCGGCCCGGCGAGGCAGTGCGCAGGCGCGGGATCTCGGTCGGACTGAAGGATGACGCAAGGGAATAGGAGGGCGGGCATAGGCAGAGGCTGGGGCTGGGAAAAAATGAAAAAAGGCAGAGCAGCCCCTGGGCACTTGCGAGTGCTCATTTGCATATGAATCAAAGTTTGTTTTTCCAGCTTCTGCAAGTGTAAAGAAAAAAACTAAGGTACTATTACATTCATGTATAGGTGTGCTATAGGACAATGTAAGCACTGATATGGCGATATGGAGGTGACAGACTCCCTTTAATCATTGTGTTATCACATCCTCTATTGCTATGAGGCACGCCCCCATTCAGGTGCTGAATAATAAGTGGCTCCAAGCTAGAGCTGCCTCCAATGGCTTTCTTAACCCCTTAACGACCTGTGCCATACATGTACGGCGCAACCGGACGTGACTTAACGCCGCGGCAGGGGTCCGGCAGTCAACCAGACGTGACTTAACGCAACTGGACGTGACTTAACGCCGCGGCAGGGGTCTGGCAGTCACTGATAGCCAGACCCCTTCTGTATGCACTGGCATCGGTGAAATCACTGATGCCGGCGCATTAACCCCTGCACGGCCGCGGTCAGCACTGACCGGGGCTTGTGCGGGCGTCAGACATGTGCAGGGTGGCCATTGGGTCCCCGTGCTACTGTGACGGTAACCTGATGGCAGGGAAGGCAGCCCGATGCCTTCCTTAGGCATCGTGGCTGCCTTCCGTGACATCCTGTGAGATCCATCCCCCTATATTACACTGGTAATACACTTATAGCCAATGCATTACAATACAGAAGTATTGTAATGCATTGTAAAGGGGATCAGACCCCCAAAATTTGAAGTCCCAGAGTGAAAAAAAAAGAAAGTTAAAAAAAGAAAGTTTAACAAAAAAAATGTAAGTTTCAAGTAAAAAAAAAGCGTCCTTTTACCAAAATAAAGTACAAAAACATTGTAAAAAAATAGGGAAAAAAGGAAAAATAGACATATTAGGTATCGCCGCATCCGTATCGACCGGCTCTTAAAAATTATAACATGACCTAACCCCTCAGGTGAACACCGGCAAAAAATAAAATAAAATTGCTTACATCACTAAAAGTGCAACACCAAGCGATAAAAAAGGGGTATGCCCCCCAAAATAGTACCAGTGTAACCGTCACCTCATCCTGCAAAACATTGTGCCAGCTTCCTCACCGCGCCTGCGCCGAATACTGGCGCAAAATTTCACCAGAGCACAGGGCTGGCAGACAGATGTGAGCGCTGCCTGGCCCTGTCAATCAGGACTTGGAGGGAGGCGACAAAGGTGGGAGAACGGATCCTCTAGGAGCAGGAACAACGCCCCCCCCCCCCCTGCTCCTAGAGGGTAATTAGCATATTATAAAAGTTAGATTTCTGGTGTAAAGGGGGCATAGATAAAAGTAGGAATAGGCTAGTTAGGTTTAGCTGACATTAGCACATCGCTAATGTCAGCTAACTTAATAGGGTTATATCTGGTGACAGAAACCCTTTAAATTATCTACATGTTTCGGATGGCATGATGAGGCTAAAAGCAGGGTGTTACCACTTGTGTCTCTTCTATAATTCCTGCTAACCACCTTGCCAGCCTTATTTGATAGCTTATTGTCCAAAAAAGGACTATCCTCTGAGGAAAAATTATATGGATTTTATAATGAAGTAATAAAGACATTGGATTTTCTCCTGAACCTGCTGCTGGATGTTTTCTACTGTTCTGACAAACACATCCGCTATACACTGTACTGCTCTGTAATACCAAACACATCCACTATACACTGTACTGCTCTGTAATACCAAACACATCCGCTATACACTGTACTGCTCTGTAATATCAAACACATCTACTATACAATGTACTGCTCTGTAATAGCAAACACATCCGCTATACACTGTACTGCTCTGTAATACCAAACACATCCACTATACAATGTACTGCTCTGTAATAGCAAACACATCCTCTATACACTGTACTGCTCTGTAATACCAAACACATCCTCTATACACTGTACTGCTCTGTAATACCAAACACATCCCCTATACACTGTACTGCTCTGTAATACCAAACACCTCCGCTATACACTGTACTGCTCTGTACTTGGTGAGCTGTGAGGAGGTGGCAGCGCTCTCCTGAGCTCCGGTGAGTACATCTGGGAGGTGCCAGGAGTCCGATCCCCACAGATCTCATGCTAATGACGTGTCCTGGGGATAGGACATCAATATCCACTTCCTGGATAACCCCTTTAAATTCTTCAGCAGACCCCTCTATGATAACATAAAGATTCTGATGATCCCTTTAACACATCAGTCGGATGAAAACACAATCAGTAATGTCCTTCATGTATGAGAAGAGCAGCGCTATCACTAATACCTGCCCCCCTCTGTATAACACATAATGGGAGCAGTGACCCGCTCCCCTGATAACACACAGGTAAGGCTACTTTCACACGAGCGTTCTGCTGTCCGCTCGTGAGCTCCGTTTGAAGGAGCTCACGAGCGGAGCAGAACGCTTCCGTCCAGCCCTGATGCAGTCTGAATGGATGCGGATCCGCTCAGACTGCATCAGTCTGGCGGCGTTCAGCCTCCGCTCCGCTCGCCTCCGCACGGCCAGGCGGACACCCGAACGCTGCTTGCAGCGTTCGGGTGTCCGCCTGGCCGTGCGGAGGCGTGCGGATCCGTCCAGACTTACAATGTAAGTCAATGGGGACGGATCCGTTTGAAGATGCCACAATATGGCTCAATCTTCAAGCGGATCCGTCCCCCATTGACTTTACATTGAAAGTCTGGACGGATCCGTCTGAGGCTATTTTCACACTTAGCTTTTATATGCCAATATAATGCAGACGGATCCGTTCTGAACGGAGCCTCCGTCTGCATTATTATGATCGGATCCGTTCAGAACGGATCCGATCGAACGCTCGTGTGAAAGTAGCCTCAGGCCACGACCGTTGTTGTGTTCCGTTCCGCAAAATGGGGTTCCGTTGTTCTGTGATCCGTTTCCGTTTTTGTTTCCGTGTGTCTTCCTTTATTTTTGGAGGATCACCAGACATGAAGGAAAGTAAAAAAAAGTCTAAGTCAAGTTTGCCATGCAAGTGCTAGGAAAAAAACGGACGAGCGGAAGCGGATGACAATCTTGTGTGCCTCTGCGTTTTTTCCCGGTCCCATTGACTTGAATGGGTCCGCGAACCGTTTTCCGTGAAAAAAATAGGACAGGTTATATTTTTGGGACGGACTGGAACCACGGATCACGGACGCGGATGACAAACGGTGCATTAGCCGAGTTTTCAACTGACCCATTGAAAGTCAATGGGTCCGCAGAAAATCACGAAAAACAGAACTGACATGGAATGAAACAACGGTCGCGTGCATGAGGCCTAAGTGTTCTAGGACTGACCTCATCAGAACCTGCATTGTGCCTCCACATGGAGGAGGTGTCATATGTCCTGAGAGACATCTGGAGGGACAGGAAGGACACATCTGCTTCTATGGGGTGGATTATGGGTCTGGGCAACTCCCAGGTTATACAGAGCTGTAATATGTACATGAGCCCTTACCGCCATAGAGCGCTCATCTCTGCCTGTGCTACATTACAGCTGTATGGCGGTATTATTACTGATGACCCCGGCTGTAATTTACTCAAAATGGAGACGATTACTGCTCGTTATCAATAAGTTGTCACTGGGATTTCGTAGTAAAGAGGTCACAGAGAGGCACGGAGCATTATCAGTCATGTTAATGCTCCGTGCCTCTGCAGTCTGTATCGGGTCTTGGCACTCTTTCACGGAGCTGTCATGGTCTTACCTTCTTGCTGTTCTCCTTCGTTTGACATGTGCTGGCGGCCATCTTGGTTTCTGGGTTTCTTGTAGCCTCCCACCCTGCGGCTTCTCCTTCCCACTGGGAGGAGCTGGATGCCTAGCTCATATATATAGGAGGTCTGTGGCTTCAGTTCCTTGCTTGGTCCTCCTGTGTTCACTTGCTTCTAAGACTGCTGCTGCTTCTGGTTCCTGATCCTGGCCTCGTCTGACTACCCCGCTGGTTCCTGATCCTGGCTTCGTCTGACTACCCTTCTGGTTCCTGACCTCTGGCTACGCAAGACCCTGCTTCGGTTTAGCCATCCGTTTGGACTTTTGCTTACAGCTTGATTTTCAATAAAGCCTTCTTATTCCCACTTATCTCTTGTTGTACGTCTGGTTCATGGTTCCATGACAGGAGCGGATGTCACGCACGGCATCCGCTCGTGTGAAACAGCCCTTAGATACTCGGCTGAATGCAGCTTGGACACTGGTCACCCCGGAGGAGCGATCTATAGGAGTGGATTGCTCACCTCTAGGTAGAATAGTTGCAGGCTTGAAAACCCTGGACTGTGGAGCCGACAGGGACAGAGCAGAGAGGCTGTGAATAGGCCTCCCTCCAGCTATACAGCTACATTGCTGCTGCTTTCTGACTAAGCTCATGAGTGAACTGGACTGTTCTAGAATGAACTCTGAACTCAACTGAACTGCCTGACTAGGTCTGAGCTAAGCTTTATATATACACTGACCCTGCCCCATCTTGTGAAGAAACAAGTGTAGTGCATCCTAACTAGGCCTGTGTAAAGGAGCTTGCTTGCATGTAGAATCACATTGTGACATGGGAGAATATGACAGGAGATGAAGTACAAAATGCAGGCATATTGGGTGTGGAGCCTGACCGCGCATGGAGACAGAGGTGTGAGATGAGAGCTCCCGCACAGCAGTTACTACAGGCGAGATAAGCTGACGATTGCATTCACCAAAAATGGTCAAATATGGAAAAGATAAGAGGATGGAGACCCCGGGCACACCCCAAGCCCAAAAGAAATCCTCCGACATTCACAAATACCTTCAAACCAAAGCTCCGACCTCCCAAAATGGCGCCCAAATATCCAGTGGCTCAGAACAGTGAGAAGGACGCCGATCAACTTAGTTGCACCGCAAGCGATCACAGAGAGCTTGAGCTTACAGCTTCCTCCAAAGCTTTCTTCAGGTCAACCATAACCCAGGCTCTCCGTCTGGTACTATATGACCTCTCTAAAATTAAGTCAGACGTGAAACACATCGGAACGAGAGTAGAGGCTTTGGAAACCACGTGCACCGCCTTTGTGACACATGCAGCTGCACTGGAGACATGCACAAGCGATCACTTAGCGCACATTAACAAAGCGCTCGTTTTAATAGAAGAACAAGAAAACTGAAATAGAAGACGAAACATACTCATAAAAGGTCTGCCAGAGTCCTGGGCAGCTGACGCCTTGAGGAAGGTCACCATGTCACAATTTTCAGTGGTCTTATTGGGGAAGTAGCAGCCCATGCTGTTGTCATTGAAAGGATTCATAGATCCCTAAAACCACAGCCACCACCATCGGAACCGCCTCGATATGTGATTTGTGGCATTCTGTTGTATGTAGATACCGCTAACATTCTAAGAGCAGCAAGAGAAAAAGCTCCTATACTCTATGCCGGAGTGGAACTCGCCTTCTACCAGGACGTCGCCCTGTCTATTCTTGCGAAAAGAAGGACCCTAAAACCTCTTCTGGAGAAGCTGAGACAGAGAAATACCATCTACTCCTAGCTGTACCCCTTTAGCCTATCCATCCTACATAACGGCCGCAGAATTTGCATCCATACACCAGAGGATTTCGCTAACTCATGGACACTGCTTGACTTGGAACCAATAAAGATTCCATCTTGGATGCCAGCCGTCAGTTCCCTCACCATGCTGCAACTACCATCGCAGACGCCGTGGCAACAGGTGCCCAGAGGTAGACGGCACCGCAAAGATAAAGGGTCCGTGGAACAATCTTTCGACCCAGAAAAAAACATCAAAATTACATACAAAAGATGCAGTAGGACAGGGAACAAAAAAGGGAGCAGGGAAGGTAGAGAACGGTGCCACCCTGGGAGGGACACTCCGGTCAAAAATGGTAAAGAAGGTGTGGAGTCAGCGGGATGAAGATATGGTAAAAGAAAAATAAATTACCCGCAGATACACAGTGTATACTAGATGGTCTGATGTTGGTGAGTCTCACTTGGTATTTGTCCTGCTTGGCCGGATGCATATGTCTATGCCCGTGTTGGGCCTTGCAATTATTTTGTGACTCACCTCTTTTTATCTAGTATACACTGTGTATCTGCGGGTAATTTATTTTTCTTTTACCATATCTTCATCCCGCTGACGCCACACCTTCTTTACCATTTTTGACCGGAGTGTCCCTCCCAGGGTGGCGCCGTTCTCTCCCTTCCCTGCTCCCTTTTTTATTCCCTGTCCTACTGCATCTTTTGTATGTAATTTTGATGTTTTTTTCTTTGCCATAATAAAATATTTATAACACTCATCATCTGGCACTCCAAGCTTCATTTTCTTTTTTGTTCTGACATTGTACTCGGGAGCTTGTGCCGAGTTATCTACCAGGGGTGTCACTGAGGTTACATTTGGTGGGTACGGGACCCCCCCTCCCCTCCCCTTGAGACCCCCATGGGTCGTTTCCCCCCTTTCTGAATCTGTTGACCCAGACTGAGTAGGTACGACCCGCAAGTATATGATTACACCTTGGGTCTCCCCAGGGACAATGTAAATGACCTTCCCCTACTCTTTGGCCTGCTTGCCAGTTACCTTTCAGTTAAGTTCAGAGCAGCCGTGGGTGTAGTCACAAATTCTTAGAGGGTTGACCCGCTATTACACTGTTCAGTATTGGACATATGTTCAGTAATGTCATATCTTTAGTTCGCATAGCTTCACAAAGTTACTTATTGTATTGTGTTGCACTCACATTCCCACGCCGGCTTATGGGCCCCTCCCCCCATATGAATACACGGTTCAATTCCTTCTCTACCTCAAGATATGTCGGGGGTCAGTGATCTAGAGTGCTCTTTTCCCTTCCTTGGCCTTGGGGGCAGTCGCAGAGTACAATTCTGGGGCTGCACTGTCTCCAAGGAATAACCTGCTTGGTGTTATGTGCTAGGTGGGTAGAACTTGCCCACCTTAAGCGACGCTGTATTTAGAGTTGGGCGCTCTAGAGTATTCTTGCTGTGTATTAAATGCTGTATGAGTGCTCCACCCCACCTGGCGTGTGGAGTCGATCCGCTATGCTTCAAATGTTAATGTTTAAACAGCTGAGATTATCACCGATGCATTGGTATATTAATATGTTTTTCAACACCCCCCTTTTCTTCTCCCCTCCCCTCCTCCTACTACTCACCTCACCCCTCCATAAGACCCCACAGTGCAATTCAGTTCCTACTCTATATCAGGTGATATTGAAGGTTTTTGATCTGGAGTGTTCTCTCTCTTCTCGGCCTTGGTGTCATGCCCCACTCTGACGATGTGCAGAGGTCGGCCAGGATAGCAGCATGAGTTTAGTGTTTGTTTTGGAGCCATGCTGGATCCGCCTCTCATCAGGTGCACTGGGTGGGGTCATTAGTTTAAATAGCACACCAGTCCAGTGCTCTGAGCGGATTATAGGAATCATTGTGGTCTTGGAAGCTAGGAAGGAAGGAAGGAAGGAAGGTTGTCTGTTCCAGCTCCAGCTCAGAAAGATAAGTGTGATTTCAAGTTTGGTTGTGTTTGTGTCATCTCTCCCATCCAGGTTCTGTGCGAGCAGGCTGCTCCTATTTCCCCTCTTCACCATCTCAGGGAATTTAGGGTTTTTTCAGCCCAGGCACGGGGACACATCATACCTACCTTTAAGGTCTGCATGTGGGCTGAGCAGTGCAGTGAAAGAGGTCAGGGATTAGCTAGGAGGTGACCCTTCCCCTGTCTCTCGCCCAGAGCCTGGTTGGTGGGTTATCTGTGAGTCTGAGTGCACGCCCGCCGTGACACTTGGAGGCAGTCAAAGAACTCAATTTTGGGGCTCCACTGCTTCCAAGGAATGAGTTCCTTGGTGCGGTGTGGGTTAATTTTGCTCACCTCAAATGAATGACGTTGTATTTAGAGTCGAGCATTCTTATTGTAGGGCTATTTCTACAGTATGCTGAATGATGAACGATTGCTTGGCTATATTGGGTGTGCGAGGTTGACCCACGGTGCTTTGGATATTATTGCCTAAATAGCTGTGATGGTCATTGATGCAATGGTATATACTGTATCTCTTATTATCTCCCCCCCTCCCTTCCTCGCTTTTCTTAAAACACAGTTTGTCCACTCTCCCAGTGATCATGTTAAATATCCGTACATCAACGGATTTGATGCTCTCTCCCTCCCCCCCTCCTTTTTTGGCTAACCTCCGCACAGCAACCACTTTTTGACTATCTATGATCTTGCCTTCCAGTTCCTACCTGTCAGCTGACATCTAGCACATCATAGCAATATTCAAAATAACTGCCTGCATACTGCTAGTCAGGACAATTTGTTGTCTTTGCTATCCGATTTCCCCCCCCCCCACTCACTCTTTGTACTAACGTCAGTTAGACGTCTCACTACATATATATTGTAAATAGACTATATTACAAATACCTAGTTTACTTACCTCTCCCTACTAACTAAACCGCTTACCAGGGATAATAGTAAGTGCAGTGAGATCCCTGGGCGCCGCTGTACAGATCATGATACTTAGTTCACAATGTTTGGACCGATGAAAGGTCCTCTTTAAAGGAGACTTAGGCACACAAAAACTTACGCTTGCAAACTTTTATGTACCTAATGCAGGACAGGTTTCCTGGCTGATGGGGGCGCTAAATACTTTACAGCTATTTGCAGAAGGCATCGTGATACTCGGCACTGATCTAAATCTCCCCTTGTACCCCACTGAAGATTCCTCCATGACTAGGTCTCAGACTCCCACCAGAGAGATCAAGAGGCTCCACGACAAATTACACAATTTACGATTAGTTGATGTGTGGAGAGCTTGTAACCCCTCTACTAAGGACTATACCTTCTAATCTGCCCCTCATGACTCCTTTAAAAGGTTAGACTACATCTTCACCTCCTCTCCAGCTCTCTCCTCCTTCACGTCAGAACAAATAGGTAGTATAACGGTCTCAGACCATGCACCTTGTTCAGCGACTTATCGAATTTCCCAGCTTCCATGAGGCAAATGGGTTTGGAGACTAAATGAAACTCTTTTGTGTTCAGATGAAAATCAGACGCACATCAGAAATCATCTAAATTCGTTCTTCCAGGAGAACACATCCCCTCAGGTCTCCCCCTCTCTATTGTGGGAAACGCATAAGGCGTATATTAGAGGAGTGCTAGTGGCGGTGGGAACTAGAACCAAAAAAGTTAGACAAAAGGACATAGAAGAACTGCTGGATCGCATTGCGATCACAGAAAGAAATATTAAACACTCTAGCACACATGGGGGACTAGAGGAACTAAAAACACTCAGACAAAAGCTGAAGCATATTCTGGACCTTCACCACGCTAAACAGCAACAAATAATAATAATAAGCAATAAATTATATGCTCATGGAAACAAGGGTGGGAAGCTAATGTCCTCTCTGATTAAGAAGACTCGGGACAGAACGTACGTACATAAAATCAAAGACTCCAAAAAAACGATATACAGGTCCTTCTAAAAAAATTAGCATATTGTGATAAAGTTCATTATTTTCTGTAATGTTCTGATAAACATTAGACTTTCATATATTTTAGATTCATTACACACCAACTGAAGCAGTTCAAGCCTTTTATTGTTTTAATATTGATGATTTTGGCATACAGCTCATGAAAACCCAAATTTCCTATCTCAAAAAATTAGCATATTTCATCCGACCAATAAAAGAAAAGTGTTTTGAATACAAAAAAAGTCAACCTTCAAATAATTATGTTCAGTTATGCACTCAATACTTGGTCGGGAATCCTTTTGCGGAAATGACTGCTTCAATGCGGCGTGGCATGGAGGCAATCAGCCTGTGGCACTGCTGAGGTGTTATGGAGGCCCAGGATGCTTCGATAGCGGCCTTAAGCTCATCCAGAGTGTTGGGTCTTGCGTCTCTCAACTTTCTCTTACCAATATCCCACAGATTCTCTATGGGGTTCAGGTCAGGAGAGTTGGCAGGCCAATTGAGCACAGTAATACCATGGTCAGTAAACCATTTACCAGTGGTTTTGGCACTGTGAGCAGGTGCCAGGTCGTGCTGAAAAATTAAATCTTCATCTCCATAAAGCTTTTCAGCAGAAGGAAGCATGAAGTGCTCCAAAATCTCCTGATAGCTAGCTGCATTGACCCTGCCCTTGATAAAACACAGTGGACCAACACCAGCAGCTGACATGGCACCCCAGACCATCACTGACTGTGGGTACTTGACACTGGACTTCAGGCATTTTGGCATTTCCCTCTCCCCAGTCTTCCTCCAGACTCTGGCACCTTGATTTCCGAATGACATGCAAAATTTGCTTTCATCCGAAAAAAGTACTTTGGACCACTGAGCAACAGTCCAGTGCTGCTTTCTCTGTAGCCCAGGTCAGGCGCTTCTGCCGCTGTTTCTGGTTCAAAAGTGGCTTGACCTGGGGAATGCGGCACCTGTAGCCCATTTCCTGCACACGCCTGTACACGGTGGCTCTGGATGTTTCTACTCCAGACTCAGTCCACTGCTTCCGCAGGTCCCCCAAGGTCTGGAATCGGTCCTTCTCCACAATCTTCCTCAGGGTCCGGTCACCTCTTCTCGTTGTGCAGCGTTTTCTGCCACACTTTTTCCTTCCCACAGACTTCCCACTGAGGTGCCTTGATACAGCACTCTGGGAACAGCCTATTCGTTCAGAAATTTCTTTCTGTGTCTTACCCTCTTGCTTGAGGGTGTCAATGATGGCCTTCTGGACAGCAGTCAGGTCGGCAGTCTTACCCATGATTGCGGTTTTGAGTAATGAACCAGGCTGGGAGTTTTTAAAAGCCTCAGGAATCTTTTGCAGGTGTTTAGAGTTACTTAGTTGATTCAGATGATTAGGTTAATAGCTCGTTTAGAGAACCTTTTCATGATATGCTAATTTTTTGAGATAGGAATTTTGGGTTTTCATGAGCTGTATGCCAAAATCATCAATATTAAAACAATAAAAGGCTTGAACTACTTCAGTTGGTGTGTAATGAATCTAAAATATATGAAAGTCTAATGTTTATCAGTACATTACAGAAAATAATGAACTTTATCACAATATGCTAATTTTTTGAGAAGGACCTGTATACGCATACGACAGAAATAGCCCAAGCCTTCCATGCCTATTATACTAACCTATAAAATCTCACTCCCACCCCTGACCCATGTATTCCGTTACACATTCAGCATTTTCTGGACTCGTTGGATTTGCCTGCAGTGACTAAAGAGGAAGCCTCCAACTTATTAAAGCCAGTTACGGAAACGGAACTCAATACTATTCTCTTTAGTTTCCCCCAGGGGAAAAGTCCGGGGCAGGATGGTCTCCCTCTTGTGTACTACAGGAAATTTAGTGATGTCCTACTACCACACCTGGTCTCTCTTTGCAACTATTTGTTGCAAGGGGCTCATTATTTCCGCAAACGCAGGAAGCTCATATCACGCTCATACATAAAGCTGGAAAAGACTCCCAGGCCTGCGGCAATTACCGCCCAATCTCACTCCTAAACTTGGACCTAAAAATATGGGCCAAATTGATAGCGACTCGCATCAGTCCCCTTCTTCCACGACTAATTGGTACTGAACAAGCAGGTTTTGTGAAGGGGAGAGAGGGCAGGGACAATTCATGCAAGCTCCTACACATTATACATTCAGCACACCAACATAAAATCCCCTTGGCGCTTTTGGGAGTAGACGCTGAGAAAGCGTTTGACAGGGTCAATTGGGCGTTCATGGAAGCTACACTGCATAAATTCAAATCCCCCCCAGGCCTAGTTCGAGCTATACTCACCTTATACTCTCAGCCCTCCGCTCGCATAAAGATTAATGGCACCTTGTCCCCAGCTTTTAAAATCACTAATGGCACACGTCAGGGCTGCCCTCTCTCTCCTTCACTGTTCATACTCGTAGTAGAAACCCTAATCCAGAAACTGAGGCAAAACACAGCAATTAAGGGTTTCAGCAGAAGTTCCTCGCAACTCAAATGTGTTGTCATTTGCGGATGACCTATTATTCCTGCTCTCCTACCCATCCTCCGACCTCCCAATATTATCGTCACTTTTAGAAGAATATGGATCCATTTCCTCCTTTTAAAGTGAATGTTTCAAAATCAGAATCCGAAATATAACCGTACCCTCACGAATCGTGCAGGAGGCGAAACAAAAATCGTCCTTCCCATGGGTCTCAACATCCCTAAAATACTTAGGTATACAGCTCCCCCAGCACCTCGCAAACTTGTACAATCTTAACTTTGCGCCCTTGCTCCAGGACCTTAAACAAATGCTGCACGAATATGATTTCCCATACATTTCCTGGATGGGGCGAAAAAACCTTTTATAAACTTATATAGTCCCAAAAATACTGTACATGATTTCGATGATACCAACGCACTTACCAGCTACTTTTTTCTCCTCTATCAGATTAATGTTTTCGAAATTTCGCTGGAGGGGGCGCAGACCAAGACTACCATATACCCTCCTTATTAGGAAGAGAGAAAACGGGGGTACGGGTCTCCCTGATATCCTATCCTATTATAGAGCCGTCCACCTGAATAGATGGTTGGAATTATTGAACCCAAGCAAACAAATTCAGTCACGCTTTTGCAAAACTCACTTAGTTCCCCATTACCACAGACACTCTGGAGGCCAAAGGAAGACACTTTGAGGCGTGCAGACCTGGACCTCCTCCTCGTAGGCATATGCAGTACGTGGATGTCTCTAAAAGACACTTTAGCTCCCTATCCATCCCCTCTTATGCCAGCATCATTATTACCTAACATTGTCATTACCCTGGATTCACTGTATTCTGACTTCTGGAACAAACTAAAGGACCTCACTATAGCTGATCTTTTTCCATCTAATAAGGTGCCAACACGAGACGAACTTCTAAGACTATTAAACACAACTACTATTAACCCACTTAATTTGGCTCACTTCCGTAAAGTTTCAGAAGGTTTTCTGAAGGCTTACTCATTTAGACGACAACTCACTCAGTATGAAACCACACTCACGTTATGCCAACAGGCGCCAAGAAAAGTAGGAACCAGATACTCTATACTACTGCAGCCCTTGACACCTTCAAAACCAGCTTTTATCTCCTCCTGGGAGAGAGATCTGAATATCTCCCTCACAGAGATTGAAGTACGATCCATTCTGAAATCCTCGCATGGTTTCTCTACATGTGTTAGGCTACAAGAGAACCACTACAAACTCCTAACCAGATGGTATAGAACACCTAAATACCTATTCACGCACAGCCTCTCCCAATCAAACATCTGTTGGAGATGTGACTCTGACGTAGGCTCCCTCCTACATATATGGTTTACTTGTACAGTCATCACCACATATTGGAAGCAAGTTGAACTAACTATTAATCTAGTTTGCCGAACCTCCTATACCTTAAAGAGCAAACACATTACAATAGCAAGAGCAGATGCATCTTTTTTACCCTCTAAAAACAGCTTGATTACCCATCTACTTGCAGCAGCTAAGGCATTAGTACCGGTCCACTGGCTTAGTAGGGACCCATAGTGAATGGGTTCAAAAAGTTGACAAAATTTGCAGGTTTAAGGAGATCTCGAGTCCCAACAACAGAACCAGAGAGAAATATTATAAGATATGGTCCCTTTAAATCCCAGAGAGGATTATTATAACTAGACTCCCACTCAACCCCCCCTCTTTCGCTGATATGTCATAGACATTTGACCCTTTTGGAATGAGTCGCGGCCCATGACTGGCCAACTGACCAAGAGATACTGCTTGACAACGTAGAGTTAAACAACAGCCTCCTTCCCCTATTCCCTTGCTGTCCCACCCTTCCTCCCTCCCTTCCGCCCTTACTTTTTATTCCAACTAATACCTCATAGTTATTCATCCTATGTCTCTATCTCAACATATATATGAGCTCAAGCGCGACTATGCATATTACATCAGTTGCGGGTTTATTCTCAACTTGTACATGAGATATTTATTCTCTAAATTTTAAGCTTGTATCTGATGTCATATTAGGACTTACCTAAAATCTGTGGTTGAGTGATGTTACTTTGCTATTATGGGACAACCGATTTGTTATTATCATGTATGAATTGAAAAAACTAAATAAAGAATTATAAAAAATAAAAATAAATCCAGGCATATTACATGACATTAAAACATAATAAAAACAAGTTTGCTGTGCCCACGGTCACGTAGTGGGACACTGCATGAGGAGGAGAACGGGGTCCACAGGAACCACAATAGATGGAGGAAGGAGAATGGAGGCCACATGGACCACATACTGAGGGACACAATAGATGGTGAAGGAAGGAGAATGGGGGCCACAATAGATGGAGGAAGGAGAATGGAGGCCACAGGGACCAGAATAGATGGTGGAGGAAGGAGAATGGAGGCCAAAGGGACCACAATAGTTGTGGAGGAAGGAGAATGGGGGCCACAGTACATGGTGGAAGAAGGAGAATGGAGGCCAGAGGGGCCACAATAGATGATGGAGGAAGGAGAATGGGGGCCACAGGGACCACAGACTGAGGGTCACAATAGACGGTGGAGGAAGCCTCATGACTATTGTACATTCATGTGCTGCCATCATCACTGATTTGAGATGCCATAAAGTGAGGACATTCCTCAGGGGTTCTGGATTTCTAGGACATGGACATATCATATAGCTGCCGCCATTCCTGACATCCACCACACACAAGAGGCGGCTTCTAGTGATGACATTTATAGATTTTACTAACAGCCGGGGACATTTTCTCTCCACAGTCACAATCTACAGATTTTATACTAACGCTCTGTGGACGCCTCACCCACATCTCATCTTCTTCTTCTTACAGATTGGATGATAATGGTCTACCAGACACTTCCTGCATCCAGTTGGCATCTGTAATAAGGAATAACCGATCCCTGAAGAGACTTGAGCTGTCTCGTAACCGTCTGTCTGGTCCTCACTTCAGTGACTTGATGGAGGTTCTGTCCAGTCCGACCTGCAGGATAGAGGAATTACTGTGAGTACAAGAGATGTGTACAGGACTGAGACATATGGGGCACAAGTTATACATGGATTTTATTCTATTTTATGCTCCTCCCCATTGTTATGTCTATGAGATAAACTGCTGACTGCTCCTTGATATGTGACGTCTCTACTAATGTCTGACTAATGCACCAGGTCTAGTTGTGTCAGCGGCCACCGCCCCCCTTACCTGCATGCCCGATTTTGACACCGTCTGTATATAAGTGTCATCTGCAGCAGATTTATCATCTTCTCTCCACATTACTGATAAATATTTTCCCTTTTGCTTTTTTCCCCGACTTCTAAGAACCATAACATGTTTACTTTTCCGTTCACATAGCCGTCTGAGGGCTTCATGCGCGCTCCTGTATTTTGCGGTCTGTCTAGAGAAAAGTTCCTTTCCTGTCCTCGAAATAGAGAAGAATAGGACGTTTTATGTTTTTTCGAGACCACAGGACAGACTTCAGGGTGTGGGGAGCAGACTGTGTAATGTCCGCATGTTTTGTGGCCCCGTTGAGATTAATGGGTCTACATCTGATCTGCAGATCGGACACAGACTGAAACTACGGTCGTGTGCATGAGACCTAAGATGTACTTTGAATGGCTCCATTTAATTTGCCATAACTTGCATTGAAAACACAGGAAAAAATAATTTTTGGGGCTACAATTCCACCATTTTTTATGTTGTTTTTTTATGGATCGGTGCTATTACAGCAATACCACATTTATATGCTTTCTATTATATTTTACAATTTTGAAAGTAATAAAAATCTAAAATTTCCTTCATGGCCATATTCTGACCCCATAACCTCTTTATATTTCCATCTACAGGGCTGAGGCTTGTTTTTTGCCGGGCGAGCTGTAGTTTTTATTGGTGCCATTTTGGGTAACAATTAACTTTTTGATCTTTTTATTTTCTTATTATTTTCAGGGGGTGAACTGACCAAAAAACAGCGATCGCTGTGCGGGATAATCACTTTTACATGTTAATAGTTCGGACATTTTCAGATGCGGTGGTACCATATTTTTTATTCTTTATTTTTATATGTAAAATTGCAAAAGGGGGAGATTAGAATTTGTGTTTTTAAAAGATTTTTGAGTTTTCTTTCTCTTTTAACTGTAATAGTAACTGTAATGCACTTTCTATGCAGTGGATGAGTGAGAACAGACAGAACACGATGGCGCCTGCGGTTTATATGGAGACTATATGGAGTTCTGTATGTCTCCGGTTCTGCACTGACTCGCGGTGTGTGGACAGACAAGGGTATATGAGGATACACAGGGAAGTCTATGGACACGTGAGCTGTCCACGGAGGACACGGATAGATCACTGGCGTGTTAATCAGCCCGTACGGGGTCAGAACTCAGCCGCACTTCAGAAATGTTTTACATGTTTTAAAAGTAGTCACAAAAAAAATTAAAAAAAATTCTGCAACATCAGCAGGTGACAGAACAGATTTTGTCTGTTTTCAGCCGCGTTTCTTTCTGGACGTCTAAAAAATGTTTTTCCTCTATAGTGAAAGAGGCAGCATACTGCGCTTCTGAAAAGAGGCAGAAGAAAACACCAGTAAAAAGCTGTGTGTGAGCGCGGCCTCTGGAGGGCGCTGCCGATTTGAGTTTGTGGCCGCCAGTGATCTCACCTCGTATGTATCGGCATGTAAAGCTGGAGGCTTTAGCAGCATTCAGCGCACTGTCCAACTGCGATGTGTCACAGTATAAAGCCGCACATCACAACCTAAATTGTGACGCGTCTATAACCACACGTGACATCATCACATATCAGAACGATTCTCTTCATCTGTATCACTATTAGTGCCCCATCATTTCCTCTATTACGCTGGTCCTGAAGGGGTTAAAGCAACTGATGTGCCACACTGTGATGTGACATGACGAGTGCAGTATGTGGCGGTACTTTATATGGTAGTATAGGTATAATATACGGCTCAGACAGGTGACAGGGATCTCAGGGAGATGATATCTCCTGCCACATGAGTCTGTGTGCGCCACCTAGTGGTTGTGTGGTGATCTGCGGCCTGCCAAGGGTTTTCCTGGCATTTCCTGATGTTGTATTGATATAATGAGAAACTGGAGACCTTAACACAAGGGTGGACACATCCATCTATTAGTATTACATGAGCAGCGAGTCATGTGACCACAGTATGGCGGTATTATCATCTAGTCTATACAATATATAGTAATATATGTCATCTACTGGATTTTCCCTTTATAAGATGCACCCCAGGTTTAGCCAACGGAAAATAAGAAAATGTATTTTCTAGATCCTCTATAAAGAGCATGTGATCCCCTCATTAATGTACCTCCAAATAAATGTGTCTCCTGTCACTGCTCTGTAGTGTCCGGCCACGCTTCTTCTGCAGCTAGGTTATTTTTAAGTATTTGTGTGTGACACACACAGTTCTGGTACACACACAGCTCTGCTATACGCTCTCAGCACTGCCATACACACATACAGCTCTGCTATACACACACACAACACTAACATACACACATACAGCTCTGCTATATGCATACAGAACTGCCATACACACATACAGCTCTACTATCCACACACATAAATCTCTGCAATACAGACAGCACTGACATACACACATGCAGGTCTGCTACACACATACAGCAATGCTATGCACACTTTAGTATAGACTCACATTTCCCTACACCAGTGCCAGCTGTACAGTCTTCCTGCTCTGGCTCCTCCTATTGATGACATCATCAAAGGTCCTTAAGCTGTAGTTTTCATCTCCTTTCAGTACAGCGTAGGACCTTCCTCCCCCATGCACCCAACGGATGGTTCTCCTGCCTGCCGCCTCTCTCACCGATAAGACAGATCTGTGCACTCTGCCTGTACTGCTCTGTAATACCAAACACATCCGCTATACACTGTACTGCTCTGTAATACCAAACACATCCACTATACACTGTACTGCTCTGTAATACCAAACACATCCTCTATATACTGTACTGCTCTGTAATACCATACACATCCACTATACACTGTACTGCTCTGTAATACCAAACACATCCACTATACACTGTACTGCTCTGTAATACCAAACACATCCGCTATACAATGTACTGCTCTGTAATACCAAACACATCCACTATACACTGTACTGTAATACCAAACACATCCGCTATACACTGTTCTGCTCTGTAATACCAAACACATCCACTATACACTGTACTGCTCTGTAATACCAAACACATCCGCTATACACTGTACTGCTCTGTAATACCAAACACATCCACTATACAATGTACTGCTCTGTAATACCAAACACATCCACTATACACTGTACTGTAATACCAAACACATCCGCTATACACTGTACTGCTCTGTAATACCAAACACATCCACTATACAATGTACTGCTCTGTAATACCAAACACATCCACTATACACTGTAATACCAAACACATCCGCTATACACTGTACTGCTCTGTAATACCAAACACATCCGCTATACACTGTACTGCTCTGTAATACCAAACACATCCGCTATACACTGTACTGCTCTGTAATACCAAACACATCCGCTATACAATATACTGCTCTGTAATACCAAACACATCCACTATACACTGTACTGTAATACCAAACACATCCGCTATACACTGTTCTGCTCTGTAATACCAAACACATCCACTATACACTGTACTGCTCTGTAATACCAAACACATCCACTATACACTGTACTGTAATACCAAACACATCCGCTATACACTGTACTGCTCTGTAATACCAAACACATCCACTATACAATGTACTGCTCTGTAATACCAAACACATCCACTATACACTGTAATACCAAACACATCCGCTATACAATATACTGCTCTGTAATACCAAACACATCCACTATACATGTACTGTAATACCAAACACATCCGCTATACACTGTTCTGCTCTGTAATACCAAACACATCCACTATACACTGTACTGCTCTGTAATACCAAACACATCCACTATACACTGTACTGGAATACCAAACACATCCGCTATACACTGTACTGCTCTGTAATACCAAACACATCCACTATACAATGTACTGCTCTGTAATACCAAACACATCCACTATACACTGTAATACCAAACACATCCGCTATACACTGTACTGCTCTGTAATACCAAACACATCCGCTATACAATATACTGCTCTGTAATACCAAACACATCCACTATACACTGTACTGTAATACCAAACACATCCGCTATACACTGTTCTGCTCTGTAATACCAAACACATCCACTATACACTGTACTGCTCTGTAATACCAAACACATCCACTATACACTGTACTGTAATACCAAACACATCCGCTATACACTGTACTGCTCTGTAATACCAAACACATCCACTATACAATGTACTGCTCTGTAATACCAAACACATCCACTATACACTGTAATACCAAACACATCCGCTATACACTGTACTGCTCTGTAATACCAAACACATCCGCTATACACTGTACTGCTCTGTAATACCAAACACATCCACTATACACTGTACTGTAATACCAAACACATCCGCTATACACTGTTCTGCTCTGTAATACCAAACACATCCACTATACACTGTACTGCTCTGTAATACCAAACACATCCACTATACAATGTACTGCTCTGTAATACCAAACACATCCACTATACACTGTAATACCAAACACATCCGCTATACACTGTACTGCTCTGTAATACCAAACACATCCGCTATACACTGTACTGCTCTGTAATACCAAACACATCCACTATACACTGTACTGTAATACCAAACACATCCGCTATACACTGTTCTGCTCTGTAATACCAAACACATCCACTATACACTGTACTGCTCTGTAATACCAAACACATCCACTATACAATGTACTGCTCTGTAATACCAAACACATCCACTATACACTGTAATACCAAACACATCCGCTATACACTGTACTGCTCTGTAATACCAAACACATCCGCTATACACTGTACTGCTCTGTAATACCAAACACATCCGCTATACACTGTACTGCTCTGTAATACCAAACACATCAGCTATACACTGTACTGCTCTGTAATACCAAACACATCCGCTATACACTGTACAGCTCTGTAATACCAAACACATCCACTATACACTGTACAGCCCTGTAATATCAAACACATCCGCTATACACTGTACTGCTCTGTAATATCAAACACATCCTCTATACATTGTACCTCTCTGTAATACCAAACACATCCTCTATACATTGTACTGCTCTATGATACCAAACACATCCTGTATACACTGTACTGTAATACCAAACACATCTGCTATACACTGTACTGCTCTGTAATATCAAACACATCCGCTATACATTGTACCTCTCTGTAATACCAAACACATCCTCTATACACTGTACTGCTCTGTAATACCAAACACATCCGCTATACACTGTACTGCTCTGTAATATCAAACACATCCACTATACACTGTACTGCTCTGTAATACCAAACACATCCTCTATACACTGTACTGCTCTGTAATACCAAACACATCCACTATATACTGTACTGCTCTGTAATACCAAACACATCCACTATACACTGTACTGCTCTGTAATACCAAACACATCCACTATACACTGTACTGCTCTATAATACCAAACACATCCTGTATACACTGTACTGTAATACCAAACACATCCTCTATACACTGTACTGCTCTGTAATACCAAACACATCCGCTATACACTGTACTGCTCTGTAATACCAAACACATCCACTATACACTGTACTGCTCTGCAATACCAAACACATCCACTATACACTGTACTGCTCTGTAATACCAAACACATCCACTATACAATGTACTGCTCTGTAATACCAAACACATCCACTATACACTGTACTGCTCTGTAATACCAAACACATCCGCTATACACTGTACTGCTCTGTAATACCAAACACATCCACTATACACTGTACTGCTCTGTAATACCAAACACATCCACTATACACTGTACTGCTCTGTAATACCAAACACATCCGCTATACATTGTACTGCTCTGTAATACCAAACACATCCGCTATACACTATACTGCTCTGTAATACCAAACACATCCGCTATACACTGTACTGCTCTGTAATACCAAACACATCCACTATACACTGTACTGCTCTGTAGTACCAAACACATCCACTATACACTGTACTGCTCTGTAATACCAAACACATCCGCTATACACTGTACTGCTCTGTAATACCAAACACATCCACTATACACTGTACTGCTCTGTAATACCAAACACATCTGCTATATACTGTACTGCTCTGTAATATCTGTGATTATAATTCTATATGTAAAAGGATATTAAGTATTCATTTGTTTATCCAGCTAAACTTTGTATCATCTTTAATGATGAAACTTATTTTTTTTTATTCTTCTGATCTTGCTACGAACTGGCTTGATCGGAATAATATTTGATTGGCTTTATTTTCCCTTACCTGATTGGTAGCAGTGGTGGGGCTAGGTGGTAGTGATAGGGGGAGGGATGGTCTTAGTTGAGAGGTCTGTTGTAGAATGTGGCGGATCAGGTGGATTGGGGGGTAAAAAAAAATTGAGGGGGGAAAGAGGGTATGGGGGGCTTGCGATGCGTCTCATAGGCTAGGGATAGAACGGTTGGGGCTATTGGAGGCCTTCAGGGGTTGGGATTCTTTTGTTTGATTTAATGTCAGTTAGAATCTCAACTTGGAATGTTCGGGGTCTGGGTGATTAATTAAAGAGACAAGTGGTTTTTGATCGGGTACAGAGACATCTCCCAGCTATTGTTTGTTTGATGGAGACCCAGCGTGTCGGCAGGGGATAGGCCTCCCAGACTTATCATTCTACTTGTACTAGTTATTCTACAGGATTAACAGTCTTTATACATAGGACGATTGATTTTGTCTGTGAGGCGTCCTCTGTTGACAGGCAAGGGATATATGTTTTTTATATGGTAAACTTGCTGGGAAACTATGTATCTTTGCCTTTGTCTATATTCCATCCCCTTTCTCCCAATATGTACTTAACTCTTTGCTTACTTTTATGGAACAATGGCCTGAATGTCTCTAGTTAGTTATTGGGGACTTTAATTGTGTAATTAATCCTACTATAGATAGGATCTCTATGAAGGGGGGGGGCATATTTTTCTGTCAGGAATCTGTCTTTGGGGACGTTTGGGGATGCCTAGGGCAAGGGAGAAGAGCTTACTCTTGTGTAAGCAAATTTGGAAAATCTCTGTCCAGGAAAGATCTGGCCCTAATAAATGAAAAATATATGAGATATGCAAAACAGATGAAATATGAGGCTAGGTCTCTCTCGCACCATGTACCTATCCCACTTGAGCTATGCATGGCTGATGATAAAGATATAGTAAGACCCCCATTTGGATTAAATCCTTACTGGATGTCTGTAATGGATATTCATGAATTAATACAACAGAAAATTGTCTGCTTTTCGGAGACAAATTATAATTTAGCTAAGACCTAAGTAGTATAGGATGCATTCAAGGCCTTTATAAGGGGGATTTTTGTTTATAATATCTTTAATTTAAGGGAAGGGTATAGTATTAAGGAGAAAGCGCTAAAAGAAGCAGCGACATCAGCCATGAATGACTTTTTTTTAGTAACAAGTGAGAAGTAAATAGGAAAGCTATGCAGAATGCAAGTCTAGCATACACCAATTATTTGCTTAACAAGGCTCAGCAGAGGTTATTCTTCAAGGGTCAGAAATACTTTACCAAAGTAGGTCGCCCGGGAAAACTCCGGTCGAGGGTGATTTCCAATCAAGAGAAAAAAAAACAGATAGCTAGCATGCGTTTAATAGATGGTAGAATTGTTAATGATCAATGTCTATAGAGGGGATTTTTCTGAATCATTTTTCAGATTTATATAAAGCAGAAACCAATATTACAGATGAAATGATGGATTCCTATCTGGATGCTATTTCCTTTCCATTTCTGACAGACACTCAGAGGGAATCACTTGAGAAATATTTTTTCCCTACAAGAAGTATATAATTCCTTTCCTGGGTCAGATGGATTTCCATATGAATTCTATTGTAGATATAGGGAGGTTCTTCTCCCTAGTCTGCTGAAAGTATTTGTCGACTCATTAAAAGATGGGACATTACCGGAATCAATGGCAGAAGCTGTAATAACATTAATATTGAAAAAGGTAAGGATCCTTTGGATTTGGGGTCTTTCTCTCAAAGGAACAAATGTACTTAGTGAACAACTCCAAGAATTTGCGAAAGAGTATTTAAACTAGGAAGGGGGGGCAAAAGAGTGAAAATAAAAGAGTCCAATTGCCCCCCGAAACAATGCCAGAACAGGTCAGATGAGGTTAAGAAACAATGCCAGAACAGGTCACAGAGGTTAAGAAATGATAAGCTCAGAGTCCTCTCTACAAATGCTCGCAGTTTAGGTAAAAAAATCAATGAACTTGGGTCAATAATGGCATCTGAGAATGTAGATTTAGTGGCTGTTACGGAGACATGGTTTAATGAAAGAAATGACTGGGACATAACCATACCAGGGTACTCTTTATACAGAAGAGACAGAGAAGGCAAGAAAGGAGGAGGAGTGGCCCTGTATGTGAAAGATAGCATTAAATCTAACCTAATACAAGTTGGTGAGGCCAACATAGAGTCAGTTTGGGTTACGTTGCAGTTTGCTAATCATGCAGTAACTCGTGTAGGTGTGATATATAGACCACCTGATCAAGTTAAAGAACTAGATGATCTACTAGTTGAAGAAATAGCTAAAATGACAATGAAAGGAGAAGTTATCATTATGGGAGATTTCAATCTTCCAGATATAAACTGGAAAACCAAAATAGCAAGTTCTACCAGGAGTACAGATATTCTAAATTCCCTACTGGGGTTATCCCTACAACAAATGGTTGAGGAGCCAACCCGGAGGGAGGCCATTTTGGATTTGATATTCACAAATGGGGATTCGGTATATGATGTCATTGTAGGCGAAACCTTGGGATCTAGTGATCACCAGTCAGTGTGGTTTAATATAAGAACTGTGAAAGAGTCCCACCACACAAAAACAAAAGTTTTAGATTTTAGAAAAACAGACTTTTCAAAAATGAAATTAGTCATAAATGAGTCCTTATCAGACTGGAACGGATTACATGGAGTCCAGGAGAAATGGGACTACTTAAAAGGTGCATTATTGAAGGCAACAGAAAATTCAATTAGACTTGTCAGTAAAAGCAAAAAAAGGAAGAGACCACTGTGGTACTCGGCAGAAGTGGCCCAAATCATTAAAAATAAAAAGCTAGCATTTTGTAATTATAAAAAAAACCAGAGCAATGAAGATAAGGAAATCTACAAGATTAGGCAGAAAGAGGCCAAGCAAGTTATAAGAACTTCTAAAGCGCAGGCAGAAGAAAAACTAGCTCAGTCTATGAAAAAAGGGGATAAGACATTCTTCAGACATATAAATGAAAAAAGGAAATTAAAACAAGGAATAACTAAATTAAAAACAAAGGACGGAAGGTATGTAGAAGAGAATAAAGGGCTAGCCGACTGCCTTAATGAATACTTCTGTTCAGTTTTTACAAAAGAAAAAGAAGGAGAAGGACCTCCACTAGAAAGGATGACTAATAAATCGTTTGATGCATGTGTCTTTACAGAGGAAGATGTTCTAAGTTTGCTGTCTAAAGTGAAGACAAACACAGGGGCCTGATGAGATACACCCAAAATTATTAAAAGAGCTTAGTGGTGAGCTGGCAAAACCGTTAACAGATTTATTTAACCAATCATTAGTAACAGGAGTCATCCCGGAAGATTGGAAATTGGCAAATGTCGTGCCCATTCACAAGAAAGGTAGTAGGGAGGAATCGAGCAACTATAGACCAGTGAGTCTGACATCAATAGTAGGCAAATTAATGGAAACCCTATTAAAGGATAGGATTGTGGAACATCTAAAATCCCATGGATTGCAAGATGAAAAACAGCATGGGTTTACTTCAGGGAGATCATGTCAAACAAATCTTATAGATTTTTTTGACTGGGTGACTAAAATAATAGACGGTGGAGGTGCAGTAGACATCGCATATCTAGATTTTAGTAAGGCTTTTGACACTGTCCCACATAGAAGACTTATCAATAAACTGCAGTCATTGAGCATGGACTCCCATATTGTTGAGTGGATTAGGCAGTGGCTGAGTGACAGACAACAGAGGGTTGTAGTCAATGGAGAACATTCAAAACAAGGTCATGTTACCAGTGGGGTTCCACAGGGATCTGTACTGGGACCAATTTTGTTTAATATCTTCATAAGTGATATTGCAAAAGGCCTCGATGGTAAGGTTTGTCTTTTTGCTGATGACACAAAGATATGTAACAGGGTTGATGTTCCTGGAGGGAAACGCCAAATGGAAAAGGACTTAGGAAAACTAGAAGAATGGTCAGAACTCTGGCAACTGAAATTTAATGTGGATAAGTGCAAGATAATGCACCTGGGGCGTAAAAACCCAAGGGCAGAATATAGAATATTCGACACAGTCCTGACCTCAGTATCTGAGGAAAGGGATTTAGGAGTAATTATTTCAGAAGACTTAAAGGTGGGAAGACAATGTAATAAAGCAGCACGAAATGCAAGCAGAATGCTTGGATGTATAGGGAGAGGTATAAGCAGTAGAAAGAGTGAAGTGCTTATGCCGCTGTACAGAACACTGGTGAGACCTCACTTGGAGTATTGTGCGCAGTACTGGAGGCCATATCTCCAGAAGGATATAGATACTCTAGAGAGAGTTCAGAGAAGAGCTACTAAACTGGTCCATGGATTGCAGGATAAAACTTACCAGGAAAGGTTAAAAGACCTTAATATGTATAGCTTGGAAGAAAGAAGAGACCGAGGGGATATGATAGAAACTTTTAAATACATAAAGGGAATCAACTCGGTAAAGGAGGAGAGCATATTTAAAAGAAGAAAAACTACCACAAGAGGACACAGTTTTAAATTAGAGGGGCAAAGGTTTAAAAGTAATATAAGGAAGTATTACTTTACTGAGAGGGTAGTGGATGCATGGAATAGCCTTCCTGCAGAAGTGGTAGCTGCAAATACAGTGAAGGAGTTTAAGCATGCATGGGATAGGCATAAGGCCATCCTTCATATAAGATAGGGCCGGGGCTATTCATAGGATTCAGATATATTGGGCAGACTAGACGGGCCAAATGGTTCTTATCTGCCGACACATTCTATGTTTCTATGTTTCTATATAGACCTATATCCTTACTGAATACCGATGTGAAGCTTCACTCAAGGATTCTGATTACAAGACTTTCTGGGGTTATTTCTTCAATTATACATCCAGACCAGAATGGGTTTATTCCAAATAGGGGAACTCATTATAATCTTTATCGGTTATTTACAAACATTCAGTCCCCGGGGGGGGGGGGGGGGTCTCTCGCTCCATCCTGTCCTTGGATGTTTCCAAGGCTTTTGACAGGGTGCAGTGGAGATTCCTCTGGAATGTCTTAGGTAGGATGGGGTTTGTAGACAGATTTATAGAGATGATTAAATATTAATGGGAGTTTGACAACGAGTTTTGCTTTGAATAGGGGTATACTCGCCAGGGCTGTCCTCTCTCCCCATTGTTATTCAAAATTTATATTGAGCCCGTAGCACTGGCTGTTGGCAAGATTCCAAGATTGAAGGGTTTAGAGCAATGGGGTGGAAGACCGCATTTCCTTATACTCGGATGATGTTTTATTTTTTATAGATCATATTAATATAACTCTTCCAAGACTCATCCAATGTCACGGATGGTGTTGCAGAAAACTAGAAGACAACAAATGAAGATCCGACTGACTTGATCCCAAACTAAGGAACATAAGGGTGAGCCCTGTAAAAGCCCTAGAGCTCTCCCTGACTTCTCAGCCCATGCAAAGATCTCTATAATAGATAATTGCATGCCCTCGTGGCTCGACTGTATGACACCTGAACACCCTATAATAGTGAGGGGACATGACCACTGGCTCCCTACACTTAATACGGAGGGAGTCAGGGTCACCTAGAATCAAGCCAACAGGAAAACACAAACAAAGGAACAGACTTATCTGTAGAAGCATCAGTTGCAGCATCCAGCATGGGCACACTCCAGGAAGTTGTATAAACCGCAAAGTGATGCAGTATGGGAGGGGATTTAAAGGGATGCAATCAGTGCAACTAGATGAAAGCTGAGAGAGGGAAACGAAATGACAAAATGAAAGCAAAACAAAAGAACCTCAAGCAGGAGGTTCTGAAGAACGTCTGTCAGAGCTTCTCGGATATCTGGCGGTGACATCCATATAGTTAATTCTTTCGGTAAGCTCTCAGGCCTGGAAATAAACTGGTCAAAAGCCACTCTTTTCTTTTCAATTTTCTTTTTATTATGGTTTAAAAATGATTTAGATAAAAAACAATACTAGGCCTTATGTTGGGAAGGCAATATAGTACAATCTACTGTAGTGCACACTATAGTATACAATTAGCATATAAACCATTATACTATATTATAATCTACATTGTTTGGATGAGTATTGCATAGTGAATAGTTAGACTATTGGTGGACTATAAGCATAATACTCCAGTCCCAGTTTTGATGTTGGAATCCAAAAGACGTTGGCTTGTGTAGTTTGGGACAAGCCTTGTCTGTCTTTGTCCTGTGTTGATTGACTTCAGGAAAGCAACCTTAATAACTGGATATATTGCCTTGTATAAACAAGAGAACGAGTGAAATAACTTGTACAATAACAATATGGTAAGTGTAATGTTTGTGTATGATTTACTTTGCACATTTTGTTTCTCTTCATTCCAACCTAAGAATATCAAGGTAGGCGAAGGTATAGTTGTCAATGAACAGATGTTCTTGGCAGTCTCCAGAGTTCCAGAACGTTGTTAGTTTCGAGCAGGACCACCAAATCTGTAAGTATGTCCCTCTTTCCGAATTAAATCTCCAGCAAGTGTCAGGGATAGATGGATACAAAATATTAGTTTTAACTGGGGTTATATACCATCGGGACAGTATGGCCTCATGCATACGGGCGTTGTTTTGGTCTGCATCCAAGCTGCAGTTTTTGCGGCTCGGATGCTGACCCATTCACTTCAATAGGGCCGCAAAAGATGCGGACAGCACTCCGTGTGCTGTCCGCATCCGTTGCCCCGCAAAAAAAAAATATAACATGTCCTATTCTTGTCCGTTTTGCGGACAAGAATAGGCATTTCTACAATGGGCCGCCCTTTCCATTCCGCAAATTGCAGAAGGCACACGGGTGGCTTCCGGCTTTTGTGAAATGGTCGTGTGCATGAGGCCTATATTGTATGAATTTTCTTGCATTTTTATACAAGAGGATGGTCCATGTGAATATTTATAAATGTTAGAGATTGCATTGAGTGATAGTTTGATTCCTAACTCTCTTTGCCAAAGACCGCTATAGGCTCGCTTAGGCGGGACAGATCTAGTTAGGAGAAGATTGTAAAGTTTTGATAGGACTTTAACCGGTGTGCTATGTTGTGCCATTAGGGTTTCCAGTTGTGTCAGTTGTCTGTCCAATTGCCCATGTGATATATAGGAGTGAATTGTCATTTTGAGTTTATCTTATTCTAGGAAGTTTAGTGGTTTTATTTTTGTTGAATTATTTATATCGGCAAGAGACTTCACCGTTCCATTTTCCATGACGTTTTCTAGTGGTATGTCCATGATGCGTAAACGATCTCGGGAGTCCAGGTGTCTTTGTGCAGTGTATAGCTTCGGTAGGTCTCTCACAGTAGCTAATGGGGAAGGGACCGGTAGAAGATGTAATGCTTGTACTTTCAATACGTGTGTTACTTCTTGAGTTAGGGCTGTGAGAGTAGTTCAATGTTCAGGTACAAGGCAATCAATATAACCAATTAAAAGAGTCAATCGACCGATAGCACAGACACAATCAAGGATTATATCTGAGGAGATCTGAGGACCGCCTCAAAAACGTCTATTGATATACCTGGAGGGTTATGGGAGTAACTGACTGTTTCTGGGTGGTTACAACGTTCATGATTGGATAAATAAGAATATACAATTATGCGTAATACATTTGCATACATCTTATCATTATGTAACGAGGATATATGTCATTTGGAAAGTAATCAGGGTAAAAAGTTTGTGTTCCCAAGCTTTAGGCCTGTGTTGAACACGTAGACCGGACACCTGGGATGATTATCCTTGAGACACATGTCAAGAACTTCTGGAGGACTTGATTTAAAACTGCCTAAAATTGCACATTTTTAGTTGTCACTATTGTGTCACTAATCAGTAGATAATACTTCCTTTTATTTTGCTTTATCCAAGAAAACCACAATTGCAGATGGCCTTCAGGGTACATCCTCATGTTAACACATACAAGGCAGAGGAATATGATAAAGTTCAATCTTGGTTTAAGCTAACACTGAACAATATAATTTTATATAGTGAATATGTATATTACCCTATACTGTATACATAACAGATATATAGTCCATAACTCTCACAGGACATTTTTAAAGGTTAGTGTGTCTAAGTAGTCAGTTGTGCTATCAGCAGTGTCTTCAGGGGTATCGGGGAGGAAAATTCTTCTAGTGCTACATGTAATTTGTCTGTTGTAATTCTAGCCCAGTGAATCATTCTAGAAAGTACTGCTGCCGTATGATACAAGGATAGATCTGATACCGCCAGGCCACCTAGTTGTTGGATAGTGTTCGTTTTGAGAAACCCAGTCTGGGTCGCTTGTTTTTTTAAATGTACAAACTACAAATTGGCGTGGTATTAAAAAGCAGGAAGTGCTCAACCCCATATGCAGTGGTGCATCTATACCGGGGGGGGGGGGGGGGGGCAGATCCTGCACTTGTAGCCCGTTGCTAATGGCAATCCCCAGCAAAAATGCATACAATGGAAGATGCCTGCAGCGGACCACAAGTACCACAATGGACATCCTACACAGGATAGCAATTGTGTGGATGTGATAAGCAGTCAAAATAACATAACAAAAACAAAGACAGGTGCACTCTGCGGTCTTACTAACCCTCGTACTGGTGTAAAATTGAGAATTCGGCAACATATCCTGCTTGGAGGACATGTCTGAGCCCAAGCACCGCGTCAAGGTTTAGGTTTAGCGTTAGGTTCCCTAGCTACTTGAGAAACCTTGGCGCGGTGCTTGGGCTCAGACATGTCCTCCAAGCAGGATATGTTGGCGAATTCTCAATTTTACACCAGTACGAGGGTTAGTAAGACCGCAGAGTGCACCTGTCTTTGTTTTTGTTATGTTATTTTGACTGCTTATCACATCCAAACAATTGCTATCCTGTGTAGGATGTCCATTGTGGTACTTGTCGTCCGCTGCAGGCATCCTCCATTGTATGCATCTAGGGCTAGCGCAATACTCCACCTGAGGAGGAGGCCATACAATAGTAGCCATGGTGTGGAGTACTAGCATAAATACTCCACCTGATAAGGAGGAGAGCTAGTAGTGGATATAGTGTTCACAGTCAGTGCAATATTCGACTCGCATGGAAGTAACCACAGTATTTTGTTGTAGGGCAGATGCTCCACCTATTGAAGGTGTCAAGTAAAATAACCAACAGTGTAGTGTGGTGTCCCACTGGGACTTAAAGCACTGTTGTGGGGTAACACCCTGGGAGGACAGAGACTTCCATGTAAGCGCGCAACACCAACACACTAGTGATGAGCAGAATAGGCAATATTCGAATTCGCAATATATTGCGAATTTTTGGCGGAATATTTGCCGTAAATTCGAGAATTCGTGATCTCCAGTCATTAGTTTCTCGATTGCGAAAATCGGCAATGTAATACATTTGGGATAAAAATTTGCGATTAGAATATTTGCGATCAACACTAAGGAGTAATATTTCAAGAAAAGGGCTGGGCACTCACTATGTATGGAGTATGTGGTACTTTATTAGATAAAAATGCTATAATACTGATAAAATGCAATGACAATAATACTGATAAAAATATATTGCAAATAGGTCTGGCCAGACTTAATAGTACCTTCACAGTAAAAACTATTAATTAGTAAAATCACAGAGTTCCAATCAAACGCAATGGTTATCCTTAAATCCAATGTCCAAAAATTTCGCATCAATAGACACAAGCCCAAAATTTGGTATAAATGATCATATGAAAAGAGTGGTATTATATTCAAGATATTCGATCCAATTTTTGTCTAATAAAGTACCACATACGCCATATATAGTGAGTGCCCAGCCCTTTTCTTGAAATATTGTTGTAGTTTATAGATTGGGTGAATCTGTGGGCTGAGAGCACCCATCCGGGCCACCTCACACAGCAGTGCGGTTTATTTATGGTTTATTTCAAACACTAAGAAGTAGGCAACTTTCCTATTGGTTGCTAGGGATGTTGCTAAGTGACGATATTTGCGATAAATTCGCGATTAGAATATTTGCGAATACAAATATATAGCACTATATTCTAAATATTCGCGAATTCTCGAAGTGGTGATATTAGCAATTCAAATTTGCGATTCGAATATTCGCCCTCAACACTACAACACACAAAAATGAAGGCGTTAATGCAGTAGTAGCCACAGTATTCAGTGGTAATTATTATATACAGGTTACAAAAAACATAGACATACAAATGATCTATGAATGTACGATGTAAAAAGACCGTGGAGAGTAAGTATAAACCCACTCAGTGTACATAAATACACCTAATACCGAAAATGAACTGAGATTAAACGGGTATATCATCAAAAAAATAAATAAAGTGCACTTGCACTTTATACCCTTTGGGTGTTATATATCTCTATACATACATATCAATTGGGGTTTATGGATTTATACACAGCATTAAGCTATCTGATTTACTTTTTGTCTCCATCTCTCTCCCCCCGTCTTTTCTTTGATATACATGTGCTGATATACCTCCTCAGGTGTAGTACATTTCTTATCTGTTGTATCATGTTCTCATTTTATATATGTAACTTGTATTCAATAAAGGATTTATTTTTTGATGATATACCCGTTAAATCTCAGTTCATTGTCGGTATTAGGAGTATTCAGTGGTAGTAGATACAAAATACCAAATGCAAATACTCCGCCTGTGGAAAGCCATGGTATTCAATGTTGGTGCAAGTACTTCACTTGTTAGTGTGATTACTTGCGGAAGGACGTAATGTGACAGGATTTGCGATATGCAGTGGTAGTACGATTACTCCGCCTGTGGAAGGAAGGCAATATGACAGGTTGTACAGCAACCAGGGGTAGTGCGTGACTGGGAGTGAGGAGGTAGCCATGCACCACCTGTAGAAGGGGTTAAAGCTGTAGTATCACTATCAGGAGGAAACCTCACAATACAACCTCACTAATGATGGGGGCGTTGTTTTCTCTTCTAGTCTGTGGGATAATGGATTATCTGAAGAGGAGAAGGAAGCCCCAAGAAAACTGAAAAAGCAGAAACCAAATATGAAGATCATTTTCTAAACAGAGAAGAAACCGGATTCCTCTCAGTGATGAGCAGATAACAGGACTTTGGTGGAGAAGACTTCTTTAGAGGTCTAGTATTAGGGGTGTCTCCTGGTGCATTATGGGTAATATCACAGATCTACAAAAGATAAGAAAATGTCTAATATAATAATAAAGATGATACCAGAAATGTTCTTCTCTAGTTAATTATATGTCCAGTAACTAAATCCCTTCATAATAAGCCCAAATCCAGGCCTATGGGATAAAGTAGCGTCTCCTGAAGGTCATGTAGGTTTTCAGCAGTACAATACTGGTTGTCACACTGGAGGAGGCCGCACATTGCACACAGTGTAAATAACAAATCACACAAACTGTTATTTGACAGTTTCTATTTTATCTTTTACTTGATGCGACTCACGGACATACCAGTGTTCACATGATCTGTCTCCCGATCACCAGGACCAATAGAAGTAACATAGGGGGGAGATCTGTGTATGGCACAGTTTAGGGGGGAGATCTGAGGATGGCACTGTTTAGGGGAGGGGGATCTGTGGATGGCACTGTTTAGGGGAGGGGGATCTGTGGATGGCACTGTTTAGGGGAGGGGGATCTGTGGATGGCACTGTTTAGGGGAGGGGGATCTGTGGATGGCACTGTTTAGGGGAGGGGGATCTGTGGATGGCACTGTTTAGGGGAGGGGGATCCGTGGATGGCACTGTTTAAGGGAGGGGGATCTGTGGATAGCACATAGGAAGGGGTGGGGTTTAGAGAGAAAGGAGTTTGGCCTTGACAGGAAGGGGTGGGTCAAATTTATATTAGGGGGGTGCCCGAGTTTAGTCTCGTGTAGGGCAGCACAAAACCAAGATACACCGCTGCCTACACATGAACTACAGTATAAAAAGAAACCCGATTCGGGGAATCTCCCTCTTACCAGCTCAATCAGAGAACCGCATTATCCACAAGGCTGTCGGTGTGTCACCGTGAGTAGACTCTTGAATCCAAGTGAGAAAAAAAAAAAACAGCACTGCCGTATTTCAAACTGGTAACTTTATTGGAAGAAAAACACTCAAGCAATACAAAACATAACCTTCTTGATGCGTTTCGGGCACCCAGGCCCTTTGTCAAAAGAATGGCATGATCATGAAAAACTGGAGTTAAAATACATGTTAGAAAATAGATTTACCTATCAAGAGAAGACACGTCATCAACAGGTGGGCGTAAACCTGGTGTTAGCTCCATGGTAACAGGCATCTTCGGATAGAATGTGATTCAACAATTCATCAGTACAAGTGAATAGAACACTGTTCAGAATATCAAAAAGATACTAGAAATAAAGATAGTAAATTAATATATGTATCATTTCCAACATCAATAATAATAAATAACCTCCTGTCTCCTATTTCAACCTGTTGGAAATCTAGTTTCAAGCATAAAAATCCAACAGGTTTCCCTTGCCAAACACTTTTTCCTGTCTTCGCCCCCTCTGTATGGTTTAAATACCCTTTTAATTCCACAGAAGGTGAAAAAAGATAAATCACCCACGTGGACATCAAAAAAATTGTCGAGAAACCGCAGAGGCATTCAATGCCTTGTCATTGTTTGCATCGGATAAATGTTTCTGAATCCTGGTTTTTAAGATATTAACCTTAGTTTTTATGCTTGAAACTAGATTTCCAACAGGTTTAAATAGGAGACAGGATGTTATTTATTATTATTGATGTTGGAAATGATACATATATTAATTTACCATCTTTATTTCTAGTATCTTTTTGATATTCTGAACAGTGTTCTATTCACTTGTACTGATGTACAAGAGGTGCAGCAGATGAGGGGGACAACGGATTTCGTATTGCAATTAATATAAGAGGATATCTTATAACTGATGTTAGTTTTATACAATGAAAAGGTTTTTGTTGTTGCAACACCGGCAAATTTTGTGTCCACACCTATAAAATCCTTTTGATTTCAACCAAGTGCATGATGGTATTTCAGAGAGAAACATGCTAGGGGAAAGTATAGAACCTACAGTAGGCCAATAAGCCAAAAAGTCCCTCCTCCTAGTTCGGGAGGCATATTCCACGCTTCGATCCAATGACCAGATGGGATATTTTCTGAACAGTTACATCTAGACCTTATAAACTCACCCTTCGGAATATTTTTAATAATGTAGAGCGCTACAACAAAAACCTTTTCATCATAGAAAACTGTTTTTCTTTCCCGTTTACGGGCCGTTTTTTGTGTTACGTATACGGTCCATATATGGAACCATTAATTTCAATAGTTTCGCAAAAAAACGGAATGTACTCCGTATGCATTCTGTTTCCGTATTTCCGTTCAGTTGAATGATAGAACATGTCCTATTATTGCCCACAACTCCCGTTCCGTGGCTCTATTCAAGTCAATGGGTCCACAAAAAAAACGGAATGCATATATTCCGTATCCGTTCCATCTTTGCGGAACCATCTATTGAAAATATTATGCTGAGCCCAATTTTTCTATGCAATTACTGTATACTGTATATGCCATGCTTCCGTTACAATTTGCGATCTGCAAAAAAACGGAAACCAAAATGAAAAAACTGAAAGGTAAAAACTGAACAAAACCGGAAACACTACTGAAAAACAAAACAAAAAAATGGATCTGTTAAAAACGGTCCGCAAAACACTGAAAAGGCCATACGGTCGTGTGAAAGAGGCTTGAAAACGAGGATTTGGAAACATTTATCCGATGCAAGCAATGAAAAGGCATTGAATGTCTCTGCGGTTTCTCGAAAAAAAAATGTATGTCTGATTTATCTTTTTTCACCTTCTGTGGAATTGGAAGGGTATGTAAACCATACAGAGGGGGCGATCAAAGGAAAAAGTTATTGGCAAGGGAAACCTGTTGGATTTTTATGCTTGAGACTAGATTTCCAACAGGTTTAAATAGGAGACAGGATGTTATTTATTATTATTGATGTTGGAAATTATACATATTAGAGGGCGGAGTTAATCAGTCCGCATTTGTGGGAGGGGCGCAGGTGCCCTTATAATTCACACGGGATGTTTCACACCCTACGTGTGTTCCTGGTGCCCCTCTTGGAAATTTACCCCATAGTAGCAGCCGCTCAGCTTTGGGGCAGTTGCTGGGCCAATTCCCCAGTTGTATTTGTGACAGATAATCAGTCCCTAGTAGAAATCCTCGCCAAAGGTAGATCCAAATCCCCCAGAGTTATGTCCTTTGTACGCAAACTAGTCTGGCTCTCCACAACTTCCATTTCCTCTGTCAACATATTCAGGGTTCCAAGAATCTAGCAGCCGATGCTCTGTCACGATTCAACTTCCCCGCTTTCTTTCAGGTAGTGCCAGAAGCAGACCGAATAGGATCAACCCCGTCAGCCTTCCACACACTGACAATGGACTGAGCATGCACTTCGCAGCCGCCAAGACCCTCATCCACAAATCCCTGTCGGACAATACAGCCAGAAATTACAGAACCGCATGGAAGGTTTTCACCAAATTCTTGCTTTCTTATCCCTGGAACAACACCAACAAAATCTCCTACATTCTGGCATTTCTGGCTTATTGTCACACGGAACTCAAGCTTTCCTATAGCACCATTAGATTGTACTTTTTATTCCATTCTCAAGTGCCCTGGTAGCGCGTCAATATTCTCTTCCCACGCAGTTGAAGCTACCCTCAGAGGTATTCAGAAATCTAGTAAGGAGACCGCCGCCATCAGGCAGCCGGTATCAGGTGACCTTTCCAGGAAACTGTCCGCCTCAGTAGATGGCAATCCCTTTGGGCCATACCCTAGCATCATCATCAAAGCCGCCATATATTTAAGTTTTTAGGGCTTCCTGAGACCAGGAGAGTTTACCAGCACATCCTCTAGAAACAGGGGACTGTCAAAGGGCCAGCTAGAATGGCAGAAAAACCACTTTATCTTCCGTCTCCCGTCTTCAAAAACCTCCCAAACAGGTCCTCCAGTGATCATTAAGTATATATATATACAGTACAGACCAAAAGTTTAGACACACCTTCTCATTCAAAGAGTTTTCTTTATTTTCATGACTATGAAAATTGTAGATTCACACTGAAGGCATAAAAACTATGAATTAACACACGTGGAATTATATACATAACAAAAAAGTGTGAAACAACTGAAAATATGTCTAGGTTCTTCAAAGTAGCCACCTTTTGCTTTGATTACTGCTTTACACATTCTTGGCATTTTCTTGATGAGCTTCAAGAGGTAGTCACCTGAAATGGTCTTCCAGCAGTCTTGAAGGCATTCCCAGAGAGGCTTAGCACTTGTTGGCCCTTTTGCCTTCACTCTGCGGTCCAGCTCACCCCAAACCATCTCGATTGGGTTCAGGTCCGGTGACTGTGGAGGCCAGGTCATCTGGCGCAGCAGCCCATCACTCTCCTTCATCGTCAAATAGCCCTTACACAGCCTGGAGGTGTGTTTGGGGTCATTGTCCTGTTGAAAAATAAATGATGGTCCAACTAAACGCAAACCGGATGGAATAGCATGCTGCTGCAAGATGCTGTGGTAGCCATGCTGGTTCAGTAGGCCTTCAATTTTGAATAAATCCCCAACAGTGTCACCAGCAAAGCACCCCCACACCATCACACCTCCTCCTCCATGCTTCACGGTGGAAACCAGGCATGTAGAGTCCATCCGTTCACCTTTTTTGCGTCGTTGGAACCAAAGATCTCAAATTTAGACTCATCAGACCAAAGCACAGATTTTCGCTGGTCTAAGGTCTATTCCTTGTGTTCTTTAGCCCAAACAAGTCTCTTCTGCTTGTTGCCTGTCCTTAGCAGTGGTTTCCTAGCAGATATTCTACCATGAAGGCCTGATTCACACAGTCTCCTCTTAACAATTAAGTTAACAGTTGTTCTAGAGATGTGTCTGCTGCTAGAACTCTGTGTGGCATTGACCTGGTCTCTAATCTGAGCTGCTGTTACCCTGCGATTTCTGAGGCTGGTGACTCGGATGAACTTCCTGGTTGGTCTTCCTTTCCTGGTGCGGTCCGCATGTGAGCCAGTTTCTTTGTAGCGCTTGATGGTTTTTGTGACTGCACTTGGGGACACATCAAGAGAATGCTAAGAGTGTGCAAAGCAGTAATGAAAGCAAAAGGTGGCTACTTTGAAGAACCTAGAATATGACATATTTTCAGTTGTTTCACACTTTTTTGTTATGTATATAATTCCACATGTGTTAATTCATAGTTTTGATGCCTTCAGTGTGAATCTACAATTTTCATAGTCATGAAAATAAAGAAAACTCTTTGAATGAGAAGGTGTGTCCAAACTTTTGGTCTGTACTGTATATATATATATATATATATATATATATACAGAGGAATATATACAGAGGGGGCAAAATGGATAAATATATACTGTGTATATATATATATATATATATATATATATACACAGTATATATTTATCCATTTTGCCCCCTCTGTATATATTCCATTTGTCCCCTGTGTATGTATTCAATTTTTTACCCCCTCTGTATATATTTAATTTTTGTCATCTTGCCAAATATTTCATAAAATTTGGCCCCGGGGTCGGGCCCCTATGAAGGATTTGCCGCACTGACAGATGCTCCCTCTGTTATGATCCGGCATATAAAAAATAAAAAATAAAAAACTTACCTACTCTGAACCTGCTCTGCTCCCGCTGTCTTGTTCATAATCCCGTCTTCTGGCGTGCGTCGGCCGTGTCGAGGGCCCGCGTCATCCCGTCAACCAGCGTGATCCTGCGAGACCTGGCGCGAGGGTCACGGGTCTAGAGCAAGGCACTGGCAGCAGCCCTGGATGGGTGGAGGAGGGGCCGCCGCGTAAGGTACTAACTGCGAGTGCGCAGTGCTGCACTGCCGGCCAGGCACAGAGGCCAGGGCCCGACCGGCCATATACTATTAAAACTTTTAATATCATTTGCGGTGCCTTGGGTACAGCACTACTGCAGGGGCCGGGGTCCACAGGCCTGCCGGGCCCCCTGGAGTGCCGGGCCCGGTCGCAACTGCGACTGCTGTGACCCCTGTATGTACGCGCCTGGACAATAGTAGTGGCCAACAGCCTGTTGTGGCAAACTTTTTAACACTAAGCAACACCTGACTCCGTCTAGAGTTGCCACATGCCCGGTATTGCACCAGCCAAGGCGGTATTTTGTTCTTCACACTTTTTTTGCTGCCCTGCACTATCTGACCAGATCACACAGTGGCCGCCTGTCCCAGCCGCATTGGGAAAGCTATTTATTTGCATATGTGTCCAGGAATGCAGGCTGAGAGCTTCCACCGCCCTGCAATAAGAAGGCCTCTGATTGGTGTGAGCAGGCGCCTCTCACAAGCGCTGAGCTGTTCCTGCGACCCAGGTGCTGTGACAACATGATTGGGGGAGTAATCCCTGAACACAGCAGGGGGCAGTATACACAGCATATACTGTATAGCAGCTTGCCCCTGCCTCCTTGCACTGCCTGTAGTGGGCACTTACCGCTCACACAGGCATCGCTCCTGGCGGCTGGTTCATTATTTAGCGTGCCTGGAGTGCAGGGGGAAAGCTCACTGACAGTGCCGGCCACGCTGGTCCGTGAGCTTATACATAGTGTACAAGTCCATCATATTTAGGCCATAAATACGGCTTTGGGATACTGGGGTGAAAAAAGCTCTAATATACTGCACATCTGGGATTACACGTGCACCAGGATGTGAGGGAGCAGGGCAGGCAGAGGCCGCAGCTCCCGCATGTGAGATTGTGAAACGGCTATTTCTGCATAATGTCTGTACTTAAACCTTCATTTGGCATTCCAGGCACTAGATCCCACTGTTTTGCAGCTACAGCCAGCACACTCAGATTTAAATATGCAAAACAGATGATGACTCATGCTGCTGCCTGTGAGTGAACCAGGAAGTGTGTTGATCTGGCATGGTGGAAGGATTGTGCTGTGAGGGACTCAATCCGATTCCATCCTGGCTTGCAGATGTCCGGCAGTTAATGGAAACTCAGAAGAAGGAGAGTAGCTGTAATATCCTTTCTGTATCCAGCTCTTTTGAAAGAGAGGTTGTCCCAGGAAGACCAGTCCAGTGTGTGGACAGAAGGCCTCACTATCAAGCAAGGCCGCATGGTTGCTGAGAAGTTGGTGGCCATCTCTGGTAGGCTGCATCTTCGGGCCCAGAACGGACACAGGTCAGTACACCTGGTTACTGATTGCAATATATTGTGTGGTGCCTGAAGTTGCAGAGACTAGCCTAGGCCTAGCATTAGTCAGTTAGGATTTATATAGTTTTGCTAGGCTGTACTGTACTGGACTGCAGTGCAGTTATTGACTTGCAGGCTCTGCTGCGTTTGCCACCGGCTAGGGGCGTTCTCTGTAGCGGCACAGCACGACTTGCAGGCTCTGCTGTGTCCGCCATCGGCTAGGCCTGTCCATTGGGCAGGGACATTTACTGTAGGTCCGGGATATAGCGTTTCTATGCATGTTTGTATTGCTTTGGTGATGCTTATGTTATTACTTGTTGTTTAAGTAAAGTTTTCTGTTCTTGCATATTAAGCTGGTGTCAGTGTCGCTTTCCTTGTCTGTGACTTCGCTGTATTCTGGGGAGCCCACCCCGGTACACGGCTTACAACTTGGTGTAGTCGGCAGGATACAGCGACCTTTATGGACGGGAACGTGGCAAGAGATCGTCCCCCAGTGCCAGTGGTGCCGGATCAGGACCCAGCCCAGGGTGCACAGGCGCAAGTTCAGCTTGCCCCCAACAATATGGCTACCCCAGTAGGATACATCCCTGTAGGGGCACTGCTGCGTCATCTGCCAAAGTATGACGTTAGCAACATGACATTGCAGGACTGGACTGAAAGGGTGCGAAGTGCTGTTAAAATGTGTAGAGACCGAAAGATTAATTGCCAAAGAGAGTAAAACTAACCCTAAAATGTTCTTCAATTATATAAATGTTAAAAAGTATAAATCTGAAGGTGTCGGCCCTTTAAAGAGTAATGAGGGGGGAGTTGCAGAGAGCGACGAGGAGAAAGCAAAGCTGTTAAATTTTTTTTCTCCAATGTATTCACTGAGGAAAATAAACTGTCAGATGAAATGCTGAATGTTGAAATAAATTCCCCATTAAAAGTGTCCTGTCTGACCCAGGAAGAAGTACAACAGCGACTTAAAAAGATTAAAATAGACAAATCGCCAGGATCGGATGGCATACACCCCTGTATCCTAAGGGAATTAAGTAATGTCATAGCCAGACCCTTATTTCTGATATTTGCAGATTCTATGTTGACAGGGAATGTCCCACAGGATTGGCGCATGGCAAATGTGGTGCCAATATTCAAAAAGAGTCCAAAACCAGAGCCTGGTAACTATAGGCCGGTAAGTTTAACATCTGTTGTGGGTAAACTGTTTGAAGGTTTTCTGAGAGATGCTATGTTAGAGCATCTTAACGGAAATAAGCAAATAACGCCATATCAGCATGGCTTCGTGAGGGATCGGTCATGTCAAACTAATTTAATCAGTTTCTATGAGGAGGTAAGTTCTAGACTTGACAGCGGCGAATCAATGAATGTCGTGTATCTGGACTTCTCCAAAGCATTTGACACTGTACCACATAAAAGGTTAGTATATAAAATGAGAATGCTCGGACTGGGAGAAAACGTCTGTAAGTGGGTAAGTAACTGGCTCAATGATAGAAAACAGAGGGTGGTTATTAACGGTACATACTCAGATTGGGTCACTGTCACTAGTGGGGTACCTCAGGGGTCAGTATTGGGCCCTATTCTCTTCAATATATGTATTAATGATCTTGTAGAAGGCTTGCATAGTAAAGTATCAATTTTCGCAGATGACACTAAACTGTGTAAAGTAATTAACACTGAAGAGGACAGTATACTACTACAGAGGGATCTGGATAGATTGCAGGCTTGGGCAGATAAGTGGCAGATGAGGTTTAACACTGACAAATGTAAAGTTATGCACATGGGAAGGAATAATGCAAGTCACCCGTACATACTGAATGGTAAAACACTCGGTAACACTGACATGGAAAAGGATCTAGGAATTTTAATAAACAGCAAACTAAGCTGCAAAAACCAGTGTCAGGCAGCTGCTGCTAAGGCCAATAAGATAATGGGTTGCATCAAAAGGGGCATAGATGCCCATGATGAGAACATAGTCCTACCACTTTACAAATCATTAGTCAGACCACACATGGAGTACTGTGTACAGTTCTGGGCTCCAGTGAACAAGGCAGACATAGCAGAGCTGGAGAGGGTCCAGAAGAGGGCAACTAAAGTAATAACTGGAATGGGGCAACTACAGTACCCTGAAAGATTATCAAAATTAGGGTTATTCACTTTAGAAAAAAGACGACTGAGGGGAGATCTAATTAATATGTATAAATATATCAGCGGTCAGTACAGAGATCTATCCCATCATCTGTTTATCCCCAGGACTGTGACTGTAACGAGGGGACATCCTCTGCGTCTGGAGGAAAGAAGGTTTGTACACAAACATAGAAGAGGATTCTTTACGGTAAGAGCAGTGAGACTATGGAACTCTCTGCCTGAGGAGGTGGTGATGGTGAGTACAATAAAGGAATTCAAGAGGGGCCTGGATGTATTTCTGGAGTGTAATAATATTACAGGATATAGCTACTAGAGAGGGATCGTTGATCCAGGGAGTTATTCTGATTGCCTGATTGGAGTCGGGAGGGAATTTTTTATTCCCCTAAAGTGAGGAAAATTGGCTTTTACCTCACAGTTTTTTTTTGCCTTCCTCTGGATCAACTTGCAGGATGACAGGCCGAACTGGATGGACAAATGTCTTTTTTCGGCCTTATGTACTATGTTACTATGTTACTACTATGTAGTAACATAGTAGTAACATAGTAACATAGTAATGTTACTAACCTGACCCCCGAACTGCGGGCCGAGGTTGCATTGGGAGCCCTAGAGGGTGACGTCAGGCGGACAGTGATGGTGAGGCCTGACTTCGAGAGAGATACCCTAGAGAAGATATTCTCTCTGCTAGAGAGAGCCCAAGGGGGGGCGGGCCATAGTGGTACAGTTACGAAGTCACTTCTTTAACTGACCCCAGCGAGAGGGCGAGACCCTGATGCAATATTCCAATGCACTACAGGAGACACTGAATGATATACAACGACGAGACCCTGAGGCTATGGGTGCCTTCCGGGAGGTGGACCGGCTTCTACGAGATCAGTTCATAGTGGGGCTCTCCAATAAATTCCTACAAGATAAATTACAAGAGATGACCGGAACAACAGCCGATATGACATTCTACAACGTTTATTTAGCCGCCGTAGAGAGGGAGGAAGAGCCCATAACTACGGCAGCGAGAGTGGTGAATAGCGCGCATGTTACAAGGGACCTGCCGGGATCTGAAGAATCAGAGTCCTTAAAGGATGTGGTCCAGGCCCTGCGGGCGGAATTAAAAGAGCTTCGGCTGGAAGTGTCCCAGATGAAGGTAGAACCGTCCCGGCCGCCGGAAACTGTCCCCGCACCACGTGTCACTCCACCCAGAACAACCCCTGTTGGGTTTGCCGAAAGTACGGCCATATGGCCAGAGAGTGCCCAGAACAGGTAGCATCAGAGCCGACGTTAAACTTCCAACCACTGCAGTAGCTAGGCCTCCTGCGGCGGTGCACCAGAAGTTAAGCCCTCTGCATGAAGAACGTGATCTGTATACTAGCAGCCCTGTATTAGAAGCCGAGCTGGAAGGCCAAAAGGTTTGATGCCTAGTTGATACAGGGTCAGAGTGCACTCTAATGCCTTTGGAGTTCTTCGAGAGGCACTTCGGGCATATGATGGAGGCCGAAGATGGTAGCGTCATCAGGCTGACGGCTGCCGATAATAGAGAGATGGATGTTCGAGGGATAGTCTGGATGCGGGTCCGACTGTTTGGGAAAGACATCGGCAAGAAAGGGGTCGTGCTGGTGGACCATTCATCCCGGAAAGGAATGGAGGTGACCCTGGGCATGAATATACTGAGAGACCTAGACCATCAACTCTATGCGAAGGAAGGGCCGTAGTACTGGCAACGGGCCACCGCATACAGACCTACCCAGAAGGTCTTACAACAAATGGTGAGGAGCTGTAGCCTGCAAAAGAGTAACCTGTCTAGACGGGCCATTGGAGATGTGAGGGTGCTACAGAGGACTCCATTGAAGATCCCACCTCGACAGGAGCGAATATTGATGCTGCCAGTGGGGGCTGGATGACGACTGAATGGACTGCAGGTCCTGATCGAGCCCGCTTATCAAGAAGAAGCGCAGATTCGCCCACTGGTAGCCCGGGACCTCGTCGTTGTGAAAGACGATGTGTGCCTATACGCTGCTGTAATGTTGAGGACTACGAGTTAACCGTCCCCGCAAACACCCTGCTGGCCAAAGTTTGTGCCCGAAGGGGGTATCGCTCGATGAAGGGGCTTTACGCTGCAGCCGAATAGGAGATCAGCCTGGACCTATGCTGTGGAGATCCATTCAAGGGAAACCCCGACAGCGGAGAGGAACAGTCGAGTGATCATGGCCCGTATGGGACTGCGGACTGCAGAACCCTGACCCCGGGGGGAACAAAAGCTGCTGGAAGACACCCTCTGGGAATTTCAGGAGGCCTTCTCAAGACATGATGAGGACTTTGGGTGTGCTACTGCCATCAAACATGAAATCCCAACTGGCGATGCTGCGCTGATCAGAGAACGCTACTGGCAGATCCCACCTAAGATGTATCAGGAGGTGAAAGATATGCTGGCCAGCATGTTGGAGAACAGGGTGATCCAGTAGAGTCAAAGTCCGTGGGCTGCTCCGGTAGTCTTGGCGCGGAAGAAAGACGGGAGTTTCCCGTTCTGCGTGGATTATCGGAAGCTGAATGCTCAGACCGTCCGGGATGCCTACCCCCTTACGAGGATTGAAGAGTCATTATAAGCCCTAAGCCAAGCTAAGTTCTTCTCAACTCTTGACTTGGCAAGTGGGTACTGCCAGGTGCCGGTGGCCAAGAAAGACAAAGCCAAGACGGCCTTCATTCTACCTATGGGACTCTACGAGTTCAACTGGATGCCCTTCGGCCTCTCCAATGCTCCGGGGACATTCCAGCGATTGATCGAATCAGTGTTGATATGCCTGGATGACATAGTAGTGTTCGGGGCCTCCTTTGAAGATCACCTCCAGAAGCTGCGGCAAGACTAGGGACGGCTACAAGACCATGGGCTCAAGATCAAGCCAAAGAAATGCCAGCTGTTCTGACAGCAGATAGAGTACTTAGGACATGTGGTCACCCAGGAGGGGGTAAAACCGGCCCTCAGCAAGGTGGAGGCTGTTCAGAAGTGGCCCCAGCCAAGTACGCTACGGGAGGTACGGGCGTTTGTTGGACTGGTCGGCTACTACAGGAGGTTTACACCCAAATTCGCTCATCTGGTGGGCCCGTTAAACGAATTGCTAAGAGGCATGGCTGGGGGCCCTAAGAAACACCCCATTAACTGGGGGCCCCCGGCAACAAGAGGCCTTTGAAGAGGTGAAAGAGGTGCTGACCAATGCCCCAATCATGGCTTACGCGTGGTTTGATACCCCATCCCTGCTGTTGTCACTGCCACTTTTGTGAGAAGACGTCCTTTTCTACCTGTTGCATGATGTTCTTTGTTTTGGTTTTACTTTCTCATCTCATTTCCTTCTCCCAGGTGTCACCTATTTAGACTAATCTTCTTTCCATTATATTCCCTCCCATACTGCCTCACTTTCCGGTTTATACTACTTCCTGGATTAAAGTGCTTACTGCTGGAGATATCTGTTGCTGCTTGTTCAGATAAGTCCTTTCATGTATTGTGTTTACTTGCTGGCTTGATTCTAGGTGACCCTGACTCCCTCCGTATTAAGTGCAGGGAGCCAGTGGTTGTGTCCCCTCACTATTATAGGGTGTTCAGGTGTCACACAGTCTAGGTACGGGAGCATGCAATCGTATACCTCTGAGACCCTTGTATGTGCTTAGCAGTCAGGGTGAGCTCTTAGGGTTTTATAGGGGTCACCTTTATGCTCCTTAGTTTGGGATCAAGCCAGTCGGATGTTTATCCATAACTTCCAGCTATCCGCAACATCATCCGTGACATTATAAACCGCCATTACCGTCTTAAGCATGGATCCGGTTTCAGCCTTGATTGACCGCATGCAAGGTATTTCACTGGAGGTAGCAGATCTCCGTAAAACTGTGTCTCAGTTTCAGGTGACCGGTTCTGCTTGCGTTCATGGAGTTTGTTCCGAGCCTAAGATCTTGCTTCCGGATATGTTCTCCGGGGGTAGTGAGAATTTCGTTAACTTTAGAGAGGCTTGCAAACTCCATTTTTGCCTACTTCCCCATTCCTCTGGTGATGAGGAGCAGAGGGTGGGGATCATCATCTCGCTGCTCAGGGATAACGCTCAGTCTTGGGCTTTTTTTTACTGCCGGTGGGGGCACGGCCCCTCCGATCGGTGGATGAATTTTTGTAGCCCTGGGGCAGATATATGATGACCTGGATCATATTGCTCTGGCTGATTCTAAACTGCGTATTTTATGCCAGGGTAAACAGTCCGCAGAGATATATTGTTCTGAATTTCGGAGATGGGCAGCTGATTCTGGTTGGAACGATGCTGCACTCCGAAGTCAATTTTGCCATGGTCTTTCAGAGGGATTGAAAGATGCATTTGCCTTTCATGAGAGACCTAACTCCTTGGAGTCTTCCATGTCTCGGGCCGTTCGTATTGAAAGGCGTCTTAGAGAGAGAGGAGAGATCACTCCTTCCTGCCATACTCAGTCCAAGGACAGTGGGGTGGTCTCATTCAGTGCGCATGAGCCTCAGTCTCTCTCAATCCTCTCTGAGCAGGAGCCCATGCAGCTGGGTATGCTTGCCTCTGACAACAGAGGATCCAGCTCTCAGAGGAGGGTTTGTTTTTGTTGTGGAGGTATAAATCATTTGGCAAATGTTTGTCCCTCTTGGAGATTCAGGCAGTTTTTTGAGAGTAATAAAGAAACAAAAATAAAAAAATCCTCTAAAAATGTTCCATCTGTTACTATTGGCAAGGTTGATGCGGAAATTGAATGTTTTCCGTTTGCTTGTAGTTCCCGTTTTGTCCTACCCGTCAAGGTGGCGCTAGAGAGCAAGAACATTCTCTGTGAGATTTTTGTAGATAGTGGAGCAGCTGTCAATCTCATTGATAATCAATTTTCTATAACACATGGTTTCCAGGTATGCACTTTGGGAAAGGATATACCTGTTTTTGCTATTGATTCCGCTCCACTTTCTCAGAAATCGTTAAAGGGCATAGTTCACAATATCCATTTGATTGTGAGTGATGCTCATGTTGAAGATGTGTCATGTTTCGTCCTAAGCGGGTTGCCTACTCCTCTAGTGTTGGGGCTACCCTGGCTCACTAAACATAACCCCACCATTGATTGGCAAGCAAGGCAAATAAATGGTTGGAGTGACTTTTGCAGAGAGAATTGCCTCTCGACATCTGTTTCAGAGGTTTCTACTAAGACTGTACCATCTTTTCTCTCTGAATTTTCGGATGTGTTTTCTGAGAGTGGTGTTCAGGAGCTGCCCCCTTACAGGGAGTACGATTGCTTTATTAATCTCATCCCAGGCGCCGAGCTGCCTATATCTCGTTTATACAATCTCTCCCAACCTGGAAGGGTCGCTATGCGTGCTTATATCTCTGAGAGTCTGAGAAAGAGACACATACGACCCTCAAAGTCACCTGTTGCCGCTGTTTTTTTCTTTGCTAAGAAAAAAGATGGTTCTTTAAGACCATGTCTGGATTTCAGGGAGCTGAACAGTATCACAATTCGTGACCCATATCCGCTTCCTCTGATACCTGTTTAACCAGATTGTTGAGGCTAAAGTTTTTTCCAAGTTGGATTTAAGAGGGGCATACAACCTGGTCAGGGTCAGAGAAGGGGACGAATGGAAGACGGCCTTCAATACCCCTGAGGGCCATTTTGAGAATTTGGTTATGCCTTTTGGTTTGATGAATGCTCCAGCCGTCTTTCAGCATTTTGTAAACATTTGTACTAGTGTATCTAGATGACATTTTGATTTTTTTTCCTGATTTCAAAACTCATAAGGACCACCTACGTCAGGTCTTGCTTATTCTGTGGTAGAATAAATTGTACGCTAAACTGGAAAAATATGTGTTTGCAGTTCCAGAAATAAAATTTCTTGGTTTTCTTCTCTCCACTTCTGGTATTCGCATGGACCCCGAGAAGGTCCGCGCTGTGCATGAGTGGGAGCTTCCTGAGAATCAGAAGGCGCTGATGCGCTTTTTGGGTTTTGCCAATTATTACAGGAAGTTCATTTTGAATTTTTCCTCTGTTGTTAAACCACTCACTGATATAACTAGAAAGGGGGTAGATTTTTCCTCCTGGTCGGTAGAGGCGCGTAAGGCCTTTTCTAGTATCAAGGAGAGTTTTGCTTCCGCTCCCATCTTGGTACAACCTGATATTTCTCTGCCTTTCATAGTTGAGGTGGACGCTTCTGAGGTGGGTGTGGGTGCGGTCTTGTCTCAGGGTCCCTCTCCTCCCAGCAGAGAAAAATTACGATGTCGGAGATAGGAAGTTGTTGGCCATCAAGTTAGCTTTTGAGGAATGGCGCCATTGGCTAGAGGGAGATGGACACCCTATTACCGTGCTTACCAACCATAAGAATCTGGCCTACTTGGAGTCAGCCAAGCGTCTGAACCCGAGACAGGCCAGATGGTCTTTGTTCTTTTCAAAGTTTAATAATGTTGTCACGTTCCGCCCTGGGGTTAAGAATGTAAAGGCGGATGCCCTGTCACGTTGTTTTCCGGGAGGGGGGAACTTTGAAGACCCTATTTTGGCTGAAGGGGGTGGTTGTGTCTGCTCTTTATCCTGAATTGGAGGCAGAGGTTCAGGCAGCCCAGGCAGAGGCTCCTGATCTTTGTCCTCCTGGGAGGTTGTTTGTGCCTCTCACGTTACGACACAAGGTTTTTAAGGAGCACCACGATACTGTCCTTGCTGGGCACCCAGGGGTAGAGCCACAGTGGATCTCATTGCGCGGAGATTCTGGTGGCCGGCTCTTCGTAAGTCGGTTGAGGGTTTTGTAGAAGCCTGCGAGACCTGCGCTCGTGCCAAAGTCCCTCATTCACGACCATCGGGTCCTCTCCTTCCGTTACCCAATCCTTCCCATCCTTGGACACATCTGTCCATGGATTTCATTACGGACCTGCCTCGTTCCTCGGGGAAGACTGTGATTATGGTGCTAGTGGACCGTTTTAGCAAAATGGCGCATTTGTTCATTTTCCTGGCTTGCCCAATGCTAAAACGCTGGCGCAGGCATTTATTGATCACATTGTCAAACTGCATGGTATCCCTTCAGAAATAGTCTCTGATAGGGGCACGCAGTTTGTTTCCAGATTCTGGAAGGCCTTCTGTTCTCGCTTGGGGGTTCGGTTGTCATTCTCTTCTGCTTTCCACCTGCAGTCGAATGGCCAGACAGAGCGCGTCAATCAGAATATGGAGACATACCTGCGCTGTTTTGTGGCGGAGAATCAGGAGGATTGGTGTTCTTTTCTCTCCCTTGCTGAGTTTGCTTTAAATAACCATCGTCAGGAGTCCTCTGATAAGTCACCATTTTTTGGTGCATATGGGTTTCATCCGCAGTTTGGGACATTCTCTGGAGAAAGGGCTTCTGGTTTACCTGATGAGGAGAGATTCTCCTTGTCTTTGTCATCTATTTGGCAAAAGATTCAGGATAATCTAAAGAGCATGAGTGAGAGATATAAGCGTGTGGCGGATAAGAGACGTGTGCCTGGTACTGACCTGAATGTTGGTGATCTGGTGTGGTTGTCTACTAAGAATATCAAATTGAAGGTTCCCTCCTGGAAGTTGGGTTCTAAGTTTATCGGGCAAAATCTTGTCCGTCATCAATCCCGTTGCCTACCATCTTGATCTTCCTCAGACTTGGAAGATCCATAATGTTTTTCACAAGTCCCTATTAAAACCTTATGTCCAACCGACTGTACCCTCCTCTTTGCCTCCTCCTCCGATTGTGGTTGATGGTAACCTTGAATTTCAGGTCTCTAGGATTGTGGACTCTCGTATTGTCCGCGGTTCTCTTCAGTACCTCGTTCATTGGGAGGGTTATGGTCCTGAGGAGAAGATGTGGGTTCCAGTGGCGGACATTAAGGCCACTCGTCTTCTCAGGGCATTCCATAGGACCCATCCTGAGAAGGTGGGCTCTGAGTGTCCGGAGCCCATTCGTAGAGGGATGGGTACTGTCACCACCAGATCTTTGAGAAGTTCTGATAGACGTTCTTCAGTACCTCCTGCATGATCTTCTTTTGTTTTGCTTTCGCTTTGACATCTCTCCTCCCTCTCCCAGCTGTCATCTATTAGCAGTGATTGCCTCCTTATATATCTCCTCCCATACTTCCTCACTTTGCGGTTTATACTACTTCCTGAATTGTGGTCTCTGCTTGAAGTTGCTACAGCTGGGTTTTCAGTTAAGTCTATTTCTTTATTTGTTGTTTTCCTGTTTGGCTTGATTCTAGGTGACCCTGACTCCCTCTGTATTAAGTGCAGGGAGCTGGTAGTCGTGCCCCCTCACTATTATAGGGTGTGCAGGTGTCATTCAGTCTAGGTACGTGGACATGCAACTTTCTATCACTGAGATCTTTGCATGGGCTGAGAAGACAGGGAGAGCTTCAGTGCTTTAATAGGGGTCACCCTTTTGTTCCTTAGTTTTGGATCAAGCCAGTCGGATCCTTATTTTCAACTTCTTGTTTTCTGTTACACCTTCCGTGAGAACTGGACATCGGGACTGGTTTATGCCTTCCCCCCAATCCTGATGATCCCAAAGGTTCTGCAGAAATTCCAATCCGAAAGTTGTGTCCTAATCCTGGTTGTCCCCTTTTGGCCCAAAAGGGTCTGGTTCGGTCTCTTAAAATCCCTTAGTCAGGAAGATCTGATCCAGTTCTCCCCAAAGAAAGATTTTCTAATGCAGGGTCCAATCTTTCATTTGAACCCCAGTCTTCTCAAGCTGTCAGCCTGGTTACTGAGCAATCCATCCTCTTAGGTCTAGGTCTATCACAGAGGGTTGTAAATGCCCTTTTGCTCAGTAGAAAATCCAATACCTCTAAGGCATATCTTAAGGTTTGGAAAAAATTTGCAGCCTGGTGTGGTGTTAGGTTTAACCAATCTAACCCCAATATCCCTCTCATCCTGGAATTTCTCCAGGATGGTTTGGATATGGGTCTCTCCCTGAATACCCTTAAGGTACAGGTTTCCACATTAGGTGCCCTATATAACACTAGTCTTTATGAGGTCTCCTGTGTTTCTAGGTTTTTAAAAGCGGCTGATAGATTGAAACCCAGAATTAAAAATATGGTCGCTCCATGGAACCTGAATACTGTTCTTACAAGTTTGTCAGATTCTCCATTTGAGCCTCTAGACTGCCTGACTATCAAATGGCTTACTCTTAACACCATTTTATTAGTGGCAATATCCTCTGTGAGAAGAGTTTGTGAGCTTTAGGCTTTATCTATCCAAGAGCCCTGCCTTAGAGTGTTTGAAGACAAGCTCATATTCAAATTAGATCCCAATTTTCTCACTGGTTTCTACTTTCCACAGTATATGCTGTGAAGAAACGAGATGTGCAGCACCTGAAACTACGGATACTGGAAGCCTGTGCTAGCATTTCTCCTGCGGTGTTGCTATCAGTGTGTGAAGAGTGGGAGAAGAGGGTTGCATTGACAATCCAACACAATGGGCAGCACATTGAACACATTTTTATAAATGGTCAGAAACTTGTAAATAACTCATGAAAGAATACAGTTACGTTAAAACCAAGCACACCATTGTTTTTCTTGTGAAATTTCCAATAAGTTTGATGTGTCACATGACCCTCTTTCTATTGAAAAAACAAAAGTTGGATTCAAAATGGCCGACTTTAAAATGGCCACCATGATCACCACCCATCTTGAAAAGTTTCCCCCCTCACATATACTAATGTGCCACAAACAGGAAGTTAATATCACCAACCATTCCCATTTTATTAAGGTGTATCCATATAAATGACCCACCCTGTAGATATGTATATATATATATATATATATATATATATATATATATTAGGAAAATGTATGGCAGCACCAATTCACAGCATAAATAACGGGTAATATGTCCAAGGGTGTTACTGCTTACCCACAAAATATAGACGGAAACGGACAGCACTTCCAGTAGAAAAGGTTGTGGTTTATTAGGCCACAGTGGAACAGTGAAGCGACGTTTTGGCTCAAAACACAGAGCCTTTCGCAAGCATCAAACATAAGTGTTACACAAGGTATAAATAGATATACATGATTAGGGGGTGGAGCAATCAATCAATATATTCATTACATTAACAAATGTGTAAAAAATAAATAAATAATGAATATAATGTGATATGACATGATACAATATATGGCAACAATGGTACAATACATGATTACACATAAATTACAGAAAATTCATAATAATACAGTGCAACCAATACATAAATCCAATAAGTGGCACCACTATAGATCGGCTGCTATACATTAGCATAATTACATTAGATTAAAAACAGGACGGGCAAAGGACAAGATCGGTAACATACCAGATAGAGCCAACCACATGCAGTCAATTGTCAAACTTGGCGTCTATCCCTGAGGAGTGCGCAGGCGCCAGGTTGCCTCTCAACAGCATGACGTCAAGCCGTGCCCGAGGTAGACGTCCCACACATCACCTACCCACTCGGTCGCAGCGAGACCGGAAGTATCTGTCAGCATTCCAACGCGCATGAGTAAGATCTTATATGAACACTTATGTCTAACTAACATCACCCACTACAGGACTAAAGCAGAACAGAAAATGCAAGCGGACATTACGGGGCAAACCACCCCTTATGAATATACCCCTAATGGTTCTTCTCTACAAAATGTTTGGTAATGGGTAAATCCTGGCGTTTTTTCCTAATAGTGGATCGGTGATTATTTAAACAGGTTTTGAGATCAGTGGATGTCTCTCCCACATATAGCAATCTGCAGGGGCGACTCAAAACATAAATCACAAAGTTAGAATTGCATGTGAGGTAAAAAGAGATAGGGTACCTCACATCCGTCACTGGATGTATAAAAGTCTTGCCCTTGCAGATATGTTTACAATTGACACAGCTGAGAAATGGGAAGCATCCCATGCTCCGCTGTGTCAATGTACTCTGTACTAATCCAAGACCAGGACCAATGTCCGCTCTCACCAGCTGATCCCGCAAGTTCCTGGATCTCCGGTAGGAGAATAGAGGGGAAGATCTGAATTCAGGAATTTGATTCAGACAGCCTCCCAAAATGCCCCAATGTTTCCTAATGACACGATTAATTAGCCCTACACTACACTACGAACTGAGTGACTGCTACTGCAGCTGCTTCCGTGAACCTGTGCACCCCTACTTTCCAGCCAGGTAGGCTCCTACGAAGCAGGTCGTCTACCCTGAGCACGTTTGGCTCCCGACCTCCCACTGCTGTCACCCTGCTGACTCCCAGATACGCTAGCGACTTGCTGGCTCCACCGCCTCACGAGCAAGCTCCCACCCTCTTCTCCCCATGATGAAGCCCCTTCGTCACTCGGCTCCCAAGTGCGATCAGCTACATCATCATCATTGAGTACTGTCTGCATGTCACTGATGTCCTCCTCAACCGTCTCTGTGTCAGGAGCCTGACCGCTCGCAACACCAGCTCCCCACGCCACTCTCCTCATCACTACTTGCATGCCTAGTGGAGGAAGCGGCGGATGTCTCTTCCACATCTTGGCTGGCCAGTAGCTGCTGACTGTCCTCTAGTAGCTCATCCTTGCTGTATAGTGGGTCTGAGCCCGCAGCATATAATACTTCTCTGTCTGAGGGAACAGAAAAGGACAGGGGCAGATTGAGGACAGGTGAGGGCACAGGGCCTGCTCCCGGGCCATGCCAACTAAGAGTTGTGTCTGACGAACCCACTGACTCTTGGCTGGGGGTGTCTAATGTCACTTGGGACAAAGTGGATGACCGCGTCAACCATTCAAGAACCGTTGGGTTGCTAGGCAAGACACAACCGCTAGATGACACCGGGGACCCAGGACTCTCGCTGCGACTCCTGCTGCCATGCCCCCTTACTCTGTATGCAGCTCCCTGCATGCAGCCATTCTAGCTGGTGACTGCATGCTGAGAGGTTCTGTGCTTCTCTGTGCTCGATTTGCTGGGATTTGTGGTTCTACCACAGCTTTCACTGCCTTTACTGCTCCTGTATAGAAGAAGACGAAGAAGAACATCTGAAACATCTGCTGCAGTGATTTTATTTTATTTTTTCTGCAGCAGATGTTCCAGATCCCTAATCCACCCCCTTTCCAAGCACTAATGCCCCTGTCCCTATCCCCCCTCTCCCTCCCTCCCGTCCGATTTTGCCTGCGGAGTAGAAATTTAGATTTTTTTGGTCAAATTTTTATACTGCAGTGTCTGCACGACCACACCAAACGTCCGCTTGCCCTGAGCACCAATAAGTACAAATTTTTTTACTGGTCACATTTGTGCTCAGTTTTTGTGATTTTTTTGGGGTGTAAAAAGTATGTTAGATAGCAATCAATTTTAGTAGTGTTAGTTTTTATTTTTGCACACACATAATATCTGTGTGCGTGCGTCCTGCACCTGCTTAGCGCTGATCAGAAATATAAATTTTTCTGACCGGTGTGCTTAGAGCAGGGGGTGCCTGGTTTGATGCTCGGGTCTCCCATTGACTTTCATTGTATTAAATTGTACTTGAGCATCCGCAGTATTCGGCCGAGCACTGCTATGTGCCGAGCATAGCGATGCTCGAGCCGAACAGCAGTTTGGCCGAGCATGCTCGCTCAACACTATTAATTTTCCTCAGTAAATACAATGTAGAAAAGTATTATCGCTCTATGCAACTCCCCCCTCATCACTCTGTAAATGGCCAACACCTTCAGATTCATATTTTTTTACCATTTTTATATAATTGAAGAACATTTTAGGGTTAGTTTTACTCTTTTGCAATAAATCTGTAACTAGTTTATCTGCTTTTATTTGTCTTTTATTCTATGTATTTCCTTCTTTTGCTTTCTTTACAATTCCATTTATCTATTTTTTTTCTTGTTCCTTACCATTTTATTCCCATAAGGTATGTACCGCTCACAATTTAGATTTTAGGATGCTTTTAAAAATATCCTATTTTGTAGCTGTCCTTTTAATTTTGAGGACTTCATCCCAGTTAGGTCAATGGCCTCACATAGTTGGTTAAAGTGCAACGGTCATATTTTTATTTTATTTGCTAGTTTATTACAGCTAGGCATGTATACCTGAGTTAGTCTGTCAATGATTGACTGTAATTACCAGAGGAGCCATCTTGAGAAGGTCCTCATATTGTAAATGTTTAAACAGCCTTAACTAAGGGAAAAACTCAAGGAAAACTGTGATATGTGAAGAAACTAAAGATTGCTTTATGCATAATGCTGCTGCAGCACTACTGTACGGCCACACAGCGTAGAGGGAAACGTGCGCCGTTTGGTTTTCGGAGGACTGATTTTTATGGACCGGTTTATTTACACCGTGTCCTGTTTCAACCCCCCTGATGCTTCCCTGGAGTAGAAACTCTCTAAAAGTGACCCCATTTTGGAAACTACGGGATAAGGTGGCATTTTTTTGGGGACTATTTTTGGGTTCCATATGATTTTTGTTTGCTCGATATTACATTTTTGTGAGGCAAGGTTACCAAAAATTGAAATTCTGAAATTTCATCTCCATTTGCCATTAACTGTTGGGGAACACCTAAAGGGTTAATAAAGTTTGTATAATCAGTTTTGAATACCTTGAGGGGTTTAGTTTCTTAGATTGGGTCAATTTTAGGGAGTTTTTACTCTAGGGGGGCATCAGGGGGGCTTCAAAAGGGACATGGTGTAAAAAAAATGGCCATCAAAATCGGCCTTCCAGAAACCATGTCGGTCCTTTCCTTTTGCGGCCTCCCTTTTACTGATACAGCAGTTTACGACCATTTCTGTAAACTGCAGTATCAGGGTAATAAATATTAACTTTTGTTTGGTTGGTAACCCTTGTTTTGCTACCGGAAAAATAGAGGTTTTGGCACAGTTTTTTTTTTTTTTTTGACCGTGTTAATCTGGGGGGTTAGGTCATAGGATATTTTTATAGAGGAGATTCTGACGGAGTCGGCGATACCTAATAAGTCTACTTTTTTTTTACAATTATTTAGGTTTTTGACTATATTATCCTTTTTGATACGAAAAACATTTTTTTGTGTCTCTAAAGTCTAAGTGTCATTTATTTATTTTTTTATCCGATTATCTTATGTGGGGGCTCATTTTTTGCGGGATGAGCGGACGGTTTTATTGGCACTATTTTGGGGGCTATACGACTTTTTTATCGCTTGCTATTAAACTTTTTGTTATGTATGGTGACCCCAAAAAGTTTTTTTTTTTGGACCGTGTTAATCTGGGGGGTTAGGTCATGGGGTATTTTTATAGGGGAGATTCTTACCGACGCGGTGATACCTAATATGTATACTTTTATTAAATTATTTTAGTTTTTTTGGGTGTCTCAAGTTTGAGAACCAGTTTTTTTATCCGATGTCAGTGCTAAATTGGGATATAAATTTAGTACTCCATGGAAGTGTGATACTCCCTGAAGCAACCGTCAATGCAGAGGCCCGGATGATCGGGGCACGAGTCACATTGAGTTGAGGTGTCCTTCCGTATCCCCCTCTTGTGACACACTCTGCACCTTTTTTGGGTTTGTCCCTTCTTTCCAGTATGGGGGACTACACCTGGAAAGTGTTGGCCAGGGACGATCCGGGCGCCTACAGTTCCCGAAGTACTCCGGCCTGCTCTTTCCCGGTCCGAAAAGATCAGGGTCTTGAGGACTGCCCCATAGAACTGAAGGAATGTCCCTGTGTTGCTAGCGCTCCGGGACAGCACAAAAGAGTTGTACATGGCAACCTGTACCAAGTAGATTGCAACTTTTTTGTACCATGCCCGGGTTTTGCGCATGGCTTTATATGGCTTGAGGACTTAATCAGAGAGATCAACTCCTCCCATATACCGATTGTAGTCGACGATACAATCAGGCTTGAGGACCGTTGCCACGGTACCTCACACAGGGACAGGGGTAATGCCGTTACCATGAATTGTGGACAGCATAAGGACATCCCTCTTGTCCTTATATCTGACCAGCAACAGGTTTCCAGTGGTAAGGGCACGGGTCCCACCCCTGGGGATAGGTACCTGGAGGGGGAGGGCAGGGAGGCCGCGTTGATTTTTCCGCACGGTCCCACAAGCGGATGTGGATCTGGCGGCAAGGGACTGGAACAAGGAGATACTGGTATAAAAGTTATCCACGTAAAGGTGGTAACCCTTATCTAGCAGTGGGTACATAAGGTCCCACACAAGTTTCCCGGTAACACCCAGAGTGGGGGGACATTCTGGGGGTTGAATCCAGGAATCTCGCCCCTCGTATACATGAAATTGGTAAGTGTACCCTGAGGTACTCTCACAATTTTTGTATAGCTTCACGCCATACCTCGCCCGCTTGGAGGGCACATACTGGCGGAAAATGAGTCTCCCCTTGAACTCAATGAGAGACTCATCAACCGCGACCTCCCTTCCAGGTACATAGGCCTCCATGAATTTGGCCCCAAAGTGATCGATGACCGGACGTATCTTATACAGACAGTCATGGACAGGATCACCTCGGGGGGGACATGCTGCATTATCTGAATAATGCAGACATTTCCGGATGGCCTAAAACCGGGAGCGTGTCATGGCCGTACTGTAAAGTGGGGTCTGGTATAGGACATTCCCACTCCAGTACAGCCTGACACTGGGTTTCTTGACCAGGCCCATAAGCAGCATGAGGCCCCAAAATGTCCTGCACTGACCAGCGTCCAGCCACCGGGCCTGGCCAAAAAGGAGCCCGGGTGTTGAGCAACAAACTGTTGGGCATACAGGTTCGTCTGCTCCACCATCAGATTTACCAGTGGGTCACTGAAAAAATGACAAAAAACGTCATATTCAGTGTAGCCCACTGTGGAAATCTGGATTCCTGATTGGCCTACAAAATCAGAAATCACAGGCTTGTATCGCTCTGGGCTACACCAGACTAGTTGATTTAACTGGTTGGCCGGAAAACTAGTACGAGCCCCAGAGCTGCTCCTACTAGGCTGTGCCACAGGGTCCCTAACATGGCGGTCCCCTTGCTCCGCCTGGCGGCGTCTCCTCCACCTTGGGGGCTCATCATCATCGCTAGATGATGAGGAGGACGCGGATGACAACAGGAATGTGGGGTCATCCTCGTCCTCACTGGGACTTTCGGAGTCGGAGGCAAGCTGGGCGTATAGGGGAGTGTGTGTCTGCGTGTGTATGTGCGTGTGTGTAAATCTTTATTTGGTGTGCGTGTGTGTGGGGGCACGGGTGTTCGCGAACTCACCCTAAAACTAACAGGAAAAAAAAAGGGCAAAAAATGTGAAAAAAAAAATTCAAAACCACTGATCAACCGTCCGAAGTTGATCAGCGGTCGGGTGTGCGATTAACTAACAGTGGCCAGACGCTAAGAGTGCCGGCCAAAAATAAATCTTGCACCCCAAAAAAGTTGTGGGGGGGGCAGGGGGGGCAAGCATCAGCACCCCTGGGGGGTCTATGGTCACACAGCTGTGCTGTGGACCCCAGACACCCTAACTTAGGGTGATGCAATCAAAGTTTTCAAACTAACTTTCCCTTTATTTTCCCTGCCTAACCCAAACTTTCCCTATGCTTTCCCTATGTACCTGCGGTATAGATGGGGGATGCTGTGGCACAGATCGGGGCCTGGGGGGCACAGATGGGGTGATGCTGGCACCGATGGACACGACGTGCAGGCAGCTCCTCTCTCCTCCGGAACACAAAAAGAGGAGGAGAGGAGCGCTTGCATCTTTTGAACCTCCTGCCGGCCTGCCCACCAACCAATCCTCTCAGGATCGCAGGATGGTGATTGGTGGGGTAAAATCACACCACCATCACCTTCCTGTTCCGGGTTATCGGGTCTTCAGAGACCCGAATAACCCAGAAACGCAGAAAACCACAGGTCTGAATTGACCTGCGGTTTTCTGCGATCGCCGACATGGGGGGGGGGTCACAGGACCCCCCTGCGCATTTAGCCTAGGTGCCTGCTCAATGATTTGAGCAGGCACCAGGTTCCGATCACCGCCCGCCGGGCGGAGGTGATCGGAACCATACATGACGTACCTGTACATCATGTGTCCTTAAGTACCAGGACATCATGACGTACCGGTACGTCATGTGTCCTTAAGAGGTCCTACCTCTAACTTTGGAATTGGATCCAATATGGACCATGACTGCTGTATCTTCGCCAGCCCCTCCCAGTAATCTGTCCACCTCATCCAAGAAATGTTGAGATCACACGCCATGAAGCCAACATCCAGTTAGACGATCCCTGTCTTTCTGACAGATCGCCCTTACTGTACCCCTAATCAAGTCTTCCACTATCTGCACCTGTCTGCCCTGTCTCTTGCTTACTGGAGCTGACATTCCCCTGACTGGCAGAGGAAATTCCTGGCTTCTACACTGCTTTCTAACTGATCCAGCTTTCCTACCATACTTTCCTGAGCCTCCATGCGACCACCGCTTCTCAGTATCGAAACGCACTCATTTAGATATACGATGTGCGATTCCAAACAAGCAATCTACTCACATTTTAAACAAACATATGCACCCTCAAACAGCTGTTCCAGGATTGCATACATTTTCCAAGATGTGCCCTGGACTGCCTTATCAATAATGGAACACCTACTAATGGGGATTGCACAAGAAAAGAGAAAAAATATAATACAGTGCAGTGAAAAGCAACTGACTTACTGTAGTCTCATATCTTGTTACCTGACAATGTTACTGTCCAAAGGTGCAACACTTTGAACCCAACCACCCAATTGCCTCTGGAGCAAGGAGGGGGGGAAGAGTTAGGGCACTTAAAAACGTTCCATCCAGTGGAAGAGGCCCATGACTGTTTGTAGATGTCACAGGAGACAGTGGGGTTTGACTATGTGGTAGATCAGCCAGTAGATAATTCAGATAATGTGCTCTTTGTGGATGGATTAAGGTATGACCAGGATGGCAGGTACTATACAATTTGGGCATTGGTGACTCCATATGAGACTCTAAAAGCAGAGCCCTTACCACCACACATGTCTGCCTAAGCAGCAGAGCTAAAGGCTCTGGAGATGGCATGTAGAGACATTTACACTAATTCCTGGTATGCCTTTGGGATAGCCCATGACTATGGGCCCATTTGAAAAGCCAGAGACTTCTTGACTGCTTCACGTAAACCCATCAAAAATGGGGAGGCGGTGAGGTCTGGTAGCTTTCGTGTTGCTAACTCGAGTGCCGGTGATTAAAATGAAAGGTCACTGCAAAACAGACTCAAAGGAGGCAAAGGGTAATGCCAGGGCAGATCAAGCAGCAGAAGCAGCTGCTCTATTGCCTAGGCAGACCCCTGCCCTGGTGGTCACAGCTCAGGTCCCTGAAATAACTCCTCCTGTCTCTCTGGAAGTTCTTAAGACCTTACAGAAAGGCACCAGTGGATATCAAAAGGAGCGACTAAAAATGAGGAAGGCCTAATACAGTTCCAAGGGGAACTCTGCCTTCCAGGTCCCTCTAATCCACAATAGCACAGTCAACCGATGAAGTGACGCACCAGACAAACCGCTGTGAATTAGTACATAGTGCATTGTATGCGCCAGGGTTCAGCACTATAGCAGCCAGATATACTCAAGGATGTATGATTTGTGCCCAGAAAGTGGGTCAGGTGGTCGAGGTAGCCCAGAAACACATGCTTTGTATCAGTTTCAATGCTTGCAGATAGACTACATTCAACTATCCATGGTGGGCATATATGAGTATGTATTGGTGTGTGTTGACTTGTTTTCAGGATGGCCAGAAGCATACCCAGTAGATAAGGTCACTATCTAGACCATAGCCAAGAAGATTATGGTCGAAGTTCAATGCAGGTATAGGGTACGGTACCTGAGACCATTGAAAGTGACAGAGGTACTCACTTCACGGGTGAAGTGATCCTGGAAATAATGAAGGCTTTGTGTGTAGAACAGGCTTTATATGCTGTGTACCATCCGCAAAGCAGCAGTAGGGTAGAAAGACTGAACAGGACATTAAAGTTAAAGATTCAAAAAGCCATGGCAGAGACTGGTAGCCCTCTCTTTAGTGAGTTGTACCCCGAACCATAAGACAGGCCAATCTATCTCCTCAGACAGGATTGTATTTCCCACAGCAGATACAACATGGTTGTTTGACAGATTGTGATCAGTTTGCACAAGCATTAGACTAAAATGCATTCTAGAGTTTTTGCTTCTTCCAGATCCTGACAAAGTACCAGGAACCCACCCACTTGTGCCTGGAGATTGGGTAGTGATAGAAACACCTTATAAAAGTCCTCCAGCCCTAGTTTGATGGTCCATTCCAAGTGTTGACTACAAGCACATCAGTGAAGCTTAAAGGAAAGACTAATTGGATCCACACCAGTCATTACAAGAAAGTATTGAGTCCGGAGACTGGAAAGGATGGTATTTCTTGTTCACCCTTGTGTGGCTGCTGATCCCAACTCAAAGAATATGGACTGTAAATGAAATAGAAAAAATAGGGTCCTGGGCCGTGAAGAAGTTGTGTAAAAGGAACAAGGCTTAATCGAGTACTATGTGGTGCTACTTAGGCTACTTTCACACTAGCGGCAGGACGGATCCGTCAGGCTGTTCACCCTGTCGGATCCGTCCTGCCGCTATTTCGCCGTGCCGCTGGACTGCCACTCTGTCCCCATTGACATGCAGTACTTTTAGCCCGACGGCCTCTCGCCGTGCACTGCCGTGCTGCGCCGGAGCTCCGCCCCATCCCCATTATAGTCAATGGGGACGGAGCGGCAGTCCGGCGGCACGGCGTAATAGCGGCAGGACGGATCCGTGAGGGTAAACACCCATTCGGATCCGTCCTGCCGCTAGTGTGAAAGTAGCCTTAGGCCTCTTTCACACGGGCGTCACATTTTGGCTCAGGACGCACGAGTAGGTACGCAATTTCAGTCAGTTTTGACTGCGATTGCGTTCCGTTGTTCAGTTTTTATCGCGTGGGTGCAATGTGTTTTGGACGCGCGTGATAAAAAACTGAATGTGGTACCCAGGCCCAAACTTCTTCACTGAAGTTCAGGTTTGGGTTCAAGGTTGTGTAGAAGTAAATATTTTCCCTTATAACATGGTTATAAGAGAAAATAATATCATTCATAATGGAGGGGTTAAAAAAATAATAATAAGAATTTAACTCACCTCATCCACTTGTTTGCGCAGCTCAGCTTCTCTTCTGTCTTCTTTCTTCAGGACCTGGGTAAAGGACCTTTGATGACATCATTGTGCTCATCACGTGGTCCATCACCATGGTGATGGATCATGTGATGGACCATGTGATGAGCGCAGTGACGTCACCACAGGTCCTTTTCCTCACAGATAAGCAAAGAAGAAGACAGAAGAGAAGCCGGGCTGCGCGAACAAGTGCATGAGGTGAGTTAAATTATTTTTTATATTTTTTTAACCCCTCCAGCCCTATTTTATTAAGCATTCTGTATTCAGAATGCTATTATTTTCCCTTATAACCATGTTATAAGGGAAAATAATAATGATCGGGTCCCCATCCCGATCGTCTCCTAGCAACCGTGCGTGAAAATCGCACCACATCCGCACTTGCTTACGGATGCTTGCAATTTTCACGCAGCCCTATTCACTTCTATGGGGCCGTCGTTGCGTGAAAAACACACAAAATAGAGCATGCTGCGATTTTCACGCAACGCACAAGTGATGCGTGACAATCACAGCTCATGTGCACAGCCCCATAGAAATGAATGGGTCCGGATTCAGTGCGGGTGCAATGCGTTCACCTCACGCATTGGACCAGCGCAGAAATATCGCCCGTGTGACTGAGGCCTTAGATTTCTGTGTAATATATATATAAAAAGTGTTAACTGACTTAGTAAGTGAAGGATACACATAAGTGTAATCAGTTATTACTTGTAATATTTTATTAGATGCCTTAACATATATTCTAGGTATGCCTTAACATATATTATTTTTCCTTTTATATTATTAGGTCAGCACTTGGAGACCGGTTGTTGTGATTGGTGCAGATGTTCAAAACTTTAGGGTCCTGGAGAATCAGTTGAAGATGTTAGGTTAAATCCTGCATTTATTAAAAGTTTTGTCCAAAGAGAAAAAATATTTACAACTATATATATGGCTGAACTCTGCGACGGGAGTGCTTCTGTCACTCTCTAGTTTTATATCACTCTCTAGTTTTATATCACTCTCTAGTTTTAATACTGAGTTTGTTATAAATGACTCATATGGGGATAGCCTTCGGGATATTATTGCATATCCCTTTGGTTACAATGTATTTGCAGTCAGTTGTTGCGGCTGGCTGATTGAGAATATTGCTACTATGTATGCCGATACTGCCTTATATCAGTCAGCATTGGGGAGTCAGGGGAACATTATCATTCCCAGATTTCTCACATTTGTCCTTGCCTCGACTACCCCTTTTATTGCTAAACTGTTTTCATATTGTTTCTATCCTCACTGATGGTCCCCTATGAGCTCATTTTCCTATTAACTATGTGTAAGTGCTGTGTGCCTGCATTGCACACCGCTGCATTGCACACACATCAGCGTACAGCCATATGATTTAAAAGATAACACACAGCTCCCCCGACATATTTCGCCACAACTGTGGTGTCCTCGGGGGAAATGAAGCTACTATCAACACAAGCGTCACTTGAGGTAAGGTTTTTAATCACTGTGGGCAGGTGTTTCCATTCTAGCTGCCAATGTGTGATTGCTGCTCGTGTGACAGACCGTGCGATGGGGCCAATAGTCTGAGACCAGAACAGTTCTATAGACCAAAAAATGTCCAATCCACTCGAGTGTATACACGCATGCGCTGGGACTTAGATTATAATTTATATATCCTCAGCGTTCTGCGTATATCTTGGAGACTTCTCTCTTTCCTACTGCGCATGAATCCTGACTTAGACATCCACTAGAATGTGGGGGCGCATGCGCTAGAACTTTGATTATATTTCGAGTCTCCAAGGTGCTGCGCATGTCTGGAGACTTAGATTCCGCTCCTCTTGTAACAGTTATGTACTGCGCATGAACTCTGACTTAGACTGATATTTCAAGGTTTCTATTTTCCTGTGCATGGACTTTAATTATATCACTTGTACCATACATGTTATGCACATGTCTTTGGACTTCGTTTTTACTTTTCTTTTATCTATGCCTTCACTTCGTATGAATACTGGATTAGATTATTAAGTGAGATATAAGGTAAGATCTGAAGTGCGTCCTTCTGGACTTAGGTCCTACTTGAATTACACCAATTTCTCTCTGCAAATACATACTAGCATACTCATAATCCATAGTTCTTATTTTTGTGCATTTTTACGAGCTTAGGTTATATCTACTAAGCCCTGGGTATTTTTACAGGTGTCAGTCAGTTTCTTCATATAGGTGCACACAATAGTTCCCAAGGTTCCTGTTTTCTACACGTAGTTTCAGACTCAGTTATTCCCAAGTTCAGATTCATTATCACGTATTTTCCGATTTAGATATTCCAGAGTTCAGATTAGTTATTCCATGTCACTTCCGCACAAATTAGATAGACTTTGGCATTTTTCCTATAGTGTATATCTATTTTTGTTCAATACTAGGATTAGACCTATTTTTATTTGTTAAGTGATCCACATTTATTAACTGATCGATAGACCATTGGAATCCCACTTCCTCTTTTTTCAAAACTAGATTCTTATAAGGAAATAATTTATTATTCATAGACTAATATTTTAGGTTTTCTTTATTTTTTCACTTTTTTATTTTATTTATACATGTATTCAATTTAGCCCCTTTTATATGAATGCCGTGAAAGAGAATCCTTCATTCAAACCATGTGGGTTCATGGTATTGAGCCTTTGAATCCAGCGTGCTTTGCAGGAGTTTTTTTTAATCTAAGTTACCCCCTCTAGGCCCCAGGGACATTTTTTCAATGCCCCAGAAACGTAGAAGTGAACTCTTATTACCGTTGTGAGACAGTGACAGGTCTCACGCAGGTTGGAGGCAAGGAAGGGGTGGATAGTGCGGTCCATGCCCCTATTCCACCACAGGTGAGACCAGCTGGATGTAGTCAGGCTGGCATAAAGCACCTCCCAGGGTGTCAGAAAGGGGGAAGTGTGTTACCTGTAGACCGAGGCCTGGAGCCTCTGTCTGTGTGGTCTCAGCTGGGCAAGGCTGAGAGGCCACAAGGCTAGGAGATAGCCTGGAGGTGGGGGACAAAGCGACGCCTGGGAGGGTCGCAGGGCTATAGTCAGGCGGACTATTAGGCCCCAATCCCCCACAAGAGACATTGGTCTGGTGGACAGAGGCCTGGAGGCTCTGTCTGTGTGGTCTCAGCTGGGCAAGGCTGAGGGACCACGAGGCTGGGAGATAGCCTGGAGTTGGGGGACGCAGCGACGCCTGGTAGGGTCGCAGGGCCATAGTCAGGCAGACTACTGAGCCCCAATCCCCCACAAGAAACAGTGAACTAGAGGCAGTGGGCATACTGTGCTCTGTACAGCCAGGAGGCTGTGGGACATTGGCTGCCAAAGCCGCACAAGTTCACAGGGTGTGAACTGAGAACTAGGTGAGTCAGGATACTCTGTGTTAGTTAGAGCCTAGCCAGGCAAGTGTTTATTATTTTTTGTGGATGTCACATGTGTTAGGTGAAGCTGCGACTTCGTGATGACCTGTATTGGTTGGAGTGTGCACAATAAATGCACGGTTTGGACCTGAAACCTGGTGTCCTAAAGTCGTATCTGTGAGAATGACCCCCGGAGAAGAGCTAACCCCCCACAACATGTACATATTTCATATGTCTCGCAATAGACGTATGTTTATCAATTTCTATTGCGCTTAAAAGGCCTGAAATACGACGTCTCAATTCCTGTGTGGTTTTGCCCACATATAGTTTGGGGCATGGACAAGAGGCTATATATATATATAAAACACCCTGTGTTTTACATGTGATTAGTTGTCTAATTTCATATTCCCATTTATCCCGAGGATTCATGAACAACTGACTGCAATTACATTGTAACCAAAAGGATATGCAATAATATCCCAAAGGCTATCCCCATATGAGTCATTTATAACAAACTCAGTATTAAAACTAGAGAGTTATACAAAACTAGAGAGTGACAGAAGCACTCCCGTCGCAGAGTTCAGCCATATATAATTTAAAATATTTTTTCTTTCTCTTTTGACACACTTTTAATGAATCTATTAAATGTTATGTTTTAAACACAGACTATAAACGGGAATTATCTAGCCTCTGGCTACTGAACCTAATAATTATTTTCCAGGGTCCAAAAGGGTCATTGATGTGAATAAATCCTGCGTTTGATACAAGGTCAAGTGAAGTACCCGACTCTGGGTGTCCTGCCCATCTGCTAAAATCACAACAGGAGGGAATTGTGATGGAAATGGTCTGCACTGTGGTTAAGTTGTGTATGCCTCAGTTACCTTAAGACCCATTAGGAGCTGATCTTTCTTATTTTCATAGGATGTTGCTAGAGGATGTTGAACACACTTTTTACCTACCACAATGCTGTTAGTCTGGTGAGGAAGTATTGCTATATATCTATATACACTGCCTGTCCAAAAAAAAGTCGCCACCTGGATTTAACTAAGCAAATAGTTATGAGCCTCCTATTGGATAATTACTGCATGGGCGATTATCTTTCAGCTGGCAACAAGTAATTTAATCCCAACTGGTGCACTGAGTTGCTTCTGATTTCTTAAACAACCATGTCAAAAGACACACCTCATGGTCGTGGAAAAGATGTTAGTCTGTTTGACAAGGGTCAAATCATTGGCATGCATCAAGCAGAGAAAACATCTAAGGAGATTGCAGAAACTACTAATATTGGGTTAAGCACTGTCCAATGCATTATTAAAAACTGGAAGGATAGTGGGGACCCATCGTATTCGAGGAAGAAATGTGGTGGGGAAAAAATCCTGAATGATCGTGATCGGCGATCACTTAAACGTTTGGTGAAATAATCAAATCGAAGAAAAACAACAGTAGAACTCAGGGCTATGTTTAATAGTGAAAGTAAGAGCATTTCCACATGCACAATACAAAGGGAACTTAAGGGATTGGGACTGAACAGCTGTGTAGCCGTAAGAAAACCACTAATCAGTGAGGCAAACCAGAAGAAAAAGGGAGTGATGGGCGCATCAGGGTAAGAAGAGAGGCAGAGGAAGTGATGCACCATCATGCCTAGTGCCTACTGTACAAGCCTGTGGGGGTAGTGCTACGATCTGGGGTTGCTGCAGTTGGTCAGGTCTTGGTTCAGCAACAGTAAGTGCTCCAAGAATGAGGTCTGACTACCTGAACATACTGAATGACCAGGTTATTCCATCAATGGATTTTTTGTTCCCTGATGGCACGGGCATATTCCAAGATGACAATGCCAGGATTCATCGGGCTCAAATTGTGAAAGAGTGGTTCAGGGAGCATGAGACATCATTTTCAAACATGGTTGGCCACCACAGAGTCCAGACCTTAACCCCATTGAGAATCTTTGGGATGTGCTGGAGAAGACTTTGCGCAGCAGTCAGACTCTACCATCATCAATGCAAGATCTTGGTGAAAAATGTATGCAACACTGGATGGAAATAAATCTTGTGACCTTGCAGAAGCTTATCAAAACAATGCGACAGCGAATGCGTGCCGTAATCAAAGCTAAAGGCAGTCTAACAAAATATTATAGTCTGTGACCTTTTTTTTTTGGGTGGCGACTTATTTTTTTGGACATATATATATATATACTGTAGATATCATTCAAATTACTAGTTTCCATTTCCACCCCCTTGGCGGTGCGCTACCTTTGTTCCGTTACCTATAAGATTCTGTATGGTTCGCTAATAAATGGGAATCTACTTGAGAACGCAGCAAGTCTGTGTCCTGTGTGTGATCACTCCGAACTCGTATATTCTATCTAATCAGGAGCTGTGCTGGGAAGGTAGAACTGGGATTTCCATGGAAAATGAATGCTCTGCATAAACTGGGGAACTTGCACTAGGCTACAGTGCTCTGCAGGGACTGGGATTCTTTGTGTATTGGGATGCAATTATTCGCAGGGACTGGAAACTCTGGTTGTACTGGGTTGCAATGCTCTGCAGTTTGTTTGCTCCGGGACACAATGCTCTGCAGAGACTGGGTACTCTAGGACACTGGGATGCAATGCTCTGCAGGGATTGGAGACTATGTAATACAATGCTTTGCAGGGACTGGGGCTCTGAGAAGAAATTCTCTACAGTGTCCTCATAATATATATTACTCTCCCGCAGTTCCCCTGTACTTCCCTATATATAATACATCCGCCCGCCCCGCCCCCAAGTGAGTGCAGGTCCTGTAGCCTGCAGTGCACAGGGGGTATTTCCTCCATTGCAGGTGGGTGAGGTGGTTTTTATTAAACCCTGAGTATTTGGACGTTAGAAACGGTACCATTGCTTTTAATGAGGTCCGCCGTGAAAATAGCGCCATAGAGTACAATGGTTCTAAAAAAAAGACCGTGCAGCGGCCATTTTTCCTGTTTGTTTGACTGGAGAATTCACATCTGTTTCATTTTCTGTTCTTCTCATTTGTCGGAAGAACAGAGGAACTGTTGGCATCAGTTTCTGCCATTTCCATTTGAGATCCATTATTTTTATTTTTTATGGAAAAAGTCCTGCGTGCAGTATGAGGCCCAGTTCACACTTCCGTTATCTGGTCACTTATTTCCATCAAGCAAAACCAGTATTGAAGCTACTCAGATCAGGTACAATGGAAATATTTCCTCCTGTTCTGTGTTTCTGACCCGCACCTGGTTTTGGCTCACAAAACTGATTGAAAGAACTGACCAAATAACTGAAGTGTGAACTTATTCTGCATGCAGGACTTTTCTTACAAGGATTTTTTTTTCCCCCCTCGCCTCCACAATTACCTGGAGGTCACCCCTCCTCCTTTAGGGTCAGGAACTACTCAGTGCATAAAAAGCCCCCTCCCATATCCTCCTCCAGTTGTTTCCTGTCCCTCAGGAGTGCAGGAGAGTTCAGTGCATGCAGAGCGCACAGCCTTTTAGGTTTGTTTTCCTGTTCCTTATACCAGAGGGCTGGTGAAGGAGGTAGGGGCTCGGGGCTTCAATTCAGGTCCCTCCTACCTCTAAGTATAAGTCCGGTAGTTGCCGGCAACTCCAAGCTATTATTCCTGCTCTGGACTGCGGAGCACGTGATCGTGGTGGGGCAAAGGATCAGAGAAGTAATTGTTTCAGGCATGCGCAGTGGCAACGGACGCCATTGGGCCGGATGGATGAGCGCGACGTGATGACGACAGCCCTGGGAGACTCCGCCACAGCATTAAATGAGAGAGGAACGTCTGAACATGGCATTCCCTACAAGCTGCATTAAAGGGGTTGTCCGGGTTCAGAGTTGAACCTGGACATATCCCCATTTTTACCCAGGCAGCCCCCCTGACTTGAGCATCGAAGCAGTTCATACTCCGATGCTCTCCTTTGTCCTGCGCTAAATTGCGCAGGGCAAAGGCATTTTTTGGAGATCCGGTGATGTACCGGGCTCTCCATGGGGCTGCCAGGAAGCCCGATGACGTCATTAGCACTGATGGATGGATTTAGCGCTGCCCTAGCCAATAAAACGGCAGTGTGTGATTGTAAACAAAAGAGCCTGTGCCCTGCGCGATTTAGCGCAGGGCAAGGGAGCGCATCGGAGCATGAGATTGTCACGGATGGTGTTGCAGAAAACAAGTAGCAAATAAAGATCCGACTGACTTGATCCCAAACTAAGGAACAAAACGGTGAGCCCTATTACAGCCCTAGAGCTCTCCCTTACTGCTCAGCCCATGGAAAGATCTCAATGATAGAAAGTTGCATGTCCATGTACCTAGACTGAGTGACACCTGCAAACCCTATAATAGTGAGGGGACACGACCACCGGCTCCCTGCACTTAATACGGAGGGAGTCAGGGTCACCTAGAATCAAGCCAGCAGGAAAACACAAATACAGAAAGAGACTTATCTGAGAAACCAGCAGTAGCAACTTCAAGCAGTGAACACAATCCAGGAAGTAGTATAAACCGCAAAGTGAGGCAGTATAGGAGGAGATATAAAGGCAGGCAATCACTGCTAATAGATGACAGCTGGGAGAGGGAGAAGAGATGTCAAAGCAAAACCAAAACAAAAGAACATCATGCAGGAGGTACTGAAGAATGTCTGTCAGAACTTCTCAGAGATCTGGCGGTGACAGAGATGCTCCGATACTAGCCTCAGGGGGGCTGCCTGGGTGAAAATAAGGGTATGTCAGCTCTGAACCCAGACAACCCCTTTAAGTCACTCTATGTCTCTGGCTACAGATAGCTATGCTGGCCGGAAATCATCTGATCCTCCTAGGCCCTCCAGCCAGGTAAGACTACTCCCAGAGGGTCTATGTACATGGCATGTTGGTTTTGGATCTCAAATCACTGGGTGTTTATCTGCAGGTTCTATCTGCTATTGGGTGAAGGCTCCTGCTTTAATGTTTCTTTTCTGTAGCCAAGAATCTCTCTTGCTTTGTAGGGCAAAGAGCTCAAAAGCTAGTAGAGAGCCGTCACAAAAGAGATGTGCCATCTTCAAAAAGACCCTTCCTGTTTATACTAAAAAAGAGCTATGTACAAAATGTGGTTGCAGAGGAATTCCCTTCCTTAATAGAACATATGAATATATATATATCTCAATTAAGGAAGAAGTGGGTGCAGTTGTAGACGCAAAACTGGCCTCAGCTATGCTAAAACCATCCACCTCAAAATCCCTATCCCAGGTCATTGAGGACAGTGATTCGGATTTAGATGAGGGAGAAATTTCCTCAGATGTTGGATCTAGCGATACTGACGATACCGTTGATCTCCTGTTATGCTCTTTTGAAGAGACTGAATCCCTCTTAAAAAATATCAGCCACCATTAATTTAGAAGAATCTAAAGAACCCCCTTTCTGTCCAGGATCAGATATTCTTAGGATTGGGGAATAAAAAAAAGTTTTTCCAGTTCATAGTAATATAAAAGATACAAAATGAATGGAGAGATCCTGAGAAGACAGATAATGTCAAAAATGTTTAAAAAAAAATATCCCTTTTACAGACGAGGATTCAGTCTTTTGGAATAAAGCTCCCAAGTTTGATGCTCCTGTTGTGAGAATTTAAAAACAAATCTTCACTGCCCTTTCAAGATCTGGGTCTGCTTAGGGACCCTATGGACAAATTGTGAAGCTCTTCTTAAAAATACCTGGGAATCCTCCAAGCTGCGTTCAGACTGGGAATCTCTGCCACCTATATGGCTCGTACCCTTTCTTTATGGCTGTTACAGCTGGAGAAACCCATAGAATCTGGTACTCCTAGAGGAGATATCCTGTCGTCCATTCCAGTGCTAAAGCAAGAAACACATTTTCTGGCTGATGCGTCTGCAGACATTGTTAAACTCTCAGCTATAGCCGCTGCCTTGGGCAGTTTGACTAAGATCTTGGTCAGGGGATGCATCCTCAAAAAAAGATTATGCTCTATCCCATGTGAGGGGTATAGACTATTTGGGTCATCATCGGGTGATATTTTAGAGAAAGCTTCAGATAAACAGAAAGGCTTTCCAACCGAATCAAACTTCTTTCACCAAAGGAGACTTTTTTGCTCCCAGAGATGTAATAAGTTTCTACAGAAGAGAATAGTTCTCCTCTAACTGGCAGTCTTCTAGAGGGAAAGAAAGGATTTATTTTAAATTCCGGTCAATCTTCCTAATGATGCCAGGTTTCCTGTGGGGGGGGAAGATTAAAAAAAACTTTGCCCCAGCCTGGGAAAACATTTGTGCTTCCCTCTGGATCATGTCAGTGATCCAAAGTGGTTATCAGTTAGAATTCTCAAAAAAAGAAAAAACAACAGACAGGTTTCTTATAAACAAAAAACTGATAGGAGTAGATCAGGGTGCTTTAGAATACCAAATTTCTCTACTTCTAAAAAAAATAATTCCAGGACCAGCAGGGACTGGGTTTTATTCTCCGATCTTTCTAGTAAAGAAACCAAATGGGTCCCTCAGGGCAATCATCAATTCAAAAGCCCTGAACAAATATATTCGATACAAAAAACTTCCAGATGGAGACAGTAAAATCCACGATCAACCTTCCAAAAAATTGCTTCATGGTGATTATAGATCTTGCAGGAGCGTACTATCACTTCCACATAAATCCAGAATATCAAAAAGATAGTAGTACCGTTGAAAGTAAAACTATCTTTGAAAGGGGGGCTAGATCAGGGGAATCTTTGTAGAATGGCGTCAGAAAGATCAGCTTATACTGACGACTGATGCAAGCAAACAGGGCTGGGGCACTCACCTAGAAAATCCAGTGAAACCGGGATCATGGCACCCTCATCTGGCTCAAGCATCTTCAACCATGAGGGAGTTTTCAGCAGTATGGCAAGCTGTAAAAGCCTATTTCTCCGATTACTGAATTCAAGACACATAAAGCTGTGATTGGACACCACCACTACGTTTGCATATTTAAAAAGGCAAGGGGGGGGACAGGAAGTCCTTGTCTGTAATCTCGGCAAAAATTTTCAGGAGGGCGGAAATAAACCTAATGTCTTTCAGCAGTACATATAAAAGGGAAGCAGAATTGTTTGCTGATTTTTAAGCAGGAAAATATTTTAAAAAAGGAGTGGAGTCTCAATCAAAAGCTATTCAATGACATCTGTGTCAGATGGGGGCGCCCAGAGATCGACCTGTTTGAAAACAAAAAAGTTCAGAAGTTCTTCTCCCTATCACATCTAGATCAGCCCTTACAGGTGGATGCTCTAGCGGGTCAATGGCCTTGGGGCCTTCTGTGCGCTTTTCCACCATTCTCTTTAATACTTAGAGTTCTAAAAAAAAAACAATAGAGGACAGAGGGCATTTAATCCTGATAGCTCCTTTCTGGCCAAGGAGGGCCTGGTTTCCTGTCCCAAATTCCCCAAATTCCAGATCTCCTATTCCAGGGCCCAGTGATGCATCCAAATATTTCCCAACTCCGTCTGACGGCTTGGAGGTTGAACGGGCAATCTTAAAGGGACACTGACAGGCCCAATTAGCATATTGAGTTATATATATCACAGTACAGGTCATATAAAGTGTATTAGAATCATGTAAGTATCCCCCCTGCCCACCTTATAAATACGGAAATATAAAGTTTTATAACCTGCTTGTCTCCTCTCCAATCTGCCCAAGGGGCGGCGTTTCATCTGAAAACGCGCCCAGCTAGCCGCTCCCAACTGCCGTTCTGAAGCCCCGCCCAGCTCATCAATATTCACGTGGCTGGGCGGCTACAACTCTCCAGGTCTCGATCCTGCGCATGGGCAATCGAATCCTCCTGGAATCGTTCGTGTGTAATCTTCTGCGCCTGCGCCCCGCTGTGGTTAGATCGCACCTGCGTACACACCCTGCCTGCGTCCCCGAGCCTCTGCCTCATGCGCATGCGCCTGAAGCGCTGCTGCTATGAACAGTGTCATGCGCATGAGGCAGAGGCTCGGGGACGCAGGCAGGGTGTGTACGCAGGCGCGATCTAACCACGGCGGGGCGCAGAAGATTACACACGAACGATGCCAGGAGGATTCGATTACCCATGCGCAGGATCGAGACCTGGAGAGTTGTAGCCGCCGCCCAGCCACGTGAATATTGATGAGCTGGGCGGGGCTTCAGAACGGCAGTTGGGAGCGGCTGGCTGGGCGCATTTTCAGATGAAACGCCGCCCCTTGGGCAGATTGGAGAGGAGACAAGCAGGTTATAAAACTTTATATTTCCGTATTTATAAGGTGGGCACGGGGGATACTTACATGATTCTAATACACTTTATATGACCTGTACTGTGATATATATAACTCAATATGCTAATTGGGCCTGTCAGTGTCCCTTTAAGAAGTAAGGGGTTGCAATCTGATGCAGTTATAAATACACTGATACAAAGTAGAAAACAAGTGATGTCAAAGATATATCTTTGATCTTGGAGATCTTTTCTACTGTCGGTGGCTGAAGTCTGGAATCCTTCCATGGATCCAGGCACGCCTGCATAAAGGCTTCAGAGCGACTTCAGAAAAGGAAAAAGAATTCCAGAAGATGGGTGTCAGAAGATGGGGTTTACAATATCTTCAGACAACAAGAGACTTTAGGAGGTCAGATCCATTATTGGTTCAGTATCTGGGCTAAAACAAAGGAAAAGCTGCTGTCACGACCATGGTTATGGCCGTGACTCCTTGGGAGCCTGCACACAACACACATCACAGGACCATAGGTGCAATAAAGGAGCATAAAGACAAACACATCTTCCAAACACCAAACGACATTATGTTTTTGCTATGACCAGAAGGATGGCCCCCACTGGCAGTTGGTAGGTAACCAGGAGGATGTCTCCAGCAAGCATGGCTGAAGCACCCTCTCTGACTACTGCCTCCAACTGAGGCTATATAGGGCCAAGAGGCCACACCTAACAGTCAGACACACCCCGTGACTCACACACAGAAAGGGAGTTAACTCTTCAAATACCACAGAAGGGAAAACACAACTTAAAGGGGAAGTGTCCAAACAACAAACACACTGTGGCTGTTGCCGCAGGCAACGACATGGGTGGCAACCGTGTCCTGGGAGTCAGCTCGAAGGCCGGGACACTGCCACCACATGTACACCATACAACCAAACGTTGCCACGAACAGCCACAGTGAAGGGAAGATGTCAGTGCACACCAAACAAAAGTGCTTACAAACACGCACACAACTCCAAGGGGACCGCACACATAGCTGTTGTCCGCGGAAACCGCACTTGAGGCAAACAGCAAAATGCCTCCAGCTGTGGTTGACACAACAACCCAAAACCGCAGGCAACTGTATGCGGCTCCCAAGGAGTCACGGCCATAAACATGGTCGTGACAGCTGCAAGCAAATACAATATAGCGCGCTGGATCAAGCAATGCATTATTCTCTGTTACAGGGAAATAGATACTTCTCCCCCGATAAAACTAAAAGCTCATTCCACCAGGGCGGTCTCCACATACTGGGTGGAAGGGGCCTCTGCTTCCTTAGAAGAGATTTTTGGAGCAGCCACCTGGTCTAGCCCGTCCACTTTCTTCAAACATTACAAGTAAGACGTACTATCCAACAAAGACTTGGCCTTCTGTAGGAAGGTTTTGTCTGCTATTGTCTCACCCTAAACAGTTAGGCCTAGTTCACACGACCGTATGGCTTTTATTGCTTTTTGCGGTCCGTTTTTCACGGATCCGGTGTTCCATTTTTGAGTTCTGTTGTGTTTCCGTTTCCTTTCCGTTTTTCCGTTCCGTTTTTTCCGTATGCCATGTACAGTATTGGGCTGGCCATAACATTTTCAATAGATGGTTCAGGAAAAATGGAACGGAAACGGAAGACATACGGATGCATTTCCGTATGTGTTCGTTTTTTTTTTTGCGGACCCATTGACTTGAATGGAGCCAAATATAGGACAAGCTCTATCTTCCAAAGTAACGGAAAAACGGAAATACAGAAACGGAATGCATACGGAACACATTCCGTTTTTTTTGCGGAACCATTGAAATGAATGGTTCCGTATACGGACCATATACGGAACACAAAAAAACGGCCCGTACACTCGCAAAAAAAACGTTCGTGTGAACTAGGCCTTAGTCTGTTAATCCTCCAGGTAATGCCGGTGTGGAGGCGAGGGGAAAGGATGAAAATGACTCTTACCTGGTAATTGGATTTTCCTTTAGCCTCCACAATGGCATGGAGAATTCCCACTCTCATTCTTTGTTTTGAGTAGATATTGCTTCTGGATGATATTTTTTGGTTCAAAATTACTTTATTAAACTATTGCATCCATTCTTGAGTTCTAGGTTATTAACTGGAGCAGGATACGGGAGGGGGCTTTTTATGATGATGATGATGTATAGTCTTGTGTACACGCAGTCTTACCCTTCGGGCCTCGATGCGCTTAGCTGACTAATGTTTCTGTCCCTAAACAAGGAGGGGTAACCTCCAGGTAATGCGGTTGTGGAGGCTAAAGGAAAATCCAATTACCGGTAAGAGTAATTTTCATCTTTTTTTTTTTTATATATTTTTTTTCAGGATCCTGTTTTAAATTTTCTGTTCTGATGTGATGGTGATGTGAAGTCTCCCTGAGGCCTGTTTTACATCTGCGTTTCCGCAGCGCGGTTTACAAGTCGCAGCGGCTCTAGTGAGGAGTGTGCTGTGTAGCCGTCTGTACTTGTAATGGCTGTGCAGTATTGGGAGTGCTGCACAGTACAGACTAAGGCCGGGTTCACATCACCGCTTTGTTTTCCGTTTTTCTGATCGTCATACAGCTCCTGTATTTGCAGCATCCTTTTTAGCCATTTCATCTAACATTTCCCTCATATTTATCTATGATGCTCTATGGCAATGGTTTTATGGCTCTATAGGGCGGTAATGTGCCCTTGGTACGAGGGGTGGTGCCATCAGGGGTACTTTATCTATGATCCATTGGCTCTGGTATATGGGCACAGGAAGCATTTCAGTTTTAGGACACTGTATAGACACGACTGGCACTGTGTGGCGCTATGCATACAAATGATGGTGCTATATTAGGGAATTTTTTCACTTGATTTCTTCATAGGTTCATGGCAGGTTTGCCAAATACCGATCCTCAGAAAATGCCTGCACCCCAGAGACTGCAAAATGGCCGCATGCAATGCCCTGGAAGGGTGACCAAAGCGAAAAATGAAAAACATTCTCCCTTAAATCAAAATTTTCTTCATTCAAGGTGTCACCATTTGTGTTTTTAGGGAATTCTGTCCCTAGAAAAGCTGGGTGACAACCAGTGTGACTCTCCTTTGGCACTGAGGTTGTCATGCAGATTTTTGCCAGTACTGAAGGGCAGGCAGCCATGTTCTGCTGTGATAGGGGATGGACTGATGGAGAAGAAGCAGATTTGTCATTCAGGGTTCTAGATGGTGCGGGCTTAATAGAAGCTCCTGGACAATTTCATTCCATAGATGGTTGCTCTGTTCAGCCCTGTCCCTTTATGTAATCCCTGCAATTAGTGATCATCTCATCTCTTATCTGGCCGGTGAGTAGCTGGAGGATGTAGGTCACTGTCCAGACCTTGTTATATCCAGAAGATGACACAACTGGAGGTTGAGTGAATAGTTGTCACGAGGGTATCGAGAGCCACGCCTGACTCTGTTATACCCGGGGTCAGGAAGTCGCAGCGGTTGGCTGCACGCTCTATTTAAGATAGGACTGTTTTCCTTATGGTAGCTTTCTGGGTTTGCTTTGCAAACCCTTTTGGCTCACTCAGGGATCCGTAGCTCCTTCTCCTCAGCTGTTCCTTGTCCAGCACTCCCAAACCTCCTTATATTCCTCTCTCACACTTCTCTGGTTGCCAGAGATAGAGCTTCCTGCCTGGACATCTATTCTGACCCACTGGAGCTGTGTTGCTGCGTCCTCTGATTGTTGTTTCAGAACGCTACCCTCCGGATCCCTGTTGGACCTTTGTGGACTGCTGTGGTCGCCCACCTGGGTGTATGTGTTTGTCTGTCCCCTCCCTGGTGTTTCCCTCTTAGTGCAGTGGTGCGGACTAGTGATCCCACTATCTAGTGATCCCACTATCTAGGGCTCATTTCAGGGAAAGCCAGGGTTTAGGCACGTGATCGCCGCACGTGTGAGGAACCCGTCTAGTCACCCCACTAAACTATTATATATATTTTTTTGTGTACCTATAATCCCTAGCCTGCGATATTGCCATACATTATGTTATTAATAATTTTCGTTCAGTAGATTTAGCAAAAAACATACTTTTATGATATGCTAATTACCTGTCTACCAGCAAGTAGGGCGTTTACTTGCTGGTAGCAGCCGCAGGAAACCGCCCCCTCCTTCTGTTGATTGACAGGGCCAGCCGTGATCTCCTCCTCCGGCCGGCCCTGTCAGCATTTCAAAAATTGCGCGCCTGTGTTGATTCGGCGCAGGCGCCCTGAGATAAGGAGGCTCGCCTCCTCAGCACTCCCTCAGTGCGCCTGCGCTGATGACGTCTTCTCTTTCGATGACGTCATCGGCGCAGGCACACTGAGGGAGTGCTGAGGACGCGAGCCTTCTTATCTCAGAGCACCTGCGCCGAATCAACACAGGCGCGCAATTTTTTAAATGCTGATAGGGTGGCCGGAGGAGGAGATCGCAGCTAGCCCTGTCAATCAACAGAAGGAGGGGGCGGTTTTCTGCGGCTGCTACCAGCAAGTAGACGCCCTACTTGCTGGTAGACAGGTAATTAGCATATTATAAAAGTATGTTTTTTGCTAAATCTACTGAACGAAAATTATTAATAACATAATGTATGGCAATATCGCAGGATAGGGATTATAAGTACACAAAAAAAAAAAGAGTTTAGTGGGGTGACAGAAGCTCTTTAAATCACTGGAGAGCAGGGACCAGTCACTAATACAAATCCCTCTTCCTTGTTCTCGATGACACAAGGGATCAGCCTTCCTCCAGAATCTGCAGATGCTCCTCACCAAGCTCTTGTGTGATCTGCAGTGTTGTCAACTTGTAGGATGCTGGGAATGTGCGGATCCTTTGTGCTGAGGGCTGTTAATGGGGGCATTGTAATTTTTATTGCTCCTGGGTCTCCTGTGATGTCTAGGCTCTATACCCCACTTAGCTGTGCTTTCTTCTCACCTGAAGAAGTACAGGAACTTCACAGTCTGAATTTAGATGAGGTCCCATTATTTTTCTTTCTGGGAGTTATTTTTCCCTAGAGCTGGATTGTCTCCACCCTACCTCTAGTGTTTAGGTCCTGGTCGGAGGAACAATCCATTTATCCTGAATGTCATTATTTCTGCTGAGTATTTTCTGGTCCAGACGTTCTTCGGATGCCCTGCTCACTATACTGCTTGTTCCTAGAACATCCCTATATTTCAGTACGATCCCTTTTCTCTACCTTTCACGTCCCGTTTTTGGATCTCGCTCTCATTGGTGACAATTACAATAATATCAAATTTGCCAAATTATATCACAAATCTACCGCCCTTAACACTATCCTCGCCATTACCGGCTGAAGCGTAATCACACAACACACAGCAGACGCCCCTTAGAATGTCTGTAGATGTTACTGGGGGGTTTGTTGGCCCCTTCTATGTATCCGCTGCCGACAATCCTACACATTGGTATCTGCAGGGTTTATATGTGGCTCTGGTAGTGCAGATGTGCAACATCAGGAAAGCGATTGTATTCAGCTATATTGGCTTCAGACAAACCCCCACAAATGTTCATTTAAAAAAAAAGAACAAAAAGAGAACAAGTTTTCCTATAAAGTACTGGAGACTAGAGTGGGTTATACACGGATCTCCAGGAGAAGGTAGTATTGATTTGGCGAATCTGAACCAAATCTGAAAAGGTCTCATCTCTAAAGCCTGGGCTAAAATGCTTTTATATTTTTTTTGTAATGTGACTGATTAATTTTAACGAATGACAGCTGCAGTTCACAATTAAGAATTCCATGGGATTGCAGTTGTAGTTCAAGAGTTAAAATCAATCAGTCGTGCTATAGCCCAGGACTTAGGCTACTTTCACACTAGCGTTCGGAGCTCCGCTTGTGAGTTCCGTTTGAAGGCTCTCACAAGCGGCCCCGAACGCATCCGTCCAGCACTAATGCATTCTGAGTGGACGCGGATCCGCTCAGAATGTATCAGTCTGGCACCGTTTGTCCTCCGCTCCGCTCAGCAGGCGGACACCCGAACGCTGCTTGCATCGTTCGGGTGTCCGCCTGGCCGTGCGGAGGCAAACGGATCCGTCCAGACTTACAATGTAAGTCAATGGGGACGGATCCGTTTGAAGTTGACACAATATGGCTCAATTTTCAAACGGACCCGTCCCCCATTGACTTTCAATGTAAAGTCTGGACGGATCCGTCTGAGCAACTTTCATACTTAGAATTTTTTCTAAACTATAATGCAGACGGATCCGTTCTGAACGGATCCCATTGTCTGCATTATAGGAGCGGATCCGTCTGTGTAGACACCAGACGGATCCGCTCTGAACGCAGAAAGTAGCCTTATACTTTTAATTCTGGTCTGATCCTTCACAATCCACTGCATCAATCCCCAGGGAGCAAGATCCTGAGCTCTAGGTCCACTACCACTCCCATCCTCTGCATCTGCTTCTCCTATTCTCCATCAGTTTCTGAACTGCTACACAGAGAATCTGGAAAGGGGGATAAACTTGGGGTTCCTCTGGCTGCAGCTACCAGATGATGAATTACTTATATAAGTGTGGAGAATTCTTCATGTTATCAGACCATCCAGGTCCTATCTGTTTCCAGTCCCAGAAGATACCAGCTACTAATGGCTGCCAATAAGACTTGTCACCCTGCTTTCCACAGACCCTGAAGAGCATGTAAAGTGACATTGTGGTTGAGAGGTTCCTCCCTCACTTCTACAACTTTGCTTACTTCAGCTCTTACTCCCATCTGTCCTGCACACCTGCATGCTCAGTCTAGCCAATCGTGCATGTGCTCTCATTGGGATCAGGGGGAATAAGCCCCTGCTCCATCACATGTTAGGGCTGGTGAGATGATCCTTCCAAAGGGTTCACTTACTGTTTATTGCAGCTGGTAATAGACATTGCCCATTTTCCTCCTGTGATGAAGCCTGCGCTACCTGTTTCCAGGGCCACCATGCCTTTAATAGGGACATTTTTGACAGTGTGCTCATGCTGTGCTTCTTATAGGCAGTACTGGTCCTTGCCCTTTATGCTTTTTATACGGGGGTCCCTCTTAAAACACTGGAGCATGAAGGCCCCCATTTGCACTAAACTGGAAGAGGCGGAGTGGCCTGGCTCCTGCTCATCATTCAGGATGTCGTCCTCGCTTTCCTACCCCCATTCATGGACAACAGCAGGGATCCCAGAAACGTTAAAGCATGCTCTTCTTGCTCCTCCTCCACCCCGGCACCATCCTCCTCTGACTCCTCTTCAGACTCATGTTGTTGACTTGTCTCAGATGGAGTAGCCCCCCCTGGGAATTCATCCTGCATTGCGACTTCCTTATCTTCCAGCTCCAGCTCCTCTACGGCTTGATCAATGACATGACGCAATGCACGCTCCAGAAAGAAGGCATAAGGTACGATGTTACTGATGGTGCCCTGGCTGCGACTGACCAGTTTGGTGATCTCATCAAATGGCCGCAGAAATCTGCATGCGTCGCGCATGAGCAGCCTCTGGCGCGTGAAAAATAAAAAAGCTCCCCAGAACCTGTCCTGCTGCAGAGTTCGTACAGGTAGTCATTAACTGCACGTTTCTGCTGGAGCAGCCTATCAAGCATATACAAGGTGGAGTTCCATTGCGTCGAGCAGTCACAAATCAGACGTCTGACGGGCAGGTTGTGTCGCCACTGAATGTCAGCAAGGCGAGCCATGTCCGTGTAAGATCTTCTGAAATGGCCAGAGATTTTACTGGCCTGCGCTCAGCAGATTGGCACCGTTGTCGCACACCACTTTACCAACTGTCAAATTGAGCGGGGTTAGCCACTGATCTGCCTGTGACCGCAAAGCTGAAAGGAGTGCAGGACTGATATGGCTCTTGGCTTGCAGTACAGCATGGCAACGTCTCACCTGGCACGTCGAATAGGTTCTGGAGATCTTGGGGGGCACAGCGGAAGAGACGGTAGCAGTGGAAAAGGTGGAGTCAGTCGAGGAGGAGAGGGAGGAGGAGAAGAAGAGGCAGGCCTGCATGCAATCCATGGCGGTAACACCAAATCTACACGGGTGCCACGGGTTGCATGCTTGACGTCCGTCAAAAGGTTCACCCAGTGGAAAGTAAAAGTGATGTACCTTCCCTGCCCGTGTTTGCTAGACCACGTGTCTGTGGTCAGATGTATCTTGGCACCGACACTGTGTGCCAGAGATACATTCACTTGCCGCTGAACGTGGCCATATAGCTCTGGGATGCCCTTCTGAGAGAAATATTTCCTTCCGGGGACCTTTCATTACCGTGTTCCAATGGCCAAAAATTTTCTCAAGGCCTCCGAGTCCACCAGTTTATATGGCAGTAGTTGGCGAGCTAGCAGTTCTGAGAAGCCAGTGGTCAGCCGTTGGGCAAGATGGTTATCCGGCGTCATCATCTTTTTACGCTCGAACATTTGGGCCACGGTAGCCGGCCTTTTGCCAGATAAACGCGCGGACGGTATTGTTGAAGGTGGAGTAGAGGACATCTGGGAGGAGAGATGAGAAGGAGAAAATGCAGGACGTGGAGCACATTCTGGGGAGCTTGTTTTTTTTCACTGCGCCAGAGGCTGCTCATGCGCGACGCATGCAGACTTCTGCGGCCATTTGATGAGATCACCAAACTGGTCAGTCGCAGCCAGGGCGCCATCAGTGACATCGTACCTTATGCCTTCTTTCTGGATCGTGCATTGCCTCGTGTCATTGCTCAAGCTGTTAAGGAGCAGGAGCTGGAAGATGAGGAAGTCGCAATGCTGGATGAATTCCCAGGGGGGGCTACTCCATCTGAGACAAGTCAACAACAGGAGTCTGAAGAGAAGTTTGAGGAGGATGGTGCCAGGGCGGAGGAGCAAGAAGAGCATGCTTTAAACATTTCTGGGATCCCTGGTGTTGTCCGTGGGTGGGGGGAGGAGAACGAGGACAACATTATCCTGGATGATGAGCAGTAGCCAGGCCACTGTACCGCTTCCAGTTTAGTGCAAATGGGGGCCTTCATGCTCCAGTGTTTTAAGAGGGACCCCCATATAAAAAGCATAAAAGGCAAGGACCAGTACTGGCAATGTACTTAGACCCCTGAGTACAAAATGGCGGAAATGTTACCACCATTACAGAGGGCTGTCAGAATGCAGCACTTCCAGGCCTTGCTTCGAGAAATTTTGGATTCTGCATTTGTGGGAGCTGGCAGAGGAATTTCCACTCGCAGAGAAACAGTTGCGGGTACCAATCCAACAGCGCATGCAAGAAGAGGGCGGTTTGAAGATGTGTTGGTTACTTCGGATATGAGATCATTCTTGCATCCAACCCATAGACAGCTGTCCTCTGAATCCAGCCTCAGAGAACGCCTAGACCAACAGGTGTCCGACTACATCGGGTTAACGGCCGATGTGGACACTCTGAGGCACAATTTGCCATGAAACTGTTGGCTTGCCCCTTGTCCTGTGTCCTGTCCAAAAGGACGTTCAGCGCAGCAGGGGGGATCGTGACCGATAAACGCACTCGCCTAGCTCACGAGAGTGTGGACTACCTCACATTTCTAAAAATGAATGAGGCATGGATCTCGGAGGAATTCAACACATGTGACGAGTCAACCATGTTTGATTGAAATTCCTCATGACAGCCCACAAATATCTGCCACCACCCAGAACAAATCATGGTCCCTGTCTTAGGTAAATACAGCGGCATAACAGGCCTTTTATGTCTGTTAAATGCCTAATTTTTGGGCCCTGTACTGGCCGACACTTACATATTTATCCTGTGACCGCTGAATGTACCTCCAGCCACAGAATCCAAAGTTCTTTGCTGTCAGGTGAATGCCTATTGGCTAATTTTTGGGGCCTGTGTAGGCCGTGTACCTGGGTGGGCTCCCCAGGATACAGCGAAGTTACAGACAAGAAAAGCGACTCTGACACCAGCTTTATATGCTAGAACAGAAACTTTACTTTAACAATAGTAATAACACAACAATATGAATATACACAGACTAAGCTATGCCCCTGGCTCACAGTCACTGTCCCTGTCCGAGGAACAGGCCTAACCCGGTGGGCACTGTCTTCCTGGAACAATCTCTCTTTCAAAGAGCCGTATCCAAGTAAGGGACAACAACTAGTCTCCTTTCTCTGCGTGCCTGTTCACTCCTAGACACCCGGAAGCCAAGATGGAAACGGATTCAGTCTCTCACAGAACATTGCTTCCACCATGTCAGATCAGCACTTCCTGGTTCACTCAGAAGCAGCCTGCATGAGTCATCACCTGCTTTACATATGCAAATTCCAGAGTGTGCTGGTTGTAGCTGGAAAACAGTGGCCTCTAGTGCCCAAAATGCCAAATGACAGTTTCAATACAATTCGGCACAAACATCAGACAGGAAGAGCTGTTCCACAATCTCACATGCCACCCACTAGAGGTTGTAGTCCTCCCCATACAAACTCTTTCTGTGCATAGCACTGTGGAGGCACACCAGCATTGGGCCTTGCTGACCTTCTCAGATTTAGTGGCTCAGAAATACTGGGGTTGTCAGGCATATTTGACGAGGGAGGAGCTGTTGATTGCTCAGCATTGCTCCTGGGTGGCAAATCTGCCACGGCCGGAACCTCTGTAGACACTTGGGCAGTAACAACCCACCATTCTTCCTCTTCCTTATCTGAGGGACTTTCCTGCATACCCTGAGCATGAGAAAGCACCCCCTCCACGCACACCGGGTCTACCTTATAGACCGGAATAGCGGGGTCTACCCTTCTCTTTACCTTGTATGGAACTGCCTCCCGCCGTCCATCCAACTTCCCAGATGGCCGTTTAGCTTTGACCATCACCCGATCACCCGGGACATACCCATCTTTCTGCACTGGTCTTGGGTTAGGGTGTAACACCTGTCCCAGGCGCTCCCCCACAACCTTGTGGACCGCTTTTAGCTGGCGAGGTGCTCCTGCACCCATGCGGTGGTACTTCTCAGTGGGGGCTCCATCGGGTTGGGTATGTGAAGATCTTCAATCTTCCGTCCAGCTCTTCCAAACATGGGCATATGTGGAGAGTATCCGGTATTACTATGTACCTGGTTGTTATAGGCCCACATCAATTCGGGTAGGTACACGGGCCACTGGGCTTTTTGGCTGTCTTCCAGAGTCTGCAGCATCTCAAGCAAGGTGCGATTTAAGCGTTTGCACGCCCTATTTCCTTGTGGGTGATACAGAGTGGTGAGGGAGCATTCAATCCCATACAGCTGGTACAGTTCGTTCATTGGAGTAACCTGAAAGCATGCTCCCTGGTCGAATGTATCCTCCGTGGACACCCAAACACCTGTATAAAGTGTTTACAGACAGCTTTGGCGGCTGACTCTGAGGTTTGGTCTCTGGTGGGCACAGCCGCCGCATACTTGGTAAAGTGATTTGTCATGACTAGACAGTATGAGTGTCCCGAGGTAGTGTATCCAATCTGTACATAATCGATCATCAGTAGAGATGTCCCGAACTATTCGCTGGCGAACAGTTCCCGGCGAACATAGCTTGTTCGCGTTCGCCGCAGCGGGCGAACATATGCGATGTTCGGTCCGCCCCCTATACATCATTGAATAAACTTTGACCCTGTACCTCACAGTCAGCAGACACATTCCAGCCAATCAGCAGCAGACCCTCCCTCCCAGACCCTCCCACCTCCTGGACAGCATTCATTTTAGATTAATTCGGAAGCTGCATTCTTAGTGAGAGGAGGGAGAGTACTGCTGCTGCTGATTTAATAGGGAAATCGATAGCTAGGCAAGTGTATTCAGTGTCCACTGCAGTCCCGAAGGACTCATCTGATCTCTGCTGTAAGGACAGCAACCCAAAAAGCCCTTTTTTTTAGGGCTAGAACATCAGTTTTTTTTCTGTGTAATCAAATTGCAGTTGCCTGCCAGCGTGTGTGTCAGGCTCACAGCGTATACTGTGCCCACTTGCCCAGTGCCACCACTCATATCTGGGGTCACAATAGCTTGCATTAAAAAAAAAAAAAAAAAACTTTTTGACTGTAATATAATAGCAGTCAGTTGCCTGCCTGCCAGCGTGTGTGTCAGGCTCACAGCCCTGCAGGTGCATAGTGTCACCAGCGCAACTCATATCTGGTGTCACATTCCATTCCATTTAAAGAAAAAAAACAATTTTTACTGAATAAGGGTCCATTCACACGTCCGTTGTTTCTTTCCTGATCTGTTCCGTTTTTTGCTGAACAGATCTGGAGCAGATCTGTACCCATTCAGTTACACACGTGTATGTGTGTTTAAGGCCCAGTGCAGCGCATAGTGTCATTTCAGCGCCATTCATATCTGGTGTCACATTCGATTCCATTTAAATTAAAAAAACTATTTTGACTGAATAAATAGCAGTCAGTTACACACGTGTATGTGTGTTTAAGGCCCAGTGCAGCGCATAGTGTCACTTCAGCGCCATTCATATCTGGTGTCACATTCGATTCCATTTAAATTAAAAAAACAATTTTGAGTGAATAAATAGCAGTCAGTTACACACGTGTATGTGTGTTTAAGGCCCAGTGCAGCGCATAGTGTCACTTCAGCGCCATTCATATCTGGTGTCACATTCCATTTAAAGAAAAAATAATATTTTGACTGAATAAATAGCAGTCAGTTACACACGTGTATGTGTGTTTAAGGCCCAGTGCAGCGCATAGTGTCACTTCAGCGCCATTCATATTTGGTGTCACATTCCATTCCATTTAAAGAAAAAAAACAATTTTTACTGGATAAGGGTCCATTCACACGTCCGTTGTTTCTTTCCTGATCTGTTCCGTTTTTTGCTGAACAGATCTGGACCAGATCTGTATCCATTCATTTTCAATGGGTCCTGAAAAAAAATCAGACATTGTGCTGTCCGTTTTTTTTCAGGACCCATTGAAAATGAATGGGTCCAGATCTGGTCCAGATCTGTTCCGCAAAAAACGGAATAGATCAGGAAAGAAACAACGGACGTGTGAATGGACCCTAAATAGCAGTCAGTTACACACGTGTTTGTGTGTTTAAGGCCCAGTGCAGCGCATAGTGTCATTTCAGCGCCATTCATATCTGGTGTCACATTCCATTTAAAGAAAAAATAATATTTTGACTGAATAAATAGCAGTCAGTTACACACGTGTTTGTGTGTTTAAGGCCCAGTGCAACGCATAGTGTCATTTCAGCGCCATTCATATCTGGTGTCGCATTCGATTCCATTTAAAGAAAAAAATCAATTTTGACTGAATAACTAGCAGTCAGTTACACACGTGTTTGTGTGTCTAAGGCCCAGTGCCAGTGCATAGTGTCACTTCAGCGCAACTCATATCTTGTGTCACAGTAGCTTTCACGCATAGTACAACTTAACTAATCTAAAAAAAATGACAGGCAGAGGCAGGCCACGCCGCAGGGGCCGTCGTGGTCGTGGTGCTGTGATTCCTTTTGGTACTAGACTAATGCCCAGTGTTCAGAGGCCACGTACCCTGAACTTGAAAAGTTCTGAGGACATAGTTGACTGGCTAACACAGGACACCCAATCTTCTACAGCTTCCGCTCGGAACCTTGACGCACCATCCTCCTCCAGCTCAGCTTCGGGCACCTGCTCTCAAGTTACCACTCGCCCGACTGCCGCCACCACCAACACTAGCACCATAGCCGCTTCACTTGATCTGTCAGAGAAGTTATTTACACATCAGTTGGAAGAAATGAGTGATGCGCAACCATTATTGCAAGAGGATGTACATAACAGGGATATGTCTCAGTCAGGCAGCATTACACAGATGGACGTACGGTGTGATGATGATGATGAAGTTGTACCCACTGCTGCTTCCTTTGCTGAGTTGTCAGATACAAGTGAAGCAGTTGAAGATGACGATGTGTCCGTGGATGTCACGTGGGTGCCTGCTCGAAGAGAAGAAGAACAGGGGGAAAGTTCAGATGGGGAGACAGAGAGGAGGAGGAGACGAGTTGGAAGCAGGGGGAGGTCATTGCAAGGAGCTAGTGGCACAGTCAGACAGCATGTATCGGCACCCGTGGTCAGCCAGACAGCACGCCAATCAACGCATGCTGTTGCCACCACCAGAATGCCGTCATTGCAAAGCTCAGCAGTGTGGCATTTTTTTTGTGTGTCTGCCTCTGATAACAGCGATGCCATTTGCAACCTGTGCCAAAAGAAACGGAGTCGTGGGAAGTCCAACACCCACCTATGTACAACTGCTTTGCGAAGGCACATGATCTCACATCACAAACGCCTATGGGATCAACACATGAGTAAAAGCAGCACACAAACTCAAAGCCACCATCCTCCTCCTGGTCCAGCATCTCCAGCCACGTCAACCACTGCTGTCCTCCTTGCCCCCTCTGAACCACCCGCCACTCTGCCTCTCGCCTTGAGCAGTTCCTGCTCATCTGCCCACAGTCAGGTGTCTGTCAAGGACATGTTTGAGCGTAAGAAGCCAATGTCACAAAGTCAGCCCCTTGCCCGGCGTCTGAAAGCTGGCTTATCGGAACTCTTAGCCCACCAGCTTTTACCATACAAGCTGGTAGAGTCTGAGGCCTTCAAAAAATTTGTAGCTTTTGGGACACCGCAGTGGAAGGTACCCAGCCGAAATTTCTTTGCACAAAAGGCAATCCCCAACCTGTATTCGATTGTGCAAAAGGAAGTCATGGCATGTCTGGCACACAGTGTTGGGGCAAGGGTCCATCTGACCACTGATACCTAGTCTGCAAAACACGGTCAGGACAGGTATATCACCTACACTGCGCATTGGGTAAACCTGCCGACGGCTGCCAAGCATGGAATGCGTGGCTCTGCAGAGGAGTTGGTGACACTGCCACAACTTGCATTCAGGCCTGCTGCCACCTCCTCTACTCCTCCTACTCTATCTTCTTCCATAGCCTCCTTGGCTGAGTCCTCTTCAGCTGCTGCGTCTTGCTTTACATCAATGGCACCTCCCCAGGGGCTATTCCACATCCCAGATACGACAGTGTCACGCCGTCTTGGGGTTGACTTGCCTGAAAGCAGAGAGTCACACTGGACCAGCACTCCTGTCCGCCCTGAACGCACAGGTGGATCAGTGGCTGACTCCGCACCAACTGGAGATCGGCAAAGTGGTGTGTGACAACGGAAGCAATTTGTTGGCGGCATTGAATTTGGGCAAGTTGTCACATGTGCCGTGCATGGCACATGTGTGTAATCTGATCGTACAACGCTTTGTGCATAAGTACCCAGGCTTACAGGACGTCCTCAAGCAGGCCAGGAAGGTGTGTGGCCATTTCAGGCGTTCCTACACGGCCATGGCGCACTTTTCAGACATTCAGCGCCTAAACAACATGCCAGTGAGGCGCTTGATTTGCGACAGCCCGAAACGTTGGAATTCAACACTCCTAATGTTCGACCGCCTGCTCCAACAAGAAAAAGCTGTCAACGAGTATTTGTATGACCGGAATGCTAGGACAGCCTCTGCGGAGCTGGGAATTTTTTTTTCCACGTTACTGGATGCTCATGTGCAATGCCTGTAGGCTCATGCGTCCTTTTGAGGAGGTGACAAACCTAGTCAGTCGCACCGAAGGCACCATCAGCGATATCATCCCATTTGTTTTCTTCCTGGAGCGTGCCCTGCGAAGAGTGCTGGATCAGGCCGTAGATGAGCGTGAAGAGGAAAAGGGAAGAGTTGTGGTCACCATCATCACCACCAGAAACAGCCTTATCAGCATCGCTTGCTGGACCTGCGGCAACGCTGGAAGAGGAGTCTGAGGAGGAGGAGTCAGAGGAGGAATGTGGCTTTGAGGAGGAGGAAGACCAACTACAGCAGGCATCCCAGGGTGCTCGTTGTCACTTATCTGGTACCCATGGTGTTGTACGTGGCTGGGGGGAAGAACAGACCTTCAGTGAGGACGAGGAACGGGACATGAGGAGCTCGGCATCCAACCTTGTGCAAATGGGGTCTTTCATGCTGTCGTGCCTGTTGAGGGACCCTCGTATAAAAAGGCTGAAGGAGAACGACCTGTACTGGGTGGCCACGCTACTAGACCCCCGGTATAAGCAGAAAGTGCCTGAAATGTTACCGAATTACCGGAAGTCGGAAAGGATGCAGCAGTTCCAAAATAAATTAAAAAGTATGCTTTACACAGCGTATAAGGGTAATGTCACAGCACAACGGGAATCTAACTGGGGAAGAGGTGAAAGTAATCCTCCTCCTACCACGACCACGCCGGCAAGGACAGGACGCTTTACAGACGTGTTGTTGATGGAGGACATGCAGAGCTTTTTAAGTCCTACGCATCGTCACAGCCCTTCGGGGTCCACCCTCAGAGAACGACTTGACCGACAGGTAGCAGACTACCTCGCCTTAACTGCAGATATCGACACTCTGAGGAGCGATGAACCCCTGGACTACTGGGTCTGCAGGCTTGACCTGTGGCCTGAGCTATCCCAATTTGCGATAGAACTTCTGGCCTGCCCCGCTTCAAGTGTCCTTTCAGAAAGGACCTTCAGTGCAGCAGGAGGTATTGTCACGGAGAAGTCGCCTAGTTAAAAAAAGTCTAGATTACCTCACCTTTATTAAGATGAATGAGGGATGGATCCCAAAGGGACTGACAGTGGGCGATACATTCGACTAAAAAAGGCCTGATGACTGAGATGAGCTGCCTTGGGCTAAAAATGGTCCACACGCTGCTGTATTTTATCTCTGAATGCCGGATGACTTGCGTGACTTATCCGCCACCAACTAGGGTTCAAGCCGCAACATTTTAGGGCACTTTCTGCCTGGGAAACATACATTTTTCTGTCCGCTGCTACAGCGGCTGCAACAATACCTAATTTTTCTACACATGCCTAATTTTTCTGGCCTCTGGTGCTGCACTGTGGCTTCAAAAACCAAACAAACAAAAAAGGCACATACATGTGTCAATTCCCCTTCGTGATCGTTAGCTTGTTGTGGTGAAGGGGCTTGCGTATCACAATGAAGCGACCACCTCTATGAGTGTGTTGGCAATGGCAATGTTGGCACACCCCAGATGATAAGGTCGTTGCTTCATTGTGAACAGACCAAAAGCGATCGGCTGGATAATTTTGCATAGAAAAAACATTAATTTTCTTTGTGATCATCTAAGGTGATCATTAAAGCCTACTAGGCCAACAATGGGCCCACACTGCAGAATCATTGTTTTCTGGGTCACTTAACTGTCACTGAACTACCTCAGCACGACCATAGGCTTTGAAAAAAAACCATCGCCTGCAATCTCCCAAACGTGCGCACGAGCACAGTCATCACTACACCAAGTTTGACGCATAGAGGAATACAATTTATGTCATGAGTGTGTCAACTATTGACAACTCTTTGCGATTGTCTAAAATCTATTCCATACACGTCCCCTGATAGGGGATGTAACAGGGTTTAAACTGATAGGAATAGTACTACTTAACACACCACACATATTGGGATTGCACAGTACAATACATAGCGCACGCGCAGTACCCCAAATTGGAATTAAGAGGACCGACCAAGCATCTTTTTCCATCTCCCGGTTCCTAAAATCGATGCCATATACACGTCCCCTGATAGGGGACGTAACAGGGATTAAACTGATAGGAATAGTACTACTTAACACACCTTATAATAACGCAGAGAGAGGAGTCTGAAGAAAAGGAGGAAGGTAGCTTTGAAGAGGTGGAAGACCAAACACAGCAGACGTCCCAGGGGGCTTGTTGTCACCTTTCGGGGACCCTTGGTGTTGTTCGTGGCTGGGTGGAGGAAGAGACCTTCAATGACATCAGTGAAGACAAGGAACGGGACATGGCTAGCTTGGTATCCAACCTTGTGCAAATAGGGAGTTTGTGGTTGTGCAAATGGACTGTTTGCGGTGCGTTAAACAGGGAGTTTGGTCTGTCGCTGTGAAGCGGGCGTAACCGTTACACTACCTGATCGATACAACATCATACCTGATGTTTTAAAGCACATTATTCCAAACAATTTAGGAATGTTAGGTGATTTATGCCCTTTTTGGATTAAAACCCGACTCCATGGCATTCCACAGTCCAGGTGTTAGTCCCCTTGAAACAACTTTTCCATCACTATTGTGGCCAGAAAGAGTCCCTGTGGGTTTTAAAATTTGCCTGCCCATTGAAGTCAATGGCGGTTCGCTCGTTCGCGAACATTTGCGAAAATTCGCGTTCGCTGTTCGCAAACGGAAAATGTTTTGTTCGCGACATCTCTAATCATCAGAAGTTCTAGGGGCGCTGAGGTGCGGATGGTCTGCACAGGAGCCCGCTGTTTGGTACCCTTACTCAGCCGGCAGGATCGACACTTAAGACATGCCATGGCCACCATGTCGGCCAGATCTGGACAGTATATCAGCCGTTGGAGTTACTTGAACGTTTTGTCGCTTCCAAAATAAGCTCCTTTTTCATGAGCATCCCTGGCGGCCTCTGGTCCCAACGACATGGGAATGAAAATCTGTTGCCGGTACTGCAGCTCTGACTGTAAGTATATGATCCGGCACAGGAGGCCCTGGGTAATTGTCAGCTTGTCCCACTGCCTTAACAACTTCTGACCCTCTGGGGTCAGACGGGCTCGTTCTTCTGGCCGAGGCCAGATCTTGCTCCGAACCCATTCTTTCACTTTCCACAAATCCCGGCAGCCATTCTGGACTCTATCCCAATCAGTAAACGTTTTCCCCAGCACCAGGGTCATTCCAGACGCCACCCCACTTGAATGTGCCACATCTGGGAACAGAGGTAAGCGACCAAGGTCAGGAGTTTCAGTGTCCTCTAACTCCTCATCGGCTCTCTCAGTCGACTGTCCTACTGGAACTCAAGAGAGTTCTCCCTACCGGACCGGAATTTGATGTGGTATTGGTACCTAGAAAGGTGGGCCAACCATCTTTGCTCAAGTGCACCAAGCTTGGCATTCTCCAGGTGTGCCAACGGGTTGTTGTCCGTCATCATGGTCACTTCTGCACCAGTCAGGTATTCTGCAAACTTTTCGGTCATGGCCCACACCAGTGCCAGTAGTTCCAGTTTAAAGGAGCTATAGTTATCAGGGTTGCGTTCTGAGTCTCTTAAGGACCGGCTCCCATAGGAGATGACTCTCTCCTGTCCATCCAGGACTTGGGATAGTACAGCCCCCAGACCATGTAGGGTTCCGTCGGTGTACAGCAGGAATGGGGTATAAAACCGCTCGTAAGCCAGGATTGGGGCATTGGTCAGTGCCTCTTTCACCGCTTCAAAGAGGCTTTCAGTGCCTCTTTCACCACCTCTTGTTTTCGGGGCCCCCAGTCGACAGGATGTTTCTTCGGGCCCACAGCCGTGCCTCTTAGCAACTCGTTTAACGGGCGCACCAGATAAGCAAATTTGGGTATAAACCTTCTGTAGTAGCCAGCCAGTCCCACGAACGCCCGTACCTCCCGTAGTGTACTTAGCCGGGGCCATTTCTGAACGGCCTCCACCTTGCTGGGGGCCGGTTTTACCCCCTCCTGGGTGACCACATGTCCTAAGTACTCAATCTGCTGTTGGAACAGCTGGCACTTTTTGGGCTTGATCTTGAGCCCATGGTCTCGTAGCCATCCCAAGACTTGTCGCAGCTTCTGGAGGTGATCTTCAAAGGAAGCCCCAAACACTACTATGTCATCCAGGTATATCAATACTGATTCGAAGTTGAGGTCCCCCAGTGTTCCATCAATCGCTGGAATTTCCCTGGAGCATTGGAAAGGCCGAAGGGCATCCGGTTGAACTCGTAGAGTCCCATAGGTAGAATGAAGGCCGTCTTGGCTTTGTCCTTCTTGGCCACCGGCACTTGCCAGTACCCACTAGCCAGGTCAAGAGCTGAGAAGAACTTTGCTTGGCTTAGGGCTGATAATGACTCCTCAATCCGCGGAAGAGGGTAGGCATCCCGGACGGTCTGAGCATTTAGCTTCCGATAATCCACGCAGAACCGGAGACTCCCATCTTTCTTCCCCACCTAGACTACCGGAGCAGCCCACGGACTTTGACTCTCCTGGATCACCCGGTTCTACAACATGTTGGCCACCATATCTTTCACTTCTTTATACATCTTAGGTGGGATCTGCCTGTAACGTTCCCTGATCGGCGCAGCATCGCCGGTTAGGCTTTCTTGTTCAGTGGCAGTAGCACACCCAAAGTCTTCATCATGACTCGAGAAGGCCTCCTGAAATTCCCAGAGGGTGTCTTTCAGCAGCTTTTGTTCCCCTGGGGTCATGTTTCTGCAGTCCACCCCCATACGGGCCATGATCACTCGACCGTTCCACTCAGCCGTTGGGGTTTCCCTTGAATGGATCTCCACAGCATAGGTCCAGGCTGATCTCCTATTTGGCTGCAGCGTGAAGCCCCTTCGTCGAGCGAAACCCCCTATGGACACATAAACTTTGGCCAACAGGGTGTTTGTGGGGACGGTTAACTCGCAGTCCTCAACATTACAGCAGCATATAGGCACACATCCGTCCTTCACAATGGCGAGGGCCCGGGCTACTAGTGAGCGAATCTGCTTTTCTTCTTGATAAGCGGGCTGGATCAGAACCTCCAGTCCATTCAGTCGTCGTCCAGCCCCCACCGGCAGCATCAATATTCTCTCTTGTTGAGGTGGGATCTTCAACGGGGTCCTCCATAGCACCCTCACATCTCCAATGGCCCGACCGGATAGGTTACTCTTTTGCAGGATACAGCTCCTCATCATTTGTTGTAAGACCTTCTGGGTAGGCCGGTGTGCGGTGGCCCGTTGCAAGTACTTTGGCCCTTCCTTGGCATAGAGTTGATGGTCTAGGTCTCTCAGAACATTCATGCCCAGGGTCACGTCCATTCCTTTCCGGGACGAATGGTCCACCAGCACGACCCCCTTTTTGCCGATGTCTTGCCCAAACAGTTGGACCCACATCCAGACTATCCCTCGAACATCCATCTCTCTATTATCGGCAGCCATTAGCCTGATGACGCTCCCGTCTTCGGGATCCATAATATGCCTGAAGTACCTCTCGAAGAACTCCAGAGGCATAAGGGTGCACTCTTACCCTGTATAAACTAGGCAGCAGACCTTCCGGCCTTCCAACTCGGCTTATAATACGGGGCTGCTGGCATACAGATCATGTTCTTCACACAGAGGGCTTCACTTTCGGTGCACCGCCGCAGGACGCCCAGCTACTGCAGCGGTCAGAAGTTTATGGTCGGCATAGACGCTACCTGTTCTGGGCCCTCTCTGGCCATATGGCCGTACTTCCGGCAAGCCCAACAGAGAGGCCCTTCTCTGGCCATAAGGCCGTACTTCCGGCAAGCCCAACAGAGAGGCCCTTCTCTGATCGGCCCCCTCACCTGGGATGTTCTGGATGGAGTGGCACGAGGTGCGGGGGTGGTTTCCAGAGGCCGAGATGGCTCTGCCTTCATCTGGGACACTTCCAGCCGAAGCTCTTTCAATTCCTCCCGCAGGGCCTGGACCACATCCTTTAAGGACTCCGATTCTTCAGACCCCGGCCGGTCCCTTGTAACATGCGTGCTACTCACTACTCTCGCCACTGCAGGTATGGGTTCTTCCTCTCTCTCTCTACGGCAGCTAGACGCTGTAGAATGTTTATGTCGGCCAATGTTCGGGTCGTAATTTGTCTTATAAGAATTTATTGGAGAGCCCAACTATGAAATGATCTCGTAGTAGCCGGTCCACCTCCCAGAAGGCGCCCATGGCCTCAGGGTCTCGTCGTTGTATCTCATTCAGCGTCTCATGTAGAGCATTGGAATATTGCATCAGGGTGTCGCCCTCCCACTAGGGTCGGTTAAAGAAGTGACTCTGTAACTGTACCACTTTGGCACGCCCCCTTGGGCTCTCTAGCAGGGAGAATATCTTCTCTAGGGTATCTCTCTCTAAGTCAGGCCTTACCATCACTGTCCGCCTGACATCACCCTCTAGGGCTCCCAACGCAACCTCTGCCCAGAGTTCTGGGGTCAGGTTACACATATTAATCGCACTTCGCACTCTTTCAGTCCAGTCCTGCAATGTCATGTTTCTACCGTCATACTTTGGCAGATGATGCAGCAGTGCCCCTACAGGGATGTATCCTATTGGGGTAGCTATGCTGTTGGGGGCAAGCTGGTCTTGCGCCTGTACACCCTGGGCTGGTTCCTGATGCGGCACGACTGGCCATCCAGAACGGTTGCTGTATCCTGCCGACTACGCCAAGTTGTAGGCCGTGTATAGGGGTGGGCTCCCCAGGATACAGCAAAGTTACAGACAAGAAAAGCGACACTGACACCAGCTTTATATGCAAGAATAGAAACTTTACTTTAACAATAGTAATAACACAACAATATGAATATACACAGACTAAGCTATGCCCCTGGCTCCCAGTCACTGTCCCTGTCTGAGGGACAGGCCTAACCCGGTGGCGTACACAGCAAGGCCTGCAAGTTGCTAAAGAGGACACAACTAGCCGGTGGCAAATGCAGCAGAGCCTGCAAGTCAAAATACTGCGCCGCAGAACAGTTCTGTCCGGCCTAGTAAAACATATAACCCTAACTATCTAACTATGTTCAGGCCTCGGCTTAGTCTCTGTTACTTCAGGTGCCACTCAATATAAGACAATGAGTTACCAGGTGTACTGACCTGCGTCCGTTCTGAGCCCGAGGATGCCGCTTACTCAGGATGGCCACCAAACCCCCAGCAGCCGTGCGGCCTTGCTTGGTAATCAGACTTCTGCCCACACGCTGTACACTGTCTTCCTGGAACAATCTCTATTTCAAAGAGCCGGATCCAAGTAAGGGACAACAACTAGTCTCCTTCCTCTGCGTGCCCGTTCACTCCTGGACACCTGGAAGCCAAGATGGAATCGGATTCAGTCTCTCACAGAACATTGCTTCCACCATGTCAGATCAGCACTTCCTGGTTCACTCAGAAGTCATCATCTGCTTTACATATGCAAGTCACAGAGTGTGCTGGTTGTAGCTGCAAAACAGCCTCTAGTGCCCAAAATGCCAAATGACAGTTTCAATACTATTAGACACAAACATCAGGCAGGAAGAGCTGTTCCACAATCTCACACATGTACTGGCCGACAGTTACATATTTATCCTGTGACCGCCTAATGTACCTCCAGCCACAGAATCCCAAAATCTTTGCTGTCAGGTGAATGCCTATTGGCTAATTTTTGGGGCCTGTACTGGCCGACAGTAACATTTTAATCCCGTGACCGCCTAATGTTCCTCAAGCCACAGAATCCTACAAAATTCTTGATCATGCTGAGTTAGACCGAGCTATGTGTTTGACTTAAACTACACCGTAAACTTAACATCTACCTACTGCTGTTGTCATCATGATCCTTTGTAGCTATGTGAAGGCCTCATACTACACCGTTACCTTTACCTGCTGTTGTTGTCCATATCAAGCTGATTTCTTATGTGTAGGCCTCAAAATACTCCCTCACCTTTACCTGCTGCTGCTGTCCTAATTAAGCTTATGTTTAGGCCTTATACTACACTGTTAACATCTACCTACTACTGCTGTCTGTCCAGACCCTGCTGAGTTTGCACCTGGACTAAAAGGTCCTTACTGCTAAGTGCTCTGTTAAAATCACACCAAAACATAAGATTATAAAAAACTAAAGGAAACGTTATAACTAGAGTTGAGCGGACTTAGGGTTCAGGACCCGAACTTTTGGGCACTAAAATGGCTCTAAAATAGTCCTGGAAAGGGCTAGAGGGCTGCAAAAGGCATCAAAATGTGCTTAAGAGCATGGCAACTATTCTGCAAACAAATCTGGATAGGGAAATGACTTAAAATAACATAAAATACAGACAAATTAAAAATAACACTCTGGATCTAGGAGTAGGAGGTTGAAGAGGCGGTGGATGGGTGGATGTGACGGTGTAGGTTGACGTGGCGGTGTAGGTAGAAGCGGCGGTGAAGGAGGAATAGGTAGCCAACACTGATTTGTGTTATTTTTAATTTGGGGTATCCCCCAAAATATTGGGACATATAAAAAAACAAAGAATAAGTGCACTTAAGTACAAGAATGAATTGTTGAGGCTGGCATAAATGTCTATTCTGCACAAGGTACGGACAAGTCCTGTGGGATCCATGCCTGGTTAATTTTAATAAACTTAAGCTTGTCCACATTGGCTGCGGCCTGTGATAATGCTCTCTGCAGTGCTAAACACGTTCACACTATACACTAGCTGCAGGGCAGGTCAGCACCTCCAAGGCTGACAAAGCTTTTCCACATTTTGGCCATGCTAACCCTACCTTCTGAGGTGCTGGTGGTGCCCCAGCTGCGTTGGCGACCTCTTCCTCCTCCTCTGACTTCGCCTTGTGCTTCCACTGTGCCCCCGCTGTCAGGTGGGAATGCTATCAGCAGCGTGCGCTTGTAGTCGCGCATCTTCCGATTAGTAACAGATGTTTTCACTAAATTTAGTTCCCTGTCAGCAATGCAGAGCAGGGGTTCATTCACGGCAAAAGGTGATTCATGTCACCCAGCAATAGAACAGAGGATTTTGAGAGATTTAGGCCCCTGTCACCCAGGCACAGCAGGGGTTCATTCACGGCAAAAGGGGGTTCATGTCACCCAGCAATAGAACAGAGGATTTTGAGAGAACGAGGCCCATGTCACCCAGGCACAGCAGGGGTTCATTCACGGCAAAAGGGGATTCATGTCACCCAGCAATAGAACAGAGGATTTTGAAAGATTTAGGCCCATGTCACCCAGGCACAGCAGGGGTTTGTATATGCCAAAAATGGTAAAATTTCACCCGACAATTGAAAATAAGAATTTTTCAATTTAGGGCACTAAAATAGTCATTGAAAAGGCTAGAGGGATGTAAAAGGCAGTAAAATGTGCTTAAGAGCATGGCAACTGCTCTGCAAACAGATGTGGATAGGGAAAATTCTTAAAATAAAATAACTAAAAATTACAAATTATTAACCTGCAACTCAGAGAAGGAGGTGGATATGGAGTCGGAGGTTGAGAAGGCGGTGGATGTGGTGTTGTAGTTGGAGGCAGCAATGGAGGAGGAGGAGGTAGCCAACAATGTTTTTTTTTTTTTTCTATTGGGGTAGGTAGCCCCCAAAATATTGGGACAAATAAAAAAAAATAAAACAAAGAATGTTTGCACTTGACTTGAGTACAAGAATGTATGTTTGATGGTGGTATAAATGTCTATTCTGCACAAGGTACAGACAAGTCTTGTGGGATCCATGCCTGGTTAATTTTAATGAACGTGAGCATGTCCACATTGGCTGTGGATAGGCGGCTGCGCTTGTCTGTGATTACGCCCCCTGCTGTGCTAAACACATGTTCAGATAATACACTGGCTGCAGGGCAGGCCAGCACCTCCAAGGCGTAAAGGGCAAGCTCAGGCCATGTGCCCAATTTGGAGACCCAGATGTTGAAGGGGGCAGACCCGTCATTTAGTACGTGTAGGCGTGTGCACACATACTGCTCCAACATGTTGGTGAAATGCTACCTCCTGCTAAGATGTTCCATATCAGCTGGTGGTGCTGGTTGTTGTGGCGTGCTGACAAAGCTTTTCCACATTTCGGCCATGCTAACCCTGCCTTCTGAGGTGCTGGCGGTGCCCGCAGCAATGTTGGCGACCTCTTCCTCGTCCTCTGCCTTGGCCTTGTGCTTCCACTGTGCCCCCGCTGTCAGATGGGAATGCCACCAGCAGCGCGTCTACCAGCGTGCGCTTGTACTCGCGCATCTTACGATCACGCTCCAGTGACGGAATTAAGGACAGTACGTTGTCCTTGTAATGGGGATCCAGCAGCGTGGCCACCCAGTAATCAGCACAAGTTAGAATGTGGGCAACTCGGCGGTCGTTGCGGAGACACTGCAGCATGTAATCGCTCATGTGTGCCACGCTGCCCAGAGGCAACGAAAAGCTGTCCTCTGTAGGAGGTGTATTGTCTGTGTCCTCTGTATCCCCCCAGCCACGCACCAATGATGGCCATGAGCTGGTCTGGGTGCCACCCTGCTGTGAACATGGTTCCTCCTCCTGCATCTGGTAGAGGAGCTGGTAGAGGATGAGGAAGCAGAGTGGAAGGAGGAGGAAGCAACAGGAGGCAAACTGAAGCACCCTGCAATCCTCGGTGGTGGAAGGACATGCGCCAAACTGCTATCCGCCTCAGGCCCAGCCGCCACTGCATTTACCCAGTGTGCTGTTATGGAGATATAACGGCCCTGACCGTGCTTACTGGTCCACGTATCCGTAGTCAGGTGCACCTTGCTACAGATGGCGTTGCGCAGTGCACACCTGATTTTGTCCCCTACTTGGTTGTGAAGGGAAGGGATGGCTGGCCTTGAAAAGTAGTGGCGGCTAGGCAGGATGTACTGTGGGACAGCCACCGCCATAAGACCTTTATAACTATGCGTCTCCACCAGACAGAATGACAGCATTTCAAAGGCAAATAATTTAGAAATGCTGGCATTCAGGGCTAGGGGTCGCGGGTGGGTAGGGGGGTACTTCCTCTTCCTCTCCAGCGTTTGGTATATGGAGAGCTGAACACTTCCGTGGTACATTGTGAAGATGCTTGGTGACCCAGGTGTTGTTGTTGCTGGCAGATCCTCTGTTTGCAGGGTGCCAGGTGGCACTGTCACTCCAGAGGTGGATGAAGAGGCCGCGACTGCAGCAGGAGGAGCCAGGGACCTTTCTTGGTTTTTGAGGTGTCTACTCCACTGCAGCTCATGCTTTGCACTTAAATGCCCGGTCATGCAGGTTGTGCTCAGGTTGAAAACGTTTATGCCTCGCTTCAGGCTCTGATTGCACAGCGTGCAAACAACTCGTGTCTTGTCGTCAGTACATTGTCTGAAAAACTGCCACGCCAGGGAACTCCTTGGAGCTGGCTTTGGTGTGCTTGGCCCCTTGCTGCGGTGGGCAGTAGGAGGCGTACTGTCTAGAGGACGGCCGCTCCGCTTTTGCACCCTGCTACCTCTTCTGCTGTGCTGGTGGCTCTGTGCGACCACCGCCTCTTCCTCGGAACTACATCGGTCACTCGCATGACCTTGATTCCATGTGGGGTCGAGCACCTCATCGTCCTCCACATCATCTTCCACTCAGTCTTCACCCCTGACTTCCTTGTCGGTCTGCACACTTTCGAAAGCCCCAGCAGTTGGCACCTGTGTTTCGTCATCCTCCGAGACGTGCTGCAATGGTCCTCCCATGTAGTCATCTTGAAAAAAAAGTGGTTGGACATCGGTGCACTGAATCTCTTCCACTTCTGGGGCAGGGCTAGGTGGATGGCCCTGGGAAATCCTGCTAACAGAGTCATCAAAAAGCAGAAGAGACTGCTGCATGACTTGGGGCTTAGACTGCTTGGCTGATTTGCAAGGGAATGAGGTGAAAGACAGATGGACATCGGCTGCAGGTGCCAACTGTAGTTATTCAGCATGAGACTAGGTGGGAGAAAATCTGAAGGAACTGGATCCACTGTCAGCAACCCAATCTACTATCGCCTGTACTTGTTCAGGCCTCACCATTCGTAGAGCAGCATTAGGCCCGACCAAATACCGCTGCAGGTTTTGTCGCCTACTCGCACCTGAGGAAGGGGTTTCACTTGTGCGTGTAGCTGGCACAGATCGACCATGTCCTCTCCCTGCAACAGGAGCTCCACCAGCAGCACCACGACCGGGGCCACATCCCTTATTTGACGCTCTCCTCATATTTTTTTTAAATTTAGGATCTTGCACTAAATAGGTGTTTAATTAATAGTAGAATAGAACACCAGTATGTAAAGGGTGTATCTCACACGGCCTGAACCAAACTAGGCCTCAATAAAAGATTTTTTTGCCCAAAATGGCTGTATTTCAAATGCCTAATTCAAACCCCTGTATGTAGAGGTAGTATCTCAAAGGACCCCAGTAGGCCTGAAGTAAATATATCTTTGCACAAAAAGACTGTATTTCAAATGCCTGATTCAAACCCCTGTATGTATAGGGGGATCACACCCGACCTGAATCAGTGTAGGCCTGAAGTAAATATATCTTTGCACAAAATGGCTGTATTTCAAATGGCTGTATTTCAAATGCCTAATTCAAACCCCTGTATAAATAGGGGGATCACACGCGGTCTGAGCCTGTGTAGGCCTGAAGTAAATATATCTTTGCACAAAAAGGCTGTATTTCAAATGCCTAATTCAAACCCCTGTATATTTAGGGGGGAACAGACACGCCCTGAATTAGTGTAGGCCTGCAGTAAATATATCTTTGCACGAAATGGCTGTATTTCAAATGGCTGTATTTCAAATGCCTAATTCAAACCCCTGTATGTATAGGGGGTATCAAACACGGCCTGAACCTGTGTAGGTTTGAAGTAAATATATCTTTGCACAAAATGGCTGTATTTCAAATGCCTAATTCAAACCCCTGTATGTATAGGGGGGATCACACACGCCCTGAATCAGTGTAGGCCTGCAATAAATATATCTTTGCACAAAATGGCTGTATTTCAAATGGCTGTATTTCAAATGCCTAAATCAAACCCCTGTATGTAGAGGTGGTATCTCAGAGGGCCTGAACCACTGTAGGCCTGAAGTAAATATTTCTTTGCCCAAAATGGCTGTATTTCAAATGCCTAAATCAAACCCCTGTATGTAGAGGTAGTATCTCAGAGGGCCTGAACCACTGTAGGCCTGAAGTAAATATTTCTTTGCCCAAAATGGCTGTATTTCAAATGCCTAATTCAAACCCCTGTATGTATAGGGGGGATCAGACACACCCAGGACCTGTGTAGGCCTCAAGTAAAGATTTCTTTGCACAAAATGGCTGTATTTCAAATGCCTGTATTTCAAATGCCTAATTCAAACCCCTGTATGCATAGGGGGGATTAGACATGCCCGGAACCAGTGTAGGCCTAAAGTAAATATATCTTTGCACAAAAAGGCTGTATTTCAAATGCCTAATTCAAACCCCTGGATGTATAGGGGGGATCACACATGCCCAGTGGCGTACACACAATCCATGGGGCCCCGGTGCGAAACTGATCCATGAGGTCCCCTCCCCGTTGACGCCCCCCCAACCCGCCACCGCGCGTGTGTGTGTATATATATATATATATATATAATATACTGTATATTACTATATACAAGAGGATGATATTCGGTATAACCCACGGTATTCCCGCGTAAAACCAGCTCTGCTACATTATGTAGCAGTGCTGGTTTTGTCATGCATTTCTTTTGCCTTCATATGGTAAAATACTTCATTGGCCTATCAATGGCTTTATAACTAACTGCTATCTTTCTGTAGCCTACAACCTCTGACTGCCCAATTGGGCTGAAACTACTACACCCAACATGTTCTGGCAGTAATAGTAAATGGATATTGGTGCAATTATGAGCTACTAGTCTATATAATACATATGTAGGCTACATATTTATTATATAGACTAGTAGCTCAGACAGTGACATACCAGATGTATTATTCGAATTTGCGATCTCCATTCATTCTTTTTTTCAATGCGAAATATCGGCAATATAATTTTTCACGTACGTGTAAGAGATGTCAAAAATAGGCACCCCATAAGAATAAACTGATATATATATAATTTCTAGCTTCAACAATCCACAAGTATGTCTGTATTATAATAAATTCATGACATTGCTATTAACCACCAGTAGATGGCAGCAGCGAAAGCTTGAATAGCAGAGCTACAAACAGCAAAGGGGAACTGAATAACGCAGATCTTGGTTTATGGAAGGACAGGATTTACTGCTACATTTCCTGTATCTCCATACGGAAGGTTATGTGTTTGTTCATTCCAGCTAAGGTAACACAAATTCAGAGCCATAAATAGGATAAAATGATGTAACACATTCCTATAATCAGCTAAGGATGTTTCATTCAGCTATTTGAAATACAGCCATTTGAAATACAGCCATATACATCTGGTATGTCACTGTCTATGTTGTGGGACTATTTGTGCACTTCTAGTAATTATTTCTTTGCTGCAAATATGAGCTGAAGGTTTTTCAGGTTCGCCTGCCATTAAAATGAATGGGACACGCTGTGAACTAGCAGGTCACGAACATTTGATCGCGAACCGTCCCGGCAGATGTTCGTCCATCACTATAGCCAGTTACATAATCAAAGAATACAAAGGGGCAGATACACCGTTCGGATATATGATCATTTAACCCAAGAAAATTCAAGTATTATTTACATACTGTGAGACAGTGACAGGTCTCACGCAGGTTAGAGGCAAGGAAGGGGTGGATAGTTCGGTCCACACCCCTATTCCACCACAGGCGAGACCAGCTGGAAGTAATCAGCCTGGCACAAAGCACCTCCCAGGGTGTGAGCAGGGGGGAGTGTGTTGCCAGCCCACAGCCAGGAGGCTGTGGGCTGAGAAAGCCGCTTGTGTTCACAGGGTGTGAACAAGGACTTAGGTGAGTCAGGAACCTCTGTATTAGTTAGAGCCTAGCCGGGCAAGTGTTTATTGTTTTATGTGGATGTCACATGTGTTAGGTGAAGCTGCGACTTCATGATAACCTGTATTGGTTGGAGTGTGCACAATAAATGCACGGTTTGGACCTGAAACCTGGTGTCCTAAAGTCGTATCTGTGAGAATGACCCCCAAATAAGAGGCGATCCCTTACAATACCCAGAAATAAATATAATATACAGAATAGAAAATAAATAAATGATTACCATACATAAATGATCATATCTTGAACATATATTAGACATATACCAGACATAATTAGTAAAAAAAAAACATTAATAATATACCCTATAGACTAGTATTATACAGGTGGAGACATCCAATGAGGACAGGGAGTGATGGTCCGTGTTGTAGAGGGCTGCAGAGTAAATGTAAGCCTTGCTTGAGGAGATAACAAATGATTGGTCGGGTAATATTTAGGCTACATTCACACGTCAGTATTTTTCTATATCCCGAATTTCGGTCCGTTTTTTGCGGATCCGTTGTTCCTGAAAATGTTTCCGTATGTCATCCGTATGTCATCTGTTTTTTAAATTGGACATGTGGAACGGAACAATGGAAACGGACAGCACACATTGTGTTGTCCGATTTTTTTCAGGACCCATTGAAAATGAATGGGTCCAGATCTGGTCCTGATCTGTTCCGCAAAAAATTGAACAGATCAGGAAAGAAACAACGGATGTGTGAATGGACCCTTATCCTTAGTTTATTTTGCTCATTTACCAATGTGTGACCTGGGCTCAGTAGGTGAGATAGAAAACTAATTTGTATTAGTTAGAGCCCAGACGGGCAGGAGTTTATTTTGTTTGGTTTATGTTTTGTGGCGCTGGAACTTCACTGAATCTAGTGAATTATAACTGGGTTGGCCTGTAAATTGCTGGAGTGTCATAAAATAAAGCATCAATTTGGACTTTAATCCTGTGGTCTGCAAAATAATCTGTCACCGCCGCCCTGCGAGAGCAATCCCTTTCAAATGTATATGTTGGAACTGTATGATCTGTGACTGGATATAATGTAAGTGTAGAGGATAGTTTATATATATATATATATATATATATATTTCATCCCTCACTCCTGAGGATAGTCACCATGGCTCTCACATCAGCCACACAGCTGCTTCATCATTTGCTACATGTATATGATCGGCCTGTAAGTTCTGTGACTGGATATAATGTAAGTGTATAGGATTGTTATATATACATTTCATCCCTCACTCCTGAGGATAGTCATCATGACTCTGTGTGCATTCCGTTTCCGTAAGTCTGCATGTCCCTTCTGCAAAAAAATAAATATAACAAGTCCTATTATTGTCCTCATAACGGACAAGGGTAGGACTGTTCTGTCATGGCCAAGCTGTTCCTGTTTTGCAGACCGCAAAATACATACGGTCGTGTGTATAAACCCTTATTTTGTGGCTACTGAGGAGGGGGCTGTAAGCCCAGAAACGCATATAGCTGAACTACATTTTATTAAGCAAGAGCCAGAACTTCTGAGAAAAATCGTATTTCTCTTATCAAGTAAACATTACACTGCCACCACCAACAAGTGCAGTCTCAACGGACTGCACTACTACCCGCAATATTACACCTAGCAGACGGAAGAGCGACATGGCGCATGTACGTGGCCCCTTCCGCAGCTGAGAAGTGGTATTTAAACACAAGCGCTCCAGTCTGCAGGTGGACAGCAACGCACAGGACATAAAGCGCAGTAAGGTATAGCCGTACCTGCTACATATATTCAGGAAGTTTATCTATCCGACACTACGGAGCGATCAGAGCGCTGCTATTGTATTATGTTACTATACGGGGGGATACTTTTTATGGGCTTTTTTATGATTTTATGGACCCATATATATAAAGATGTATAGTAGCTGCCGGGCCAAAACATCTTTAGGTCATTCAGGTTTGATGGCTTCCGAGCATGGACAGCTCTCTTTAAGTTACACCACAGATTTTCAGTTATATTCAGGTCTGGGGACTGAGATGGCCATTCCAGAACGTTGTACTTGTTCCTCTGCATAAATGCCTTAGTGGATTTTGAGCAGTGTTTAGGGTCGTTGTCTTGTTGAAAGATCCAGCCCCGGCGCAGCTTCAGCTTTGTCACTGATTCCTGGACATTGGTCTCCAGAATCTGCTGATACTGAGTGGAATCCATGCCTCCCTCAACTTTGACAAGATTCCCAGTCCCTGCACTGGCCACACAGCCCCACAGCATGATGGAACCACCACCATATTTTACTGTAGGTAGCAGGTGTTTTTCTTGGAATGCTGTGTTCTTTTTCCTCCATGCATAACGCCCCTTGTTATGGCCAAATACCTAAATTTTAGTTTCATCAGTCCACAGCACCTTATTCCAAAATGAAGCTGGCTTGTCCAAATGTTCTTTAGCCCACCTCAAGCTGCACTTTTTGTGCTGTGGGTGGAGAAAAGGCTTCCTGTGCATCACTCTCGCATACAGCATCTCCTTGTGTAAAGTGTGCCGAATGGTTGAACGATGCACAGTGACTCCATCTGCAGCAAGATGATGTTGTAGGTCTTTGGTGCTGGTCTGTGGGTTGATTCTGACCGTTCTCACCATTTGTCGCTTCTGCCTATCCAAGATTTTTCTTGGTCTGCCACTTCGAGCCTTAACTTGAACTGAGCCTGTGGTCTTCCATTTCCTCAATATGTTCCTAACTGTGGAAACAGACAGCTGAAATCTCTGAGACAGCTTGCTGTATCCTTCCCCTAAACCATGATGGTGAACAATCTTTGTCTTCAGGTCATTTGAGAGTTGTTATGAGACCCCCATGTTGCTACTCTTCATAGAAAATTAAAAGAGGAGGGAAACTTACAATTGACCCCCTTAAATACTCTTTCTCATAATTGGATTCACCTGTGTATGTAGGTCAGGGGTCACTGAGCTTGCCAAGCCAATTTGGATTCCAATAATTAGTTCTAAAGGTTTTGGAATCAATAAAATGACAACAGTGCCCAAATTTATGCACCTGCCTAATTTTGTTTAAACAATTATAGCACACTTTCTGTAAATCCAATAAACTTCATTTCACTTCTCAAATATCACTGTGTGTGTCTCCTATATGATATATTTAACTGACATCTTTTATCGTAACAACCAACGATTTATACAGGAAAATCATGACGACTAACAAGGTTGCCCAAACTTTCGCACCCCACTGTATTCCTTGAAAATCACAGTTCAGACAATCACCCTCCAGTGTGTTTAAATGTATTAGGGACAGTATATATTAATAAGAGATTTCATAGATTATTATAACATAGCCTTTAATTAATATATAGTTAAAAGTAACCCAAAAGTGCGGACACACACAAAAATATATATTAAACAAAATTAGTAAAAGATATTATCTTCTCCACGTAGACAGGAGCGGCTGTTTTGTAGGTACAGGTGTGGGTTATAAGATGGGGGAACTGTCCCTGAAACTAACTCTATACTTTAGGCCCTGCCTACAAAACGGAACTGCCGCCTCGTGTCACGGAATGTGTACAGGTAACAAGGCAAAACAACATGCATAAATGACTCGCTGGATCCAACAGCTAAGGAACAAAAGGGAGACCCCTGTAGAAGACCTGGCACTTTCCCTGGCTGCTTAGCCTATGCATAGATCCGAATGGTGGAGGTATGCATATCCACGTACCTTGACTATATAACCCCTGAGCACCCTACAATAGTGAGGGGACACGACCACCGGCTCCCTACACCAGACACGGAGGGAGTCAGGGTCACCTCGGATCCAGCAAACAGAAAATAACAGATAACAGTTCAACACTTAACTTTGTAGAGGAGAGGAGAACCAGATGGGCATGCACACATACTCCAGGAAGAAATATAAGCCGCCCAGAAAAGCCTTCTGGGGAAGAATTTGAAGGGAAGCAATTAGTCCAACACATGACAGCTGAGAGAGGCTAAGGAGAGGAGGAGCTGAATACCACAACACAGAAACTCAAAGAGGAGGTTCTGAAAGGCCTCTGTCAGAGCTTCTCAGCTGTCTGGTTGTGACAGTACCCCTCCCTCTACGAGTGGACTCCGGACACTCAGAACCCACCTTCTCAGGATGGGACCTATGGAAAGCCCTGATGAGACGAGAGGCTTTAATGTCCGTCACTGGGACCCACATCCTCTCCTCAGGACCATACCCCTCCCAGTGAACAAGGTACTGAAGAGAACCGCGGACAAGACGAGAATCCACAATCCCAGAGACCTGAAATTCAAGATTCCCATCAACCATAATCGGAGGAGGAGGCAAAGGCGAGGGTACAATGGGTTGAAAATAAGGTTTCAATAAGGACTTATGAAAAACATTATGGATCTTCCAAGTCTGAGGAAGATCAAGACGGTATGCAACAGGATTGATGACAGACAGGATTTTGTAAGGCCCAATAAACCTAGGACCCAACTTCCAGGAGGGAACCTTCAATTTGATATTCTTGGTAGACAACCACACCAGATCACCAACATTCAGGTCCGGACCAAGCACACGTCTCTTATCAGCCACACGCTTATATCTCTCACTCATGCTCTTTAGATTATCTTGAATCTTTTGCCAAATAGATGACAAAGACGAGGAGAATCTGTCCTCATCAGGTAAACCAGAAGCCCCCTCTCCCGAGAAAGTCCCAAACTGTGGATGAAACCCATATGCACCAAAAAATGGTGACTTATCAGAGGACTCCTGACGACGGTTATTTAAAGCAAACTCAGCAAGGGACAAAAAAGAACACCAATCCTCTTGATTCTCCGCCACAAAACAACGCAGATATGTCTCCAGATTCTGATTGACGCGCTCTGTCTGACCATTCGACTGCGGGTGGAAAGCAGAAGAGAATGACAACCGAACCCCCAAGCGAGAACAGAAAGCCTTCCAGAATCTGGAAACAAACTGCGTGCCCCTATCAGAGACTATGTCTGAAGGAATACCGTGCAATTTGACAATGTGATCAACAAATGCCTGCGCCAGCGTCTTAGCATTGGGCAAACCAGGAAAAGGGATGAAATGCACCATTTTGCTAAAACGGTCCACCACCACCAGAATCACAGTCTTCCCCGAGGAACGAGGCAGGTCCGTTATGAAGTCCATGGACAGATGTGTCCAAGGACGGGAAGGAATGGGTAAGGGAAGGAGAGGACCTGATGGCCGTGAATGAGGGACTTTGGCACGAGCGCAAGTCTCGCAGGCTGCCACAAAACCCTCAACCGACTTACGAAGCGCAGGCCACCAGAATCTCCGAGCGATGAGATCCAGTGTGGCTCTTACCCCCGGGTGCCCAGCAAGGACCGTATCGTGGTGTTCTTTAAAAATCTTGTGTCTTAAAGCGAGAGGCACAAACAACCTCCCAGGAGGACAAAGATCAGGAGCCTCTGACTGGGCTGCCTGCACCTCTGCCTCCAATTCAGGAAAAAGAGCAGAGACCACCACACCTTCAGCCAAAATGGGACCCGGGTCTTCAAAATTCCCGCCTCCCGGAAAACAACGTGACAGGGCATCTGCCTTCACATTCTTAACTCCAGGGCGGAACGTGACAACAAAATTAAACCTAGAAAAGAACAACGACCATCTGGCCTGTCTCGGGTTCAGACGCTTGGCTGACTCCAAGTAGGCCAGATTTTTATGGTCAGTAAATACGGTAATAGGGTGTCTGGCTCCCTCTAGCCAATGGCGCCATTCCTCAAAAGCCAACTTGATGGCCAACAATTCCCTATCTCCCACATCGTAATTTCTCTCTGCGGAGGAGAGTTTTCTTGAGAAAAAGGCACACGGTCGCCAATTGGCAGGAGAGGAACCCTGAGACAAGACCGCCCCCACACCCACCTCAGAAGCATCAACCTCAACTATGAAGGGTAACGAAACATCAGGTTGCACCAAGATGGGAGCGGAAGCAAAACTCTCCTTGATATCAGAAAAAGCCTTACGCGCCTCTACTGACCAAGAAGAAAAATCTACCCCCTTTCTGGTCATATCAGTGAGTGGTTTAACAATAGAAGAATAATTCAAAATGAACTTCCTGTAATAATTGGCAAAGCCCAAAAAACACATCAGCGCCTTTTGATTCTCAGGAAGCTCCCACTCAAGCACAGCGCGGACCTTCTCGGGGTCCATGCGAAAACCAGAAGCGGAGAGAAGAAACCCCAGAAATTGAATTTCTGGAACCGCAAACACACATTTTTCCAGTTTCGCATATAATCTATTCTCCCGCAGAATGAGCAAGACCTGACGTAAATGTTCCTTATGAGTTTTGAAATCGGGAGAAAAAATCAAAATGTCATCCAAATACACCAATACAAATTTTCCCATCAAATGATAAAAAATGCTGTTCACGAAATGCTGAAAAACGGCTGGGGCATTCATCAAACCAAAAGGCATAACCAAGTTTTCAAAATGGCCCTCAGGGGTATTGAAGGCCGTCTTCCATTCGTCCCCTTCTCTGACCCTGACCAGGTTGTATGCCCCTCTTAAATCTAATTTGGAAAAGACTTTAGCCCCAACAACCTGGTTAAATAGGTCCGGGATCAGAGGAAGCGGATAAGGGTCACGAATTGTGATATTGTTCAGCTCCCTGAAATCCAGACAAGGTCTTAAAGAACCATCTTTTTTCTTAACAAAGAAAAAAAGCAGCGGCAACAGGTGACTTCGAGGGTCGTATGTGTCCCTTTCTCAGACTCTCAGAGATATAAGCACGCATAGCGATCCTCTCAGGTTGGGAAAGATTGTATAAACGAGATTTAGGCAGTTTGGCATCTGGGATGAGATTAATAGGGCAATCTTACTCCCTGTGCGGGGGCAAATCCTGAACTCCACTCTCAGAGAAGACATCCGAAAATTCAGAGAGAAAAGATGGTACAGTCTTAGTAGCAACCTCAGAAACAGATGTCATGAGGCAATTCTCTCTGCAAAAGTCACTCCAACCATTTATTTGCTTCGCTTGCCAATCAATGGTGGGGTTATGCTTAGTGAGCCAGGGCAGCCCCAACACCAGAGGGGTGGGCAAACCGCTAAGGACGAAACATGACACATCCTCAACATGAGCATCACTCACAATCAAACGGATATTGTGAACTATGCCCTTTAATGATTTCTGAGAAAGTGGAGCGGAATCGATAGCAAAAACAGGGATATCCTTTCTCAAAGCGCACACCTGGAAACCATGAGTTATCGCAAATTGATTATCAATGAGATTGACTGCTCCACTATCCACAAAAATCTCACAAAAAATGATCTTGCTCTCTAGCGCCACCCTAGCCGGCAGGACAAAACGGGAACTACAAGCAAACGGAAAACCTTCAATTTCCGCCTCAACCCTGCCAATAGTAACAGACGGAACATTTTTCAAAGATTTTTTCCTCTTTGTTTCTTTATTATACCCAGAGAACTGCCTGAATCTCCTAGAGGGACAAATATTTGCCAAATGATTAATACCTCCACAACAAAAACAAACCGTCCCATGCGGGCTGAATCTTCTATTGTCAGAAGCAATCAACCCCAGCTGCATGGGCTCCTGCTCAGAAGGGGCTGACAGCGACTGAGACCCCTGCGCACAGAATGGGACCGCTGCACAGTCCTGGGACCGAGTATGACATGAAGGAGAGATCTCTCCTCTCTCTCTAAGACGCCTGTCAATACGAACGGCCTGAGACATAGCAGAGTCCAAAGAAATAGGCCTTTCATGAAAGGCAAATGCATCTTTCAATCCCTCTGAAAGACCATAGCAAAATTGACTTCGGAGTGCAGCATCATTCCAACCAGTATCAGCTGCCCATCTCCGAAATTCTGAGCAGTATATTTCTGCGGATTGTTTATCCTGGCATAATAGACGTAGTCTAGACTCCGCCAGAGCAATACGATCCAGATCATCATATATCTGACCCAGGGCTAAAAAGAATTCATCCACTGAACGGAGAGGTCGTGCCCCCTCCGGCAGCGAAAAGGCCCAGGACTGAGCGTTACCTCTGAGCAGCGATATAATGATCCCCACCCTCCGTTCCTCATCTCCAGAGGAAAGGGGAAGAAGGCGAAAATGGAGTTTGCAAGCCTCTCTAAAACGCACAAAATTCTCACTACCCCCGGAGAACGTATCCGGGAGCGAGATCTTAGGCTCAGAACAAGCTCCATGAACGCAAGCTGAACCGGTCACTTGAAGCTGAGAAAAAGTCTTACGGAGGTCAGCTACCTCCAATGAAAGACCCTGGAAGCGTTCAGCCAAAAGTGAAACCGGATCCATGCTTAAGACGGTTTTGGCGGCTTATAATGTCACGGAATGTGTACAGGTAACAAGGCAAAACAACATGCATAAATGACTCGCTGGATCCAACAGCTAAGGAACAAAAGGGAGACCCCTGTAGAAGACCTGGCACTTTCCCTGGCTGCTTAGCCTATGCATAGATCCGAATGGTGGAGGTATGCATATCCACGTACCTTGACTATATAACCCCTGAGCACCCTACAATAGTGAGGGGACACGACCACCGGCTCCCTACACCAGACACGGAGGGAGTCAGGGTCACCTGGGATCCAGCAAACAGAAAATAACAGATAACAGTTCAACACTTAACTTTGTAGAGGAGAGGAGAACCAGATGGGCATGCACACATACTCCAGGAAGAAATATAAGCCGCCCAGAAAAACCTTCTGGGGAAGAATTTAAAGGGAAGCAATTAGTCCAACACATGACAGCTGAGAGAGGCTAAGGAGAGGAGGAGCTGAATACCACAACACAGAAACTCAAAGAGGAGGTTCTGAAAGGCCTCTGTCAGAGCTTCTCAGCTGTCTGGTTGTGACACCTCGATAGGGGCGATCCCGTGTCCAGGAACCTCCTATACGCCCTTGGATGGCCCTAAAAGAGGGGATGTATTAGCGACCAACACCTGGTTAGGTGGCCCAAAGTGGGTCTAAATAGCTGACCTACCCTAAATACTGAAAATAACAAATCTCAGATACAAGCAAACAAAAAATGTAATACTGTTAAATACAGTCGTTTGGATTTAAATAATCTTTCCACAATAAGACACCTACTTTCTATCCTGAAAAACAATAAGATGAATAGTCCTTAGTTAATAGGCACCTTAGTCCCAGCACAATCTCATCGGCTCATCAGGGGACACATATCCAAAGTTACAATCTAATATATAAAGCTGAGTGTATGTGTGTGTATGTCTGCTTAAGTAATCCACACTGTCACATTTACAATCACAAAATTTGGAACGCAGGTACATCAGGTGTCCAGGAAGGTTTTAGATCAGGTCTCAGCTCTCTAGGACGTACCTTTACTGAGATTTTGACTTTGACTCCTTGCTGCCCTGGAGTGAGGAAGCAACCAGATATGCCACAATTAGTATTTCAAGACAGGAATCTGAAATATACACCCCCCCCAGAAGGGGACTCACGGTACTGGCAGCAGTACTGGCAGTAAGTCTTCTTTAGCCACCTTGTCTGCCCCCGCTAGTACCCCCAACCCTTCTAAGAAACGCAAATTGTCCGCTATCTCCTCTTCTGATGGTGAAGATGTTGAAGTGGCTTCCGTCTCATCCAGACAATTTCCTAATGAGGAACCCTTGTCTGACGGGGAAATTCTGGACGAGGATAAAAAATATTTTTTCTCCGCTGACGAAATGGAGGAACTGCTGAGAGCAGTCAGATCCACAATGGGAATCGAGGATACCCCTAAACCCCGTACGGTACAAGATGAAATGTTTGGGGGTCTTAGATCTAAATCTTCTATAGTTTTTCCCATCAATGAAAATATAAAAGAGATGATAATGGAAGAGTGGTCAGACCCGGAGAAAAGATTAGGCGTTCCCAAAGAGTTCAGAAACAGACTCTGCTTTGACCCGGCTGAAAGCAAACTTTACAATCAGACCCCTAAAGTGGATCTACAAGTGGCCAAGGTAGTAAAGAAGACCGCCCTACCCTCACAGTTGGGCGATCCTATGGATAGAAAGGCAGATGGGCTCCTAAAAAAATCCTGGGAGTCAGCTGTGTTCGGGGTCAAAACTAATATTGCTGCTACCTCCGTTGCCAGAGCGATGTATATATGGCTAGGAGAGTTGGACGAACATCTAAAAAATAAGACTCCAAGAGAGGAGATCAGGGATTCGCTCCCTCTTCTCCGCTCCGCCACAGCATTTCTGGCCGATGCTTCAGCAGAGTCGATCCGTTTCTCAGCCAAGGATGCGGCTCTTTCTAATGCAGCCCGACGGGCGTTATGGATGAAGGCCTGGTCTGGGGACAAGGCTTCCAAGGCCAAGCTTTGTTCCATCCCCTTTTCGGGGAAATTTGTCTTCGGTCCCACTCTGGATAAGATCCTAGAGGGGGCAGCAGACCCAGTCAATTCCAGCCTCAGCAGAGATCCTACAGGGGGAAAGGGAAAACCGGCCGATGGAGCTATCAAAAAGGAGGGAGAGGAAGAGGCTTCATCCTCAATCCCCAGAATACACAAAATAAACAGCAGTGACGCCAGAGTAGGGGGGCGACTGATGGGTTTTCTATCTTCCTGGAAAAAGATAACCTCAAATCCCTGGGTTCTAAATGTAATCTCTCAGGGCTACAAGATAGAATTCACATCAGTCCCCCCAAGAAGATTCTGCATCTCACCCCAGCGCAGATCAGAACTCCCGAAAATTTGGCAGGGCGTCCAGGACCTCTTAGATCTAGGGGTGATTCAAAAGGTCCCTATCCCAGAGGAAAGGAGGGGGTTTTATTCCAGCCTTTTTTTAGTAAAAAAAAAAACAGACCAATCCTTTCGCACTATAATAAACCTAAAACCCCTAAACAGGTCCATTCTATACAGGAGGTTTAGGATGGAGACCATCCCATCCACAATCCCCCTGATCCAGAAGGGGGCGTTCATGTCGTCAATCGATCTAAAGGACACCTACTACCATGTCCCTATTCATCATCTCTCCCAGAAGTATCTAAGATTAGCTCTAAAGGGTCCGGACAGATCAATCCATCACTTTCAATATGTGGCCCTTCCCTTCGGTATCTCCTCGGCTCCCAGGGTCTTCACAAAAGTCGTAGTAGAGATGGTGGCCTACCTTCGTCAGGAGGGAGTTACAATCATCCCATATCTCGACGACTTCTTAATTCTGGGCAAGACAGAATCCGAAAACCTTCTGGCAACTCAAAGATTCTCAGAGTTCTTAAAAAATCTCGGCTGGATCATAAATCTAAAAAAATCCACCCTAATCCCATCCAGGAGAATAAGGTTCCTGGGTGTGGAACTGGACTCATCCCTGTTGAAAACTTTCCTCCCTCGGGACAAGGCCACTACACTGACAGAAAAGATCCGAGCGTTCCAGAGGACTCGCAGTTGCTCCATCCGAAAGGCCATGAGTCTCCTGGGAAGCCTAACCGCCTGCATTCCCTTGGTTGCATGGTGCCAAACCACACAAGGGTGATCCAGAGTTGGATCCTAGGTATTTGGGACGGGAAGCAAGTAAGTCTAGACAAGACTTTCCGGATTCCGCAGGCAGTAAAAACAGACCTAGATTGGTGGAAAGAAAGAAGAAGACTGCTTGGAGGCCTACAATGGCAGAACCATCCGGCCGTTCAGGTAATCACGGACGCAAGCCTCGGAGGCTCTTCTGCAGGGCTCCTGGCCAGCCGAGATAAGAGTCAGATCCTCAAACTACAGAGAGCTGTACGCGGTCCTGGAGGCGTTATTAAGGGGAGAGAGTCTTTTGAAAGGGCGACATCTAAGAATAATGTCCGACAATACCACAACGGTGGCTTATCTGCGACACCAAGGAGGGACAAGGTCACGGCCTCTGGGTGCGATAGCAAGAAGAATCTTCTCCTGGGCAGAAGAGAACGTTTTATCTCTCTCCGCCATCCACCTAAGGGGCTGCGAAAACACGATAGCAGACTTCCTGAGCAGAGAGACAATAGATCCAGGAGAATGGTCTCTAAACAGGGATATCTTCCAGAAGATCGCGGAAAGATGGGGCCGTCCGGATGTAGACTTATTCGCCTCCAGGAAAAATGCGCAGGTGGAATGCTTCTGCTCCCTAAACCTAGAGGACAGACCCTGGGCAATCGATGCCCTGTCAATACACTGGAATTGGAAACTGGCCTACGCCTTCCCCCCAATACCTCTTCTACCCCGGGTCATCCAGAAGCTCCTAGGGGAACCAACTACTCTTATCCTAATAGCCCCTCTATGGCCAAAGAGGAGTTGGTTCTCCACTCTAAAACAGCTATCGCTGGAGGATCTGTGGGAGATCCCTTTCCAGAGGGACATTCTAGTCCAGGGCCCTCTACTTCATCCAGACTCCGGGATATTCAAGCTTTCAGCCTGGATCCTGAGAGTGAGACGTTGAGAAGCAGGGGTCTTTCGGAAAAGGTGATACTTACCCTAAGGGCTAGTAGGAAAAAGGTGACCTCTGTCATCTATCTAAAGATCTGGAAGAGATACTGTTCTTGGTTAGGAGTTGAGCGCCCAGACACCTCCTCCCCTCCCATCAATAGGATCCTGGACTTTCTACAGTGCGGCTTGGAATTAGGCCTAAGACCTAGTACTCTGAAAGTCCAGGTTTCTGCTCTCAGCTCTTTCTACGACTGCAGCCTAGCTAATCACAGATTGATCAGGAGGTTCTTTAGAGCGGTTTCAAGATTCAGACCCTCTCTGAAATCCAGAGCTCCTACTTGGGACCTTAACATCGTCCTAGAGGGCCTAACAAAACCTCCCTTTGTACCATTATCAGAAATCTCTTTAAAACACCTTTCCCTGAAGACTGCCTTTCTGATTGCAATCACCTCAGCCAGACGTATTGGAGAGATCCAGGCCCTTTCTTGTAGAGAACCCTACCTCCAGATCAGCAAAGATCACATCCGTCTAACTCTCGATACAGGTTTTCTCCCTAAAGTAGTCTCCTCTTTTCATCGAGAACAGGAGATCATCCTACCCTCTATCCTCAAATCTGAATTTTCAGGGTCTAGCATTAATTTACATCTCTTAGACGTCAGGGATACAGTTATCCATTACCTGGATTCTACCAAAGATTTTAGGGTTGATAACAATCTCCTTATTCAGTTTTCGGGGAAAAATAAGGGAAAGAAACTAGCTAGGTCTTCCATAGCCAGATGGATCAAATCCACCATTGAATGCTGTTACAGGATTCAGAACAAACCCAGTCCTGATAATGTTAATGCCCACTCTACTAGGGCCACTGCCTCCTCTTGGGCTAAGAAGGGAGGAGTCTCGCTGGACCAGATCTGCAAAGCCGCAACCTGGTCAAGCGCTAATACCTTTGTAAAACATTATCGTCTTAATCTTCCGGATTCGAATTAAGCTCTTTTCGGCCGGAGGGTTTTACAGGCGATATCCCCACCCTCTTAGTTATCTGATATATCTCAATGTGGGCCGTCATGGTGGATGAAATGGAAAAACCGCAATTAGACTTACCGGTAATTCCGTTTCCTCAAATCCACCATGACGGCCCATACTATTCCCCTCCCCCCCCCCCCCCCCCCCCCAAAAAAAAAAAAGAAATGTTTTCCAAAAAAATTAAAAATATATATATATATATATAAAAAATATATATATATACTTGCATATATATATTTTTATATATACATACTTTAAGATAAATAGGAGTTTAAGGGTATGCATCAATATCCTTTTACTTTCGTTCCACCTTTTCGGGTAATTGTAAAGCACTGAGGAGGTGGAGGGGTGGGGGGTTCTTAAACTCTCTATGTGTTCCTGCCCCTACAGAGGTCAAGGGTCAATCTCAATGTGGGCCGTCATGGTGGATTCAAGGAAACGGAATTACCGGTAAGTCTAATTGCCCTTTTTTCGTTACATATTGTACTTCATGACACTGGTAAAATGAAGTAAAAAAAATGGAATTAGACTTACCGGTAATTCAGTTTCCATGAAATCACCTTGACGGCCACAAGGAGATTGACCCATGACCTCTGTGGGGGCAGAAATGTATTATTATTTCCCAGTATTACTTCATACCAGGAGAAATAAAGGTAAAACTTCATAAAAAAGGGGAGGGAATATACGGGCCATCATGGTGATTTCATGGAAACTGAATTACCGGTAAGTCTAATTCCGGTTTTCCCACATCATCACCAACCAAATCCTAGCGGTAATGTCTCACAAATGTGTGAATCCTAGACCAGGAGGCAGCCCTGCATATATCGTCCAGGGAAGCCCCTGCTCTTTCAGCAAAAGTAGTGGATACAGCTCTGGTAGAATGTGCCCGAATATTGGATGGAGGATCCAGATTTTGATTCCTATAGCATAGGGTAATGGTGTCTTTTATCCATCTTGCAATGGAGGATTTTGAGACCTTGGATCCCTTATTTTTCCCAGCAAACTGGACAAGCAGGCTGTCAGACTTCCTGAAATCTTTAGTGGCCTCTAAATATTTAAGGACTGTACGTCTAACATCAAGGTGTCACGGATGGTGTAACAGAAAACAAGAAGTTACAAAAAAGGATCCGACTGGCTTGATCCGAAACTAAGGAACAAAAGGGTGACCCCTATTTAAGCCCTGAAACTCTCCCTGTCTTCTCAGCCCATGCAAGGATCTCTATGATAGAAAATTGCATGCCCTCGTGCCTCGACTGTATGACACCTGAACACCCTATAATAGTGAGGGGACACGACCACCGGCTCCCTACACTTAATACGTAGGGAGTGAGGGTCACCTAGGATCAAGGCAACAGGAAAACACAAATAAATAAACAGACTTATCTTTAGAAGCAACAGTTGCAGTTTGTAGCATGAGCACACTCCAGGAAGTTGTATAAACCGCAAAGTGATGCAATATGGGAGGGGATTTAAAGGGATGCAATCAGTGCAACTAGATGACAGCTGAGAGAGGAGAAACGAGATGACAAAACAAAAGCAAAACAAAAGAACCTCAGGCAGGAGGTTCTGAAGAGCGTCTGTCAGAGCTTCTCAGATGTCTGGCGGTGACACAAGGGAATGAAATTTATTTTCCTCCTGATCCTTAGGATTGTTGAAGAAAGATGGAAGAAAGATCTCTTGGCCTCTGTTGCGGTCTGAGGCTACCTTTGGCAGGAAACCTGGGTCTAATTTTAGCACAATCTTATCCTCAGTGATAGAAAGGTATGGTTCACGAATAGAGAGAGAGCCTGAATCTCTCCTAATCTTTTAGCGGAGGTAATTGCTATAAGGAAAGCGGTCTTAAATACAAGTAACTTAATTGAACAGTTCTCCAACGGCTCAAACGGGGAACACATGAGGTTATTGAGTACTAGATTTAAGTCCCAGGTCATGGTGCGAGATCTCAAGGTGGGTCTAAGTCTACGGGCAGCTCTTATAAACCGTTTAATCCATCTATGGTCTGCCAGGTTGGTATCAAAGAAGGCGCTTAATGCGGAAATCTGAACTTTTAAGGTAAATGGAGAGAGACCTAGTTAAAGCCCATTTTGTAGAAAACCCAGAATCTTTTGAATGTTAGGCCCTTCAAGGTTTGGATTCTTTTCACCTGACCATGAGCAGAACCTTTTCCAGATCTTCAAATATATCGCAGATGTCACCTTTTTCCTGGAGCATCTCAAGGTGGCTATGACTTTGTCCAACAGGCCCTGAGACTTTAAAATGGAGACCTCAGGATCCAGGCCGTGAGTTTCAGGAATTCCGGATGAGGATGTAGTAAAGGGCCCTGGTATAGGATGTCCCCTCTGAGTGGGAGTCTCCCCGGGTCATCTATTGCCAGTCTCAGGAGTGGAGCAAACCAACTCCTCTTGGGCCAGAACGGGGTAATCAATATCACCAGGGGCGTAGCTATAGGGGGTGCAGAGGTAGCAGTCGCTACCGGGCCCAGGAGCCTGAGGGGCCCAAAGACCCTTGTGCCAAATAAGACACTGGCATTATAGAAAGGGCATGCTGGTCAATTTACACCTCTGCCTGTATGGAAGGGGTTAGGTCAAGAATTTGGCATAAGGGGGTGCCCTTTCAATGTTTGCCTCAGGCAGCAGGAAGGCTATGTGCTCCCCTGCCCCTTTTCAACAAGCACTGAGGGAAGGGAGGGCCCCAAGCTATACGCTTGCACTAGGGCCCATGAGCTTTTAGCTACGCCCCTAAATATCACTGTGGTTCTCCCTTCCAGAATCTTCTGAATGACCCTCGGGATGAGAGGCATTGGAGGGAATGCGTACGCTAGATCCCAACACCATCTCAGAGAGAAGGCATCTATTCTCCAAGGATGGTCTCCCGCATTTAGGGAGCAGAATGTTTGTAATTTCGTATTCTTTTTTGTTGCAAAAAGGTCTATTGTAAGAAGTCCCCAATTCTGGGTTAGCATGTTGAAGACCTCTTGATTCAGAGCCCATTCTGTATGATCTATCTTTTGCCTGCTTAAAAAGTCTGCTTCTAGATTTTGGGACCCCTTCAGGTGCATTGCTGATATGGATCTTGGCTCTTTTTCTGCAAAGGAGAAAATTTCCTCTGTGATATTCTGGAGTCTCCTTGATCGAGTACCTCCTTGGTGTTTCAGGTAGGAGACCACGGTCATGTTGTCCGATAGGACCCTCACATGCTGCCTTCTTATCAGCTGCCTGGCTGAAAGTAGAGCTTCCCTTACCGCGAACAGTTCCCTGAAATTTGAGGATTGGACAGATATGTGATGCTTCCAAGTTCCCTGGAAGTAAGCTTTGTCGACTTTCGCTCCCCATCCAGATTTGCTGGCATCCGTGAAGATCGTTATTGATGGCGATTTGATCCATGGAACCCCCTAGGAAAGATTCTTCTCCTTTGTCCACCATGAGAGAGAGACCTTTACTGACCCTGGAATCCAAAGCTTGGAATCTAGAGAGCCCTTCTTTTTGTTCCATTGGGACAATAGCCAATTCTGTATCACACGACTGAAGGCATACAGGAGGTCAGAAGGCCGAGAAGGCTCATTGCTTCTCTCACTGAGCATTTTTTCTGGTGTTGAAAGTGCCTCACCTTGCTTACCAGAGACTGGATCTTGTTCTGTGGCAGGAAAGTCGACTGTGTTAGGGAGTCAAGACTTTCTCAAAAGGGCATCTGCCTTCCTTTCCACAGCATCCCTTAATTGAGCAGCATCCTCAAACGGCAGGGCAGTCTTTTATTTACTTTCGCCACCTGAACGTCGATCTTAGGGGTCTCATCGAATAGTTTGGACTGAGAAGGGTCAAACAATAACCGATTTTTTAATTCCTTTGAAATTCCAAGTCTTTTCTCTGGTTCTGACCATTCTTCCAGAATCATTTCTTTTATATTTTAGTTTATGGGGAAGACCCTGGATTTCTTCACTCTAAGGCCCCCAAACATTTCGTCCTGGATAGATAGAGACTTAGGGGCTTCTTCAATCCCCATAGTCGCTCTGACCGCTTTTAATAAGTCACCCATTTTCTCAGAGGAAAAATATAATTTTTTGTTGCTTTCGTAGATCTCTCCCTCAGAGAGTGTCACGGCTGAGGATGGGGGAAACCCTCAGCCGTGCGATGCCAGATGATGTCATAGCTGCTCGGCCAGGACAACAGGATTAGGGAGCAGGTCACCTCCTCAAGCATCCCTAACCTGACCCTAACTCCTACCTGCATGGGCCGACCTTTAAGGTAGGAGGGCCCATGCGCAGGAACCTCGGAGCCCTGACTTACCCTCCGCAGATCCCTGAGCTAGGAGCTGGGTAAGACGACCTACTCCTCCAAGGTACGGAGGAGCGGGAGTCTCAATGGCCAAGCTGTTGGGAAAAGGGGAACACAAACAGCTTTACGGGTATGGCAGGCGAACTAGAAGTTCCACCAACCTGCCAGAGCCTTGCTGACTGGATCCCTGTGCAAACAGGAATCCAGAACCGTAAACTGCACAAAGTCACAAGGAAGGTCCCAACAGAACATCACATATAACATCACACACAAGAAGACATAAACATAACGACAATATCTTTATGACCACAGGGGTGGCTCTCACTGGCAGGTAGTATAGACAGGAGGCTGCTCCAGCCAAGCATGACTGAAGCAACCCTCAGACCTGAACTAACAGTGAGGCTTTATAGGCCAAGAAGCCACACCCCACAGTCGGACACACCCAGTGACACACACACACTGGGAAGGGAGTTAACCCTTTCAGCACCACAAAAGGGAAACACACATAAAAGGTCCAACAGTAGCAACACACTGTGGTTGTTGCCGCTGGCAACGACATGGGTGGCAACCGTGTCCTGGGAGATAGCCCGGAGGCCGGGACACTGCCACCACCTGTACAGACAGCCAGACGTTGCCACGGGCAACAACAGTGCAGGAAAAGTGGCAGTGCACACAACACACTACACAGTGTGCACACAGACATACAACACAGTGAACACAATACACACACACCTAACATAGAAGTTGCTAGGTGCAACCGTATGCACAGCAGGAAAGCTGCCACATACATAGCGTTGTCAGCAGCAACCACAGGTGAGGCAAATACCACTGCCCTCACCTGTGATTGACAACAAAACCAAACCGCTGGCAATCGCATGTGGTTGAAGAGTCACGGTCATAGCCATGGCCGTGACAGAGAGAGAGAGAAATCATCTTCCCATTGCATGGAAGTGGAAGCCTTATCATCCGCGTCATCGGATCCCGAGGAGGAAATGATCTTAGAATGTGGACGTTTGCGAGAGGGCTGGCCCTGGGAATCAGATGGAGCGGCTTTAGCGGCCCTAAGTTCTTCCTGAACCACGGATTTAATACTATCCATAAGGGAGGGTTGCTCCTGCTGGATCACATCAGAAATACACTCTTTACACAGCTTCTTTCCATATTCATCAGGCAATCTTTTAGCGCAAGAAATGCAGCGAGGAGGTTTTTTAACCTTTTTCTGAGCCTCTTTAGCCTGCAATTTAAATAAATATGGAATAGAGGCATTAGTAAAAAAAAAAAGCCCAGGCAGAAACTTCAATTGAATCAACAAGCGGACCCCCAGAGGGATACTTACAGGAGGCAGAGAGGAAGCATCAAGCTCCATGGAAGTTTGCAGATTGGGACCTGACATATTCTGGTAGTAGGGACAGTATACGGTACGGTACCGGTACTTACAGACCTCAGATCAGCATTCCGTGGCCGTCCCGCCTTTTATTCAAACAGCTCTGCCTTCTTCGCTTGTGCTTCCGGGTTGCGTCACATGACCGAACCCGGAAGTGACGTCTCAGACATCGGCGTGCGAACACGCCGGCCGCTGCACAGCCCATCCCACCGGGGAGGAGGAAGTTGCGGCCCGGGAGCAGGCTCCAGACCACCCAGAGCGAGCCCTCCCCATACCCCTCAGTCCAGCGTAAGCACACGGCCGCCGGGGAGCTCCCATTGAACTTCAGGTAAACCAGGAGACTGTCCTCGGACCCTCCTGGAGAAGAATAAAAAATAAAAAAGTAGTGTAGGAAACTATTTCCCATCTTCATCTCCCTGCCAGCCCGCAGGGAGACTCTTCTCTGACCCTGGCCACAGTGGGGACAGGAACACTGAGGTGTGGTGGTGGGAGGGGGCAATTTAACCTCTTCTCTGTTCCCTGCCCCCACAGAGGTCATGAGTCAATCTCCTTGTGGCCGTCATGGTGGTGATATGGGAAAAATTATTTTTCATTTATAAACAAATACCAAATTTACCAAAAAATAAATAAAAAATGCAAATTTCCAAGTTTCAATTTTTCTACTTCTATAATACATAGTAATACCTCCAAAAATAGTTATTACTTTACATTCCCCATATGTGTAACTTATGTTTGGATCATTTTGGGAATGATATTTTATTTTTTAGGGATGTTACAAGGCTTAGAAGTTTAGAAGCAAATCTTGAAATTTTTTTGAAATTTTCAAAAACCCAATTTTTAGGGACCAGTTCAGGTCTGAAGTCACTTTGCGAGGCTTACATAATAGAAACCACCCAAAAATTACCCCATTCTATAAACGACACCCCTGAAGGTATTCAAAACTGATTTTACAAACTTTATTTACTCTTTAGGTGTTCCACAAGAATTAATGGAAAATAGAGATACAATTTCAAAATTTCACTTTTTTGGCAGATTTTCCATTCTACTAATTTTTTTCCAGTTACAAAGCAAGGGTTAACAGCCAAACCAAACTCAATATCTATGGCCCTGATTCTGTAGTTTACAGAAACACCCCATATGTGGTCGTAAACCGCTGTTCAGGCACACGGCAGGGCGCAGAAGGAAAGGAATGCCATACGGTTTTTGGAAGGCAGTTTTTGCTGGACTGTTTTTTTTTTTACACCATTTCCCATTTGAAGCCCCCCTGATGCACCCCTAGAGTAGAAACTCCAAAAACGTGACCCTATTTTAGAAACTACGGGATAGGGTGGCAGTTTTGTTTGTACTAGTTTAGGGTACATATGATTTTTGGTTGCTCTATATTACACTTTTTGTGAGGCAAGGTAACAAGAAAAAGCTGTTTTGGCACCGTTTTTAATTTTTGTTATTTACAACATTCATCTGACAGGTTAGATCATCAGGGCTCCAGATGGCGACCAAAATGGTTGCCAATGCGACTTAGAATTGCCAGTCTTGTCGCCATTTGCGCCTAGACCCTCCGCTGCTCTGCCGCTTTAAGAAGAACGGGATTTCATACAGCAGGCAGACAGCAATCCAATAACAGAGCTCTGCACAGTACAAAGCTCTGTTATTAGAGAGGAGTCTGCTGATTGGTGATAGTATCCCCCGGGCTGCCCTGCCATTGGCTGCTCCTCTCACCCCCCTATTCTCCCGTGCTAAACACAGCAGCAGCTTGATCTTCAGTCAGAGTCATGAAGACAGGGAGCCGCTCCATGCTGACTGCTCCATAGAACAGAGATTAGCTTGAGAAGCGAATACTTAACAATCCACAAACAGACTGTCACAGTCACCCCTGCGCTGCCTCTGATAAAGGCTACTCCTTATCGTCTTTACAACCCTGATAACACTTAGGGGGACACTGCTGGTGCTCCGTGTGAGCTCCCTGCCTGGGCTCACAAACATTCTTAATAAGGGAATAAAAGGGTTAATAGGAGCCCCGCACTGGTCAAGACACTAAAAAGCCAGTGAACCATATCCCTTTTAATAATCCGTGCTTAGTAGGAGGAGATAACCTCCCCTCCTACTAAGCACAGACTTGATGGGAACAACTAGAGTGAGGGGGCACAAAAGTTGGCATCTCTACTGAGGGGAACCTAATCTGCCATAACTAATTTGAGGGGGGCACCTAATCTGCCATAACAAATTTGAGGGGGAACCTAATGTGGCATAACTACTGTGAGGGGGGCACATATAAAGGCATAACTATGAGGGGGCACATATAAAGGCATAACTACTGTGACGGGGCATGTAATCTGGCATAACCAATGTGAGGGGCACATATGTGGGCATATCTAATGTGAGGGGCACATAATCTGGCATAACCACTCTGAGTGGACACATATCTGGGCATATTTACTTTGAGGGGGCACATAACCGGGCATAAATACTGTGAAGGGGCACATAATCTGGAATTACTACTGTGAGGGGACACATAATCTGGCATAACCACTCTGAGGGGGCACATATCTGGGCATATCTACTTTGAGGGGGCACATAACTGGGCATAAATACTGTGAGGGGCATATAATCTGGCGTTACTACTGTGAGGGGGCACATATATCTGTGCATAACAACTGTAAGGGGACACATATTTGGCATAACTACTATGAGGGGGCACATATCTGGGCATAATTACTGTGACAGGAACAAAGGTGGGCATAACTACTGTGAGGGGCCACAAGATGGGCATTAGTACTGTGTGGTTGCACTTAGGGGAAATGTCCTAGATTACCCTGCTATACATTGGAATGGCTCAGTCTTACAGGCCAGCACAGCGCCCCCTGCTGGTGATTTCACAGGGGCAGTCACCATCCCTTCCTCATGTGATTATTCTTTTTTTCTCACCACAGGGACCTTGTTCTGGATCCAGCGGGCATCACGCCGACGCCAGCGACACCCTGGATGAGGTAGGACCAGATTTTATTAGGACTAGGTGAGTGTAGCCATGCATTGGGCTTAGGGCTCTTTAACATGAGCGGATCCCGTGCGGGTAATCCACTGCTTAAAAGACAGCCAAGCCCCGTTCCGGACAACAGAGACACGGAGCATTAACATGATTGGCAATGCTCTGTGCCTCTCTGTGATCTTTTTACAAAAAAATCACAGAGACATAAAGTTGTCACCATGATTTTGTAGTAAAAAGATCACAGTCAATCATGTCACTGCTCCGTGTCTCTGCTGTCCAGAATGGGGCTTGGCACTCAGTCACGCAGCGGATTACCTGCACGGAAAGAGTCCTTAGTAAGAAAATCTGCCGGTTCTTTGTAAAAATGTTTGCACTGTGGCCCATTACACTATAGTTACAACACTAGTGGGGGGGGGCTTGGAGGCAGGTTGGGGGGGGGGCGACGGGGAGGGGGCTCCATAGATCAGTTTTGCACCAGGGCCCCATGGATTGTGTGTACGCCACTGGCTGAAGTGGGGGGGGGAACCTTTTCTGGTGTGAGCCTGATAAGTGCGATTGTGACCAGTTCCATCAGTTGGCGCACGTGCGGCGGTATGAGGGAGCACTCCTCCATTTGTACAGCCTACGATGCGGAAATGCCACCATGCTGGGGAGGCTCAGGTGTGGCTGGCAGTGAAGGTGTTAAGGTTGCAGGGCTGCCGGTCGTTAAAGCAACGTTAGGCCTCATGCACATGACCGTTGTGTGCATCCGTGTCCGTTGTTCCGTTTGACTTTAAATGGGTCAGTTGAAAACTCGAAAAATGCACCACTGTTCATCCGCGTCCAGGATCCGTGTTTCCTGTCCATCAAAAAAATATGACCTGTCCAATTTTTTGGACGGACAACGGTTCATGGACCCATTCAAGTCAATGGGTCAGTGAAAAAACATGGATGCACACAAGATTGTTATCCACGTCAGCGATCCGTGTCCGTAGGCTACTTTCATACAGATGGATCGCAGATCCGTCTGCATAAAAGCTTTTTCAGAGCTGAGTATTCACTTCATAAAAACTCAGATCTGACAGTATATTCTAACACAGAGGCGTTCCCATAGTGATGGGGACGCTTCAAGTTAGAATATACTACGAACTGTGTACATGACTGCCCCCTGCTGCCTGGCAGCACCTGATCTCTTACAGGGGGCTGTGATCCGCACAATAACCCCTCCCTGCCGCACCTAAGGGGTTAATTGAGCGTATCATAGCCCCCTGTAAGAGATCAGGGGCTGCCAGGCAGCAGGGGGCAGATCCCCCTCCCTCCCCAGTTTTAAATTCATTGGTGGCCAGTGATTTTCAATTTCTTCAGAGTCATGGTTTTAAAACTAGCGCATTAAGCAAAGAGATACCAGTGTTTGCTATAGATTCCGCCCCCTCTTGCAAAGATGTCTGATTCATATTGTTCAGGATATTCATTTGAGGGTGGGTGATTCTCATGTTGAGTTCATTTCTTGTTTTGTTATGAAAGGTTTGCCTGCTCCGATGGTTCTGGGTTTACCATGGGTGATAAAACATAACCCTACCATTGACTGGCAAACTAGACAAATCAGTAATTGAAGTGAATTTTGTATGAACAACTGTCTTAGTGCCTCTATTTCGGGGGTGTCCACTAAGGTGTTGCCTCAGTTTCTTTCTGACTTTTCGGACGTATTCTCGGAGGGTGGAGCTCAGGAGTTGCCCCCTCACCGAGAGTATGATTGTCCGGTCAATCTTATCCCCGGAGCAAAATTGCCAAAATCTCGGTTATATAATCTTTCTCAACCAAAAGAGTTGCTATGCAGGAGTATATTGCTGAGAGTTTGGCAAAGGGACATATTAGACCATCTAAGTCTCCTATCGCCGCTGCCTTCTTTTTCGTAAAGAAGAAGGACGGATCCCTTAGACCGTGCCTAGATTTCCGTGAACTGAATCTCATTACTAAATGTCAATATGGTGGGACCGCGCTGCTCTAGGTGTGTTAGATTCTCGCCCCTGACGAAGCTACATGCAAAAACCCGGGTCGGGCTGTGCGAAAGACCACTGTTGCAATGACATGCTGAAAAATTACTTCCTTTCTATGAGTATAATAAAACAGAGGATTTTAACTGTGCTGGTTGTGCTCTCACTATTGTGCGGTTTATGACATCTTGCAGATAGCCCACGACGGCTAAGCATAGAGGTGTGGGCAGTTCTGAACCATACAGAGATGACATGCTGAGCTTTCCAACCTGCGTTAAGTATACTGCGATTTAATCTAGAGGTGTCTGTCTTGAGCCGGATTAAGTGAATACCTACATTCGAGGAAAAAAGCTCTGTGTGAATGAGGAGCAGCGCGGTCCCACCATATTGACATTTTGTAATTGTGAGAAACCCACTTCATTCAAGGAGACCAGCAGCGCAAGTACCATTGAAACCTAGCGACTCACTTTTTCTCTTTTTTGCATTGAATCTCATTACTGTCTGTGACCCTCAGCCCCTTCCCTTGATTCCGGATCTATTTGATTGGATTGTCGGTGCCAAGGTGTTTTCTAAGTTGGATTTAAGAGGATCTTAATCTGATCAGAATCAGGGAAGGAGATGAATGGAAAACAGCCTTCAATACCCCCAAGGGTCACTTCGAGAACCTAGTCATGTCCTTTGGTTTAAATAATGCTCCAGCAATCTATCAGCGCTTTATCAATGACATTTTTCATCATTTGGTGGGGAGGTTAATGGTTATTTACCTCGATGACATACTAATTTATTCACCCGATATGAAGACTCATCAGGATCATTTGAGACAAGTGTTATTGATCCTTCGGGAGAATAAATTGTATGCTAAGCTGGAAAAATGTGTTTGCTGTTCAGGAGCTGCCGTTTTTGGGGTACTTGCTTTCTGCCTCCGGTTTTCGAATGGATCCCGAAAAGATCCGTGCGGTACTGGAATGGGATCGTCCGGAGAATCAGAAAGCCTTGATGCGGTTTTTAGGATTTACTAACTACAGAAAATTCATCCTGAATTATTCCACCATTGTCAAACCTTTGACAGATATGACTAGGAAGGGTGCTGACTTCTCTGTCTGGTCAGATGAGGCATTACAGGTTTTTTCTGCTATTAAGAAATGTTTTGCTTCTGCTCCCATTTTGATGCAACCTGATGTGTCTCAACCCTTCATTGTGGAGGTTGACGCGTCAGAAATGGGAGTCGGAGCAGTTTTCTCACAGGGTCCCTCTCCTAGCAAATGGCGCCCGTGTGCTTTTTTCCCCAAGAAACTCTAGGCAGCCGAAAGAAATTATAATGTTGGGAATAGAGAGTTGTTCGCCATCAAATTGGCCTTTGAAGAGTGGCATCATTGGCTAGAAGGGGCTACTCATCCGATTACGGTATTTACTGACCATAAGAATCTGGCTTACCTGCAATCTGCAAAACGTTTGAATCCTAGTCAGGCTAGATGGTCATTGTTTTTTACTAGGTTCAATTTTGTGGTCACCTATCGCCCTGGGATTAAAAACGTCAAAGCGTATGCGTTGTCACATAGCTTTCCTGGGGTTGGGGAAGATTCGGAGGATCCCGCTCTGATTTTGGCTGATGGGGTGGTGGTTTTCGCTCCTTACCCTGAGCTGGAGGCAGAAGTGTTGGGGGCTCAAAAGGAGGCACCTGATTCTTGTCCTCCAGGCAAGTTGTTTGTTTCTTTTGAACTACGATACAAGGTGTTCAAGGAACATCATGATACTGTCCTTGCGGGACATCCTGGAAGTAGATCCACTGTAGATCTTATTTCCCAGAGATTCTGGTGGCCAGGTTGCGTAAAGGTGTTGAGGGTTATGTAGCAGCTTGTGTGATCTGTGCGCGCGTGAAGGTGGCTCACATTCGTCGATCAGGATCTCTTCTTCCTTTGTCCATCCCATCTCGTCCTTGGATGCATTTGTCCATGGACTTCATTACTGATTTGCCAAGTTCCTCTGGGAAAACTGTGATTTTGGTGGTAGTGGACCGCTTCAGCAAGATGGCTCACTTTGTACCATTATCAAGTTTGCCCAATGCGAAAACTCTCGCTCAGGTTTTTATTGATAACATTGTAAAATTACATGGCATTCACTCTGATGTGGTGTCTGATAGGGGAACGCAATTTTTTTCCAGGTTTTGGAGGGCGTTCTGCTCTTGTTTGGGTATTCAGTTGTCTTTCTCTTTGGCTTTTCATCCTCAGTCGAATGGTCAAACTGAGCGCACTAACCAAAACCTGGAGACCTATTTGAGGTGTTTTGTCGCTGAGAATCAGGATGAGTGGTCCTCATTCTTGTCTTTAGCTGAGTTTGCCTTGAAGTAGGCAAGAGTCAACTGATAAGTCAACATTTTTTGGCGCATATGGTTTTCACCCTCAGTTTGGTACTTTTTCTGGGACCGAATCTTCTGGGATACCGGAAGAGGAGAGATTCTCTTCCTCTTTGTCATCTATCTGGCGAAAGATTCAGGTTATTTGAAAAAAATGGGTGAAAGATATAAACGGATGGCTGACAAGAGACGTATGACTGGTCCGGACCTGTGTGTGGGTGATTTGGTGTGGTCGTCCACTAAGAACATTAAGCTGAAGGTACCCTATTGTAAATTGGGTCCAAGATTTATTGGCCCTTACAAAATCTCGACCATTGTCAATCCGGTGGCGTTTCGTCTGGAACTTCCGCAGGCCTGGAAGATCCATAATGTGTTTCACAGGTCCTTGTTGAAGAAATATGTGCAACCTGCGGAACCATCTCCTTTTCCTCCTCCTCCTGTTTTGGTTGATGGTAATCTGGAGTTTCAGATCTCTAGAATTCTCAACTCATGTGTTCTTCGCGGTTCCCTTTATTACCTGGTGCATTGGAGGGGATACGGTCCCGAGGAAAGAATGTGGGTTCTGGCTACCGATGTTAATGCTAGCCACCTTGTGAATGCCTTTCACAGGGCCCACCGGATAAAGTTGGGCCTGGGTGTCTGGAGGTCACCCGTAGAGTGGGGGGGGGGGTACTGTCATGCCCTGCCCTGTGGGTGTTAGGAGGAGATCTATCAGAATTGCTGCAAGTGACTCGATCTGACAGTTTGTTTTGTTGTGGGTTTGAGCAGAATCCCACCTCCTCCCAGCTGTTATTTAGGTAATTGGTGAGGCTATTTATTCCTCCCTCTCCCTATAGCATTTGCGGGTTATAGTTCTACCTTGTGTGAGTTATGAAGTTTGGTGGATCATCTGCTCCTACACATCACTAGATACAGTTGCAAGAAAAAGTATGTGATCCCTTTGGAATGATATAGATTTCTGCACAAATTGGTCATAAAATGTGATCTGATCTTCATCTAGGTCACAACAATAGACAATCACAGTCGGCTTAAACTAATAACACACAAATAATTAAATGTTACCATGTTTTTATTGAACACACCATGCAAACAATCACAGGGCAGGTGGAAAAAGTATGTGAACCATTGGATTTAATAACTGGTTGAACCTCCTTTGGCAGCAATAACTTCAACCAAACGTTTCCTGTAGTTGCAGATCAGACGTGTGCAATGGTCAGGAGTAATTCTTGACCATTCCTCTTTACAGAACTGTTTCAGTTTAGCAATATTCTTCAGATGTCTGGTGTGAATCGCTTTCTTGAGGTCATGTGTCACGGATGACTGCAGATAGCTGGAAGTTATGAATAAACGTCCGACTGGCTTGATCCCAAACTAAGGAGCATTTAGGTGACCCCTATAAAACCCTAAGAGCTCACCCTGACTGCTAAGCACATACAAGGGTCTCAAAGGTAGACGATTGTATGCCCACGTACCTAAGACTGTGTGACACCTGAAAACCCTATAATAGTGAGGGGACACGACCACCGGCTCCCTGCATTTCATACGGAGGGAGTCGGGGTCACCTAGAATCAAGCCAGCAAGGAAACACAATACATGAAAGGATTTATCTGAACAAGCAGCAGCAGAAGCCTCCAGCAGTAAACACTTCAATCCAGAAAGTAGTATAAACCGCAAAGTGAGGCAGTATGGGAGGGAATATAAAGGAAAGAGGATTAGTCTAAATAGGTGATACCTGGGAGAAGGAAATGAGATGAGAAAGTGAAACCAAAACAAAGAACATCATGCAAGAGGTAGAGAAGGACGTCTGTCAGACCTTCTCACAGAACTGGCGGTGACAGTACCCCTCCCTCTACGTGTGGACTCCGGACACTCAGAACCTACCTTCTCAGGATGAGACCTATGGAAAGCCTTGATGAGACGAGTGGCCTTAATGTCCGCCACTGGGACCCACATCCTCACCTCAGGACCATAACCCTCCCAACGAACAAGGTATTGGAGAGAACCGCGGATAATACGAGAATCCACAATCCTAGAGACCTGGAATTCAAGATTACCATCAACAAAAATCGGAGGAGGAGGCAAAGAGGAGGGTACAGTGGGTTGGACATAAGGTTTTAATAGGGACCTGTGAAAAACATTATGGATCTTCCAAGTCTGAGGAAGATCAAGACGGAAAGCAACGGGATTGATGACGGACAAGATCTTGTAAGGCCCAATAAACTTAGGACCCAACTTCCAGAAGGGAACCTTCAGTTTGATATTTTTTGTAGACAACCACACCAGATCACCCACATTCCGGTCTGGACCAGGCACGCGTCTCTTATCCGCCACACGCTTATATCTCTCACTGATCCTCTTCAGATTACCCTGAATCTTTTGCCAAATAAATGACAAAGACGAGGAAAATCTCTCCTCATCAGGTAAACCAGAAGATCCCTCTCCAGAGAATGTCCCAAACTGTGGATGAAACCCAGGACTCCTGGCGACGGTTATTTAAAGCAAACTCAGCAAGGGACAAAAAAGAATACCAATCCTCTTGATTCTCCGCCACAAAACAGCGCAGATATGTCTTCAGATTCTGATTGACGCGTTCGGTCTGACCATTCGACTGTGGGTGAAAAGCAGAAGAAAATGACAACTGAATCCCCAAGCGAGAACAGAAGGCCTTCCAGAATCTGGAAACAAATTGTGTGCCCCTATCAGAAACAATGTCTGAAGGAATGCCATGCAATTTAACAATGTGATCAACAAACACTTGCGCCAACATCTTAGCATTGGGTAACCTAGGAAAGAAAAAGAAATGCGCCATTTTGCTAAAACGGTCCACTACCACCAGAATCAGTCTTCCCCGAGGAACGAGGCAGGTCCGTAATGAAGTCCATGGACAGATGCGTCCAAGAATGGGAAGGAATGGGTAACGGGAGGAGAGAACCCGATGGCCGTGAATGAGGGACCTTGGCACGAGCCCAGGTCTCGCAGGCTGCCACAAAATCCTCAGAATCTCCGAGCAATGAGATCTACTGTGGCTCTACTCCCTGGGTGCCCAGTAAGGACAGTATCGTGGTGCTCCTTAAAAACCTTGTGTCGTAAAGCAAGAGGCACAAACAACCTCCAAGGAGGACAAAGATCAGGAGCCTCTGTCTGGGCTGCCTGAACCTCTGCCACCAAATCAGGATAAAGAGCAGAGACGACCACCCCTTCAGCCTAAATGGGACCCGGGTCTTTAAAGTTCCCCCCTCTTGGAAAAAACGTGACAGGGCATCCGCCTTCATATTTTTAACCCCAGGGCGGAGCGTGACAACAAAATTAAACCTTGAAAAGAACAAAGACCTGTCTCGGGTTCAGACGCTTGGCTGATTTCAAGTAGGCCAGATTCTTATGGTCGGTAAACAAGGTAATAGGGTGTCTGGCTCCTTCTAGCCAATGACGCCATTCCTCAAAAGCTAATTTGATTGCCAACAACTCCCTATCTCCCACATCGTAATTTCTCTCTGCAGAGGAGAGTTTCTTTGAGAAAAAGGCACATGGTCGCCATTTGGCAGGAGAGGGACCCTGAGATAAGACCGCACCCACACCCACCTCAAAAGCATCCACCTCAACAATGAAAGGTAGAGAGATATCAGGTTGTACCAAAATGGGAGCGGAAGCAAAACTCTGTTTGATACTAGAAAAGGCCTTAAGCGCATCTACCGACCAGGAGGAAAAATCTACCCCCTTTTTAGTCATATCAGTGAGTGGCTTAACAAGAGAGGAATAATTCAAAATGAACTTTCTGTAATAATTAGCAAAACCCCAAAACCGCATCAGCGCCTTAGGAAGCGCCCAATCAAGCACAGCGCGGACCTTCTCAGGGTCCATGCGAAAACCAGAAGCGGAGAGAAGAAAACCAAGATTTTGAATCTCCGGAACCGCAAACATATATTTTCCAGTTTAGCGTACAATTTATTCTCCCGCAGAATGAGCAAGACCTGACGTAGGTGGTCCCAATGAGTCTTGAAATCAGGAGAAAAAATCAAAATGTCATCTAGATACACCAGTACAAATTTCCCCATTAAATGATAAAAAATGCTGTTTACAAACTGTTGGAAGACGGCTGGAGAATTTATCAAACCAAAGGGCATAACCAAATTCTCAAAATGACCCTCAGGGGTATTGAAGGCCGTCTTCCATTTGTCCCCTTCCCTGACTCTGACTAGGTTGTATGCCCCTCGTAAATCCAACTTAGATAAAACTTTAACCCCAACAATCTGGTTAAACAGGTCCGGGATCAGAGGAAGCGGATATGGGTCACGAATTGTGATACGGTTCAGCTCCCTGAAATCCAGACATGGTCTTAAAGAGCCATCTTTTTTCTTAACAAAAAAAAAACCAGCGGCAACAGGTGACTTCGAGGGTCGGATGTGTCCCTTTCTCAGGCTCTCAGAGATATAAGTACGCATAGCGACTCTTTCAGGTTGGGAGAGATTGTATAAATGTGATTTTGGCAGCTTGGCGCCTGGGATTCGATTAATAGGGCAATCGTACTCCCCATGAGGGGGCAGCTCCTGGACACAACTCTCGGAAAACACATCCGAAAATTCAGAAAGAAAAGATGGTACAGTCTTGGTAGAAACCTCTTAAAGAGACGCCGTGAGCCAATTCTCTCTGCAAAAGTCACTCCAACCATTTATTTGCCTTGCTTGCCAATCAATGGTGGGGTTATGTTTAGTGAGCAAGGGTAGCCCCAACACTAGAGGAGTAGCTAATCCGCTTAGGACGAAACATGACATATCCTCAACATGAGCATCACCCACAGTCACACGGATATTGTGAACTATGACCTTTAACGATCTTTGAGAAAGTGGAGCGGAATCGATAGCAAAAACAGGTATATCCTTTTCCAAAGTGTATACCAGGAAAACATGCGTTATAGCAAATTGATTATCAATGAGATTGACAGCTGCTCCACCATCTACAAAAATCTCACAAACAATGTTCTTGCTGTCTAGCGCCACCCTGGCAGGTAGGAGAAAACGGGAACTACAAGCAAACGGCAAACCTTCAATTTCCGCATCAACCTTGCCAATAGTAGCAAATGGGAAGTTTTTAGAGGTTTTTTTTCTTTTTGTTTCCTTTTTATTACCCTCAGAAAACTCCATGAATCTCCTAGAGGGGCAAACATTAGCAAAATGATTTATACCTCCACAACAGAAACAAACCCTCCTCTGAGAGCTAAATCCTCTACTATCAGAGGCAAGCAAACCCAGCTGCATGGCCTCCTGCTCAGAGGGGATTGAGAGAGACTGAGACCCCTGCGTACTGAATGGGATAGTCCCACTGTCCTTGGGCTGACTATGACAAGAAGGAATGGACTCTCCTCTCTCCCTAAGACGCCTGTCAATACGAACAGCTAGAGACATGGCAGACTCCAACAAGGCAGGTCTCTCATGAAAAGCAAATGCATCTTTCAATCCCTCCGAAAGACCATGGCAAAATTGACTTCGGAGTGCAGCATCGTTCCAACCAGTATAAGCTGCCCATCTCCGAAATTCAGAACAATATACTGTATCTCCTGGCATAAAAGACGCCGTTTGGATTCTCAAAATTCTCACTACCCCCGGAGAACGTATCCGGAAGCGAGATCTTAGGATCCAAACAAACTCCATTAACGCAAGTAGAACCGGTCACCTGAAACTGAGACACAGTTTTACGGAGATCTGCTACCTCCAGTGAAAGACCTTGCATGCGGTCAATCAAGGCTGAAACCGGATCCATGCTTAAGACGGTAAAGGCGGTTTATAATGTCACGGATGATGCTGCAGATAGCTGGAAGTTATGAATAAACGTCCGACTGGCTTGATCCCAAACTAAGGAGCATATAGGTGACCCCTATAAAACCCTAAGAGCTCACCCTGACTGCTAAGCACATACACGGGTCTCAAAGGTAGACGATTGTATGCCCACATACCTAAGACTGTGTGACACCTGAAAACCCTATAATAGTGAGGGGACACGACCACCGGCTGCCTGCACTTCATACGGAGGGAGTCAGGGTCACCTAGAATCAAGCCAGCAAGGAAACACAATACATGAAAGGACTTATCTGAACAAGCTGCAGCAGAGGCCTCCAGCAGTGAACACTTCAATCCAGGAAGTAGTATAAACCGCAAAGTGAGGCAGTATGGGAGGGAATATAAAGGAAAGAGGATTAGTCTAAATAGGTGACACCTGGGAGAAGGAAATGAGATGAGAAAGTGAAACCAAAACAAAAAACATCATGCAAGAGGTAGAGAAGGACGTCTGTCAGACCTTCTCACAGAACTGGCAGTGACATCATGCCACAGCATCTCAATCGGATTTAAGGTCAGGACTCTGACTGGGCCACTCTAGAAGGCGTATTTTTTTCTTTTTAAGCCATTCTGTTGTTGATTTACTTCTATGAAAAAAGTTATAGTATCTTTGTGAAGTTCATATGTAAAATATAGACCAATATGATTGGTATTAAGAACACCCATAAACAACCGGAAGTCCTCTTCTGTCCCAGACCACAGTAGCAGGATGTCATCAATAAACCTTGACCAGAGGGTGATAAATCTGGTCCAGTGTGTCATGGACTCAGAGAAGACAACCGTATCTTACCACCAGCCCAGGAGTAAGTATGCATAACTCGGTGCGCAAGGACTACCAATTGCGGTGCCCCTGGTAGAACTGGTTATTAAATACAAAATAAGTATAAATAACTACAAAGTCCAAGAGTTGAATCACAAAATGATTGTTTTCATTCAAGTCATTGGTTCTGCTATCACTTTGTTGTAAGAAATAGAAGTATAGAGTGCCTCAACGTCAGTTGACGCTACCCAAGTATCTGGTGCCAGTATAATGCCGTCCAGACGTTTAAGCAAGTCTGTTGTATCACGTAGATTCGATGGTAGAGCTAAAACAAAGGGGTGGAGTATCTGGTCAATATAAGTGCCTGCATGTTGGGTAAGGCTGCCAATCCCGGATACTATCGGTCAGCCCTTGAGGGGGTTGGTACCTTTGTGTATTTTAGGAAGGCCGTGGCCACTCTAGGATAAGGTGGTCTAAGATATTCAAATTCCCCTAGGGCCCTCTGCAACATCTGGGACAGCTCCTGTAAATAGAGAGAGGTCGGGTCAGATTTGAGTACTTTGTAGCTCTTTTTAATCGGACAAAAGTAATAACACATGTCCCTTTACTGTTAGACAGACATGACGACCATATATTCCTTGAGACACTGACTCTTTACATTCAATAAACTGTAAGGAAACTAAATATCATTCACACCTTATAGGGTTAATATCAGCAGAACTGACAGTGAAAATAACTTGGGATGGTTTCTCCTCCCTCTGCACTGGACTTTCCTCTTCTCCGGATATCTTGTATTTCTACACGCTGTGTACGGCTTTCAGGTAAGACATTCATCACTTATATACTGTATGTACAGGGTCTCTTCTGTTATGGTGGGGGGTCTCACACTGCTCCGTGATATAAGAGGGTCACAGACTTCCAGGAAGATCCAGTTCTAGGTCAGGGTCAGGGATTTACTACTGAATGAAGAAAATCCTGGGTGTGACACAGAGAACAAGCTGCGGTTATATACTGTAACTATACAGCCAGTCATATACTTGACCACATACCGTCCACACATAGGACAAGCTGCGGTTATATACTGTAACTATACAGCCAGTCATATACCTCACCACATACTGTCCACACACAGGACAAGCTGCGGTTATATACTGCAACTATACAGCCAGTCATATACCTGACTACATACTGTCCACACATAGGACAAGCTGCGGTTATATACTGTAACTATACAGCCAGTCATATACCTGACTACATACTGTCCACACACAGGACAAGCTGCGGTTATATACTGTAACTATACAGCCAGTCATATACCTGACTACATACTGTCCACACACAGGACAAGCTGCGGTTATATACTGTAACTATACAGCCAGTCATATACCTGACTACATACTGTCCACACACAGGACAAGCTGCGGTTATATACTGTAACTATACAGCCAGTCATATACCTGACCACATACTGTCCACACATAGGACAAGCTGCGGTTATATACTGTAAGTATACAGCCTGTCATATATCTGACCACATAATGTCCACACATAGGACAAGCTGTGATTATATACTGTAACTGTACAGCCAGTCATATACCTGACCACATACCGTCCACACACAGAACAAGCTGCGGATATATACTGTAACTATACAGCCTACTACAACTCCCAGCATTACCACACTGTACTAGGGCATAAGTTGCAATTACATGAAAATGGATATAATAGAACAGAACTACAACTCCCAGCATTATCAGACTGTACTAGGGCATAAGTTGCAATTACATGAAAATGGATATACAGATGTAGCAACGCTACTGCTCCCTTCACAATCGCGAAAGTGAAGAACGATAACGTAAGTAAAAATAGTAACTAAAAAATCAGAATGCAATTCATCTCTATTACCAGCAGATGGCGAATAGAACATTTTAAGATTTTAACATATCTACAGATATTTTACAATGATTATACTAACAATTTAACTATTTTAAAATCTATCATTAATCTATTTTATAAACTAATAATTAAATTATATAGATTTTATTTACCTTTCAATATATAATTATTTTATTTAAATTATTTCTGTTTAAATGCCTATTTATAACAAAGCACACAGGCTACATGCCAAAAGCCTAATATTAATAACCACTTATATAGCTCCCTGCCTACCATTTATAACTTTTTAATACCAAAACGACAAAAGACAACATAAAACAGTTCTTTTTTAACTGAAGGCTATATGCCATAAGCAAGGTGTAAGCCAATGTCCTATCTGGGAGACAGGTACCATCAGCATACCTCATAGTGGCAGCCTGAGACATGTTAAACTAGCCCTCAATCCAAAAGGAGAAAGCCAGAAAGTCTCAATATTTCTCTATTTCGGATTTCTAGGGGTCCTGTGCACCAGTCGTTACCATTAGGGTGAAAACAATAGTAATTTCAAATAACCTTTCTATAATATTTTGTCAAGTAAGCTCATTTGCATAAATATGGACAAGATATTGCAAACAGTGTTCCAGCTGATAAACCAGGCAGTGAGGTAGCAGAGCAGAGAGACGCTGCAGCAGGGAGGAGTGTAATCTGATCCTAGAGTGGAAGCCAGCCCCTCCCCGCCCACCCCGGCCTGCAACCAATCAGAGCTCAGGCAAGCAGCTTTGAGTCACACACTGTACAGGAGGAAGTCTGTACACTCATTCGATTCTTTGAGTTAGGCCTCATGCACACGACCGTTGTGTGCATCCGTGGCCGTTGTGCCATTTTCCGGTTTTTTTCACGGACCCATTGACTTTCAATGGGTCCGTGGAAAAATTGGAAAATGCACCGTTTGGCAGCCGCATCCGTGATCCGTGTTTCCTGGCCGTGAAAAAAATATGACCTGTCCTATTTTTTTCACGGCCAACGGTTCAAGTCAATGGGTCCGTGAAAAATCACGGATGCACACAAGATTGTCATCCGTGTCCGTGATCCGTGTCCGTGATCCGTTTCCTTTTTTTCCTATCATTTCAATGGCAAACTTGACTTAGATTTTTTTTTTCATTTTTCATGTCCGTGGATCCTCCAAAAAACAAGGAAGACCCACGGACGAAAAAACGGTCACGGATCACGGACCTACGAACCCCGTTTTTGCGGACCTTAAAAAAAAACGGTCGTGTGCATGAGGCCTTAAAAGAATCGTGAGTCACTCGAACAGTTGACACTGAGGCTGATGACCAGGCTGCAGCAGTGATGAGGTTAAGGGACAGGCAGCAGTCAGCAGAGAGATAAGAGAAGTGACAGGACACACAGTTTAGATTACAGGTTGAATTAACCCTTTAGGGTCAAATTGTCTTCTCAAGGAGATATATGTTAAAGGCATCCCTTCTGTCTCATTCAGTAGCTATATAACTATTGAAAGAGATGTATTTTTTTTAAATACATTTACACATTTAATCCTCCATTTTAATTATATTTACCCCAGTGTAAAATTTACCCCCCTGGATGCTTGTTTTTTTCCCCCTACAGTGGGGTAGATAATTACACATTTAGGCTCCATTCACACGTCCGCAAAAGGGTCCGCACCCGTTCCGCAATTTTGCGGAACGGGTGCGGACCCATTCATTCTCTATGGGCCCGGACGTGAAGTGGAGAGCACATTATGTTCTCTCCGCTTCCGCATTTGCGGAGCGCGGCCCTGATCTTCCGGTCCGCAGCTCGGCAAAAGATAGAACATGTCCTATTCTTGTCCGCAGACAAGAATAGGCATTTCTATAGCGGGTGCCGGCAGGGTGCGTTGCGGACCAGCAATTTGCGGGTCCGCAACACACCACGGACATGTGAATGGACCTTTACACACAGGGTTTTAAAGAATAAACTTCCTGACTCAGACCAAGAGCTGAGTCAGCAAGTGAATCAAAGCTTCCGCGCATGCGCATTGCGCAAGCTAAGCTTCAGTTCACTTGCTTCTTGTTAGCTCAGCGAATGAACCGAAGATTCGAACTTTCCATCTCTACAGGACATAAGACTATTTATCCAATAGATGGCGCTGTCCATGAGGAAAATGATAATAGTCTGCAGACTGTAGGACATAAGACTATGTATCCAATAGATGGCGCTGTTCATAAGGAAATTGATAATAGTCTGCAGACTGTAGGACATAAGACTATGTATCCAATAGATGGCGCCGTCCATGAGGCAAATAATAATAGTCTGCAGACTGTAGGACATAAGACTATGTATCCAATAGATGGCGCCGTCCATGAGGAAAATGATAATAGTCTGCAGACTGTAGGACATAAGACTATGTATCCAATAGATGGCGCTGTTCATAAGGAAATTGATAATAGTTTGCAGACTGTAGGACATAAGACTATGGATCCAATAGATGGCGCCGTCCATGTGGAAATTCATAATAGTCTGCAGACTGTAGGACATAAGACTATGGATCCAATAGATGGCGCTGTTCATAAGGAAATTGATAATAGTTTGCAGACTGTAGGACATAAGACTATGTATCCAATAGATGGCGCCGTCCATGAGGAAAATGATAATAGTCTGCAGACTGTAGGACATAAGACTATGTATCCAATAGATGGCGCTGTTCATGAGGAAATTGATAATAGTTTGCAGACTGTAGGACATAAGACTATGGATCCAATAGATGGCGCTGTTCATAAGGAAATTGATAATAGTTTGCAGACTGTAGGACATAAGACTATGGATCCAATAGATGGCGCTGTTCATAAGGAAATTGATAATAGTTTGCAGACTGTAGGACATAAGACTATGTATCCAATAGATGGCGCCGTCCATGAGGAAAATGATAATAGTCTGCAGACTGTAGGACATAAGACTATGTATCCAATAGATGGCGCTGTTCATGAGGAAATTGATAATAGTTTGCAGACTGTAGGACATAAGACTATGGATCCAATAGATGGCGCTGTTCATAAGGAAATTGATAATAGTTTGCAGACTGTAGGACATAAGACTATGGATCCAATAGATGGCGCTGTTCATAAGGAAATTGATAATAGTTTGCAGACTGTAGGACATAAGACTATGGATCCAATAGATGGCGCTGTTCATAAGGAAATTGATAATAGTTTGCAGACTGTAGGACATAAGACTATGTATCCAATAGATGGCGCCGTCCATGAGGAAAATGATAATAGTCTGCAGACTGTAGGACATAAGACTATGTATCCAATAGATGGCGCTGTTCATGAGGAAATTGATAATAGTTTGCAGACTGTAGGACATAAGACTATGTATCCAATAGATGGCGCTGTTCATAAGGAAATTGATAATAGTTTGCAGACTGTAGGACATAAGACTATGTATCCAATAGATGGCGCTGTTCATAAGGAAATTGATAATAGTTTGCAGACTGTAGGACATAAGACTATGTATCCAATAGATAGCGGTGTCCATGTGGAAATTGATAATAGTTTGCAGACTGTAGGACATAAGACTATGGATCCAATAGATGGCGCTGTCCATGAGGAAATTGATAATAGTTTGCAGACTGTAGGACATAAGACTATGTATCCAATAGATGGCGCTGTCCATGAGGAAATTGATAATAGTTTGCAGACTGTAGGACATAAGACTATGTATCCAATAGATGGCGGTGTCCATGAGGAAATTGATAATAGTCTGCAGACTGTAGGACATAAGACTATGGATCCAATAGATGGCGCCATCCATGTGGAAATTCATAATAGTCTGCAGACTGTAGGACATAAGACTATGTATCCAATAGATGGCGCTGTTCATAATGGAAAGTAGGCTAATATGCATATTTATGCAAATAAGTGTACATAACAAAACAGCATAGATGGGTTATTTAAATATATATTAGAACAATTAGAAAGCCGTAAATTTTTATACAGCCTTCCTAAGCAGTTAGAGAAGAATTAGCTACCAATAAAAAATTAAAATAAAAAATTTATTTTTTTTATTTTTATTTTTTAAATTATAATTTTGTCACCCTAATGATTAAGATTTAGGTGCATGGTCCCCCAAGCTATCCAAAAGCTCTTAGACAATTTTGAGATTTACTGACTCTCAGTTAGATGAGAGATGGTTTTAAATATCTCATAGTGCACTAGGCTGCCATTGTAAGGTATCCCAGTTACCTGTTCTATGAATAGGTCCTGACTTGCATTATACCTGGCTTTTGGCATATAGCTTGTGTGTTTATTTGTTTTGTGAGTTAATAATGTTTTTACATAAAACAATTTGAAAGTATAAAATAATAGTATTTAACTCTTACAAAATCCTTTAAGATATAATTTAATGTATTAAAACGAGGTAGATATAATCTGGTTAAAACAGTTACTGTGGTTTTAATTAAGATTGGATAATGCTGCCATCTACTGGCTTTGTTATGAATTGCAGGTTAGAATCGCGATTCGTTTATTTTCTTATGAGAAAAAAGGGATCGCTAACGTTGCTACATCTGTAATAGGACAGAACTACAACTCCTAGTATTTCTAGGATGTTATATGGACTATCCCAGAACACCACTAACCTCACCTCCAGGCACCACACACAAGCTCCGGCTTTTCACAGTCACATCACACAGGTTTCCCCAGTTGTCTGCACTGGTCACATGATGAGGACATCATCAAAGGTCCTTCAGACTTCTCTGCTCTGCTATGCCTTGGCTTCCCGAGTCTACTCTCACAGGTAGCTACATAAGTGGGTTGTGTCGCTTCAGCTTCCGACCCTTCTATTCAAAGGTCACGTGACAAGAGAATGTCATGTGACCCAGTGACTTTAGAAGGTCCGTTTCCTGCATGGAGTTTAGCCGCTACCTATATAAGGGTAATTAGTAGTGTGCCCTAACCTCCTCTGCGGGCCCCCTTCCCACAGGGGCCCCATAGTAGCTGGCTGGTCTACCTCTATTGCAGGTGCACCACTGCTGCTGATGTACTGACCTGAGGAAGGGGTCACTCCAACCCCGAAACACATTGTTGATCATGAATAGAGTCGAGTTCTTCTTCACTCAAGGTATCCCTGACTCTTCGTTGCCGCGCCGCCGATAAACTCCTTTATTTTTCTTCTTCTCTGGTTGATCACCGGACCCTGAGTACCGTAGGAGGGTGCACAGCAGCAGGTGTCTACCACGCTACGAGTGGTCTGAGTTGTGCACTAGTGGTGATCGCAAATATTCTAATCGCAAATTTTTATCGCGAATATTGGCACTTCGAGAATTTGCGAAGATCTAGAATATAGTGCTATATCTTCGTAATCGCGAATATTCTACATTATTTTTCATCAGTACCCTCACTGCTTCTTGCTTGTGGGCCAATGAGAAGGCTCAATTCACTGAAAAAATGCACCAAAATGATACGCAACTGACAATACTAGCCAATTCCTCAAGCCAATATCTTCCAGTCAGTAACATATCGGAGCCCCTCATGCACCACGTCACGGAGTCTCAGCACGCATGGGTTCCTACCACTAAACAGCCCGTGGTGTGTGAACAGGGTCTGAACATTTTTTTGCTGGGGAATTGCCGTTGTCTGCGGACCGCATGCGGAGTAATATAGAAATATAGACACGAGGAATATATAGGAATATAGGTTATATCCTGATATAGTGTAGCTGGAGATCACGAATTCTAGAATTTGCTAATTTATGGGAAATACTGTATTAGGCCAAAAATTCTCAAAATATCGCAAAAATGAATATTGCCTATGCTGCTGCTCATCACTATTGTTCACTCAGCACAACAGCACCAGGTGCCCTTCTCTCTGTCAATCCCTGATTCTCTGATCCTACACACCGGCTCTCCTCTGCTCTCTCGATTTAACACTAAACCTCATCAGCCACATGAATGTGAAGATACAAACCTTACATTAGAATGTGGGGAGGAAAATCTGCCGCTGCTTAAGGGGTTAAAGAAAATTCAGGATTTTAATTTTTTTCCCTCCTAAATGTAATAAAGGTTTTTTATGTTGCAGGAGATTTTGATATCGTCCCAGGTCCAGGATGAGCATTATAACCCCCAGCGATGGTAGGGATTCCTCCTTTTTTCTCTTATTACTGGATGCAGTGACTGATCTACGACATCTGTAGGATTCTCACCTTCCAATGTCCTGATGAGGAACAGACTTAATAGGAAATGGGGTCACACAGCAGATATATACTGTGATATGGCTGCTGCAGGGCCGGACAGCGATTAAAGAGGTTGTCTGCGATTTTGACATTAATGTCCTCTCCAGAATAGCTCATCAGTATCAGACCAGTCCGGGTCCCTCTCTCAGCACCCCGCCGATCAGCTGTGAAGAGACCACGGTGCTCCGGTGAGTCCCGCAGCCTCTTCCTAATTTAGTGATGTCACATTCATTGGTCACATGCATTGGGCTCAGCTCAGTGCCGTTCAAGTGAATAGGGCTGAAATGCAATACCAAGCACAGCCAGTACACAATCGAAGGCGCTGTGCTTAGTAAGCTGCGACAACGCTACAGCGCTCAATGGGGTATCTTCTTCTCCTCAAACAGCTGATCGGTGGGGGCACCAGGAGTCAGACCCCGCCATACTGATACTATTGACCTATACTGAGGATAGGTCGTCAATATAAAACACCCGGAGTTCCCTTTAAAAAGCATCCCTGGCACCCAAACACCACTACTCCTCATACAATACAGCCCCCCTCTCTACTCCCTTAAAGGGGTTGTCCCATCTCACCGTTCCATAGCGAGATCTGACTAGGTGAAGGCCCCCAGTGGCCAAGGTCACGGAAACAGCTAACAGGCTGACACACGACTGGTTCTGTGACTCCCATTGTAATGAATGGGAGCTATGCAAACCGTGTAGTAGAAGAAGCTCCGCTGCTTCCGTAAAACCAAACGATTAACACAAGAGGGAAAATAAAAAGTGAAACATAGAAAGATCTAATCACACTGTGAAGGAAAGAAAGTACTTCCCCACTTGGACCACGTACCACAGTGCAGCACAAAACCCTTTCCTCAATAGTGACAAACAGATCCCTCAGTGCAGCAACATTATCCCTTCCCTACCTATCCTGCCATGGCAGCAGCATTGTCCCCCACTGGCAGTAGCATTCTTCCTATTCCCACCCCTCCCCCTCTAGCTGCAGCATTGTACCCTCTTCCACTCCTTTCCCACTGGCAGCAGCATTCTCCCACCCCACCCCACTAGCTGCAGCATGGTCTTCCTTCCCACCCCACCCCCACTGGTAGCAGCATTGTCTTCCCACTGGTATCAGGATATTACCATCATACTGTGCCCTTATTGCAGTGTATCATATGGTGTGTCGCAATGTTCTCATACAGAGGGTGAGCTAAATGTTGATGTAGAAATTATAATTTACATCTCTTTCATTGAGGAAACTTCTTTGTATATTATCCATAGTATTTAAATTGCTTAAATGTTTGGTAAAATATAGACAAGTGGGTTCACTACAGATTTCTAATGCAGTGTGTGAACGTACCGTCAACCACCTAAGGGTCCATGCACCCAAGTGCAAGTGAGTGCACCAAAAAACGCAATTTATAGCAGCAGTTTTTGGTGTGAAATTGATGCAGTTTTGCCACAGATCTCACCCTAATTTGGAAAAGGGTGAAATCCTCAGCTAAAGCCACAAACATAATTGACATGCTGAGGATTGGAAAGTCATCACCGCAGTTCAATTTCCACAAGTGTCCATGAGACTTGTCTATTCTCATACACTGTGCTGGCACTGTAGTACACTGCGGTTTTTCCGCACGTATCCCACATTGTGTACAGGCACTCTAATGAGTACTCTGATGAGTACAGGCTGTGCACGCCCTGTCCTGTAAACGTATGGCGCAGGAGCTGGGCCCGTGTTAATGCTGCAGCATCTACGTGGTTAGAGAGAGGACAGGAGCCCCCAGTGATGCAATTGTGGGGCAGCCAAGAGCCTAATAATGGCCCCTGGACCTGACATGTTCAGATGACTATTAGGCCCTGCATTTGGAAGGGCTGAATAGGCATTTTGTCAGTTTTACAATCACTGAAATAATACACAGCAGTTTAGTGTGTAAAAAAAAAAAAAGTACTAAAGAGGCTCTGTCACCAGGATCAACCCTATAAAACCAGACATACTGCCTAGTGGGCCTCATCATGCTGATTAAAACGATACCTTTCTTTTGTCTGTAGGATAAACAGCTGCAGAGAGATCTGTGTTTTTATTCATTTGGAAATGAGAAGTTGGCGCAGGAGGCAGGGTAAATCCTTTGAGCACTGCTATGGAACACCCCCTGCGCTCTGCACACTGCCCTTCCCCTTGATTGACAGGGCTAGACATGCTGAGGGCAGCAGTGCTCAAAGCGTTCTCCAACTTCTCATTTGCATATGAATAAAGCACAGATTTCTCTGCAGCTGTTTATCATACAGAAAAAAGAAAGGTATCGTTTTAATCAGCATGATGAGCCCTACCAGGCAGTAGGTCTAATTTAATAGGGTTGTTCATGGTGACAGAGCCTCTTAAAAGAAAAAAGAAAAATCAATTATTCTCTTGTTTATTAATGTATAAAGGTAAAAAAAAATTATAATAAAAAGCCTATAGATAATTTTTATCACCACATACGTAACGACCCAAAATATAAAATCATCAAATTTTTTATCCCATCCGGTAAACTGCATAAAAATGCTAAAATTGCATGGTTTTGTTCATTCTACTTTTCTATTATCAAAGTTGTACATACCCCAGAATGGCCACAATAAAAATCCCCCAAAAAACAAGCCTCATACATGTCAGTCAGTGGAAAAATAAAAATGTTCTGGGTAAAGGGACACACTAAATACATTTTTTCAAGAAAAATAATTTTTGCTGTATTAAAGTAGAAATACTGAGTTTATATAAATCGCCATAAACTCAGAACCCCAAAACTGTGGTGGAATCACAGTTTTTTTTTCTTGTCATACCCCCCAAAAATTTTTACATTTATGCAGTACATTAGATGTACCCCAAAATGATACCATTAAAAAATACGACTCATCTTGCAGACAACAAGCCCTCACACGGGTATGTGGATGGAAGAGCAAAAACGTTATGGCTTTTGAAATGTGGAGATGAAAAAGTGAAATAAAGTCACCAAGGATTGACTACCAAATTAGACGGCGTCCTTAAAGGGAGTGTGTCCTCAGAAAACGACCTGTTGTCTCATTCAAGTTTTTATGTTAAACGTATTTTTTAAAATTTCTGGTGATTTTTTTTATTTTCTGGACATGCTTTGTGACCTGTGCAGAGGTCAGGAGGAAGAAGATAAGATGTATCCACTATCTGTAGAGAAAATGGTGGATCCTGTGTAATCTATGCAGAGGTGATACCTATCATTGTCATCCTGCCTGTGATGATAATGAGATGGCTCCAGAAAAGTTACCTGTCCAATAGCATACAGCAAGAGTGACATGAAACTAACCACATCTTCAGGCACAGTCACAGTATAGTGGTAAATAAATATACATGAGGCAGAGGTACAAATTATGGCAGAGGTGTACCCACCAAACCAGATGCTGGGAGCCCAATTTAGTATTGACAGAACCGCTGACCGACTCCCTCTGAGGGCAGTGTATTATTGAGACTGGTTCTCTCTTGAATAAGGGGAGCGTTCCCCTTGACATCTGCCATGTATCTACATGTATAGAAATACTGAAATCAATGTAAAGATGTCTCCTGTGAATGTGTCCTGCAGTGATTGTGCTGGTGAATTACAGGGGGTTGTGGATTTCTCATTAGTGGAAACCTGTAAAATGCTCCAGGACAGGAATATTCCACATAAACTGCCATCAGTCTCCTCCATGTTCTAGACGACTTCATTCTTGTGTCCCCTCCGTTTCCTAGATGATGAGACCCGGCAGTTCTACCAGCAGCTCCGTCAGTATGAAGATCACTTCCTGAGGATGACGTATGAATATTTCCAGGATGATCTGCTCCACATCGTGGAGAACATGAGTTTTCCACCACTTCTGCATGAGCTACATTCCCTAAAGCTCCTTAATACTGAGGTGAGAGGACATGAGCCGCCAGTGTTGTATATAAATGCCCCAAGTGATATCATATGTTACAGGCACAGTTGACGTCATTTTTATGGTGGTGGTGGATGCCTGCCACCGCTCCGCTCCCTCTGATCGGCATGGCTATCGCTGTGGTCACCTGCCTTCTAGCTCCTGGATGCCAGAGGTCTGGACTCACAAACATTTCTCTCCTCCTGCTCTGAGGACTCCAACTTCTGGAGTACTTCTTCTCTTTACTCCATCCAGGCTGCAGCCTGAATTTCTATGGCCATGCTTCTCCATACCTGAAGGGGCACTTGCACCATGCACGTATATCATCTACTCCAACTTATGGCAGACCTCCCTAGGGTATTTAAGGAGCCTTCTAACAGGAGAGAGCCTCTGAACAATGGTTTCTGGTGACTAGATTCCTGCAAAGACGCGCTATAGTCTGTCTATTTACCTGTGTACTGACTTCTGCCTCTTTTTCCAGATTTGACCCTTTACTGCCTGACCTCCAAATGCACTCTATACTGACCCTGAGCTGCCTTTCCTGACCTGGTACTGTTTAATAGATTACATGAATTCTGCCTGCCCTGACCTTGGCCTTCCCCAATCACAGCCTTTTTTTTCTCTTTATTGTTTTTCTGAACCAAAAATGTGAATTCCATTACAAATAATTAAAAAGATAAATACAAATAGTCGTGCACCAATTCACATATTTGACCCCATTATACCCACCCCCCACCCCTTCATTTCCCGCTGCGGGATCCAACTGTCACCTATTGCTGCTCGTGGTCATCCCCCGATTACAGCCTTGCCTGATCGCTCAGTGCTCTGCCTCAGCATCTCTTGACCCCTGTGTCAGCAATCACTTGAACAGAGACTACTCCAGGTTGTAGTGGCCTGGTGGTTCCCCTGTATAGGGGTTAAAGGGTGAAGACCAGGTGGCTGCTTATATAACACCATTAGGAGTTACCCCAAGACAAATCTGTTGAAGTGACACAGCATATCGACATCCCCTGCGCAATATTCATGTCACCATCCTGCTGTCTACAAGAGGCTGAATGACAATTGTGCTTCATATGTCAGAGGAAGATGTTGGACAACTTCCAGTGTAATAATAGACAGCAGCTCATATCTGATGGAGGACCCCCCAGAAGTGTATAATCCAGTATTGTGGAGGATTTATCCCCTCCCCCGCACACGTACATTAGGGGTCACTACATCCTGGAAATAATCTGATTGTTACTTGTGGATTCAGGAAGGATTTTCTCCACAACTATTCCATAGATTTCTCTTTCTCTGGACAACACATTATAGAGAGGACAGACATGTAATATCTGCAGTGTGTTAACCCTTTGTGTTATGTGTCTGTGTATAACGCACCGTATGTCTGATCTTTTTTGTATTCTAGAAATACCGGAGTCTAGAACATGATAGAAAAATATTCGCCCGGACTTTACTACAGGATATATATAACCTAGGAAGAGAAGCTGTGATAGGATTGTGGGTCAGTCTGTATGCATTACAGCGACATCATGGATCTCCCGGCCTAAACGCTGTACTGGATGAACTCCGTTATAGAGGTAACATTGTGTATGAGATGTGTCACCCATGAAATAGAGGTCTTCATGACTTACATTGTCCACAGTAATAAAGATCTCACTCTGGATTTATTAGGGATCTGAAATAATTTGGCAGTCTAGTCTCAGGTTTGAAGTTTAGGTCTTGCCTGTGGCCGGAATTGATTTGGGTCTGGCATAGGATTTGATGCCAAAACGAGTCACAGGTGATATTAAAAAATAGCCCAAAAGTTACTCAATGTGAACATGACAAACATATATAAATGATAGCAGCAATTGCTGATGAGGCTTCAGGGCCCCTCATGTAATAACCACCACATACAGTGACCATCACAGTGTCCTCATAGTGACCACCACAATGCCCCTATATACTTTATTACATACAAACAATCTGTCTGCACTCACTGCTGCAAAACAGACCTACTTCACATCATATCTTCTCTGTCTCACAACCCTAAACAACTTTTTAAAACTTGTGACTCTCTTCTCCGTTCCCCAGTGCCTCCACCCTCACCCCTCATCTCAGCTGAGGACTATGCCACAGACTTTAGAGAAAAGATTGACATCAGAGAAAACTCCAGCCTACAGTCCCCACAGTCCCTCTACACAACTACTCATTCCTCTTCCCCCCCAAACCTGCTTCTCAAGCAGTAAAGTAAAGCCTTTCCAGCCTACTTTCCAGATCACATCTCACAGCAGCATGCCGGCAGCATGCACAGGGTCACGTCACTATGGCCAGCATATGCGATGTCTGAATAGTTCAGCCGACATTGCACACGCCAGCCAGCCCCATAATCTCATTTGTGTGGAACTTCACACTTGGAAGTGTCAAACTCACTCGGGCAGCCTAGAGGCGGACCGGCAGCGAGCTGAGAGATCTCACTCACCCAAGGGGCCGAGCCCCACCCATAGTAAGTCCAGTCAGTGTAGCACAGCAGGGCTGGCAGGCAGACACTGAGTCACTCAGTAAATGTCACGGGTGGTGTAACAGAAAACAAGAAGTTACAAATAAGGATCCGACTGGCTTGATCCAAAACTAAGGAACAAAAGGGTGAGCCCTATTAAAGCCCTGAAGCTCTCCCTGTCTTCTCAGCCCATGCAAAGATCTCAATGATAGAAAGTTGCATGTCCACGTACCTAGACTGAAAGACACCTGAAAACCCTATAATAGTGAGGGGACACGACCACCAGCTCCCTGCACTTAATACGGAGGGAGTCAGGGTCACCTAGAATCAAGCCAACGGGAAAACAACAAATACAGAAATAGACTTATCTGAAGAACCAGCTGTAGCAACTTCAAGCAGAGAACACAATCCAGGAAGTAGTATAAACCGCAAAGTGAGGCAGTATGAGAGGAGATATATAGGGAGGCAATCACTGCTAATAGATGACAGCTGGGAGAGGGAGGAGAGATGTCAAAGCGAAAGCAAAACAAAAGAACATCATGCAGGAGGTACTGAAGAACGTCTATCAGAACTTCTCAGAGATCTGGCGGTGACAGTAAATCCCTGACACTGCGCCCACCACACGGCTTTAACCACCACCCACCTCCACACACCCTTATAGCCCAAGAAGTGTCGGACAGTCGGGATTGAGCAGCGCAGCAGCCGGGATCTTTGACAGCCAGCGGTATGTTAATTGGCGCTGGTTGCAAACTTTTATAAGAATAGGTGTGCTCCACCGGCCCACCGGGAAGTTTCCAGATACAATACATTGCCAATCCGCCCCTGCCGTCGACCACTCCCTTCTCTTACGAGCTCTTTCATCTCTTGGCATCACAGACCTGGCCCTCTCCTGGATCACATTATACCTCACATACTGGACATTTAGTGTCTCCCACTTGCACACCACCTCCTCATCTCGTCCCCACTCTGTTGGTGTCCCTCAAGGCTCTGTATTAGGACCCCTGCTCTTCTCAATCTACACCTTCGGCCAGGGACAGCTCATGGAGTCCCATGGATTTCAGTATCATTTTTATGCTACACACATTTACCTCTCTTTTACAGACATCGCCACCTTACTATCAAGAATCACACAATGCCTATCTTCTATATCTTCTTTCTGCTCTCGCTTTCTAAAATTAACATGGATAAAACAGAATTTATCATCTTTCCCCCATCTCACTCAACCCCCCAATGGCCACACACACTCCTCAGTCAACCAAGTCCTTCAAGCCGCACATCCAAGCCCATTACCAGCCAGCACATCACCTGCCACCTCCAACTCAAACATATCTCTTGAATTAGCACATTCCTCAACGATGAGTCTGCAAAAATGTTTGTACATGCCCTCATCATCTCCCACCTAGAATAGTGTATCACACTCCTCTGTGGCCTTCCATCTAGGACCCTCACACCCCTCCAATATATTCTCAACTCTGCTGCCGGCTAATCCACCTCTCCCCATTACTACTTTGCCATTCCCTTCTGACCCCCCATTGCCCAGCGAATAGTTTAAAATTTTAACAAGTAGACAATAGGCCGTCCACAACCTGTCCCCTCCATACATATCTGAGCTACTTTCCCGATACATCCCCACACGTAATCCCCGATCCTCACAAGACCTCCTTCTCTCCTCTTATCACCTCTTCCCACAATCGCTGCTAAGATTTCTCCCGTGCATCCCCTATACTCTGAAACATTCTACCCCAACATATCAGACTCTCACCTCCAGTGGAAACTTTCAAAAGAAACCTGAAAACCCACCTCTTCAGACAAGCCTACAACCTACTGTAACCCTGCTGCCATTATACCGCTTTGACCAACTTTACTCTCACCTACTGTGTCCTTCTCCCATACAGTACCTTGATGGTAAGCCCTCACAGGCAGGGTCCTCTCTCCTTCTGTAACAGTCTGTAACTCGTCTTGTTCATGGTTATTGCAATTGTTTTCTATTATGTATTGTATATCCCTTATCATATCTGCAGCGCCATGGAATAAATGGAGCTATAATAATAATACTACAGCACGCTCATACTAACGACCATAGTGCCCCTTCATACAGTATCCATCACAATGCCAGGACATGCAATGACCACCACAAGGTGACCATACACAGTGACTAGCACAGTGTGGGGCACATGGACACTATTTCACAGCTGTACATTTAGGACCATTAGACCTCGTCCGGTCCTGTATAATGTGATATTTCCTGTACATTATATGTGTACAGTACATCCAGCACTGATGACGTCTGTATCATTTCTTATTAGGTGACACTCTGGTGCAGCAAATCCTGCTGGATGAACATGGCCACCAACTGTCCCCACAACTCAAAGGTAAGTGAGATTTATAGACAGTCAGGTCCATAAATATTGGGACATCAACACAATTCTAACATTTTTGGCTCTATACACCATCACAATGGATTTGAAATGAAACAAATAAGATGTGCTTTACCTGCAGACTGTCAGCTCTAATTTGAGCGTATTTACAATCAAATCAACGGTGTAGGAATTACAACAGTTTGCATCTGTGCCTCCCACTTGTTAAGGGACAATTGGCTTCTCAGCTGTTCCATGGCCAGGTGTGTGTTATTTCCTCATTATACCAATTACAATGAGCAGATAAAAGGTCCAGAGGTCATTTCCAGTCTGCTATTTGCATTTGGAATCTGTTGCTGTCAACTCTCAAGATGAGATCCAAAGAGCTGTCACTATCAGTGAAGCAAGCCATCATTAGGCTGAAAAAACATAACAAACCCATCAGAGAGATAGCAAAAACATTAGGTGTGGCCAAAACAACAGTTTGGAACATTCTTAAAAAGAAGGAACGCACCCGTGAGCTCAGCAACACCGGAAGACCACAGAAGACCAGGGAAAACAACTAGACTTCTTTCCCTGGTGAAGAAAACACACTTGACAACAGTTGGCCAGATCAAGAACACTCTCCAGGAGGTACAGTTGTGTCATCGCTAGCGCTCCCTCTTTTCGCATATCGTTACTGCCGAAGCGCGAGTTCTCATCCTTCGCTATGAATGAAACGAACACTGTACCTACAATACACAACAAAGCCAGCAGATGGCAGTGTTAACCTTCGCTCTCACACTCCTTCATCCAGCATAGGGCTGCTTCCCCAGGCTGTCAATCCAAGTCACCTCCCCCTCCTAACCCTACTATCCACAGCAAAGACAAAGGCTTATATACTACAAGCACATACTGCTACGCAGTATCCGGCTCCACGTCTCGCTCTGCCGATTCGGCTGTGTGCAGAGCAGTAGTTATGATTGCGATATTATGTCCCAGCTGTATATTCAGGTTGTTACACCAGGGGGGGGGGGGGGGAGAGAGCTAGGACATAATATCGCTATCATAACTACTGCTCTGCACGCAGCCAAATCGGCAGAGTGAGACAAAAATTTGCATAGAAAGATAGCCTAATCCCTAATTAAATAAATAAAAATACATACAGTACAAATATATATTACTGTATATGGTGTTACTTTACTTTATGAATATAAATGAATAATTTGTATACATGCATGTATGTGTATATATATGTGCGTGTATATAAATATATATTATAATTATTATTATTTATATTATAATATAACTTGCATTGCTAGTTATCAATAATATCAGCATTTACATTTCTATGCAGTCACGCATTGCGATTGGTAGTGGAACTATGTATATACACAATATACTGCTGAACTGGATATAAATATAACATAAAAAAACTTCTGAGGACTTAAGCTTATATTAGCAAATCGAATGTATATCAAATGAACTTTACTGAGGCTCTGAATAGGGTTGCATCCCCCCCTTACAGGCTGTCTGTGAATTAGATCGCACGCTATCTCTCTACACACTGATGCCCTGCCCTCCTATTCACTGAAAGCACGTAGACCAGGGGTAGGCAACCTCCGGCACTCCAGGTGTTGGGAAACTACAACTTCCAGCATGCATACTTACTCTGTTCTTCTCCGAACCCCCATAGAAATGAATGGAGCATGCTGGGAATTGTAGTTTCACAGCAGCTGGAGTGCCGAAGGTTGCTGACCGCTGCCGTAGAAAAAGGAACTCCCTGTTTGGGGGAAGGGGGGTATTGTCTGCAGGCTGAAAGTGCAGGTTATTTTCTGTCTGGAGACCCTTTCACTGCGCTTCTGGTGGAGTACGTGTTTATTAACTAAAATCAGGACAATAGCTAAAATAATGACCAGCAATAAAAAATAGCAATACATATAAAATAGTAATAGATCCAGGAGCATACACAAACAAATAAATTAATATCCCATAAATACTGTAGGTCCTTCACTAACTGCCTGCTGTCTCTGTTATATGGCAAATTCCATTAAAAGATCGAAGCGCTGACATTGATAGTTACTTACCAACTACTGCCACCTAGGGCCAGATTTATCATGACTCTGACAGCTCACTCCACTATCACATATGGCTAAAGTCAGTTTTAGCCAAGTCAGATTTATGATCGGCCCTTTAAGACTGTAATAAATGTGGTTTGACGGTAGCAGTTTGTCCGTCAGTAAGCAGCTTTTACGAAAGTCGCACGTCTTTATGAAAAAGTCGCATGTTCTATTAAAAAGTCTCATAAGATAAGCATGGTCCTCACTGGAGTGAAATTGCGCAATTTTTTGCGACTTTTTTGCGACTTTTTAAATAGTCTCAATAGTAAATCTGTCTAGAGATTAATTTACATAAGAAAACACGCCCACTTTCAGAAAACTGGCGAGCATAGTGCAGAGCAGAAAAAAGTCGCAAATTTTTGCGCAGTTTTAGTGATTGCGCAAAAATTTGCGACTTTTTCACTCCATTATTCTGATTTGAGCTAATGATAAATCTGGCCCCTTGTCTATACTGCAACAAATTGCTGTGAACTTTGATACATATATTCTCTATTCTCCTATTCTATGCTGCTACAATTATATTAGAGTATGGAAGTGAACCGAACTTGTCTTATTCCCCTCTGTGATTTGGAACACTGTCTAACTCAGGTGCTGCCACATAAACTATGATATTTATGGGATATTAATTTACTTGTTTGTGTATGCTCCTGGAACTATCACTATTTTATATGCATTGCTATTTTTTATTCATTGCTATTTTTTATTGCTGGCCCTTATTTTGGCTACAATATTGATTTATTATATATAAATATATTATATATATATATATATATATATATATATATATATATAATTAGTGTAATATTGTATAATTATTTTTTAATACAGAGGTTATCTATCTTTCTATCTATATCTATATATGTCCATTATACTGTACAATACATTATATCAAAATCACCATACCTCATATGGATCATGGAATAAATAATTATACAATATTACACTAATTATACTATATGTAAATTTATATATATAATATAAATACTGTATTAACATTCAGCCACTATAGGAACATAGCTAATAAATACATTCTGTATCCACTACTTCAGAGAAAAACAAATAATAAATAAAAATAAATATGGAAAACTCCATCAAGATACAAAACAATATACACTTAAAGGATAAAAAAAAAACAGATGAATGCAATAATATTGATTGTGTATCTGACATACTTGAAGCAAACTATCTTATTACTTGAAATTGGGACATTCTCTAATAACTTTCTTATCCCCTAAACACTGAAGGTATTTACATGCAAATCGCGATTCATACGCTAATGCCGCCCTTCATTAAGGTTGCAAGTACATACAAAAGGATCGACTAATGGTGCACATTGCAGTATTATACCTCAGTATCGCTGACTACACTGCCTGCGCCTGACTGGAAGCAAACTATCTTATTACTTGAAATTGGGACATTCTCTAATAACTTTCCTACCCCCCACTCTCAGTATGGCTACAATAGGATCTAAGGGCTGGAGGGGTTAAAAAAAATAAAAAATAATAATAAACTACTGTACAATGGACTAACTGTACATTCATATATTTATGTATCGATCACAATTATGATTCAGTACATCTAGAATAGTTGACTATATAGTTGCATATGCAGCTCTATAATATATCTGTATACACCGCTCCATTATGTCTTTACATCTGTGATACAAGTGGATTCGTTTTGGATAACACCTGGTGATACATTGTACCGGATTTTGTGCGGTCTACTGCATACAGATATATAATAGAGCGGGGTGTACAGATATATAACGAAGTGTTGTATACAGATATATAATGTAGTGGATACAGAGTGTATTTATTAGCTATGTTCCTATAGTGGCTGAATGTTAATACAGTATCGAAAACAACATGTACAGTATGGATACATTTGTATTTAGCAAAGCCTTTTGAACATTTCCTCCTTGAGGGCAGCCCCCCCCCCCCTTCTGCCAGGACAATCCCCACACCTATTCTTGCTATTCTTAATGTTGGATCTCTTTATCCACAATTGCGCAATGGAAACCTAATATGAATTTGATGTTAACACTGACACCATTAAAACAAATAATATTGTTACATGAAAAACAAAAATAAATAAATTAATACAGCTCCAGCGCTGGGTAAGTTTTAAAATACACCAAAAGTTTACAGGCAAAAATAGACCAATATATACAGCGTTGCTGCTATATTGATTTATCATATATAAATATATTTTATATATTTATATTATAGATACATTTACATATAGTATAATTAGTCTAATATTGTATAATAATTTTTAATACAGAGGTTATCTACCTTTCTATCTATCTATATCTATATTTGTGATCGGATCGGCTAGCAGATAATGAGCCCTAACCTTAGCAGTGGGGGTGTGGCGGAACTGCTTATGTGAGGATAGCCTAAAGAGGGCCACCTTGGAAGGAGGATATGTGAGTTGAGGGCTGTGGGTGGGAGGGTGAGCTGAGCTGAAGACCGCGTCGTCTAGGAGCTCACTGCTCCCACCTTTTGTAGCTGCTGCTGGCGCCTCCCCTCACACAAATGCGGCGTCTGCCGCGCCTATACTTGTGATCGGATCGGCTAGCAGATAATGAGCCCTAACCTTAGCAGTGGGGGTGTGGCGGAACTGCTTATGTGAGGATAGCCTAAAGGGGCCAAAAATGACGCGTGAGACCCGGATGGTACAAAGGACTCATGTTACAGACTTACAGTAATAACTTCTGGAAAGCACAAGACATTTCGGAGCGTGGATTAGGAATGTACCTGGTATAGCATGAGGACTGCCAACGACCTAGTTTCTTTACTGATGTGCGCCGGGGTGCCGCGCCTATCCTAAATGAATGCCCCGTGATTGACCGCGGATTTACCTTCAGCTTGGAGAGGAGGATCCGTACATGCTTTAGGAAAACTTGAATACTGAGGGGAACGGAGCCAAGAGCTAGTAGGGGAGATCGAGCCGGGGCCTGTACGATGGTGTCAGACCATTCCCGTAGGATCGCTACCGGGCACCAGGCATTCCCGGTGGGGAAATATCTCACTTGTACGGTTTCCCCCGGCCGTGCCGTCTTCGAATGCTGTAGGGAGAGTGAGAATGAGGAACCCACCTGAACGAGATGTCCCTTCTGGAGGTAACCAGGGGAGGAGCCTGAGCATGTGAATTCGCCTGGGTGTAGGAAACCGTAGAAGCTGAGATATATCGCTGTCTTGATGAGTAGACTGGTATGGTGTCCGAAAGGCTCGTTGTCTAGCATGTGAGACAGGGATTTGAACATTTCCCCTGTGATGGGTTCCCGTGACGCCTTGGGTCTAACCGTTGTACATAGAATCCCCTTTAGGATGGCTTTGATGGGGTGTGCCAAAAATAACGATGGTCTGTCGGGGTACATGCTGTACCAGAAATGCTGGATGCCGGTTAAGTATAATTTGATTGTGCTATGGGACAGTTTTAGAGTCTTGTGGCAGTATGCTATGAATGCTAGGATGTAAGACACATGGTCTAGGTGAGATTGTGGAAATAGGCGTTTGAACGTGATAAAATGTCCCCAGGCCGTGTTGTAATTCCTCTGCGTGTTTTTTGGACAGGGACTGATTAATGAGTGACCTAGCCACTTCCAAGTGGTGCCTCAATCCATGTGGAGGAGGTTGTAAGCTGGTGTTGGAGTCCGGCATGGGTCTGCGTCTGGAGAAACCTGGAAGAAAGACTGCATGTTAAGTCTTGACAAGGCATCTGCGGCCAAATTTGCCTTCCCGGCAATGTGCGCGACTTCATAGTTAAAATGATGTTGTAATGCCAACCACACGAACCGCCTTAGGAACGCCATGACCTGCCCGGATGCTGATTTCCCTTTGTTGACCTGATCGACCACTACCATGTTATCGGAAATGAATAGTACCGTGTTGTTGGACCAATGACTACCCCAGGCTTGCACTGCTGCGACTATGGGGTAAATCTCGAATAGAGGCGATGACCCTGAAAACCCCGGGATGCAGGATACCTCTGCCGGCCAAGCACTAGCTATCCAGTGCCCACCATAAATTGCCGCAAACCCAACCGAAGATGAGGCGTCTGTGTGTACGACAGGAGAGTTGTTGGAGACCATGGGTATAAATAATGAGACTCCGTTCCAGTGTGTCAAGAACTGATCCCACATTACCAGATCTGCCTTGGCCTGGCGATTGAGAGGAATGATCGAATTTTGATCTGCTGCCTCGGGCAACAAGCGAAGGAGTCTGGAGATGAATGATCTACCCTGGGGGATGATCCTCATGGCAAAATTGAGCATCCCTAAGACGCTTTGCAGATTGACCCTGGACGTGACCCCCCCCCCCCCCCCCTTGGAGCAAGGTGCACACCGCAGTTCTTATTCTAGACAGCTTGTCTTCTGGTAGACTGGCCTGACCGGATGCAGTGTCTAGCTGGATTCCTAAAAAGGTGATCCTGGTGCTGGGCCCGTCCGTTGTGTTATCAGCCACAGGTACGTGAAGTTCCCTGAAAACCCGTATCAGAGTATTGAGGTCAACAGGTGATCGGGAAGGGGGTTCGATCAGCAGGAAATCGTCTAAGTAATGTATGACGTGGCATGCATGGAATTTGTGCTGTAAGATCCAGTGCAGGCACTTGGCGAATTGATCAAAAAGCCATGGACTAGATCTAGACCCGAATGTTAACTTGTTGGCGAAATAATAACTCCCCTCCCATTTGACTCCGTGCCATTGCCATAACTGAGGTGATATAGGAAGGAGCTTAAAGGCATCCGTGATGTCAGCTTTGGATAGTATGCTTGTTCACTTAAGGACAGAATGACCTGGATGGCTTAGTCTATGGAGGAATATTTCATTGGAATGAGCGAGTTGAGACTAGGTGTGGATAAAGAATGGGGCGCTGACAAGTCATAAATCAGTCTTTTTTTATTCGAAAACTTCCCAGTGACTACCCCTATGGGGTTGATCCTGAAGGTTTCAAACGGGGGTTTGATGAATGGACCAATGAGGCATCCCTTGCTTAGCTCGGCCTGAATCAGCTGCGACACCACCTTGGGGTTGGTTAAGGCAGACTGCAAGTTCCTACATTCAAACAAAGCCTGGGGAATGGCGACCTGTCCTGTGTGAAACCCTGATGAACATCCACCAATTACAAATTTGACCCATGCTATGTCTGGATGACCCGACAGGTGATGCGCAAGCATATCAATATTTACAACGCTTAGTCATGCGGGGTTGTGCCCTTTCTGTGGGCAAGCGATGCGGGGGTGTACCCTGAAGCAATTAGCGCAAAGATGCAATAGGCGGCACTGATTGTAGAAGCAGCTCCCTGCATTGAAATTGTTGCAGATCTGCGACTTCCCCAAATATCTGATGGGCCGACCTAACTTGTCCACCCCCGTGGCTGTTTTGGACTGAAATGCATCCGGGGAGTTTTTGGGGATAGGAAAGTCAAGTCGCGCGCTGGCATTGGTGCACCATTCTTCTGAATGGGAATAAGACCCACAATTGACACATGCCGGCGATTTCAGCCCGGCGAAGTGTCGACAGAACAGCTCAGTGTCCACGACTGCCCAATCTACAGTATGCTGGAACTAGGTAAGTAAAGCGGACGCTTTGGCGGAGAACGAGCGATGATATTCATAAAAGGCGGTGCCCCCGTACTTGTGACCAAGGTCCACCACCTTATAGAGGTACAGATCTAACTCTTCTCTGCGTGTTAGGGATACTGAGCATATGACGTCTCTATATAAGCTGAAAGCTAGAACGAATTCGGTGACACTGAGCTTCCTGTTCAATCGGTTGTCTCTAGATTTCAATATGACCGACACTTCGCCGCATGCGATCGTTTTGTTGTCTGGTACTTCGTGGGTGGCTATTAGTAATGAGGCTAAGTTAATGTCCTTACCCTCAAGAATGTCTTTCCTCAGATTAGCAGGAATGAAGTGAGATGGGGATATGCTGGGGAAATTGGGCGGGGTATGGATGCCCGTGCCGGCGGAAGTAGATGGAACCACCGGACCCTGACTGTCATCAGTGGGATTGGATGCCCTGCTTTCAACGACCTCAAGTCTGGCCTGAAAGCTGGACATGGACGAGGCCATGTTAGGCTACTTTCACACTAGCGTTCGGCTAGCGTTCGATCGGATCCGTTCTGAACGGATCCGATCATAATAATGCAGACGGAGGCTCCGTTCAGTACGGATCCGTCTGCATTATTTTAGCAAAAAAAAGCTAAGTGTGAAAATAGCCTGGGACGGATCCGTCCAGACTTTCAATGTAAAGTCAATGGGGGACGGATCCGCTTGAAGATTGAGCCACATTGTGGCATCTTCAAACGGATCCGTCCCCATTGACTTACATTGTAAGTCTGGACGGATCCGCACGGATCCGCACGCCTCCGCACGGCCAGGCGGACACCCGAACGCTGCAAGCAGCGTTCAGCTGTCCGCCTGTCCGTGCGGAGGCGAGCGGAGCGGAGGCTGAACGCCGCCAGACTGATGCAGTCTGAGCGGATCCGCATCCATTCAGACTGCATCAGGGCTGGACGGCTGCGTTCGGGTCCGCTCGTGAGCCCCTTCAAACGGAGCTCACGAGCGGACCGACGAACGCTAGTGTGAAAGCAGCCTTATTGATGGCTGCGTGCAGCTGACTGATAGAAGTTTGTATGGTGTTCATGGTGACCACGTCTTGGCTGGGGCCCGAATCCGCCTGGAGGAGACGAAACAGTTCGGCCTTCCTGGCCGATGCGGGAAAAGGGATGCCTCTTCGCCGGAGTTCTGCTGACAGTTTTGGAATGGTCCAGGATCTGAGGGAATGGGAGTGACAGTAGGTCGAGACTTCTCTGGGAATCGAGCGTGCCTTGGCTCCTTTGATCCTGTGATGGTTCCATCTAAAACATTGTGAGACATGAAGGCCCTGTTGCCCGAATGTGGCCCTCATGCATGCACTAGTGCGCCCGGAAACTAATCACCTGTGAAGTTCTACCAATTGTGCGCCCGTACTAGGTGGTGACATGGAATGCAATGCGTGCACCTTTGCCCTGGAACATAGTGAGTGGGGTGACCCAGGTATCAACTGAAATGGATGCGACGTGACATGAATTGATGCATGAACTGATGGTATGGCGTTTTATTTTATTTTATGCGCCTGTAGTCGTGACAGGACTTAAGCTGAGTCCTTGGACGTGAAGGACCGTGTTTGCCTGTGGACGTGACAGCACTTAAATCGTGTCCTGAGTGCGTGAAGGACTACTGGTGCCTGAAGACGTGACAGGGCTTGACTTTCGGATCCGAAGGCGTGATGGATCTGCGCGCGTAGCGTACTTAGGTACCATGTGATGACAGACGGAGATATCAGCCTGCTAAGTGATGGTGATGCAGAACTTGCGCCCCTGCAAAGATGGGGCACCGATGGTTGGTATGGAATACCTGAAGCTGTGCTGCCCCCCTATGGAAATGACCCCTATGTGAAACTATCATGCAGCAGGGTAATGTCACCATCGCCGTAAAGACATAATGGAGCGGTGTATACAGATATATTATAGAGCTGCATATGCAAATATATAGTCTAATATTCTAGATGTACTGAATCATAATTGTGATCGATACATAAATATATAAATGTACAGTTAATCCATTGTACAGTAGTTTATTATTTTTTTTATTTTTTTTTAACCCCTCCAGCCCTTTTTTTTAACCCCTCCAGCCCCTCCTTGCCCGTGTGATAGGGGCCTTAGATCCTATTGTAGCCATACTGAGAGTGGGAAAGTTATTAGAGAATGTCCCAATTTCAAGTAAGACCTCTTTCACACTTGCGTTGTCCGGATCCGGCGTGTACTCCACTTGCCGGAATTACACGCCGGATCCGGAAAAACGCAAGTGTACTGAAAGCATTTGAAGACGGATCCGTCTTCAAAATGCTTTCAGTGTTACTATGGCAGCCAGGACGCTATTAAAGTCCTGGTTGCCATAGTAGTAGTGGGGAGCGGGGGAGCGGTATACTTACAGTCCGTGCGGCTCCCGGGGCGCTCCAGAATGACGTCAGAGCGCCCCATGCGCATGGATGACGTGCCATGCAATCACGTCATCCATGCGCGTGGGGCGCCCTGACGTCACTCTGGAGCGCCCCGGGAGCCCCGACGGCGGAGCTCTATGCCGGAAGACAATAACGCAGGTGTGAAAGAGCCCTTATAAGAGAGTTTGCTTCAAGTAGGTCAGATACACAATCAATATTATTGCATTCATCAGTTTTTTTTATCCTTTAAGTGTATATTGTTTTGTATCTTGATGCAGTTTTCCATATTTATTTTTATTTATTTGTTTTTCTCTGAAGTAGTGGATACAGAGTATTTATTAGCTATGTTCCTATAGTGGCTGGATACAGTATTTATATTATATATATAAATTTACATATAGTATAATTAGTGTAATATTGTTTATTATTTATTCCATGATCCATATGAGGTATGGTGATTTAGATATAATGTATTGTACAGTAAAATGGACATATATAGATAACCTCTGAATAAAAAAATAATTATACAATATTACACTAATTATACTATATGCAAATGTATATATAATATAAATATATAAAATATATTTATATATAATAAATCAATATAGCAGCTAAAATAATGACCAGCAATAAAATATAGCAATGAATAAAAAATAGCAATACATTTAAAATAGTGATAGATCCAGGAGCATACACAAACAAATAAATTAATATCCCATAAATATCATAGTTTATGTAGCAGCACCTGAGTTAGATAGTGTTCCAAATCACAGAGGGGAATAAGACAAGTTCAGTTCACTTCCATATTCTTATATAATTGTAGCAGCATAGAATAGAGAATATATGTATCAAAGTTCACAGCAATTTGTTGCAGTATTAGGTGTCAGTAGTTGGTAAGTAACTATCAATGTCAGCGCTTCGATCTTTTAATGGAATTTGCCGAATAACAGAGACAGCAGGCAGTTAGTGAAGGACCTACAGTATTTATTGGATATTAATTTATTTGTTTGTGTATGCTCCTGGATCTATCACTATTTTATATGTATTGCTATTTTTTATTCTTTGCTCTCCAGGGCACAGGATTCCTGCTGGAGACCCTTTCCCTGCTTGAGACACTGTATAGCGCACGGGAACTAACTAGCTGACTGTAGTTCCATGCGCCATCTGGTGTTCACAAACCAACATTGCAGCCTGAATTTTCTCAATGGCTTTTTACGCGATTCGGGTTTGCTAATTAAATTGGAAATTACTTTGCGCTGCAGCTATTCTGAAGGGAGCGCTAACAATGCTATATCTGTAGGTGTATGTGTGTAAAAATCAAGAGAAGACTTCACCAGAGTGAATACAAAGGGTTCACCACAAGATGTAAACCATTGGTGAGCCTCAAAAACAGGAAGGCCAGATTAGAGTTTGCCAAACGACATCTAAAAAAGCCTTCACAGTTCTGGAACAACATCCTATGGACAGATGAAACCAAAATCAACTTGTACCAGAGTGATGGGAAGAGAATTATATGGATAACGAAAGGGACTGCTCATGATACTAAGCATACCACCTCATCAGTGAAGCATGGTGGTGGTAGTGTCATGGCGTGGGCAAGTATGGCTGCTAATGGAACTGGTTCTCTTGTATTTATTGATGATGTGACTTCTGACAAAAGCAGCAGGATGAATTCTGAAGTGTTTCAGGCAATATTATCTGCTCATATTCAGCCAAATGCTTCAGAACTCATTGGACGGCGCTTCACAGTGCAGATGGACAATGACCCAAAGCATACTGCAAAAGCAACCAAAGAGTTTTTTAAGGGAAAGAAGTGGAATGTTATGCAATGGCCAAGTCAATGACCTGACCTGAATCCGATTGAGCATGCATTTCACTTGCTGAAGACAAAACTGAAGGGAAAATGCCCCAAGAACAAGCAGGAACTGAAGACAGTTGCAGTAGAGGCCTGGCAGAGCATCACCGGGGATGAAACCCAGCGTCTGGTGATGTCTATGCGTTACAGACTTCAGGCTGTAATTGACTGCAAAGGATTGGCAACCAAGTATTTAAAAGTGAAAGTTTGATTTATGATTATTATTCTGTCCTATTACTTTTGGTCCCTTAACAAGTGGGAGGCACATATGCAAACTGTTGTAATTCCTGCACCGTTCACCTGATCTGGATGTAAATACCCTCAAATTAAAGCTGACAGTCTGTAGTTAAAGCACATCTTGTTCGTTTCATTTCAAATCCATTGTGGTGGTGTATAGAGCCAAAAATGTTAGAATTGTGTCGATGTCCCAATATTTATGGACCTAACTGTAGACCTATTATAATAAAACTGCTATTTGTTTACATTACATTCCACCTGTCACATAGAACATGGTGTTTGGACTGCAGCAGGTTGTTATAGAGCAGGAGGAGCGGAGCAGATTTATATATAGTTTTCTGTGACGATTCAGTATAACTTGTATAACCTCCTCCTCATAGAGGGAAGGCTGTCAGTCACTGATAGGACCTCCTCCTCATAGAGGGAAGGCTGTCAGTCACTGATAGGACCTCCTCCTCATAGAGGGAAGGCTGTCAGTCACTGATAGGACCTCCTCCTTATAGAGGGAAGGCTGTCAGTCCCTGATAGGACCTCCTCCTCATAGAGAGAAGGCTGTCAGTCCATGATAGGAGCTCTTCCTTATAGAGGGAAGGCTGTCAGTCACCGATAGGACCTCCTCCTCATAGAGGGAAGGCTGTCAGTCACTGATAGGACCTCCTCCTCATAGAGAGAAGGCTGTCAGTCACTGATAGGACCTCCTCCTCATAGAGGGAAGGATGTCAGTCACTAATAGGACCTCCCCCTCATAGAGAGAAGGCTGTCAGTCACTGATAGGACCTCCTCCTCATAGAGGGAAGGCTGTCAGTCACTGATAGGACCTCCTCCTCATAGAGAGAAGGCTGTCAGTCACTGATAGGACCTCCTCCTCATAGAGGGAAGGCTGTCAGTCACTGATAGGACCTCCTCCTCATAGAGGGAAGGCTGTCAGTCACTGATAGGACCTCCTCCTCATAGAGAGAAGGCTGTCAGTCACTGATAGGACCTCCTCCTCATAGAGAGAAGGCTGTCAGTCACGGATAGGACCTCCTCCTTATAGAGGGAAGGATGTTAGTCACTGATAGGACCTCCTCCTCATAGAGAGAAGGCTGTCAGTCACTGATAGGACCTCCTCCTCATAGAGGGAAGGATGTCAGTCACTGATAGGACCTCCTCCTCATAGAGGGAAGGCTGTCAGTCCCTGTTAGGACCTCCTCCTCACAGAGGGAATGCTGTCAGTCCCTGATAGGACCTACTCCTCATAGAGGGAAGGCTGTCAGTCACTGATAGGACCTCCTCCTCATAGAGGGAAGGCTGTCAGTCACTGATAGGACCTCCTCCTCATAGAGGAAAGGCAGTCAGTCACTGATAGGACCTCCTCCTCATAGAGGGAAGGCTGTCAGTCCCTGATAGGACCTCCTCCTCATAGAGAGAAGGCTGTCAGTCCATGATAGGAGCTCTTCCTTATAGAGGGAAGGCTGTCAGTCACCGATAGGACCTCCTCCTCATAGAGGGAAGGCTGTCAGTCACTGATAGGACCTCCTCCTCATAGAGAGAAGGCTGTCAGTCACTGATAGGACCTCCTCCTCATAGAGGGAAGGATGTCAGTCACTGATAGGACCTCCTCCTCATAGAGAGAAGGCTGTCAGTCACTGATAGGACCTCCTCCTCCTCATAGAGGGAAGGCTGTCAGTCACTGATAGGACCTCCTCCTCATAGAGAGAAGGCTGTCAGTCACTGATAGGACCTCCTCCTCATAGAGGGAAGGCTGTCAGTCACTGATAGGACCTCCTCCTCATAGAGGGAAGGCTGTCAGTCACTGATAGGACCTCCTCCTCATAGAGAGAAGGCTGTCAGTCACTGATAGGACCTACTCCTCATAGAGGGAAGGCTGTCAGTCACTGATAGGACCTCCTCCTCATAGACGGAAGGCTTTCAGTCACTGATAGGACCTCCTCCTCCTCATAGAGGAAAGGCTCAGTCACTGATAGGACCTCCTCCTTATAGAGGGAAGGCTGTCCGTCACTGATAGGATCTCCTCCTCATAGACGGAAGGCTTTCAGTCATTGATAAGACCTCCTCCTCCTCATAGAGGAAAGGCTCAGTCACTGATAGGACCACCTTATAATGGAAAGAAAACTGTTAATCACTAATAGAACCAACTCCTTGACTTCACAGCCCAGAATGACCATGATTTTAAAGCGACCCTGTCAGTGTGGCAGGCGCAGCACTATGAAGTGCCTTTTGCGCTGTAGCATTAGAAGAATTATGATATCTCTGACTTTTAGTCTAACCAGACTGTCTATTGCTCTGTAATTCTACTAAGGCCATTCTATAAAAACAGTAGGTTTAAAGAGCACACCAAAGGCTTGAAATAACTTCTTTATTAACTTCAACTTTTCTTCATATATAACACTGCCGCCTCCGCAGCAGATAGTCCATGTAGAAAACACGTGTTGCATAAAGTATCACAACTGGTGGTATGCATAAGACGGTGGTTCAACTGTTCAATCTTGTCATTCAACATAAAATGGTAGATATATTTCTCTTGAGTATCTGTACTCTCACTTTAAGTTATTTAAGCACTTTATGATCTCTCTGAGGGGTATATCTGAGGTCTAACCAATAGTTCACTTGCTCTACTTGATTTGCAGTTTGCTCTATACAATTACTTATGATCTGGTATGAGCAGTTCGCATTTGTATGCAATTTGTTTGGATTGTATAATTGTATGGCTCAGTAGTTCGTTTGTATGCATTGTGAACTTTGTAGTTTGCAATTGGAGGAACTGTAAGTAAACACACATATAACTGGTTCAGTATACAGTTTACTATAATCACTATATTAACAGTAGGAACATTATATAACTGTTTTAACCACGTCAACCCCGCTAGCTGAAACCCCCTTAATGACCAGGCCACTTTTTACAATTCTGCACTACACTAATTTCACCGTTTATTGCTCGGTCATGCAACTTACCACCCAAATGAATTTTACCTCCTTTTCTTCTCACTAATAGAGCTTTCATTTGGTGGTATTTCATTGCTGCTGACATTTTTACTTTTTTTGTTATTAATCGAAATTTAACGATTTTTTTGAAAAAAAATGACATTTTTCACTTTCAGCTGTAAAATTTTGCAAAAAAAAATGACATCCATATATAAATTTTTCGCTAAATTTATTGTTCTACATGTCTTTGATAAAAAAAATGTTTGGGAAAAAAAATGGTTTGGGTAAAAGTTATAGCGTTTACAAACTATGGTACAAAAATGTGAATTTCCGCTTTTTGAAGCAGCTCTGACTTTCTGAGCACCTGTCATGTTTCCTGAGGTTCTACAATGCCCAGACAGTAGAAAAACCCCACAAATGACCCCATTTCGGAAAGTAGACACCCTAAGGTATTCGCTGATGGGCATAGTGAGTTCATAGAACTTTTTATTTTTTGTCACAAGTTAGCGGAAAATTATGATTTATTTTTATTTTATTTTTTTCTTACAAAGTCTCATATTCCACTAACTTGCGACAAAAAAAAAAATAATTCTAGGAACTCGCCATGCCCCTCACGGAATACCTTGGGTTGTCTTCTTTCCAAAATGGGGTCACTTGTGGGGTAGTTATACTGCCCTGGCAATTTAGGGGCCCAAATGTGTGAGAAGTACTTTGCAATCAAAATGTGTAACAAATGGCCTGCGAAATCCGAAAGGTGCACTTTGGAATATGCGCCCCTTTGCCCACCTTGGCTGCAAAAAAGTGTCACACATCTGGTATCGCCGTACTCATGAGAAGTTGGGGAATGTGTTTTGGGGTGTCATTTTACATATACCCATGCTGGGTGAGAGAAATATCTTGGCAAAAGATAACTTTTCCAATTTTTTTATACAAAGTTGGCATTTGACCAAGATATTTTTCTCACCCAGAATGGGTATATGTAAAATGACACCCCAAAACACATTCCCCAACTTCTCCTGAGTACAGCGATACCAGATGTGTGACACTTTTTTGCAGCCAAGATGGGCAAAAGGGCACATATTCCAAAGAGCACCTTTCGGATTTCGCAGGCCATTTTTTACACATTTTGATTGCAAACTACTTCTCACACATATGGGCCCCTAAATTGCCAGGGCAGTATAACTACCCCACAAGTGACCCCATTTTGGAAAGAAGACACCCCAAGGTATTCCGTGAGGGGCACGGCGAGTTCCTAGAATTTTTTATTTTTTGTCACAAGTTAGCGGAAAATGATGATTTTTTATTTTTTTTATTTTTTCCTTACAAAGTCTCATATTCCACTAACTTGCGACAAAAAATAAAAAATTCTAGGAACTCGCCATGCCCCTCACGGAATACCTTGGGGTGTCTTCTTTCCAAAATGGGGTCACTTGTGGCGTAGTTATACTGCCCTGGCAATTTAGGGGCCCATATGTGTGAGAAGTAGTTTGCAATCAAAATCTGTAAAAAATGGCCGGTGAAATCCGAAAGGTGCACTTTGGAATGTGGGTCCCTTTGCCCACCTAGGCTGCAAAAAAGTGTCACACATCTGGTATTTACGTACTCAGGAGAAGTTGGGGAATGTGTTTTGGGGTGTCATTTTACATATAACCATGCTGGGTGAGAGAAATATCTTGGCAAAAGACAACTTTTCCAATTTTTTTATACAAAGTTGGCATTTGACCAAGATATTTATCTCACCCAGCATGGGTATATGTAAAATGACACCCCAAATCACATTCCCCAACTTCTCCTGAGTACGGCGATACCAGATGTGTGACACTTTTTTGCAGCCAAGGTGGGCAAAGGGGCACATATTCCAAAGTGCACCTTTCGGATTTCGCAGGCCATTTTTTACTCATTTTGATTGCAAGGTACTTCTCACACATTTGGGCCCCTAAATTGCCAGGGCAGTATAACTACCCCACAAGTGACCCCATTTTGGAAAGAAGACACTTTAACTTTTTGAATTAAACATTAACCTTTTTGCTTACTGGTGTTTTTTTTTTGTTTTTTTTTTATTACCTTTATAGAACAAACCTCTCCTTCCCCATGGGTCAATGTGCAAAGCGCAAATCGCCCAAAGATGTGGCAAAGTACATTATGCACTTTGTCCCAGGTGAAAGGAGAGGTTTGCAGCAGCTGTGTGTGAATGGGCCTTAATAGCCCTGTGTGCCTGTCCTGTGAGATGTGATCCCTATGCTAAGTGTACCTGTGTGTGGTACTTCCGGAAACACTCTCCAAAGCATAGGGCAGGGTGGTCAGGACAGTCAGGACAGAAATAGCGGGTGTCACGCCTTATTCCACTCCTGCTACAGACACAACATTTTTTTCGGGGTGGCGGTCGGTTTGAGGTACCAGCAACGACACTGGGGAAATGTCGCTCGTGTAGACGGCTAACTACACTGGTGGATGGGGCCACGGAACCTCCTGGGTACAGGAGGTACGCGATGATCTCTTCCTGAAATTTGAGGAAGGATCCAGTTCTCCCAGCCTTACTGTAGAGAACAAAACTATTATACAGAGCCAATTTAATTAAATATACATACACCTTCTTATACCAGCATCTGGTTCTGCGGGACACTAAATACGGAGCCAACATCTGGTCATTGAAGTCCACCCCTCCCATGTGAAGGTTATAGTCGTGGACTGAGAGGGGCTTTTCAATGACACGGGTTGCTCGCTCAATTTGTATTGTCGTGTCTGCGTGAATGGAGGAGAGCATGTAAACGTCACGCTTGTCTCTCCATTTCACCGCGAGCAGTTCTTCGTTACACAATGCAGCCCTCTGCCCCCTTGCAAGACGGGTGGTAACGAGCCGTTGGGCGCCAATCCGTTCTAGAAACAAATGCCTAAAGAGGGCCACACTTTTGTAGAAATTGTCCACATAAAGAGGGTACCCCTTGCCAAATAAGGGTGACACCAAGTCCCAGACTGTCTTCCCACTGCTCCCCAGGTAGTCAGGGCAACCGACCGGCTCCAGGGTCTGATCTTTTCCTTCATAGACACGAAATTTGTGGGTATAGCCTGTGGCCCTTTCACAGAGCTTATACAATTTGACCCCATACCGGGCGCGCTTGCTTGGGATGTATTGTTTGAAGCCAAGGCGCCCGGTAAAATGTATTAGGGACTCGTCTACGCAGATGTTTTGCTCAGGGGTATACAAATCTGCAAATTTCTGGTTGAAATGGTCTATGAAGGGCCGAATTTTGTGGAGCCGGTCAAAAGCTGGGTGGCCTCTGGGACGGGAGGTGGTGTTGTCGCTAAAGTGCAGGAAACACAGGATGGTCTCAAATCGTGTCCTGGACATAGCAGCAGAGAACATGGGCATGTGATGAATTGGGTTCGTGGACCAATATGACCGCAATTCATGCTTTTTAGTTAGACCCATGTTGAGGAGAAGGCCCAGAAAAAATTTAAATTCGGAAACTTGGACTAGTTTCCACCGGAAAGACTGGGCATAAGAGCTTCCCGGGTTAGCGGATATAAATTGTGTGGCATACCGATTTGTTTCGGCCACGACTAAGTCCAAGAGCTCCGCAGTCAAGAACAGCTAAAAAAATCCCAGGGCCGAACCGATCTGAGCTGTCTCAACCCGAACTCCAGACTGGGCGGTGAATGGGGGAACTACAGGTGCGGCTGAAGTTGGGGACTGCCAATTAGGGTTTGCCAGCACCTCAGGGATTCTAGGGGCTCTACGGGCACGTCTTTGCGGTGGCTGCGACGGGGTCACTACTGCTCGTGCCACCGTACCAGCATCAACTGCCCTTCTGGTGCTCGCTACTTCACCAGGTTGTACGGCAGTGCTGGTACTAGGTCCAGGAAGGGCTGCGCTGCTGGTGTATGCCTCACCACGTAATCCGACAGCACCAGCCCCACTCTGCTGCTCTTGAAGCGGATCCTGCGCAACCTGCGGTCTAGCGACACAGGGCCGGGTACGCCTGGTGCTATCAGGGACCTCAGCCTCCTCGTCCGAACTTTGGGTCAAAGAGCCACTGCTTTCTACAGGTTCGTATTCTGACCCGCTAGATTCGTCAGATGAGGGTTCCCATTCCTCATCCGACTGGGTCAGAAGCCTGTAGGCCTCTTCAGAAGAATACCCCCTGTTTGACATTTGGGCAACTAAATTTAGGGGGTATTCCCTGAGACTACCCAAGAAAAAAAAGCAAGCCTGTCTTACAAAGGGGAGGCTAGCGAAGTACCGGAGGCCGCTGCGGTTGATAAAAAATATCAAAACAGATTTTTTTTATCGCCGCAGCACGTGTAAAGTGAATGTGCAGTGATCAAAAAAATATATATTTTTTGTCACTGCGGTGGGGCGGGCGTGGGTGAACGCACGTGTGGGCGACCGATCAGGCCTGATCGGGCAAACACTGCATTTTGGGTGGAAGGTGAACTAAAGTGACACTAATACTATTATAGATCTGACCGTGATCAGTTTTGATCACTTACAGATACTATAAAAGTACAAATGCTGATTAGCGATACGCTAATCAGCGAATAAGTGACTGCGGTGCGGTGGGCTGGGCGCTAACCGATCGCTAAACTACCTAACCAAGGGGCCTAAACTATCCTAAAACCTATCAGTCAATACCAGTGAAAAAAAAAAAGTGTCAGTTTGCACTGATCACTTTTTTACTTTTCACTAGTGATTGACAGGGGCAAGAAGGGGTGATCAAGGGGTTAATTGGGGTGCTGGGAGGTGATCTGGGGGCTAAGTGTGGTGTTGGTGGGTACTCACAGTGATGTGTGCTCCTCTGCTGGAACCAACCGACCAAAAGAAGGAGCAGAGGAGCACAGCAGCCATATAACCACATCATATTTACTAATATGATGTGTTTTCTGGCTGCTGATTCGTTTTTTTGAAAATCAGCAACCTGCCAGCCACGATCATTGGCTGGCAGGTTGATGACGAACTTGTCTTTTAAATTTTGCTGGCCCGCGATGCGCATGCGCGGGCCGGCTTTCCCCGAAATCTCGCGTCTCGCGAGAGGACGCACTGGCGCGTCCACCCAGAGAAACAGGACCGCCGCAAAGACGCAATCCTGCGTACGGCGGTCCTGAGGTGGTTAAATACCTTTTTTGCCCTTTCTACTACCATAAAACACAACTCTTAGTGGAGTGAATGTCTGTTCAGCTCCTCTCTCTTGCTATGTGTGAGGCTGGCTGTGATTGGTCAAGACTCCTGCCCAGCAGCAACAGTTTAACTCTATGCTTTCTGTTTTTGCTGTGTCATTGAGCTTACCTTACATTATATAATTAATCTTAAAGGCATATTATCTTTTCTGCTTCTGTGAACACAATATATAACAGTTATATGACATCCAAACATTTAGTCACTGTAAATAACTCTTTTGTCTTTAACACACAAACATAGGAACTGTATTAAGGTTATTGGCAGGTTTAGCTGTATAAACATATAAGCTATATTGGCAACCTAGGACAGGTCTTAGCTGGCCAGCTACAGTCAGCATGATTAACCCTCCAAAAGTCTGCACTTATGCTATAGCTCTGCTGCTGCTTGCTGACCAGTGCAGGTGCTGGTGACATAATTTAAGTAGAGGCGTCCCTGGCTACAGAGACAGGAGGATCGCTTCTGGGTTAAATGAGGTTATCGACTCCTGTGCATACTGCTGAAATGCTCGATAAGCAGCAGCCCAGCTGTAGTACAGGCGCAGACATTTGGAGGTAGTACTCAGGTGCAGAAGACAGGGAAAGATAAGGTGTCTTGCTTTATCAATGAAATGTCAGGGTGCAGTGTTCAGTGCACCAGGGGTGCTTATATGTCACCACCAGATCTTTGAGAAGTTCCGTTAGACGTTCTTCAGTACCTTCTGCATGATCTTCTTTTGTTTTGCTTTCGTTTTGACATCTCTCCTCCCTCTCCCAGCTGTCATCTATTAGCAGTGATTGCCTCCCTATATATCTCCTCCCCATAATCACCTTGCGGTTTATACAACTTCAGATCTTCAGCAGTAAGGGAGAGAGCTAGGGCTGTTACAGGGCTTACCCTTTTGTTCCTTAGTTTTGGATCAAGTCAGTCAGATCTTCATTTGTGTCTTCTAGTTTTCTGTAACACCATCCGTGACATTATAACGCTACAGCACACCCCTAGGTGTTCCATCTAAGTAATTTGCATATTTATAAAAGTAATGATTTCTATGCATTATTAATACCTAAAAAAATATTTTTTGCATTAGAATGATCAACCCTACCAGGCACTATGGTTTAGTAGGGTTGATCATGCTGACAGTGTTGATTTTAATAAAGTACAAGTTTCACTGGGTCTTTTCCCATAAACTATATACAAATCTCAGTTCCTCCTGCTCTATGACATGCTGCCTGCAATTCATGCAAATTACACCGTACAGCACCACCACACCTAATATTCTAGTTAGTAACATGCAGTGGTGGCCCGGGTGGAAGGTGAGAATATGTGTGTGATGGTGGTACTAGTACTCACGGTGGCTATAGTCCTCCCTGGTACTCATTAGACCATGCACAGTGAATAGAGCACCCTTTGTCCCCCTCGTGGCAAACCCTGGTTTGGGGTCTCCCTGGTTTGTGGTGCCCTTGGTGTTGTGTAAAGTTATTATCCAGATTTATCATCCAGTGTCAGTCTGTGTGATAAATCTGGAGCAGTGTCAGACGGTCTGGTCTTAGTTTACACTGTCTTACTTTCAGACACTATTAGTAAATCCACTCCAGTGTGTCTAGAAAAGTAATGTGGCCAAGAGGAGCTGGAAAATTCAGCAATGTACAGATACAGTATCTGCTATTTCTTCATCGAGATATTTAGTTCTGTTTCATCTTCTTATCTTCACCTTTTTTTTTCCTATTCTATAGAATTCCAGATCCGTCACAAGAAACATTTACATGAAAGAACTGAGAAACTTCTAGAGAAAAAACCTCCAAGATGTAACCAGCGAGAGGAGAGTTTTCCATTCTGTACACGTTATGTCAACCTCCCCATTGTCTCCACTGATCACTTCAGACGACGATCTGAGAATGAGCTAATAGAGACCGGGGTAAAACATGAGGAATACTTAAAGAGAAAACACAATGAATTACTACGCATTTCCCCCAACAAACTGTTCCGCTGGCATCACCGATCCGAACAATTGCCACGTATGGTAATGGTGAGCGGAGTGCCTGGTGTAGGAAAGACCACACTGATGCAGAAAGTTGTCTATGACTGGGTGAAGGGGGATCTCTATCAAAGATTCTCCTTTGTCTTTTTCTTCAAATTCCGAGAACTCAACAGACTGGATAAAGTTAGTCTGGACACTCTAATCCTTCATCAGTACCCATATCTGGAGGAGCAGCTTAGTAACATCTTACAGGAACCTGAAAAACTTCTCTTTATATTTGATGGTTTAGATGAAAGTCTTCATAACCTGGATTTCTCATTATGTCACTCGTGCTCTAATCCTACACAGCCCGAAACTTGTGGTCAGATTGTGGATAGTTTGGTGAGAAAGTATCTTCTTGATGGTTGTTCTGTCCTAATGACCAGTCGTCCAACCAGACTGGCATCAATTGATTGTAGCGTTTTCCAGAGAATAGTAGAAATCACTGGGTTTTTACCGGAAGAACGACAGATGTACTTTCAAAACTTCTTCCCCGACCCTGAACTGGCAGAAAAGGCTTTTAATTATGTGAAGCAGAATGACACCCTGTACACGTTCTGTTACCTCCCGTCCTACTGCTGGATCATTTGTACAGTATTGTCCAGGAGCTTCCAGCCAACAAGTAGTCTTCATCCAGTGTCATTATTACCCAAAACCGTCACCCAGCTCTTTGCGATATTTGTCGCCAACATCCTGTCCAATCACTGCCTGGACAAAAGTGACGCTCAGAAGATCCTGCAGTCCATCGGATGGATGGCAGAACATGGAGTCATGAATCAAAGGATTATCTTTGAGGAACGAGATCTGGACTGTTTCCATGTATGCAATAAGTCAAAGCTCTTAGCAAGTTTTCTGATGGAATCAGAGGAACCTGTGTCCTATTCCTTCTTACATCTCACTGTTCAGGAATTCTTTTCTGCCTTGGTACATTATTTGGATTATTCTCCTGAGAAGTTACAGAAATCACTCAAAGATGCCAAATCCTATCCTGATGGACGAGGTGAGATGTTCCTCCGTTTCCTGTGTGGTCTATCAGATGGCTCCACCAGGTCAATGCTAACTGGATACCTGGACAGACAAGCAACTCAGACATCTATAGATGTCATCACTTGGCTAAAGAACTTCATTCTAGTAGAAAAGAGGCCAATGGAAAGTAAGGACAACAAGCGGCAACTTCTCAGTACATTTTTCTATCTGTATGAATCCCGGAATAAGGCTCTGGTGCTGGAATCACTACAATCACACAGATGTCTTGACTTTTCTGATGTTCACATGTCGGCTCTAGACTGCACAGTGTTATCGTTTATTCTGGACACATGCACAAATATAGAAGAACTCGATCTATATGGATGTTCCTTAGACAATGAAGGATTAGAAAGACTTGCACCAGGATTACATAATCTGCAGACTCTGAGGTAAAATACTAATTATATTTCATCTTTCTGTGGTATTCAGGTTCTGGCAGATTTATTGTATGTTTTAGAGATTAGCAAACCGATTTTTTACGAGCTTTGCAAAATTTTGGCTGACAGGCCAACCTGAACTTTTTCAGGTTTGTTTCGGACAAATCCATTAAAACAGCACATAGCGCCATTTTATTGCACATGTCAGCGGGAAAAATCACTAGGGAGGAAGAAGAGGTCTCACATGACCTTGATAGGAAGAGGGGGGGAAGGTTTGCCCTGATTGGCTCCCAGGCCAACAGACAACCTACATGAGCCAATCAGTGCTGCATCAGGCAGGGAGATGCCCTAGCAGAACGAGCAGAAAGTCACTGTGTGTGGGGCTGTGAATGAGGGTGGTTGGGTGTCAGTGTCTGCCAGGAAAATGGGAGTCAGGGACAGTGAAAAGTCACAATCAAGCTTGTATTGTACTGCCAAGGACAGATATGGGATGGGATAGAATTACAAAGAAGAAGAATTGTGTGTGTAGAAATGGGACAGGCAGGGAAAGCTGTCAGCCAGGGAGTGAGCAGTGAGGAGCTGAGGCTTGCTGTGCCTCCTAGCAGAACTGCAGCTGCTGGAAACCTCAAAGCAGCTACCGGCAAGGACCTTTCATGTTTTCCTCATTTTAACAAAAAATACATGGGGGGGGTGAAATAAGCACAAAACTGTACAACACGTGTTTTACCATCAATGTAGCATTTTAAATTTGAGTCAAAACACCTGAAATAATAATCCAAACTTAGTGTCGGGGCATCTACATATAGTTAATTTATTTTTTAAGTTTTTAAAGTTTTAAAAGGTTGCAGGGTAGCACCCAAAATTATCTTTGAGTGATAACGTGATATTTGGCCTAAATCCATGTATTTCCATCTCCACACAATTAAAGTTCATATTTTTTTGAGTTGTTGAAACCAGCATTTTCATGTCTTATAATACGCAGGATAGCGGAAGATAATACCAGTGAGTAATGCCCTGACATACTAGGCCAAAATCCGTGCTGTTAAAGGGGTTATCCAATATCATAAACTGCCCCGCCCATGTGCCGGGCCCTTCACATTGACTATACTTACCCTGCTCCCTGCACGGCTCCTGGTCTCTGAACCGCCGCTGCTGCTTCTCCCCGTGCGGTGTTGAAAACATCCGGTGTCGGGGGGAGCAGCCAATGGCAGGCGGGGACGGGGGGAGCCTCCCTAGTATCGCGATTGACGCTAGGGAGGCTCGTCCCCATCTGCCATTGGCTGCCCCCCCCCCCGACACTGAATGTTTTCATCGGCACATGGGGAGAAGCCGCAGCGGCAGTGCGGGGAGCGCGGACCCGGGTAAGTATATTCCCTGTGAGGGGCCCAGCGCATGGGGAGGCAATTTATGATATTGGATAACCCCTTTATAATCTTCAGTCACTCAAAGTGTTGGCATGGTGGAGAGAGCTGAATAATTGCTTAGTAGTTTGCCAACTTTAGTTTTAGGCTACTTTCACATCTGCATTTTTAAGTCAGGTTTTGAGAGACGGCAGAACCTGAATTTGGCTTCTTTAATACCTACATTTACATTTTCCGGTATTGAGATAAAAAATGTATCAGTCTTATCCTAATGCATTCTGAATAGAAAGCAATCCGTTCACGATGCATCAGGATGTCTTCAGTTCAGTCCTTTTACAGCATTTGGATGGAGAAAAAAAAGCAGCATGCGTGATTGGTCATTCGGGGTACCATACTTTAGGAGTGCACATCATGCTCCTAGGCATGATGTGCACCGTTAAATTATGGTACCCCGAATGACCAATCACAGAGTGGCCAAACCCCGCCCCCTTCCCTTCATCCCTCCCCTCCCTCCCTCCCTCGGCTCCTGGCATGATGTGCACCGTTAAATTATGGTACCCCGAATGACCAATCACAGAGCGGCCAAACCCCGCCCCCCTCCCTGCATCCCTCCCCTCCCTCCCTCGGCTCCTGGCAAGATGTGCACTGTTAAATTATGGTACCCTGAATGAGCAATCACAGAGCGGCCAAACCCCTCCCTGCGTCCCTCCCTCAGGTCCTATAAACCAAAAGTTTACATTGCGGCCAAACCTATTCACGCATGCGCGGTGGGCCGTAAATCCAAGTTTCCCTCCCTCCCTCTGCGCGTTCACAGCCGCTACATGTGAAATCATGGTACCCATGTTGCTTCTGCGCAAGCGCCAACACGCCTTCGCGTCAGTCAATGAGGAGCCGAGCTCTCAGCTCACACCTTCGTTTCAACCTGACGTCAGTACCGGAAGTGACGAGGGTACCAACTTTTTACAGGTACCAACTTTTCACGGAACACCGAACTTAAGTAGCCAGAAGTGTCTCTATCCGGCCTGTGGAACGCAAAAGGCGTTCCCTGAAGCCGCAGCCGGGCTAACGTCACCGGAAGTGACGTCGCCTGATTAACCGGAAGTGACTTCGCCCACGGTGGAAACTACTTTGATGGAACGCATGTGACAAAGCATTTTGCGTTTCACCTAGTTTACTTTCCAGGCGGGAGGGTAGATATGAAGTTTACTGTACCATACGGGCATATTGTCGCCCAAAAATAGCTATTCCTACCCAACCGGATAAAACCATAGTTAATAAATTCATAATTGATAGATAATAATTAGTAAATAATTAATTGCAAAGAACTTTTCATGCATGCAGCTAAAACTAGAAAATTGATTACTAAATGGCAAAGGTTATTGTCTGATGGTGTACGTATATTTGAATAAATAGTAGGTGTAGGGACCTATATAGATGTTAGTAATTTGTGTATTAAAGGGATTCATTGAGGCCAAAGGGAATGAGGGTGTTTAGCTTAAAGATCCAGAACATTTCTTTTCTGCACAGTGTCTGGAATGATAAAGGAACCCATTCCAGTGGTGTGACTTAGCAGTGATGTGGGGTCACCCTCATGATGGAGAGCGTAATGCCGGGATACACTGTGTGTACAAACTTTGCGTCGTATATAAGATTGCAAGGACATTGTAATAGATAAACCACATTTGTAGTACTACAATTCATTGTATGGTGTAAAGTAATTGGTTTCCTAGGGTGAGGTAGGGTGACCTGTTTGCCACAGCAGTTTATGATGTCACAACACATACATCTTTTTAACTCCACATTTATTTGAGCCTGATTTATGTAGACTCTTATTTGGTCCAGATGTGGAACATCGTGGGTTTATCCCAAGTTTGGGACATGAGGGAGCCAAAATATTCTTAAGGGTCTGGGCACGTTTGAAGGTTAAATTCGAGATTTTTAGGATCGTCTTTCCTATGATGGGGTCCTTTAATAAAATATTCCAGTGTTTGTTCATTATTTTTCTAATATCCATGTGTCTGGAATTGTAGCATGTGACAAAGCGAAAATTGGATTGTGTGTTATCCGTATGTATATTTTTATTTTTGTTTTGACTACTGAGGCTCTCTTTTTGGGATGCTCCAAGAGCTCTCTTCTCTGAATCTTGTACAAGTTTGCTCGGGTACCCTTTGTCATAGAAGCGTTTCTTCAGGATAGACAATTGTTCCCTACAAACACTGTCGTTTGAGCAATTCCTGTGGATTCTACGCATCTGACTGTATGGTATATTGTTTTTCAATTTTTTATGATGACATCTCTTAAAATCTAAATATCAGTTAGTGTCCACTTTCTTAAAATGTGTTCTTGTAGTTATTTTATTGCTAATAGATAAAAGGTCTAGATCTAAAAAGGTTGCTTCTGTTGGGTGTGTCTCAAATGCAAAGTTAATATTCCAACCATTAATATTAATGTGATTGATAAAACCAGTTAAAACCTCAGGGTTCCCTTCTCAGATTAAAATGATGTCGTCTATATACCTCTTATAGAATTTAATATTTGGATGGGTGAGAAGGCCATGTAGTTCCTCGAATACCCCCATGAACAGATTGGCATAGGCTGGGGAAAACTTGGTCCCCATGGCCGTTCCTTTACATTGTTGATATATTGTATCCTGAAACATGAAATAATTGTGATGGAGAATGAAGTTGATGGAGTCGATAATAAAGGTTCGCTGTGTATCTGGTAATTGAGGGACTAGGTGGAGGGTTTTTATCTACTGCCAGAATGCCGAGAGAGTGAGTGATATTGCTATAGAGAGAAAGTTTGACTCTACCATCAAATACTGTGCCTGTAAGGACAACGCAAATGTGGATGTACTGTCCTGATTCACCTGGGAAGTCCCAGCAGGTGAGGTGGATGAAGAGTATGAAGGGACTGTGATACCCGATCTTGTCAGAGTGCCTCAGCAGTCACCCATGGCCAGCTCAAGTGGGGTGGCCACCATTAACACAGTGTTGCTGTGGAAGAGTGAGGAAGAATGGGCACAAGTGCAAGATGATGATCCTGACTTAACCCCTTAGGGACCCAGGGCGTACCGGTACGTCCTGTGTAGTTTTGATCACTGCCGCACGGCCGGCAGTGATCGGAACAGGATGCCTGTTGAAATCATTCAGCAGGCACCCTGTGACAATGCCTAGGGGGGTCCTATGACCCCCCGCATTGCCAATCGCTACAAACCGCAGGTCAATTCAGACCTGCGGTTTTTAGCGCTTATGCAAGTTTCTGATCCCTGCCGCTGTCCGTAGGGACCGCTGTATGGAAGAGGAGAAGAGGGAGGGAGCTCCCTCCCTCTCCCATTGGGGGGCTGCTGTGCCTTTGTAGCCCCCGCACAGGATGGGGCCCTCCTCTCTCCCCTTCCCCGTCTGCTCAGTTGTGTACTGTACTGTATTATACAGACATCAGACCCACTGGATCTTCAAGAACCAAGTGGGTCTGGGTAAAAAAAAATGTTAAAAAAGTGAAAAAAATGTAAAAATAAAAAAAAAACATTTCCCTACACATGTTATATATCACTGTGTCCGTAACGACCCGATCTATAAAACGGTCATGTTACATTCCCCACACGGTGAATGCCATAAATAATAAAAAATAAAAACTATGATGAAATTGAAATTTTGCTCACCTTACTTCCAAAAAAAGGTAATAAAAGTGATCAAAAAAGTTGTATTTACGCCAAAATAGTACCATTCAAACCGTCGTCTCATCTCACAAAAAATTAGCCCCTACATGAGACAATGGCCCAAAAAATAAAAAAAATATGGCTCTCAGACTATGGAGACACTAAAACAATTTTTTTGGTTTAAAAAATGATATTATTGTGTAAAACCTTAATAAATAAAAAAAGGTACACATATTAGGTATTGCCGTGTCCATAAGAACCTGCTCTATAAAAATATCACATGATCTAACCCCTCAGGTGAACAACGTAAAAATAAAAAATAAAAATGGTGTAAAAAAAGCCATAATTTTGTCACCTTACATGACAAAAAGTGTAATAGCAAGCGATCAAAAAGGTAGATGCACCCCAAAATCATACCATTAAAACAGTAATCTCATCCTGCAAAAAATGAGACCCTAACTAAGACAATCGCCCAAAAAGTAAAAAAAAATATGGCTCTCAGACTTTTTTTTGGGTTTTAAAAAAGATATTATTGTGTAAAACCTTAATAAATAGTGGGGTCATGTTTTTGGAGTTTCTACTCTAGGGGTGCATCAGGGGGCTTCAAATGGGACATGGCGTAAATAAACCAGTCCAGCGAAATCTGCCTTTCAAAAACCACACGGCGTTCCTTTCCCTCTAACCCAAGCGCCAGGATCGTCTCCTAAAAAGGATTCAGCTGCGGGATCGGAGTGCCACCAGTGCAGAGCTTGCTCAGGAATGGCAGCAGGCAGGTGTGAGCGCATCTGCGCGCACAGTGAGGCGAAGACTTTTGGAAGATGACCTGGTGTCAAGAAGGGCAGCAAAGAAGCCACTTCTCTCCAAAAAAACCATCAGGGACAGATTGATCTTCTGCAGAAAGTTTGGTGAATAAACTGCTGAGGACTGGGGCAAAGTCATATTCTCCGATGAAGCTTCTTTCCAATTGTTTGGGGCATCTGGAAAAAGGCTTGTCCAGAGAAGAAAAGGTGAGCGCTATCATCAGTCCTGTGTCATGCCAACAGTAAAGCATCCTGGGACCATTCATGTGTGGGGTTGCTTCTCATCCAAGGGAGTGGGCTCACTCACAATTTTGCCCCACAACACAGCCATGAATAAAGAATGGTACCAAAACACCCTCCAACAGCAACTTCTTCCAACAATCCAACAACAGTTTGGTGAAGAACAATGCATTTTCCAGCACGATGGAGCACCGTGCCATAAGGCAAAAGTTATAACTAAGTGGCTCGGGGACTAAAACGTCAACTCCCCAGATCTTAATCCCATTGAGAACTTGTGGTCAATCCTCAAGAGGCGGGTGGACAAACAAAAACCCACTAATTCTGACAAACTCTAAGAAGTGATTATGAAAGAATGGGTTGCTATCAGTCAGGAATTGGCCCAGAAGTTGATTGAGAGCATGCCCAGTCAAATTGCAGAGGTCCTGAAAAAGAAGGGCCAACACTGCAAATACTGACTCTTTGCATAAATGTCATGTAATTGTCGATAAAAGCCTTTGAAACGTATGAAGTGCGTGTAATTATATTTCACTACATCACAGAAACCACTGAAACAAAGATCTAAAAGCAGTTTAGCAGCAAACTTTGTGAAAACTAATATTTGTGTCATTCTCAAAACTTTTGGCCACGACTGTACTAATAGGACGGCGGTCCTTTTATTTCTCCTGATGATTGCTGTCTATACAAAACGAGCAATTATAACTAATGAAAGGTATTTGGGAATATATTTATAATAAAGTAATTTTTTAAGTATTTTCAGTAATTTTACTTTTTTAATTCCCGGAGAACCCCTTTAACTAGAGTTAGGGACATATAATGCCAATTGATATGATCAAACGCTTTCTCCAAGTCAGTACTGGGCAACATCAAAGGACTTTTCTGTTTACGCGCTACATATAGGATATGGAGTAATCTAGTAGAATTATCCTTATCCCCCCCCCCTTCTCTTTTCAAACCCTGTTAGCTCCTGCTAATTACTCGAGGTAGTAGAGGACACGTTCTATATGTGAGAACCTCTTCTCATAGTTTAATATGTGCGTTGAGGAGTGAAATGGGCCTCTAGCTAGCACAGAGTAGGGGATCTTTACCCTCCTTAGGCAGTACTGTGATATCACCTTCTAGAGACTGCCAGGGAACCGGACATTAGATCATTAGAGTCAGAAGGTGAGGTAGGAGTACACTAGAAAGCTTCTTATAAGAGATGAGGGCAAAACCGCCAGGTCCCGGGGAGTGGAAGCAATTTCCTGCTGGGACAGAGGGGCAACAGGGGATTATGTCACACTGCATCAAAGATGGCAAATCCAAGGCTGCCACAAATTTCTCAGTGAAGGAGACAGAATCTTCTGCTGAGTTTCCCCTACGGTTATAGACGCTTAAAATTCCTTGAGTGTGCTGGTCTTGCTGGCAAATTGCGGACCATGTCTGCGGACGTGGACCCATTCACATGATTGGAATCCGCATCTGACAGTCTGCAATGCAAAAAAGTTGTGAAACTAGCCTTACCGTGTAGAGTTGCCCAAATGTCTCTCCTATGGATTTGTTCTTAAAGCTGACAAAAATATGAAAACTAGTCCTGAATATTTTCCCTGTGTGTGCAGGCGAGCAGCGGCGGGCTTTTCTGCTGAGAGTCAGGGAGGGGTCTAGATGAGCTACTAAAATGCTCCCTATGGATAAAGAATATTACTATAATACAGAACACCGTTCACCCTTCACACCCCACTCCATCTCTCTTCAGGCTCACCATACTTCATTACACCCCCCTCACTGTTCCTCCATTACAGTCCCCACCCTCACGCACATGGCTACTTTTCTGCCATTAGTGTCCGCCCCACCTAGCTCACCATTCCGCCATTAGTGTCTCCCTCACCGACTCACCGTACTGCCATTAGTTCCCTCGCTACATCTCCACTTTGGTCTTGTGTACCTTTCAGGATTGCCAACCTTCTCTTTAAATTTTTCTGGACAAATGAACCAGAAATCACAGGCAGCCCAACATTTTTATGGACATAGACCACACTTCAAAATGCCCTTGAATCACAAGCATCCCAGAATTAAAGGGATTGTCCAGTAGTTAGAATATGACAGCAGCTTATGGGAAAAAAATCCACAATTTTCAGATGTGATATCCCCGCCACTCTAGTCGGAGTGCTTTGTTCATATGGCTGCAGTGAGGATGCATGTGACGTACTTGTCCTTCTGGTATCATTGCTGCGGCCATGTAAACAAAGACTGACCAGGATGTAATGGGCAAGTGCAGTGTTGGTGATGTGCTGTCACGGACGGTGTACAGGAAGCAAGGCAAAGCAACATGTATAAACGACTCGCTGGATCCAAAAACTAAGGAACCAAGGGAGACCCCTGCAGAAGACCTGGCACTTTCCCTGGCTGCTCAGCCTATGCAAAGATCCGAATGGTGGAGGTTTGCATATCCACGAACCTTGACTATAAAGCCCTGAGCACCCTACAATAGTGAGGGGACATGACCACCGGCTCCCTACACAAGATACGGAGGGAGTCAGGGTCACCTGGGATCCAGCAAACAGAAAATAACAGATAAAGGTACAACACTTAGCTTTGAAGCAAACAGGAGGACAGAGTCAGCGTGCACACACACAGGAAGTAGTATAAGCCGCCCAGAAAAGCCTTCTGGGGAAGAATTTAAAGGGAAGCAATTAGTCCAACACATGACAGCTGAGAGAGGCTAACGAGAGGAGGAGCTGAATACCACAACACAGAAACTCAAGGAGGAGGTTCTGAAAGGCCACTGTCAGAGCTTCTCAGCTGTCTGGTTGTGACAGTACCCCTCCCTCTACGAGTGGACTCCGGACACTCAGAACCCACCTTCTCAGGGTGGGACCTATGGAAAGCCCTGATGAGACGAGAGGCCTTAATGTCCGTCACTGGGACCCACATCCTCTCCTCAGGACCATACCCCTCCCACTGAACAAGGTACTGAAGAGAACCGCGGACAAGACGAGAATCCACAATCCTAGAGACCTGAAATTCAAGATTCCCATCAACCATAATCGGAGGAGGAGGCAAAGGCGAGGGTACAATGGGTTGAACATAAGGTTTCAATAAGGACTTATGAAAAACATTATGGATCTTTCAAGTCTGAGGAAGATCAAGACGGTATGCAACAGGATTGATGACAGACAGGATTTTGTAAGGCCCAATAAACCTAGGACCCAACTTCCAGGAGGGAACCTTCAATTTGATATTCTTGGTAGACAACCACACCAGATCACCAACATTCAGGTCCGGACCAAGCACACGTCTCTTATCAGCCACACGCTTATATCTCTCACTCATGCTCTTTAGATTATCTTGAATCTTTTGCCAAATAGATGACAAAGACGAGGAGAATCTGTCCTCATCAGGTAAACCAGAAGACCCCTCTCCCGAGAAAGTCCCAAACTGTGGATGAAACCCATATGCACCAAAAAATGGTGACTTATCAGAGGACTCCTGACGACGGTTATTTAAAGCAAACTCAGCAAGGGACAAAAAAGAACACCAATCAATTAGTCCAACACATGACAGCTGAGAGAGGCTAACGAGAAGAGGAGCTGAATACCACAACACAGAAACTCAAGGAGGAGGTTCTGAAAGGCCTCTGTCAGAGCTTCTCAGCTGTCTGGTTGTGACATGTGCACACTGATGTGACCACGGCAATCAATGACTGTCCTCAGCATTAGACCACTGACAGCTGATTGGCTGCAGCAGAAACATCTCATATACCGGCAAGTCCCCGCTGCATTCTGTGAACAAACAGCGGCAGGAGGGAACAGACCAGAGTTGTAGAGAAAGGCACTGAAGAAAGGGTGAGTATAACAGGCATCCACAATGCATACGTGGAAATTTGTGGATCTGCAATGAGCTGGACCGTGGTACAGTTACACGGATGCCAAATTATGCAGTGGGTCCGAATATAGGTATATAATTCTATTGTTTTTGTTTGTGACGCAAATTGCAGCGTGCGCAGGGTACAGTCTCAGGGCCCTTTAAGGTGTTGCAACTCACATACCAGGTGAGGAATGCCAGAGTAGTATAATGTCTCTGTGTAGTAGTAGGTATAGTGTCAACGGTGTCTCCTACCTTGGTACGGCTGGATTCTTGGATCCTGGCTCACTTGCAATAAAAGGAGTGTTGCTAGTAGGAGTAATTGAGGGTTTTGGTAGCAGTAAATGAGATCCAGATTTGAAATATAATTCAACTTGTCTTTACTGAAGGCAGCATTAATCCATATGAGATACAGCGATAGTCTTGGGTCCCAGCAGGTATTGGCAATGTATGGCAGGGATTACTATCTCTTCTGCTTCTATAATATGCCTGGAGAATATGGCAGGAATCTGTCTTCTGCTCTGTCTATCTTCTGCTTTGTATGGGACTGACTAGCTGAAGAGGAATTTGGCTTCTCCTGTTCTCTGGATAGTTACTCACAGTTAGCTCACAGGGAATGGTTCTTCCTGGAGATCTGGAGGTGCTGCTTACTTATCAACCAGCTGAGGCTGAAGGCTCGGACTGGGAATGAAGATCTTTGGTCTCAGCCGAGACACGATCCTGGGTTGGGATCCCTAAAACTGGGAGCTCCTACCAGCACAGCCTTCCCCAAGCCGGGGTAGCTGGCACACTAACTATAACTTCCGTTCCTCCCCATGAGGCAGGACATGGGCCAGCCCAATTCTGCTCATAGAGGGGCAGCTAAACTGGAATGTACTATTCCAGTCTAGAAATGCTAAACTGTTACTAAGGCCCTGCTAACATTGCTGCCACCTTCTGGTGTACATGGAAATTACAGCAAAGTACATGTAACAAGCTTAGAAAATGCACATTTGTGAGAATATGATGAAAATTACACAGGATGACAATGCAGATACACTTAACCCCTTAGTGACCAAGCCTGTTTGGGCCTTTATGACCAAGCGTTTTTCTTCCTTTTTTCATGGTCTCGTTCCAAGAGCTATAACTTTTTTATTTTTTCGTCTATATAGCTTTATGAGGGCTTGGTTTTTACAGGATAAGTTGTAGTTTTTAATGGCCCAATTTTGGGGCACACATAACTTTCTGATTAACTTTTATTGACTGTTTCTGGGAGGGAGATGGGGAAAAATAGCAAAACTGCCACTGGGTCTTTACATTATAAATTTTACGGCGTTCATTTTTCGGTACAAATAACATAATATCTTTATTCTCTGAGTCAGTACGATTACAGTGATACTAAATACTTATTTTTTTTAAGTTTTACTACATTTTTTTTCCAATAAACCCCTTTTATTAACCCAAAAAATGATTTTGCATTGCCACTTCACAAGATCCATAACTTTTTTTTTTTTTCTATGGAGTTGTGTGAGGGCTTGATTTTTGAGGGACAACTTTTATTTTTCATTGGTATCATTTTGGAGAAAATGCCGCTTTTTGATCGCTTGTTATTAAAATTTTTTGGGTGGAAACTAAGAATAAATGAGAAATTCTGTCTTTTTTTTTTTTTTTTTTTTTTTACGGCGTTCACCATAGGGGATAATTTATGTAATATTTATGTAGTCCGGGTCTTTACGGACGCGGCAATACCAAACCTATAGGGGATATTTTCTTTTTGCAATTTTTTTTCATTGAAAATGGAAAAAAATGCATATTTTTTTATTTTATGGAATTTTTTTTATTTAATAAATGTGTATTTTTTTCTATTTTTTTTACTACTTAAAAGTCCCACAAGAGGACTATAATATACAGCATTTTGATTGCTTTTAAAATGAAATGCATTATCTCTATAAAGCATTACATTTCAATAGCAATGCTATTCAAAGATTGACCAGCAGGCTGCGCCAGAGAGGCACAGCCTGCTAGAGAGAACTGAAGAGAGGCTCGGGGCCCTGATCAGAAGCGAGGTAAGCTTCCCAACACATCAGCACCCCGCGATCGCATTTTCGGGGTGCTGATGGGAGACAGAGGGAGTCCGCTCCCTCTGTCACCACTTTACATGCAGTGGGCGCCGTTGCGCCCGGCATGTAAAAGGGTTAAACAGCCCATATCGGCACTTCAGCCGGTCAGGGCTGTTAGAGCAGGGCCCCGGCTCTCATGTAAGAGCCGGGTCCGCACTCCCCGCTGCACGGGAGAGCGTGCAGCGCTTAGACCGGGCCGCCGTAAAAACGCGGCGGCCCAGCCTAAGGCCCCTTAGTGACCGCCGTAAAAACACGTATGGGTGGTCACTAAGGGGTTAACAGGTTGTAGCGGGGAAAAAGATTTCATAACATAACTCTGGGATGTTACATTCCCCCTTACTTTGAGTTAAGCCGCCCTCGGCTTATGCTTAGGAGGGAGAGAAATCAGCTCTGGGGTACCCAATAAAATACAAAGTGCTGCATGAATTACACGTATGACATACAAAGAAAAACATGAAACGGCTATCCCCAGGTTCCTGCCCGCTAGAGTAAAGTGTCCAACACACAGTTTCCTTCTCTTGGTATAACCAGTGAACCAAATACTGCACTGTCACCACCAGACATCTGAGAAGCTCTGACAGATGCCTTTCAGAACCTCCTCCTTGAGCTTCCTTTGTTTTGGTTTTCAGTTCCTCATCTCGTTAGCCTCTCTCAGCTGTCATGTAGTTGGACTGATTGCATCCCTTTAAATTCCTCCCCATAATGCATTAGTGTGCGGTTTAAACAACTTCCTGGAGTGTGTGTGCATGCTGATCCTATTTCCCAGTCTTCTACAAGATAAGTGTTGTGCATTCATTTGTGATTTTCTGTTTGCTAGATCCTAGGTGACCCTGACTCCCTCCGTGTCTAGTGTAGGGAGCTGGTGGTCGTGTCCCCTCACTATTATAGGGTGTTCAGGTGTTATACAGTCGAGGTACGAGGATATGCGATCATCTACCATTGGGATTTTCGCATAGGCTGAGCAGTCAGGGAGAGTGCCAGGTCTGATGCAGTGGTCTCCCCTTTTGTTCCTTAGTTTTGGATCCAGTAAATCATATATTCATTTTGTGTTGTCTTGTTTCCTGTACACCTTCCGTGACATTATAAACCGCCAAAACCGTCTCAAGCATGGATCCGGTTTCACTTTTGACTGAACGCTTCCAGGGTCTTTCATTGTAGGTAGCTGATCTCCGTAAGACTCTTTCTCAGTTTCAAGTGACCGGTTCAGCTTGCGTTCATGGAGTTTGTTCTGCGCCTAAGATCTTGCTCCCGAATACGTTCTCCGGGGGTAGTGAGAATTTTGTGCATTTTAGAGAGGCTCCATTTTCGCCTTCTTCCCCATTCCTCTGGTGATGAGGAACGGAGGGTGGGGATCATTATATCGCTGCTCAGGGGTAACGCTCAGTCGTGGGCCTTTTCGCTGACGGTGGGGGCACGGCCCCTACGTTCAGTGGATGAATTCTTTTTAGCCCTGGGTCAGTTATATGATGATCCGGATCGTATTGCTTTGGCTGAGTCTAGACTACGTCTGTTATGCCAGGGTAAACAATCCGCAGAGATATACTGCTCAGAATTTCGGAGATGGGCAGCTGATACTGGTTGGAATGATGCTGCACTCCGAAGTCAATTTTGCCATGGTCTTTCAGAGAGATTGAAAGATGCATTTGCCTTTCATGAGAGGCCTATCTCCTTGGACTCTGCTATGTCTCAGGCCATTCGTATTGACAGGCGTCTTAGAGAGAGAGGAGAGATCACTCCTTCCTGTCATACTCAATCCCAGGACAGTGCAGCGGTCTCATTCTGTGCACAGGGGTCTCAGTCGCTGTCAGCCCCTTCTGAGCAGGAGCTCATGCAGCTGGGGTTGATTGCCTCTGACAATAGAAGATTCAGCCCGCATGGGAAGGTTTGTTTTTGTTTTGGAGGTATAAATCATTTGGCAAATGTTTGTCCCTCTAGGAGATTCAGGCAGTTTTTTGGGAGTAATAAAGAAACAAAAAGGAAAAAATCTTTTAAAAATGTTCCATCTGTTACTATTGGCAGGGTTGAGGCGGAAATTGAAGGTTTTTCGTTTGCTTGTAGTTCCCGTTTTGTCCTGCCTGCCAGGGTGGCGCTAGAGAGCAAGAACACTTTTTGTGAGATTTTTGTAGATAGTGGAGCAGCTGTCAATCTCATTGATAATCAATTTGCGATAACTCATGGTTTCCAGGTATGCACTTTGGGAAAGGATATTCCTGTTTTTGCTATTGATTCCTCTCCACTTTCTCAGAAATCATTAAAGGGCATAGTTCACAATATCCGTTTAATTGCGAGTGATGCTCATGTTGAGGATGTGTCATGTTTCGTCCTTAGCGGATTGCCTACTTCTCTTGTGTTGGGGCTACCCTGGCTCACTAAACATAACCCCACCATTGATTGGCAAGCGAGGCAAATAAGTGGTTGGAGTGACTTTTGCAGAGAGAATTGCCTCACGACATCTGTTTCTGAGGTTTCTACTAAGACTGTACCATCTTTTCTCTCTGAATTTTCAGATTGTCTTCTCTGAGAGTGGAGTTCAGGATTTGCCCCCACACAGGGAGTACGATTGCCCTATTAATCTCATCCCAGGCGCCAAGCTGCCTAAATCTCGTTTATACAATCTTTCCCAACCTGAAAGGGTCGCTATGCGTGCTTATATCTCTGAGAGTCTGAGAAAAGGACACATACGACCCTCGAAGTCACCTGTTGCCGCTGTTTTTTTCTTTGTTAAGAAAAAAGATGGTTCTTTAAGACCTTGTCTGGATTTCAGGGAGCTGAACAGTATCACTATTCGTGACCCTTATCCGCTTCCTCTGATCCCGGACCTGTTTAACCAGATTGTTGGGGCTAAAGTCTTTTCCAAATTAGATCTAAGAGGGGCATACAACCTGGTCAGGGTCAGAGAAGGAGACGAATGGAAGACGGCCTTCAATACCCCTGAGGGCCATTTTGAGAATTTGGTTATGCCTTTTGGTTTGATGAATGCCCCAGCCGTTTTTCAGCATTTCGTGAACAGCATTTTTTATCATTTAATGGGAAAATTTGTATTAGTGTATTTGGATGACATTTTGATTTTTTTCTCCTGATTTCAAAACTCATAAGGAACACTTACGTCAGGTCTTGCTCATCCTGCGGGAGAATAAATTATACGCGAAACTGGAAAAATGTGTGTTTGCGGTTCCAGAAATTCAATTTCTGGGGTTTCTTCTCTCCGCTTCTGGTTTTCGCATGGACCCCGAGAAGGTCCGCGCTGTGCTTGAGTGGGAGCTTCCTGAGAATCAGAAGGCGCTGATGCGTTTTTTGGGCTTTGCCAATTATTACAGGAAGTTTATTTTGAATTATTCCTCTGTTGTTAAACCACTCACTGATATGACCAGAAAGGGGGTAGATTTTTCTTCCTGGCCGGTAGAGGCGTGTAAGGCCTTTTCTAATATCAAGGAGAGTTTTGCTTCGGCTCCCATCTTGGTACAACCTGATATTTCTCTACCCTTCATAGTTAAGGTTGATGCTTCTGAGGTGGGTGTGGGTGCGGTCTTGTCTCAGGGTTCCTCTCCTGCCAAATGGCGACCGTGTGCCTTTTTCTCGAAGAAACTCTCCTCCGCAGAGAGAAATTACAATGTGGGAGATAGGGAGTTGTTGGCCATCAAGCTGACTTTTGAGGAATGGCGCCATTGGCTAGAGGGAGCCAGACACCCTATTACCGTGTTTACTGACCATAAAAATCTGGCCTACTTGGAGTCAGCCAAGAGTCTGAACCCGAGACAGGCCAGATGGTCTTTGTTCTTTTCAAGGTTTAATTTTGTTGTCACGTTCCGCCCTGGGGTTAAGAATGTGAAGGCAGATGCCCTGTCACGTTGTTTTCCGGGAGGTGGGAATTTTGTAGACCCGGGTCCCATTTTGGCTGAAGGTGTGGTGGTCTCTGCTCTTTATCCTGAATTGGAGGCAGAGGTGCAGGTAGCCCAGTCAGAGGCTCCTGATCTTTGTCCTCCTGGGAGGTTGTTTGTGCCTCTCGCTTTAAGACACAAGATTTTTAAGGAACACCACGATACTGTCCTTGCTGGGCACCCGGGGGCAAGAGCCACAGTGGATCTCATCGCTCGGAGATTCTGGTGGCCTGCGCTTCGTAAGTCGGTTGAGGGTTTTGTGGCAGCCTGTGATACTTGCGCTCGTGCCAAAGTCCCTCATTCACGGCCATCAGGTCCTCTCCTTCCCTTACCCATTCCTTCCCGTCCTTGGACACATCTGTCCATGGACTTCATAACGGACCTGCCTCGTTCCTCGGGGAAGACTGCGATTCTGGTGGTGGTGGACCGTTTTAGCAAAATGGTGCATTTCATCCCTTTTCCTGGTTTGCCCAATGCTAAGATGCTGGCGCAGGCATTTATTGATCACATTGTCAAATTGCATGGTATTCCTTCAGACATAGTCTCTGATAGGGGCACGCAGTTTGTTTCCAGATTCTGGAAGGCTTTCTGTTCTCGCTTGGGGGTTCGGTTGTCATTCTCTTCTGCTTTCCACCCGCAGTCGAATGGCCAGACAGAGCGCGTCAATCAGAATCTGGAGAGATATCTGCGCTGTTTTGTGGCAGAGAATCAGGAGGATTGGTGTTCTTTTTTGTCCCTTGCTGAGTTTGCTTTAAATAACCGTCGTCAGGAGTCCTCTGATAAGTCACCATTTTTTGGTGCATATGGGTTTCATCCGCAGTTTGGGACATTCTCGGGAGAGGGGTCTTCTGGTTTACCTGATGAGGACAGATTCTCCTCGTCTTTGTCATCTATTTGGCAAAAGATTCAGGATAATCTAAAGAGCATGAGTGAGAGATATAAGTGTGTGGCAGATAAGAGACGTGTGCCTGGTCCGGACCTGAATGTTGGTGATCTGGTGTGGTTGTCTACCAAGAATATCAAATTAAAGGTTCCCTCCTGGAAGTTGGGTCCTAAGTTTATTGGGCCTTACAAAATCCTGTCTGTCATCAATCCTGTTGCCTACCATCTTGATCTTCCTCAGACTTGGAAGATCCATAATGTTTTTCATAAGTCCTTATTAAAACCTTATGTTCAACCCATTGTACCCTCGCCTTTGCCTCCTCCTCCGATTATGGTTGATGGTAATCTTGAATTTCAGGTCTCTAGGATTGTGGATTCTCGTGTTGTCCGCGGTTCTCTCCAGTACCTCGTTCATTGGGAGGGTTATGGTCCTGAGGAGAGGATGTGGGTCCCAGTGACGGACATTAAGGCCACTTGTCTCATCAGGGCTTTCCATAGCTCCCATCCTGAGAAGGTGGGCTCTGAGTGTCCGGAGTCCACTCGTAGAGGGACGGGTACTGTCACCACCAGACATCTGAGAAGCTCTGACAGATGCCTTTTCAGGACCTCCTCCTTGAGCTTCCTTTGTTTTGGTTTTCAGTTCCTCATCTCGTTAGCCTCTCTCAGCTGTCATGTAGTTGGACTGATTGCATCCCTTTAAATTCCTCCCCATAATGCATTAGTGTGCGGTTTATACAACTTCCTGGAGTGTGTGTGCATGCTGATCCTATTTCCCAGTCTTCTACAAGATAAATGTTGTACATTCATTTGTGATTTTCTGTTTGCTGGATCCCAGGTGACCCTGACTCCCTCCGTGTCTAGTGTAGGGAGCCGGTGGTCGTGTCCCCTCACTATTATAGGGTGTTCAGGTGTTATACAGTCGAGGTACGAGGATATGCGATCATCTACCATTGGGATTTTCGCATAGGCTGAGCAGTCAGGGAGAGTGCCAGGTCTGATGCAGGGATCCCCCTTTTTGTTCCTTAGTTTTGGATCCAGTGAGTCATATATTCATTTTGTGTTGTCTTGTTTCCTGTACACCTTCCGTGACATGCACAAAGCAAACATTACTGACTGACTTTGAAATGTTCTGCGCCTAAAACACCAAAGAAAGCATGGGGGTGTCTTTACTCTGTAGTCCCACCATTGTGTAATGAAATGCCCGCAAATGAAAGGGTGGCTTTATCTTGTATTCCCTTTCCTGCACCAAAGCCTGAGAAATTTGGCTTAAAGCATGATCACTATGGTGACTAAGGGGTAGCTAAATTATGGCTCTAAGGCTTGAGGTACCATACCTTAGGCAAAGGCTCAGAAGGGGAGGTATTTAGTGTCTCCATGCGCTTCTGGCAATGTCACAGGAGGAGGGTAGTATAATCCCATGAAACTCCTGGAAGTAAAACACCTCAGGATGGGAGCAATCCTGAACATAAAACAAACGGGAAGGAGCGGTCTATGACTTCTAACGATTCCCGAAGCAGCGGGGTTAGTTACTGGACCTGCCTGGACTTACCACTTGGTCCTACCTGTGCACTAAGTGTAGGCCATTAGTTTTAAGCGTCCGTAAAAAGGCAGTCCGTGTGACGAGAACAGAGCTGTAAGGCAAGATAAGGCATGCAAGAGTAAGTTGCTACATTTTAGATTAAGTGCAATGGTTAAGTGCAATCATCACAAATAGTGCAGAATTATCACATTGCGGCACCTAGGAAAAGAATACACACAATGGGCATGTTATCTTAAACGTTGCATAAAGTGTAAACTGGTAATTAGTGCAATAATATAGCAATGGAAATCACAAAGAGCTCAGGTATCGTTTGAGTCTTTTCTTTGGGTGCAAGCTCTTTTATGTTGCGGTAAAACATTTTTTATAATAAAAGTAGTGCAATTTTATTAAGGCAAGGATAGGCTCAAAAATAAGTTGAGTCCTTTTTTCTTGAAGTGCTTGAAGTAGTAGAATCATCTGGAAACTTTAAAAGTCAATTGTAATCCACAGGGATAAAAGTTAATTGTAATCGAAGGAAGGTATAAAATGTTATATAAAAACACATATTTAAAAACCATAGTTCCATGAGGTTATCAAGTAACCTGAGAAAGGGGATAAAACAATGAACTTGGACATGAGGGGTTAAATGCTGATGGGGGGAGTCCTTACTATGCATGACCATCAGGGTAAGGACAAACTAGGGCAACCTGAAAATAAAAACGTTAAAAGCACACAATGTCAACAGGTCCTCACCCGTCAGGAATAGTCCACGAAGTAGCTCCCAGACATCAGGGGTTTTTCTTGCCTCTGGTAGCTCATTGTCGCAGCAGTAGTTGTATGCCACTGACCTCTAGTGGTGGATGTAGGTACTGATTGTGTAGACAGCCTGGAGAATGCGCTGCCGGGGTGAAAATAAGGGTATGTCCGGGTTCAGCTCTGAACCCGGACAACCCCTTTAACTGAGCAGCGGCCCACAAAGATTTCAGACCCGGAGTGGCTATCTTGTAGGAATCCCACTCCCCTCTCAACGGATAACCATAGGACTGTCCCTGTCCGTCTGGTAAGTTTGGGGTCTCCTGGCTGGGGGTCATCTACCATCTGTTTGACCCATTTCTCTATGGCGGACTTGTGCATAGGCAGTGATTTCCCAAGGGACTTCGGGGTTTAGGCATCCCGGTTTTGTAGTAGTGGAACGGGGCGACGGAGTGGAAACACCAGCCGCCTCTGCCGCACCAGTAGGTGTCCTTAGCGGAGCAGGCCTAGGCCTGTTGGAGGTTTCGGGACCCGCGAGAAGCGGTGCAGAGGCAGGTACGGACCGGTCCTGGGCCTCAGGGAGCGCGACTGCTCCTACCTGATGCCGGCCGGGCGGCAGGTTCCGGTGCCTCCTGGTGGTCCTCTGGAGCTTCAGGTGCCGTCCGCAGTGCAGGCTGATCCGAAGCCTGGGCAGCTGTGTCGGCGGCGTCTTCCACGGGAGCAGGTTCAGCGTCATCAGCCATCTTGCATGACGTTTCGCCTTCAATGCTGACAGCAATAGAAGCGGAGGGATCCACAGCCTCCGAGGACTTGACCAGAGTTGCGTCTTCTTCCGCAGGAGCTGGTTCAGTAGCAGCGGCCTTCTCAGGTAAGTTAGCAGCGGCTGACTCGTCCTTGCTTGTAGCAGGTTCTAGCTCTGAAGACACTTTAAATGCACAGGGGACATCTCTCCTCACGAGCTGGGAAACCCGGATCTCAGGCACAGTGGGCTCATAGACGAGTTCTCCCTGTATCGCCATCTGGTCCCATTTTGGTAGACGGAGCGCCATCTTCCTTGCTTCCTCTGTAATGAAGAGCGCAGGAGGTAAGGGTGGAGCCCAGAGGGAGGAGTCTGCACTCCCCTGGCTCGCATTGCAAAGTTCTTGGTGGGCAGTCTTTAGATTTCCCGCTTCTAGGGGGGCGTATTTGGCATCTTTGCACTCTTGAGAGGGAGTTCCTGTGTTTTCCTGCTTCTGGGCATGTAGAAGCAGTGCCATTTTGCGAATATGGTGAATTAACCCTTTGAGTGCTGGAGTGCATGTTCAGTGCTTTCTGGCACAGCAACAAAGCAATAAAGTAAATTTTCAGGGTTTTTGTACAATTCTCAGAACTTGCAGTACTATGAAACTCGATCCAATTCGATCCAGTTAAGCACACTATTGGATCCGGTTCTGTTGTAGCACACAATTCAGTTCTGTTGGCACACAGCTCGATCCTGTTCCAGTGATGCCAAAAAATGCAATGAGCCGGACCGTGGTACGGTTACACGGATGCCAAATTATGCAGTGGGTCCGGATATGGGTATATAAATCTATTGTTTTTGTTTGTGACGCCAATTGCAGCATGCGCAGGGTACAGTCTCAGGGCCCTTTAAGGTGTTGCAACTCACGTACCAGGTGAGGAATGCCAGAGTGGTATAATGTCTCTGTGTAGTATTAGGTATAGTGTCAACTGTGTCTCCTACCTTGGTACGGCTGGACTCCTGGATCCTGGCTCACTTGCAATAAAATGAGTGTTGCTAGTAGGAGTAATTGAGGGTTTTGGTAGCAGTAAATGAGACCCAGATTTGAAATATAATTCAACTTGTCTTTACTGAAGGCAGCATTAATCCATATGAGATACAGCAATAGTCTTGGGTCCCAGCGGGTATTGGCAATGTATGGCAGGGATTACTATCTCTTCTGCTTCTATAATATGCCTGGAGAATATGGCAGGAATCTGTCTTCTGCTCTGTCTATCTTCTGCTTGGTATGGGACTGACTAGCTGAAGAGGAATTTGTCTTCTCCTGGTCTCTGGATAGTTACTCACAGTTAGCTCACAGGGAATGGTTCTTCCTGGAGATCTGGAGGTGCTGCTTGCTTGTCAAACAGCTGAGGATGAAGGCTCGGACTGGGAATGAAGATCTTTGGTCTCAGCCGAGACACGATCCTGGGTTGGGATCCCTAAAACTGGGAGCTCCTACCAGCACAGCCTTCCCCAAGCCGGGGTAGCTGGCACACTAACTATAGCTTTCTTTCCTCCCCATGAGCCAGGACATGGGCCAGCCCACTTCTGCTCATAGAGGGGGAGCTAAACTGGAATGTACTATTCCAGTCTAGAAATGCTAAACTGTTACTAAGGCCCTGCTAACATTGCTGCCACCTGCTGGTGTACATGGAAATTACAGAAAATTACATGTAAGACTTAGAAAATGCACATTTGTGAGAATGTGATGTAAAATTACACAGGATGACAATGCAGATACACTTAACAGGTTGTAGCGGGGCAAAAGAGTTTCGTAACATAACTCTGAGATGTTACAGATCCAACCAGCCCCCCTCCCATTAGGCTCCATTCACACATCCGTAATTCCATTCCGCATTTTGCGGAACGGAATTGCGGACCCATACATTTCTATGGGGCCACACTTCGTGCAGCCCCGATCCGGAATTACGGACCCGCACTTCCAGGTCCGCAATTCCGATCCTGAAAAAGATAGAACATGTCCTATTCTTGTCCGCAATAGTGCCAGCAATGTGCGGTCCGCAAAATGCGGAACGCACATTGCCGCTGTCCGTGTTTTGCGGATCTGTGGATCCGCAAAACACACACGGATGTGTGAATGTACCCTTAAAGACATAGCTGGATGGACATTACATTCACCACTACCAAACATACAGGAGAATACAGCAGCCCATGCCTTATGTCCAGTAATGTCTCCTCTGATGTAGACATTCTCTTTCCTTATCTTTTTACTGCTTTGATGACTTCTCTTAACCACATCTTCTCTCTGCAGACTTTGCACACAGATATCTTAGATTCCTCCTCCTCCTGGTGCCCCAACAGCTTTATCCAGTTGCTACACTCAATACTGTGCCGATTGTGCTGAGTGCCCTCTAGTGATGGCCTTGCGGTTCGCCCAGCTTTCGTTTCACGGCGAACTTTGCTCGTTCGCGATTCGCAGAACATGCGAACATATGGCAATATTCGCATGCGCCATATTTTTTTTGCATGGCGCCGAACTTTGACCCATGACACATCCATCAGGTGGGACAGGACAGCCAATTGAGACGTTTCACCACATGGACACACCCTCTACCCTATAAATAAACCCGATCTGGCAGCCATTTTACATTCTGTTTTTTGCCAGTGTAGGGAGAGGTTGCTGTGTGGAGCAGGGACAGACTGTTAGGGACACCAAACGCTAGCTAGTAGGGCCACAAAAGTCCTTTTAAGGACTGGTATAGGTTTGCTATCGATAGGTGTGACATACTGAGGGGTGTTACAGCCCGACACGTATGTGCGCTAAGAGCTTCCATTACTCATTTATAGTCGGTATTGTACCACTTTTAACTAGAATGACCCCCATTCTTTAGCTCTATTGTTTGCATATACAATGGTGTGCAGCCATTTTGTTTTTTTGTAATTATGTTTGCTTCATGGATATGTACCTGTGATTCTGAAGGTTTTAGTCTAAATTTTCTTGCAATACTGAGGGGTGTTATATAATATACTTTCTAACATAGAAATTATATTATAGTGTATTTGTATTGTGCATCAGTTGTGTGCGGTTCTGCTGCGATACCGCAGCTAGATAGAGGGACAAATGCTATTGGAGTAACTAATTGCAACCTGTTGCCCTCCAAAAAACTGGTTGAGGGCTGCGATATACCTTCTTCCACAAAATCCCGATTGAGGGGTGCTATATACCTATTTCCGCCAAATACTAATTGAGGGGTGCCATATACCTTCTTCCACAAAATCCTGATTAAGGGGTTCTATATACCTGTTTCCGCCAAATACTGATTGAGAGGTGCCATTTACCAGTTTCCGCAAAATACTGATTGAGGGGTGTCATATACCTTTGTCCACTAAATACTGATTTAGGGGTGCTATTGCTATATGCCTTCTTCCACAAAATACTGATTGAGGGGTACAATACACCTACTTCCACAAAGTACTTATTGAGGGGTGCCATATTCCTGTTTCTGCCAAATACTGATTGAGGGGTGCTATATACCTGTTTCCGCTAAATACTGATTGAGGGGTGCCATATACCTTCTTCCACTAAATACTGATTGAGGGGTGCTATTGCTATATACCTTCTTAGCGTCCACAAAATACTGATTAAGAGGTGCCATATACCTGTTTCCGCCAAATACTGATTGAGGGGTGCTATATAAGTGTTTCTGCCAAATACTGATTGAGGGGTGCCATATACCTTCTTCCACCAAATACTGATTGAGGGCTGCGATAGACCTTCCACCAAATACTGATTGAGGGGTGCAATACACCTGCTTCCACAAAATACTGATTGAGGGGTGCAATACACCTGCTTCCACAAAATACTGATTGAGGGGTGCCATATACCTGTTTCTGACAAATACTGATTGAGGGGTGCCATAGACCTGTTTCTGCCAAATACTGATTGAGGGGTGCAATACACCTGCTTCCACAAAATACTGATTGAGGGGTGCTATATACCTGTTTCCACCAAATACTGATTGAGGGGTGCCATAGACCTGTTTCCGCCAAATACTGATTGAAGGGTGCTATATACTTGTTTTCACCAAATACTGATTGAGGGGTGCATTATACCTTCTTCCACTAAATACTGATTGAGGGGTGCTATTGCTATATACCTTCTTAGCTTCCACAAAATACTGATTAAGGGGTGCCATATACCTGTTTCCGCCAAATACTGATTGAGCGCTGCGATACACCTGCTTCCACAAAATACTGATTGAGGGGGGTCATATACCTGCTTCCGCCAAATACTGATTGAGGGGTGCTATATACCTGTTTCTGCCAAATACTGATTGATGGGTACTATATACCTGTTTCTGCCAAATACTGATTGAGGGGTGCCATATACCTGTTTCTGCCAAATACTGATTGAGGGGTGCTATATACCTTCTTCCACTAAATACTGATTGAGGGGTGCTATTGCTATATACCTTGTTCCATCAGATACTGATTGAGGGGTGCAATACACCTGCTTCCACAAAATACTAATAGAGGGGTGCCATATACCTGTTTCTGCCAAATACTGATTGAGGGGTGCAATATACCTGTTTCCGTCAAATACTGATTGAGAGGTGCCATATACCTTCTTCCTCTATATACTGATTGAGGGGTGCTATTGCTATATACCTTCTTCCACCAAATACTGATTGAGGGGTGCCATATACCTTCTTCCTCTAAATACTGGTTGAGGGGTGCTATTTATATATACCTTTTTCCACCAAATACTGATTGAGGGATGCAATACAATGGATGTGCAATGTACATGTGAGAGATATTTCTCTGCTGTCCATACATACATGCTACAGACATAGTGCTGTGATGTTACAACAAAAATGAGTGCACCAATCACTAATATAATTACCTTATAAAATGTAAAGTTGTGTGTACTGCGAAAAAAAAATATTACATCATTAGGGATTTTCACAATGGCGCATTTTTTTAAACACTCGATCTGCATAGGTATAAAGCAATTGTTCTGACATGCATGTGAAATGTTATCAAATACACTGCTTTAATGTCAAATTACTTACAGTGATCAGGAGTTCTTCCTCAACTGATTTAAAGAGATAGGGGGCACACCAAATAGTTCAGGGAGTGCAAGGGGTGGTGCAACTGCATGTAACACATAACCTGACCCGAGAGAGAGTCAAAAAGAACCACCCCATAGAAGCACATCCAACAATAAGAGAATATTAAAAATATATATAAAGTTTATTAGACACAACAACAGACACGCATTAAAAAATTGTATACAATATAGAACAAAGTGCGGTATGCAATAAGATCAATGTAACCGACACACACAGGTCCACTGGGTTACCACAAATAAATATATGCGTTATCAACCAGCATAAATAGCAATACAATGAATCCCATGAAGCAAATGTAAGGTAAGGTAAGACCACTAGAAATGAGGATAAAGACAGACCAAAATAAGGTCAAATATCAAGAGCCAAACCTACATAGCCTGCTGTACAGTGGACCTGGAAAATTGCTGCCAACCATCTTTTCTGATTGCATCCAACTTCGGGTTGGTGGAAACCAGTTGCTGTAGTAGGCCACGCCAATTTTGCGCATGCACATACGCGGAAATTAAATTTCCAATATTTTGCAATGAAAAAAATAATGAATGGAGATCCCAAATTGCATAATACATCTGGTATGTCACTGTCCATGCCTTGGGACTATTTGTGCACTTCTAGTAAGTATTTGGTAGCTGCAAATATGACCTGAAGGTTTTTCAGGTTCTCCTGCCATTAAAGTGAATGGGGCCCGCTGCGAACTTGTGGTTCGCGAACATTTGATCGCGTTTGTGAATCGTCCTGGTAGATGTTCGTCTATCTCTCGTGCCCTCATTGGTAACAGTGCCCCAATAGCGATAATGCTCCAGAAAGCACCCCTGTTACCAGTAATGTCCTCCATACTGTTCCAAATAATAACACCTCCAATAGCACCCCTGGTAGTAGTAATAATAGCCCATAATAGAAATTATTTTCCTCACAGTGCCTCCAATAACAATAAAGCCCCCCACCGTGACCCAGCAGTAAAATTGCCCCCAGGAGGAATAAAGATCTCCATAATGGAACAAGCAGGGAGCGAGGCTCTTGAGCTCCATCTACTCAAATACTATCATGCTCCATCCGGGCTTAATGTAAGCCCAGCACCACTTTTCACTGTTGTGGACTTGCCTGCACAGGGCTGAACATCTTGGTGCCCTTGACGCCTAGAATTAACCCTTAGCTGGACTATGGCTGGCCTGGTCTGTTGAATTACAGCCAACGCTCTTCTGTGGAGCCCTGCCCCGTCCCCATTTTTGGCCGCCTGACCATCAGACTGTCCATTTTGCCTACCTTTTGCTGACAACTGGGTGCTTTTAGCACCAGACACAGATTTTGAGCTGCCCTGGACATTAGTAACAGCATCCCAGCCCCGAAAATTCCTGTCCAGATGGCCTACACTGACTAAAACGCCCTGGCCTACTTGATATCGTGAGTAGTGAACACCAGCATCTTCCTCTTGTTCTGTCTTTGTTTTGTGTACCCTGAGGACCTGCTTCCCTGAAGGTAATGCCACTGACCACCTGCATAGTCCAGTCTCCTGCTGTATTTGGGAGTGTGGCCTGGGGGATTTTCTGGGCTCTCTACAGCTGATAACAGATGCTGTACTAGCCCTTTGTAAGGCCAGAGCTCCATCTAGTGGCAGTTCTGTGTAAAAACAAGGTCTTCCTCTTGTGCCTGCTGTCATAGCTGATGTGTCATATTTGAGGTGAAAGCTCCATCTAGTGGCAGCTCTTTGAAGACCTCATAAATACTACATTCTCTTGTGCCGCCTATTTCACCGAAGTAGTCAAATCTCAACAAGTGTTTCAACAAGTGTTTCAAGGAGGCAAATCCCACAAGTGTTTCAATTAAAGCAGCAATCTCCCCTCCCCTGTGAGGGACACCCCAGGGGCCCCCCTTTTGCTCATTATCAGTTACCAGTTCTATATCTCATAATTCAGCACTGTGATAGCTAAATATCTGCTGATCTTGGAGCTTCACGTAGTGATAATTTCCAGCTCATACGCTTACTATACCAAGCTTGTGTAGTTTTCTCATCCAATTCACACAGCTCTCCCAAATACATTTACCGCTACAGTCCTTTATAAGGGGCACACGAGAGCCCTCCATGTACTCGCCATGAGCCAGAAGAGCTCAGTGGACAGTCGACATACTGTACTATATGGAGGATATATCGCAAGATGAAGACCCTTTTATTTCTTTTAATTTGGAACCTCACACATCTTGCCTACTTTACAATGTCCAAGGCTCCTTAAAAGACTGGAAATCAGAGTGCCAACTCGCACACCTCCATCAAGCGAGCTCTGAAAACGACTCCTGTTCTGACCCCTGCGGATGACTCCTCTAATTCTTTCCTTGTAAAGCAATCTGCGCACCTTGACTCAGCACACATAATCCGAACAGCCTCTGGCACAGAATCACCTCATACCTCAGGTGCCCTGCTCTCCCAGATTCAAGGTATGCTGCAAAAAGAACTTGCCATGGCCTCCGTAGATATCACTAATAGAGTTGAGCGAACACCTGGATGTTCGGGTTCGAGAAGTTCGGCCGAACATCCCGGAAATGTTCGGGTTCGGGATCCGAACCCGATCCGAACTTCGTCCCGAACCCGAACCCCATTGAAGTCAATGGGGACCCGAACTTTTCGGCACTAAAACGGCTGTAAAACAGCCCAGGAAAGGGCTAGAGGGCTGCAAAAGTCAGCAACATGTAGGTAAATCCCCTGCAAACAAATGTGGATAGGGAAATTAATTAAAATAAAAATTAAATAAATAAAAATTAACCAAAATCAATTGGAGAGAGGTTCCATAGCAGAGAATCTGGCTTCCCGTCACCCACCACTGGAACAGTCCATTCTCAGATATTTAGGCCCCGGCACCCAGGCAGAGGAGAGAGGTCCCGTAACAGAGAATCTGTCTTCATGTCAGCAGAGAATTAGTCTGCATGTCATAGCAGAGAATGAGGCTTCACGTCAGCCACCACTGCAACAGTCCATTGGCATATATTTAGGCCTAGCACACAGGCAGAGGAGAGAGGTCCCGTAACAGAGAATCTGGCTTCATGTCAGCAGAGAATCAGTCTGCATGTCATAGCAGAGAATGAGGCTTCACGTCAGCCACCACTGCAACAGTCCATTGGCATATATTTAGGCCCAGCACACACACAGGCAGAGGAGAGAGGTCCCGTAACAGAGAATCTGTCTTCATGTCAGCAGAGAATTAGTCTGCATGTCATAGCAGAGAATGAGGCTTCACGTCACCCACCACTGCAACAGTCCATTGGCATATATTTAGGCCTAGCACACAGGCAGAGCAGAGAGGTCCCGTAACAGACAATCTGGCTTCATGACAGCAGAGAATCAGTCTGCATGTCATAGCAGAGAATGAGGCTTCACGTCACCCACCACTGCAACAGTCCATTGGCATATATTTAGGCCTAGCACACAGGCAGAGCAGAGAGGTCCCGTAACAGACAATCTGGCTTCATGTCAGCAGAGAATCAGTCTGCATGTCATAGCAGAGAATGAGGCTTCACGTCACCCACCACTGCAACAGTCCATTGGCATATATTTAGGCCTAGCACACAGGCAGAGCAGAGAGGTCCCGTAACAGACAATCTGGCTTCATGACAGCAGAGAATCAGTCTGCATGTCATAGCAGAGAATGAGGCTTCACGTCACCCACCACTGCAACAGTCCATTGGCATATATTTAGGCCTAGCACACAGGCAGAGCAGAGAGGTCCCGTAACAGACAATCTGGCTTCATGTCAGCAGAGAATCAGTCTGCATGTCATAGCAGAGAATGAGGCTTCACGTCACCCACCACTGCAACAGTCCATTGGCATATATTTAGGCCTAGCACACAGGCAGAGCAGAGAGGTCCCGTAACAGACAATCTGGCTTCATGACAGCAGAGAATCAGTCTGCATGTCATAGCAGAGAATGAGGCTTCACGTCACCCACCACTGCAACAGTCCATTGGCATATATTTAGGCCTAGCACACAGGCAGAGCAGAGAGGTCCCGTAACAGACAATCTGGCTTCATGTCAGCAGAGAATCAGTCTGCATGTCATAGCAGAGAATGAGGCTTCACGTCACCCACCACTGCAACAGTCCATTGGCATATATTTAGGCCTAGCACACAGGCAGAGCAGAGAGGTCCCGTAACAGACGATCTGGCTTCATGTCAGCAGAGAATCAGTCTGCATGTCATAGCAGAGAATCAGGCTTCACGTCAGCCACCACTGCAACAGTCCATTGTCATAAATTTAGGCCCAGCACCCAGGCAGAGGAGAGAGGTCCCGTAACAGACAATCTGGCTTCATGTCAGCAGAGAATTAGTCTGCATGTCATAGCAGAGAATCAGGCTTCATGTCAGCCACCACTGCAACAGTCCATTGGCATATATTTAGGCCTAGCACACAGGCAGAGGAGAGGTTCATTCAACTTTGGGTAGCATCGCAATATAATGGTAAAATGAAAATAAAAATAGGATTGAATGAGGAAGTGCCCTGGAGTCCAATAATATATGGTTATGGGGAGGTAGTTAATGTCTAATCTGGACAAGGGACGGACAGGTCCTGTGGGATCCATGCCTGGTTCATTTTTATGAACGTCAGCTTGTCCACATTGGCTGTAGACAGGCGGCTGCGTTTGTCTGTAATGACGCCCCCTGCCGTGCTGAATACACGTTCAGACAAAACGCTGGCTGCCGGGCAGGCCAGCACCTCCAAGGCATAAAAGGCTAGCTCTGGCCACGTGGACAATTTAGAGACCCAGAAGTTGAATGGGGCCGAACCATCAGTCAGTACGTGGAGGGGTGTGCACACGTACTGTTCCACCATGTTAGTGAAATGTTGCCTCCTGCTAACACGTTGCGTATCAGGTGGTGGTGCAGTTAGCTGTGGCGTGTTGACAAAAGTTTTCCACATCTCTGCCATGCTAACCCTGCCCTCAGAGGAGCTGGCCGTGACACAGCTGCCTTGGCGACCTCTTGCTCCTCCTCTGCCTTGGCCTTGGGCTTCCACTTGTTCCCCTGTGACATTTGGGAATGCTCTCAGTAGCGCGTCTACCAACGTGCGCTTGTACTCGCGCATCTTCCTATCACGCTCCAGTGCAGGAAGTAAGGTGGGCACATTGTCTTTGTAGCGTGGATCCAGCAGGGTGGCAACCCAGTAGTCCGCACAGGTTAAAATGTGGGCAACTCTGCTGTCGTTGCGCAGGCACTGCAGCATGTAGTCGCTCATGTGTGCCAGGCTGCCCAGGGGTAAGGACAAGCTGTCCTCTGTGGGAGGCGTATCGTCATCGTCCTGCCTTTCCCCCCAGCCACGCACCAGTGATGGACCCGAGCTGCGTTGGGTGCCACCCCGCTGTGACCATGCTTCATCCTCATCCTCCTCCACCTCCTCCTCATCCTCGTCCTCCTCGTCCTCCAGTAGTGGGCCCTGGCTGGCCACATTTGTACCTGGCCTCTGCTGTTGCAAAAAACCTCCCTCTGAGTCACTTCGAAGAGACTGGCCTGAAAGTGCTAAAAATGACCCCTCTTCCTCATCCTCCTCCTCCTCCTCCTGGGCCACCTCCTGTTCCATCATCGCCCTAAGTGTTTTCTCAAGGAGACATAGAAGTGGTATTGTAACGCTGATAACGGTGTCATCGCCACTGGCCATGTTGGTGGAGTACTCGAAACAGCGCAACAGGGCACACAGGTCTCGCATGGAGGCCCAGTCATTGGTGGTGAAGTGGTGCTGTTCTGTAGTGCGACTGACCCGTGCGTGCTGCAGCTGAAACTCCACTATGGCCTGCTGCTGCTCGCACAGTCTGTCCAGCATGTGCAAGGTGGAGTTCCACCTGGTGGGCACGTCGCATATGAGGCGGTGAGCGGGAAGGCCGAAGTTACGCTGTAGCGCAGACAGGCGAGCAGCGGCAGGATGTGAACGCCGGAAGCGCGAACAGACGGCCCGCACTTTATGCAGCAGCTCTGACATGTCGGGGTAGTTGTGAATGAACTTCTGCACCACCAAATTCAGCACATGCGCCAAGCAAGGGATGTGCGTCAAATTGGCTAGTCCCAGAGCTGCAACGAGATTTCGCCCATTATCACACACCACCAGGCCGGGCTTGAGGCTCACCGGCAGCAACCACTCGTCGGTCTGTTGTTCAATACCCCGCCACAACTCCTGTGCGGTGTGGGGCCTGTCCCCCAAACATATGAGTTTCAGAATGGCCTGCTGACGTTTACCCCGGGCTGTGCTGAAGTTGGTGGTGAAGGTGTGTGGCTGACTGGATGAGCAGGTGGAAGAAGAGGAGGAGGAAGCCGAGAAGGAGGAGGTGGCAACAGGAGGCAAAGAATGTTGCCCTGCGATCCTTGGCGGCGGCAGGACGTGCGCCAAACAGCTCTCCGCCTGGGGCCCAGCTGCCACTACATTTACCCAGTGTGCAGTTAGGGAGATATAGCGTCCCTGGCCGTGCTTACTGGTCCACGTATCTGTGGTTAGGTGGACCTTGCTACAGATGGCGTTGCGCAGTGCACACTTGATTTTATCGGATACTTGGTTGTGCAGGGAAGGCACGGCTCTCTTGGAGAAGTAGTGCCGGCTGGGAACAACATACTGTGGGACAGCAAGCGACATGAGCTGTTTGAAGCTGTCTGTGTCCACCAGCCTAAATGACAGCATTTCATAGGCCAGTAGTTTAGAAATGCTGGCATTCAGGGCCAGGGATCGAGGGTGGCTAGGTGGGAATTTACGCTTTCTATCAAATGTTTGTGAGATGGAGAGCTGAACGCTGGCGTGTGACATGGTTGAGACGCTTGGTGACGGAGGTGGTGGTGGTGGTGTTGGTGGTACATCCCCTGTTTGCTGGGCGGCAGGTGCCAACGTTCCTCCAGAGGCGGAGGAAGAGGCCGAGGCGGCAGCAGCAGAATAGGCCGAGGCGGCAGCAGCAGAAGAGGTAGCAGGGGGAGCCTGAGTGACTTCCTTGGTTTTAAGGTGTTTACTCCACTGCAGTTCATGCTTTGCATGCAGGTGCCTGGTCATGCAGGTTGTGCTCAGGTTCAGAACGTTAATGCCTCGCTTCAGGCTCTGATGGCACAGCGTGCAAACCACTCGGGTCTTGTCGTCAGCACATTGTTTGAAGAAGTGCCATGCCAGGGAACTCCTTGAAGCTGCCTTTGGGGTGCTCGGTCCCAGATGGCGGCGGTCAGTAGCAGGCGGAGTCTCTTGGCGGCGGGTGTTCTGCTTTTGCCCACTGCTCCCTCTTTTGCTACGCTGTTGGCTCGGTCTCACCACTGCCTCTTCCTCCGAACTGTGAAAGTCAGTGGCACGACCTTCATTCCATGTGGGGTCTAGGACCTCATCGTCCCCTGCATCGTCTTCCACCCAGTCTTGATCCCTGACCTCCTGTTCAGTCTGCACACTGCAGAAAGACGCAGCAGTTGGCACCTGTGTTTCGTCATCATCAGAGACATGCTGAGGTGGTATTCCCATGTCCTCATCATCAGGAAACATAAGTGGTTGTGCGTCAGTGCATTCTATGTCTTTCACCGCTGGGGAAGGGCTAGGTGGATGCCCTTGGGAAACCCTGCCAGCGGAGTCTTCAAACAGCATAAGAGACTGCTGCATAACTTGAGGCTGAGACAGTTTCCCTGGTATGCATGGGGGTGATGTGACAGACTGATGGGGTTGGTTTTCAGGCGCCATCTGTGCGCTTTCTGCAGAAGACTGGGTGGGAGATAATGTGAACGTGCTGGATCCACTGTCGGCCACCCAATTGACTAATGCCTGTACCTGCTCAGGCCTTACCATCCTTAGAACGGCATTGGGCCCCACCATATATCGCTGTAAATTCTGGCGGCTACTGGGACCTGAGGTAGTTGGTACACTAGGACGTGTGGATGTGGCAGAACGGCCACGTCCTCTCCCAGCACCAGAGGGTCCACTAACACCACCACGACCATGTCCACGTCCGCGTCCCTTACTAGATGTTTTTCTCATTGTTATGGTTCACCACAACAACAAATATATTATTTGGCCCAATGTATTGTATTCAAATTCAGCGGGATATAAATTTGAGGCCTAGTATTTAGGCGCTGGGTGACCGGTATGGATTTAGTGACAGAATTAGACTTGGAAATGCACAGAAGCGTGTGTGTGAAGTTATTCTGAATGACCCAATGTGCACCTTGAATATTATATACCCTTTTGGGATAGATTTCAAATAGCTCTGATATAGCAGGAACCACTAAATTATGAAATTGCTAAATTGGGAATTGTACTTCAACCCAGAACAAAAAATGTGCTTTGACGGGCACTAAATAACTTTCCCAGCTACAACAGTACAGCGGTAACGAGAGATTTAGAGGGATTTAAATTTGAGGCCTAGTATTTAGGCGCTGGGTGACAGGTATGGGTTTAGTGACAGAATTAGACTTGGAAATACACAGTAGCGGGTGTGTGTGAAGTTATTCTGAATGACCCAATGTGCACCTTCAATATTATATACCCTTTTTGGGATAGATTTCAAATAGCTCTGATATAGCAGGAACCACTAAATTATGAAATTGCTAAATTGGGAATTGTACTTCAACCCAGAACAAAAAATGTGCTTTGACGGACACTAAATATCTTGCCCAGCAACAACAGTACAGCGGTGGGTAACGAGAGATTTAGAGGGATTTAAATTTGAGGCCTAGTATTTAGGCGCTGGGTCACCGGTATGGATTTAGTGACAGAATTAGACTTGGAAATGCACAGAAGCGTGTGTGTGAAGTTATTCTGAATGACCCTATGTGCACCTTCAATATTATATACCCTTTTAGGGATAGATTTCAAATAGCTCTGATATAGCAGAAACCACTAAATTATGAAATTGCTAAATTGGGAATTGTACTTCAACCCAGAACAAAAAATGTGCTTTGACGGACACTAAATATCTTGCCCAGCAACAACAGTACAGCGGTGGGTAACGAGAGATTTAGAGGGATTTAAATTTGAGGCCTAGTATTTAGGCGCTGGGTGACAGGTATGGGTTTAGTGACAGAATTAGACTTGGAAATACACAGTAGCGGGTGTGTGTGAAGTTATTCTGAATGACCCTATGTGCACCTTCAATATTATATACCCTTTTAGGGATAGATTTCAAATAGCTCTGATATAGCAGAAACCACTAAATTATGAAATTGCTAAATTGGGAATTGTACTTCAACCCAGAACAAAAAATGTGCTTTGACGGACACTAAATATCTTGCCCAGCAACAACAGTACAGCGGTGGGTAACGAGAGATTTAGAGGGATTTAAATTTGAGGCCTAGTATTTAGGCGCTGGGTCACCGGTATGGATTTAGTGACAGAATTAGACTTGGAAATGCACAGAAGCGTGTGTGTGAAGTTATTCTGAATGACCCTATGTGCACCTTCAATATTATATACCCTTTTAGGGATAGATTTCAAATAGCTCTGATATAGCAGAAACCACTAAATTATGAAATTGCTAAATTGGGAATTGTACTTCAACCCAGAACAAAAAATGTGCTTTGACGGACACTAAATATCTTGCCCAGCAACAACAGTACAGCGGTGGGTAACGAGAGATTTAGAGGGATTTAAATTTGAGGCCTAGTATTTAGGCGCTGGGTGACAGGTATGGGTTTAGTGACAGAATTAGACTTGGAAATACACAGTAGCGGTGTGTGTGAAGTTATTCTGAATGACCCTATGTGCACCTTCAATATTATATACCCTTTTAGGGATAGATTTCAAATAGCTCTGATATAGCAGAAACCACTAAATTATGAAATTGCTAAATTGGGAATTGTACTTCAACCCAGAACAAAAAATGTGCTTTGACGGACACTAAATATCTTGCCCAGCAACAACAGTACAGTGGTGGGTAACGAGAGATTTAGAGGGATTTAAATTTGAGGCCTAGTATTTAGGCGCTGGGTCACCGGTATGGATTTAGTGACAGAATTAGACTTGGAAATGCACAGAAGCGTGTGTGTGAAGTTATTCTGAATGACCCTATGTGCACCTTCAATATTATATACCCTTTTAGGGATAGATTTCAAATAGCTCTGATATAGCAGAAACCACTAAATTATGAAATTGCTAAATTGGGAATTGTACTTCAACCCAGAACAAAAAATGTGCTTTGACGGACACTAAATATCTTGCCCAGCAACAACAGTACAGCGGTGGGTAACGAGAGATTTAGAGGGATTTAAATTTGAGGCCTAGTATTTAGGCGCTGGGTGACAGGTATGGGTTTAGTGACAGAATTAGACTTGGAAATACACAGTAGCGGGTGTGTGTGAAGTTATTCTGAATGACCCAATGTGCACCTTCAATATTATATACCCTTTTTGGGATAGATTTCAAATAGCTCTGATATAGCAGGAACCACTAAATTATGAAATTGCTAAATTGGGAATTGTATTTCAACCCAGAACAAGAAATGTGCTTGAACGGACACTAAATAACTCGCCCAGCTACAGCACTAGGGACAGATTTAGCTGGATATAAATTTGAGGCCTAGTATTTAGGCGCTGGGTGACCGGTATGGATTTAGTGACAGAATTAGACTGGGATATGGCCAAAAAATGAACAGACTATTGCTGGTTAAATGCACTTGGTGTGACAGCTTCACCCTGATGTAGGCTTTAGCCAAAAAACAACCACACCATTGAGGGTTAAATGCACTTGGTGACAGGCGCAGCTTGCCCCTGATTTTGTATATGGCCAAAAAATGAACAGACTATTGCTGGTTAAATGCACTTGGTGTGACAGCTTCACCCTGATGTAGGCTTTAGCCAAAAAACAACCACACCATTGAGGGTTAAATGCACTTGGTGACAGGCGCAGCTTGCCCCTGATTTTGTATATGGCCAAAAAATGAACAGACTATTGCTGGTTAAATGCACTTGGTGTGACAGCTTCACCCTGATGTAGGCTTTAGCCAAAAAACAACCACACCATTGAGGGTTAAATGCACTTGGTGACAGGCGCAGCTTGCCCCTGATTTTGTATATGGCCAAAAAATGAACAGACTATTGCTGGTTAAATGCACTTGGTGTGACAGCTTCACCCTGATGTAGGCTTTAGCCAAAAAACAACCACACCATTGAGGGTTAAATGCACTTGGTCGCAGCTTGTGCTGGCGCACCACAAGACACAAAATGGCCGCCGATCACCCCAGAAAAATGAGACTGACAAACGGTCTGTGCAGCCTAAAAACAGTGAGCAATTGAGGATCAGCAGCTCAATGATCCACAGCTGCAGATCGATCAGTTAATCAAGTCCTTTGGAGGAGTTAATCTGCCTAATCTCGCCCTACTGTCGCAGCCGCAACCTCTCCCTACGCTAATCAGAGCAGAGTGACGGGCGGCGCTATGTGACTCCAGCTTAAATAGAGGCTGGGTCACATGGTGCTCTGGCCAATCACAGCCATGCCAATAGTAGGCATGGCTGTGATGGCCTCTTGGGGCAAGTAGTATGACGCTTGTTGATTGGCTGCTTTGCAGCCTTTCAAAAAGCGCCAAGAAAGCGTCACAAAAGCGCGAAGAAAGCGACGAACACCGAACCCGAACCCGGACTTTTACGAAAATGTCCGGGTTCGGGTCCGTGTCACGGACACCCCAAAATTCGGTACGAACCCGAACTATACAGTTCGAGTTCGCTCATCCCTAATCACTAACCTTACCAGAGAAATCCTGGATAATGCTACCACAGTACTGGAGACACATGAATAAGAAATCGAAAAACTCCAGGATGACAATTGACTCCTCCACAACAAATTAGAGAATATGGAAAACAGCTCATAGAGATAACTTCCAAATCAGAGGTCCACCTGAGTCCATAACAGATCTCCAATCTACAGTTACAGCTTACTTTCAGGAACTTTGTCCGAATATTCAGACATAGACATACATAGAGCCCTAACTGCCTGAAAACCGTAATGTCCCGCCAGGGACGTGGTGCGGAAGCTTTATTCCCATTGTACCTGTAAGCAGCACACAAGGCTTCTCCTCTGATTTTTCAAGGGCACGCGTACCAATTGTTCCCAGATCTAGCCCCCTCCACTATACATTGTGCTCTCAAGCCATATCCAAAGCAGATCAGTTATCGCTGGGGCTTCCCATTCAAGCTTATCTTTATGTATCAAGATAAGACTCATAACATTCACTCCCTGTAGGGGGCTCGTAACCTCTCTTAAATGCCTGCATCTTTGTCCATCCTCATCACCAGGGACATCCCCAACCTCTCATCACCTTCACTTGCCCACCCGCAAGAATCCCAAGCCGACCTCCAGTCATCCTCAAAGACTTGACTCTCTAACTCTCATCAACCTAGTGTTTTCCTTCTGTGAGTTGATACCATTCTGTTTCCTTCTTTTTATATAGAGACTTCCTTTTCTGAGATGGTGGGTTCTCACCCACGGGAGTATCTCCCTTCGGCAGCACCCCACCACTAACGATACTTTTGCTGTTGTTGAAATTGCACAGTTATATGTTTTTTATATTTCTAGTTTGATTATAAATATTTTATATATGTCTATTGCTATATCCTAGGAACCCCCTCCTGGGGTATATCCATTACTATCTAAGAATCCTCCTGAGCGTCAGTGCCGTAAAACTGACCCCTAACCTTTCTGTTAGCTGTGGCAAACCACGGTCGTCAAGCTTTCTATCTCTATCTCTCTACAGGAGACAATAATTCCATGTTTTTCTGTGCCTCCCTTTTGTTTTTTCCACCCTTCCATCCCCCCTCCCTTGCGGGATTGCAGACTTTATTACCATATCAGTGATGGTTCTCTCCTGCAAATACTATGGCTATCACTAGGTGGGACGAATCCAATTTTTTTTAAATCCGGAAAGGTTCTCGAATGTCTCGAATCTTTCGAATCTCGAATCCTACGAATCCTGTACATAAGAATTGTGTGAACGGTGTAAGAAACAAAGTGATCCAAACTCAATATTCTTTTAATACGAAAAAATAAATAGTCCTTACTTTTTTAACAAAGTATTCGATTTTGGATTCGAAAAAAAAATTGAAATACAGGGTAATACAGCACACATACCTCTTACATCCAGGGTAATACAGTGCACAAATCTCTTCCATCCAGTGACGTCTCTTTGATGTAGATGTTCTCTTTCCTCATTTTCTCCTTTCAGACCTTCAGATCAGACCTCCAGTTTTCAGCCATTTTTCGTCTCTGCAGTTTGACAAAAAAATATCTTAGTTTACTACTTTTCCATCATTCTCGCATCTTTTGGACAAATCATCCTACCAGGACAAATCATCCTACCACAATACTGTGCCGCTGTGCCCCCCAATACAATACTGCAAAAACAGATAAACCCCCTGATAATACTAGTACCACACAGAGCTCCCCCATATAAAATACCCCTTCTTTGTGGCCTTAGTAGATGCCCCCATAGTGACCCCCAATAATGTGCCAGTAAAAAGGGACCCCCATAATGCCCCCAATAATGTGCCAGTAAGTGTCCCCATAGATGTCCCCCCATGTGCCAGTATCAAGTGCCAAACCCCCCATGTGCCAGTATCAAGTGCCTCTCTCCTTCCCCCCTATGTGCCAGTATCATAGTGCCATCTCCCCTCCAATGTGCCAGTATCAAGTGCCTCTCCCCCCCCCATGTGCCAGTATCATAGTGCCATCTCCCCCCCATGTGCCAGTATCAAGTGTCTCTCTCCTTCCCCCCTATGTGCCAGTATCATAGTGCCATCTCCCCCCCCCCCAATGTGCCAGTATCAAGTGCCTCTCTCCCCCCTATGTACCAGTATCATAGTGCCACCCCCCCCAATGTGCCAGTATCAAGTGCCTCTCTCCTTCCCCCCCATGTGCCAGTATCATAGTGCAATCTCCCCCCAATGTACCAGTATCATAGTGCCATCTACCCCCTCCCAATGTGCCAGTATCAAGTGCCTCTCTCCTTCCCACCCACCCCCCATGTGCAATTATCGTAGTGCCAAAACCCCGCCAAGTGCCAGTATCATAGTGCCATCTCCCCCCAATGTGCCAGAATTATAGTGCCATCTCCCCCCCAATGTGCCAGTATCATAGTGCCAACTCCCCCCCTCCCAATATGCCAGTATCAAGTGCCTCTCTCCTTCCCATCCTTCCCACCCCACCCCCCCATGTGCCAGTATCAGGTGCCAACCCCCACATGTGCCAGTAATAAGTATCAAAGTGCCAAACCCCCCCTGACCCCCCCCCCCCCTATGTGCCAGTATCAAGTGCCTCCCACTCCCCCCATGTGGCAGTAACAGTCCGGTATTAAAAAAAATAACTTATACTTACTTCCATGTCAGCGATGCAGGCCTCTTCTGGCCTGTGTCCCACGCTGTATATCCATATATGGAGTCAGTGCTTGTGTATTTCAGAAAAAGTTTCTGCTGGGACTCGAACCCACAACCTTCTGCATTAGAGGCAAGACACTTACCCACACGGCTATAAGAGCTGCATAGCCACTGCCTGAAAAAATATAAGACTTCTACGTTAGACTCTGTTATAGCTTTGATAGCCAGTGTACACCCATACACATGACAGCTGCCCCAGCACAATCAGCACTGCTATATCTCTATATGACAGCTGCCAAAGCACACTCAGCACTGCTACATCTATACACATAACAGCTGCCCCAGCACACCCAGCTCTGCTACATCTATACACATGACATCCGCCCCAGCACACTGAGCTCTGCTACATCTATACACATGACAGCTGCCCCAGCACACTCAGCCCTGCTATATCTCTATATGACAGCTGCCCTAGCACACATTTAGCTCTGCTACATCTCTATATATCTATCTACTGTATAGTAATACTTACATATATATAGATATAGTAGAGCTGAGTGTGCAGGGACAGCTGTCATGTGTATAGATGTAGCAGGGCTGAGTGTGCTGGGGCAGCTGTCATATATATAGAGATATAGCAGGGCTGAGTGTGCTGGAGCAGCTGTCATATATAGATATATAGTAGAGCTGAGTGTGCTGGGGCAGCTGTCATGTGTATAGATGTAGCAGAGCTGGGTGTGCTGGGGCAGCCATAATATATAGAGATATAGCAGAGCTGAGTGTGCTGGTGCAGCTGTCATATAGAGATATAGCAAAGCTGAGTGTGCTGGGGCAGCTGTCATATAGAGATATAGCAGTGCTGGGTGTGTTAGGGCAGCTGTCATGTGTATAGATGTACACTGGCTATAACAGCTAACAGAGTCTACAGTAGAAGTCTCATATTTTTTCAGTCAGTGGCTATGCAGCTCTTATAGCTGTGTGGGTAAGTGCCTTGCCTCTGATACAGAAGGTTGTGGGTTCAAGTCCCAGCAGACATTCGAGGGATTTGAATTTTGAAAATGAGGTCAGGATTCGAGTCCACGAATCCTTCGAATCCAGCAAGATTTGAGGGATTCAACGGATTCGTCGTCCACCTCTAATTATCACACAACGTAGAGGGCTTTACTTCACCCAACAAGAGATCCAGAGCTTTTTGGCATTATAGAAGCATTCATGTGAATTTACTTTGTCATCATGAAACACACATCCCGAACTTCAGCTCCTTGCTATCTGTCTCCATACTTTCCAACCTTTTATACGGCGAATGCCCCCACAAAAATAAAAGTCACTATTTGTCTTAGTAAATCAGTCCCTTTTACTCATTTCCTCACTATTGCAGACCCTGAGCATCGCTATTTAATTGTTACTGGTACATTCCAGTATGTCTCAGTGACCATAGTCTCCTACTACGCCCCCAGTACTGACCAGACCCACTTTTTAACTGACTTATTTACTCTCGCAAAGTGGGTACAGTCGTCCTCTGTGGGGATTCGGACAGCGTACTGAATCCAAACCTGGACAAATCCTCTGCCTCTCCCTCCGTTCCTCTACCTCCTTCTCAGATTGCATCCTCAGATACAGTACGTTCAAAATTCTCTTAGCTAAATACCATTTAGTAGATGTCTAGCGAGGAACGCATCCCACAACTGAAAACTGTATGCACTTTTCTGTGCCTCACCTAACTTTAACCCCAAATTGACCATATTTTTCCCCAGTCTCTTTCATCCCTTGGGTATCCGATTTGAAAATACACACTACAATGTGGTCCAACCATAGCCCCATGTCTGTTTCCTCTTTATCTCTCTTCTCTAAACGCTCAATCCTTCCTCGTCTCTTAATGACCTTCTATTAATGATCTGTAACACCCCAGAGTTGTGTTACTACACTCCTCTACTCCACTACTATCTGTTAAGAGCCTTTACTTATCATCTTTTATGATTTTACATTATGTAATTCACAAATGTGCATGAACCATGTTAAATACAATTATTGTTGTAGTTTTCCATGTTCACCAGCAGGTGGCAGCAATGGATTAGTAAGGAACTAGTTACAGTTTAGTATGTCTAGACTGGAATGGTTCATTCCAGCTTAGCTCACCCTCTGTGGAGGTGTGGACTATTCCCACAGCCTACACCCTGGGTGGAGAAGGAAGTTGTGTGTGTTAGGAGCTCCCCGATATAGGGAACAAAGCCCGGATCTTGTCTCGGCTGAGACATTGATCACATCCCCAGCCTGAGCCCTGCAGCCTCAGCTGGATGACAAGACAGCAGACAATCTCCAGAGTTCCAGGACGACAGCATTCCCTATGAGCCTATCTGTGAGTAAAGTCCAGAGACCCAGGAGAAGCCATATTCCTCCTCAGCTAGTCTGTCCCCATAAAGAAGAAGATAGAAAGAAGTGCAGAAGCCAGATTCCTGCCACAGTTTTGGAGCTACTAAGAAGACGTTCTTTCCTGCAAGCTCCTGATTTATAGAGCAGAAGATTCATCCCTAATAATAATTGCCAAAGCCTGCTGGGACCTAAGACCAAAGCTGTACATTGCTTGGATGAGAGTTATCTTCAGTAAAGATAAGTTTGAACTTCACCAAAGGTCTGGACATCAATTTCTGCTGCAAAATCCCTCTATTACTCCTACTATAAATGCACAAAATGTATTGCAATTGTGCCAGGAGTCCAGCTGTACCCAGGTAGGAGACATTGTTGACACCATTATCACCATACAGAGACATTATAGGCAATCACACCACTCTGGCATTCCTAACCTGGGACCTGAGTTACAACACGTTGGGAGGACCCTGTGATAGTACCCTGCACACGCTGCAATTGGCGTCACGAACAACTGCAAAAGATAGACTATCATCCATATCCTGACCCACTGCATAAGTGGCGTCAGCGTACCTGTATCCTGCTCATTGCGAAACACACTTAGTAGAACACTTTACTATCAATTTCCCTTCAGTCTCCTCCCTTATCTTTCATAAAACAGTACATTGCAAATGGACACTTAAGCAGTGAGAACGTGAACAAAAAGTCTCTCAATGTGAAGTCCTGGCAAAGGCAAACCCCTCTGAAGACACCCACCAAGCTCTCTCTCGCCCACAGAAAGAGCTCAATCATTGCCTCTCCTATACTGTCGAATAATGGTCCCATCAGAAATATTAGAACCTAAACAATAAGCCGTTCACCCCACTAGCTAGGACACTTCAATCAACCCCATCTTCTGGGCTCTTTTATAAACTCTGTACTATTCAAGGCACTTAATCCTTGTGACGAAACCAACCTCGCCACGGTGTTTTGGAGGGGGCTGGTTGCTAGCCTCTTGCCTCAGGATTATGGCCCATACTAACTTTAAAGAAAACAGACCGGCCGCACAGCTTAAATCTGTCTTTGGAATTGTGTTTTATGTTATTATGCGTTCGGTTAAATTGTATGTTATGTGAGGGCACCCAGATAGCTAATATTATTGTATTCGTGTATTCTGAGTGCCATTCACCTAATGATATGCACTCAGACTTGAGCTATCTGGGGATATGTTAAATGTCTGTGTTTGCTGTGGGGGTGTGACATTGTGTGTTTGGGTGGTGATTCCTGTCCTGTTGTCTCCACGTGTGTATTGGTGTTTTCCCTTTGTCCTGAGACATAATTGGATTGCTCCTCGGGTGTCGCCAGGCAGAGAGGAGGAAACCATGATGCATTGTGGGGATGTGTTGTGTCTGTGTATCCTGAATTTCTGCATATCTGTCCTGTGTCGCAGTCTCCATTCTGGTCCCCTAAGGGCGTGGCCACCAGATGGGGACCTGCATAAATACGGGCGGGTAGCCCTCAATAAAGTGTTCCTGTTTTATCCTTCATCATGCTGAGACTGGTGTTTGGATAACTGATCAAACTGGGGGATTGCTATACGCTGAAGATTTGCTATACTCCCCTGGCATAACTACGAGCTCTTGTAAGAGCTGTTCCTGCTCTCTGGCTGTAGGAGAGGTTCACCCACTGGAGCCTGGAGCCTTGTCGTAGGTCCAGCGTGGGTGGAGGACGGTGAGACCCCAACCAAGCTGCGGCGGTTCGTGGGGTCTGCAGGGCGTATGGTGTCAAGTGGAGTGCTTGGAGTCCTCGGAAAGCACTAGGAGCATCTATCGACGGAGGTACCCGGTCGGGGTGCTAGGAGTTCCGTTACATTGGTGGCAGCAGTGGGATGGCGTCCTAGTGTGAGGAGAAGCAGCTCGGAGACACCGTTCGTGGAGTATATTGAGGGCAACGCTAGTATCCGTACAGCGCCCCTGGCTACAGCAGGATGGAATCGGCTAGTCTTCGAACAGCGTTCCACTACGAGGAGGATGATGACCCGGACTGGAGAGATGCAGTCCGGAAAGGCGTCTGGCACGAGGCCCTGGAAGATGTACAGCGTCGGCGGGGCGAGTGTCTCCCCAGTGAGGAGCAGCAGTTGCGGATGCGAGTGGCCCTGCGAATGCCCCTTCTGGGAGAGGAGCCCCTGAATGAGTGGGTGACAGAACTGGAGAGCCTGGTATGGAAGGAGCTTTGGCTAGATGACGCCTACCAGGCACTCTGGTGGTATGTGATTCGGCACTCTCCCTGGATGGCTGAGCACGACAGACCCGAGGGTGAGGATTATGATGGCCCTGGCCTGTTGTTTGAGGCCTTTGCAGAACCGGAGTTCGGAGATGCTGGAGGGTCCCGGTTCTGGGATATCTATGACTACAGGGAGGCTATGCATGATTGGGCTACAGCGAGAGAGGTGAGACAAGACCTGGCATCTCTAGTGACAAAGGAGTGGGAGCTGGAGCAGGACTACCAATACTTCTTCAGCTCAATTCGGTCCCAATATACACTGCCAGAGAGCTGGGTGGCAGTCCCAGACCTACAACCCTACAGCTGGGAAGACCCGACTGAAGTATCCCCTGCTTCAGTACCAGCTACAGAGGTAGGGGTACCTCATAGACTGGTCCTGTGAGGAACCACAACAGGCAGGTGGAGACGGGACCGAGGGCTCTCCACCGGGATGCTGGGATGCTGGCCCAGACCCTCAGCAGCAGCCGGAGTTGCCAGGTGTGGACGCAGGTGATCCTGACTCGCAAATGTTGAGGGACCTCACAGACTGGTCCTGGGAGGACCCACAGATGGCAGGTGGAGATGGGACCGAGGTCTCTCTACTGGCCCTACAGGGATGCTGGGCCGCCTACCCAGATCTCCAGCGGCAGTGCATATCACAGGGAGAGGAGACAACCGGTCTCTCTCCCCAGCGGCAACCTGAGTTCCAGGGGGAGGAGATGCGGGGTCCCTCTGCCTTACAGCAACCAGAGTCCTGGGGAGGAGAGGCAACCGGCCTCACCTTCCACCAGCAGCCGGAGATACTGGGAAAAGGGGAACACAAGCCCCTCTGCATGGGCGCAGATGAGACAGCGGGCTCGGTGCCAGTCCTACAGGGATGCTGGACAGTCGGTCCAGATCCCCATCCATCTCCGCAGGGATACCAGGAGGAGGAGGTAAGCGAGCCCTCCCCTTCCCAGCTACTTCCCAACAGAGTTCTGGGGGCAGGGGATGAGCCTGCGCTACCCACTCATTTCTTCCCAGCGGAAGAGCTGGCATCAGGGCAGAGCGCAGCCGGCCTCTGCCCTCCTCTATCCTCTTCTCCAGAGCCGGACATCCCACAGGCTACCCCAGCGGAAGTGCTGGCATCTGGGCAGAGTGCAGTCGGCCTCTGCCCTCCCCTATCCTCTTCTCCAGAGCCGGACTCCCCACCGGCTACCCCAGCGGAAGAGCTGGCATCTGGGCAGAGCGCAGTCGGCCTCTGCCCTCCCCTACCCTCTTCTTCAGAGCCGGACTTTCCACAGGCTACCCCCGCGGAAGAGCTGGCATCTGGGCAGAGCGCAGTCGGCCTCTGCACACCAAGTACCTACAGCTCCAAGCTGGAGAACCACAAGGCAGCAAGGAGTCGCAGATGCCCACTCAACAGCTGGGGACATACAGAACAGAGCCAGGCCCCAAAATTCAACAGGTCCAGTATGGGGTTGTGGTTGGACTGCCAGACTAACTCAGGTACTGACCGTGAGGTCAGGTATCTGGTTAGTCTTCCCTGGAAGGGGGAGATGTGTGACGAAACCAACCTCGCCACGGTGTTTTGGAGGGGGCTGGTTGCTAGCCTCTTGCCTCAGGATTATGGCCCATACTAACTTTAAAGAAAACAGACCGGCCGCACAGCTTAAATCTGTCTTTGGAATTGTGTTTTATGTTATTATGCGTTCGGTTAAATTGTATGTTATGTGAGGGCACCCAGATAGCTAATATTATTGTATTCGTGTATTCTGAGTGCCATTCACCTAATGATATGCACTCAGACTTGAGCTATCTGGGGATATGTTAAATGTCTGTGTTTGCTGTGGGGGTGTGACATTGTGTGTTTGGGTGGTGATTCCTGTCCTGTTGTCTCCACGTGTGTATTGGTGTTTTCCCTTTGTCCTGAGACATAATTGGATTGCTCCTCGGGTGTCGCCAGGCAGAGAGGAGGAAACCATGATGCATTGTGGGGATGTGTTGTGTCTGTGTATCCTGAATTTCTGCATATCTGTCCTGTGTCGCAGTCTCCATTCTGGTCCCCTAAGGGCGTGGCCACCAGATGGGGACCTGCATAAATACGGGCGGGTAGCCCTCAATAAAGTGTTCCTGTTTTATCCTTCATCATGCTGAGACTGGTGTTTGGATAACTGATCAAACTGGGGGATTGCTATACGCTGAAGATTTGCTATACTCCCCTGGCATAACTACTAGCTCTTGTAAGAGCTGTTCCTGCTCTCTGGCTGTAGGAGAGGTTCACCCACTGGAGCCTGGAGCCTTGTCGTAGGTCCAGCGTGGGTGGAGGACGGTGAGACCCCAACCAAGCTGCGGCGGTTCGTGGGGTCTGCAGGGCGTACGGTGTCAAGTGGAGTGCTTGGAGTCCTCGGAAAGCACTAGGAGCATCTATCGACGGAGGTACCCTGTCGGGGTGCTAGGCGTTCCGTTACAATCCTGAAAAATCCTTCCTATCCTACCTCTATTCACAACCAAACACCACCTCTTCTGAACAGATCGCTACCTATTTACAGAACACTAGTCTATCTCCCATACCAGACTCTACGTTCTGAAATGAGACCAATAGCGGTAGAATGGAAATTGCTTCCCTTAAGATTCAGAAATGCCCAGGCCCCAATGGCTTTTCTGGGTTATATTATAAAAAGTTCTCTTCCATTCTTAGTCCTTACCTAGCAGAATGTTTTAATGCAATGTAAGGCCCCTTTCACACTAGCGGCAAGGAACTCCGGCAGGCTGTTCCGGCGGGTGAACAGCCTGTCAGATCAGATTTGTCCACTATAAAGGATTTCTGGACTATTCTCAATCTGGAGGGGAACACGACTGGGATGCCCCTTGTCCCCTTTATTGTTTATATTGGAGCTAGAACTCAAGGCATTCTGTATTCGTAGTAATATTGATATTAAAGGTCTGGAACTTGCATCCATCCACCATAAAATGTGTATGTTTGCGGATTACATTCTAAGGGCTCATTTGGACGGCAGTAGTGTTTTGAGTCTACCACATATCTCGGATCGGAAGAGTTAACTCTCTAAAAATGTCTTTCTTGCCCAAATTATTATACTATTTTAGAGCTCTGCCGATCGCAGTTCCAACATATTTCCTGAAAACCATACAACTGACGTCTCTTGGATTTGTTTGGTATAATTCTGTTTCACTTTATATAGACATACGGTAAACTCAGAGGAGGTCTCAGGGTACCGAATTATCAAAAATACCACCAAGCAGCTCCGATAGCCCAGTTAGGCCTCTTTCACACGAGCGAGATTTCCGCACGGGTGCAATGCGTGAGGTGAACGCATTGCACCCGCACTGAATCCGGACCCATTAATTTCTATGGAGCTGTGCACATGAGCGGTGATTTTCCCGCATCACTTGTGCGTTGCGTGAAAATTGCAGCATGCTCTACTTTGTGCATTTTTCACGCAACGCAGGCCCCATAGAAGTGAATGGGGCTGCGTGGATCCGCAAGCAAGTGCGGATGCGATGCTATTTTCACGCACGGTTGCTAGGAGACGATCGGGATGGGGACCTGATCATTATTATTTTCCATTATAACATGGTTATAAGGGAAAATAATAGCATTCTTAATACAGAATGCATAGTACAATAGCGCTGGAGGGGTTAAAAAAATAATAATTTAACTCACCTTAATCCACTTGTTCGCGCAGCCCGGCTTCTCTTCTATCTTCATATTTGCTGTGCAGTAGGAAAAGGACCTGTGGTGACGTCACTGCGCTCATCACATGGTCCGTGATGGATCATGTGATGAACCATGTTATTAGCGCAGTGATGTCATCAAAGGTGCTTTACCCAGGTCCTGAAGAAAGAAGACAGAAGAGAAGCCGGGCTGCACGAACAAGTGGATTAAGGTGAGTTAAATTATTTTTTTTATTTTTTTTTAACCCCTCTAGCCCTATTTTACTAAGCATTCTGTATTAAGAATGCTATTATTTTCCCTTATAACCATGTAATAAGGGAAAATAATACAATCTACACAACAGCTAACCCAAAGCCAAACTTCTGTGAAGAAGTTCGGGTTTGGGTACCAAACATGCCGATTTTTCTCACGCACGTGCAAAACGCATTAAAATGTTTTGCACTTGCGCGGAAAAATTGTGCATTTTCCTGCGACGCACCTGCATCTTATCCGGCGCAAAACCATGACGCCTGTGTGAAAGAGGCCTTAGTCCTCCGTCACTCCATCATAGATGCTCCTCATTGGCTTTCCCTTGAAGCCTTGGAGACTGCTCCCCTGTCCATTGACTCTGTTCTATGGACTCCATCTGCCTCTCCACCCACTATTACTAATCCCATCCTTAACCCCTTAATGACCTCAATTTTTTTATTTTCGTTTTTCATTCCGTCTTCCCAAAGCCATAACTTTTTTATTTTTCCATTCATATTACCGTATGAGGAGGTGTTTTTACGGAACAAGTTGTAAATTATATGTAAACCACCAAATGCACTTATATCCCCACAACAATCAAGATTAAATAACACACCTGTGAACAAAGCCTTAGACTAAGGCCTCTTTCACACTAGCGTGTGCGCCCCGTGGTCGTGCTGCAGCCCGCATTTTGTGGGCCGCAATGCCAGAGAACAGTCCGTGGGGCAGCCGCAGCGGATCGCGGACCCATTCACTTGAATGGGTCCGCGATCCAGCCATTCCGCAAAAAGATAGGGCATGTTCTATCTTTTTGTGGAACGGAAGTACGGGACGAAACCCCACGGAAGCACTCCGTAGTGCTTCCGTAGGGTTCCGTTCCATGGTTCCAATCCGCACCATTCCGCATCTCTGGATTTGCAGACCCATTCAAGTGAACGGGTCCGCATCTGTGATGCGGAATGCCCGCGGAATGGAACCCGTGTATTGCGGATCCACAAATGCGGTCTGCAATACGGCAACGGGGCGCACACGCCAGTGTGAAAGAGGCCTAACAGAGTTTTTTTTTTGTAGGTTATGTGCAGTGCTGCCATTAGTGCAGATACTATCTTCTTTGATTGTAAATTATAGTGGCTCACTCTGTTTGTCACCGCGGTAATGGTGCTCTACTGCAAGTGATTCACCCAATCTCTTAATCGAAGTAAATAAATATAAAATAATCAGCAGGCACTCACCATCTGGATTTTTATACATATATATACCATATTTATAAAAAAAATATTGGATTAAAATAATTAAAATAAATGAATAAATAAAAATGGATAAAAATATATCTTAATTTTACACACAGTATAGAAAATTAATGGACAATGAATATTATGGTAGAGTCAATTTGTAAAAAATCTAATAAATAATCGGATAAAAATCGGATAAATTGAATTCGAATTAACAGAGAAGTATCCTTAGAGTATTTCGTATATAATTTTCGGGTAATATTCGAATATAATCCCGAAAAATTCACCAAGTGTACTTGTCTTTTTGTTCTTATGGGTAATCCAACACAATCCAATACTGAGTTAATTGCAGAATATTCATATTATAATCGCCCAAATTTCGATCAATCACTTTTCGTACATTTCCTTGATTTGTACCATAAAGTGTCTGGTATTCGCAATAGATCACTGAGACTATATAATTTATCAATGGGTGATTTTCGAATTAATAGTTCAGTATAAATAGTCTCTTATAAAATTTGATTATGCTTGCTGTAGAGGCGTCCCTCTCACAGTTAAGCTACTCACCCAGACCTAGAGCGTTTGTCTATATAGGATGTTGATTTCGTTCAGCTGTCAGCCTCTCACGTAGTATTGGACGAAAAAAGACAAAGTTGTTGTAGGTCTTGTATGATCTTTACTTTTTCAATTATTTAGTCTTTAATCCTGCAGGATAATTTGGTCTGTAGTTTGGTTCCTTTAGTCCGCCAGACGCGCTTCGAGGTGACCTCACCTCTTCCTCAGTGGCTTAAGAATGGAAACCAAACTATTTTTCTGTTTATATATAGTGTCTATGGTTGTAGTTAAAACCTGGATTTTCAGAATGTTGGAAAATCTGGCAAGGATATATCCTTTTATACATATACCAAGAATGGATTATCGAATACATAGTTCAAATAAATTCCGACTTTATAATTGTTTATTGTCTCATAGAAAAGAGATGCAAATAGCTAAAAAACGCATATGCGTTTCTCTCATATTTTTCTTATAATTGCGTTTTTTCACTTATTAGTTTCCTAAATATAGGATATCTTCTTTTCATATGTATCTCTTGTATTAGACATGAGTGGAGTCTCATTCAATAGATATTTCACAAAAAGTGTATTTCACACAAAAAAAAATATCACAGAAAATATGTATTATACAAAAGGTATACCTAGAACCAAAAAACGCACATGCGTTTATGATGCGTTTTTCTTGCGATTTTTCTGCAACTTGAGTTTTTTGGTTTATATTATTCTAAAAGGTATATACCGTATATACTCGAGTATAAGCCGACCCGAATATAAGCCGAGGCCCCTAATTTTACCCCCCAAAAATGGAAAAATTATTGACTCGAGTATAAGACTAGGGTGGGAAATGCAGCATATGTGGGGGATCTGTGGAGGACGCTGTTATGGGGTGGATCTGTGGAGGACGCTGTTATAGGGGATATGTGCTTTGACACATAGGGCCATGAGGGGGGGGCAGCATAAGACATATAGCATCTTATGCTGGTCCCCCTCATGGCCCTATGTGTCCCCTCATGTGTCCTAAACTGAGCACATAACTGGCTTTGTGTGTAAAGTAATTTACTAGTGTGTAAAACAATCTCTCTCCTATTGCTAACAGGTCCGGCCTCTGTACTCACTGTCACGATGAATGCACTACAGCGAGCGGGAGCTGGCTGGCCGGCGCGTGACTGACATCACTTAGTAATGCTCCTCCTACTTCAGGAAGCAGGAGCGTTACTAAGTGACGCCAGTCACGCGCCGGCCAGGCCGCTCGCTGCAGTGGCATTTTCGAGTCGGCCAAATCGAGACTCGAGTATAAGACGAGGGGGCTTTTTGAGCACAAAAATATGTGCCAAAAAACTCGTCTTATACTCGAGTATATACGGTAATTCTATTGCATCTATCTTTCATTGTTTTATATGTAAAATATTTTATAAATGTTCATAAATATACATTATACAACCATTTAACAATCATTTCAGAGAATGGGATAGAGACAGCTAAAAAACGCATATGCGTTTATAATGCGTTTTTGTTGCGTTTTTCAGTTTTTTTGTTCACAATCTCATGCTGTCTCTATTCCATACATTCTAATACATATATGACTTCATAAATTTAATTCTTATTCATCAATTATGGTCACTCATCAATAATAATACTGTCATCCCTTATTTATTTTAAAAACAATATTAATATAACAAAAAATAAATAATTTATTAGTTAAAATCGTATTAAACTGTGATATTAAAAGAATGTTACAAAAACATATAATATTGCAAAAAATTATAATATTATGAGAAAATGTTGCGAAAAAATATATATATATATTATGTTCTGCTTGTGTGGCACACACCCTCTGACAACACAACACAGAAAACAAGCAGAAGATAATATATATATATTTTTTCGCAACATTTTCTCATAATATTATAATTTTTCGCAATATTATATGTTTTCGTAACATTCTTTTAATATGGTTCTAAGACTTATAACACATCAAAATTACAGTTTAATACGATTTTAACTAATAAATTATTTATTTTTGTTATCTTAATATTGTTTTTAAAATAAATAAGGGATGACAGTATTATTATTGATGAGTGACCATAATTGATGAATAAGAATTAAATTTATGAAGTCATATATGTATTAGAATGTATGGAATAGAGACAGCATGAGATTGTGAACGGAAAAATGCAACAAAAACGCATTATAAACGCATATGCGTTTTTTAGCTGTCTCTGTATAATGTATATTTATGAACATTTATAAAATATTTTACATATAAAACAATGAAAGATAGATGCAATAGAATTATATACCTTTTAGAATAATATAAACCAAAAAACGCAAGTTGCAGAAAAATCGCAAGAAAAACGCATCATAAACGCATGTGCGTTTTTTGGTTCTAGGTATACCTTTTGTATAATACATATTTTCTGTGATAAAATTTTTTGTGTGAAATACACTTTTTGTGAAATATCTATTGAATGAGACTCCACTCATGTCTAATACAAGAGATACATATGAAAAGAAGATATCATATATTTAGGAAACTAATAAGTGAAAAAACGCAATTATAAGAAAAATTGTACGAAAAATATGAGAGAAACGCATATGCGTTTTTTAGCTATTTGCATCTCTTTTCTATGAGACAATGAACAATTATAAAGTCGGAGTTTATTTGAACTATGTATTCGATAATCCATTCTTGGTATATGTATAAAAGGATATATCCTTGCCAGATTTTCCATCATTCTGAAAATCCAGGTTTTAACTACAACTATAGACACTATATATATAAAGAGAAAAATAGTTTGGTTTCCATTCTTAAGCCACTGAGGAAGAGGTGAGGTCACCTCGAAGCGCGTCTGGCGGACTAAAGGAACCAAACTACAGACCAAATTATCCTGCAGGATTAAAGACTAAATAATTGAAAAAGTAAGGATCATACAAGACCTACAACAACTTTGTCTTTTTTCGTCCAATACTACGTGAGACGCTGACAGCTGAACGAAATCAACATCCTATATAGACAAACGCTCTAGGTCTGGGTGAGTAGCTTAACTGTGAGAGGGACGCCTCTACAGCAAGCATAATCAAATTTTATAAGAGACTATTTATACTGAACTATTCGAAAATCACCCATTGATAAATTATATAGCCTCAGTGATCTATTGCGAATACCAGACACTTTATGGTACAAATCAAGGAAATGTACGAAAAGTGATTGATCGAAATTTGGGCGATTATAATACGAATATTCTGCAATTAACTCAGTATTGGATTGTGTTGGATTACCCATAAGAACAAAAAGACAAGTACACTTGGTGAATTTTTCGGGATTATATTCGAATATTACCTGAAAATTATATACGAAATACTCTAAGGATACTTCTCTGTTAATTCGAATTCAATTTATCAGATTTTTATACAATTTTTATTCGATTATTTATTAGATTTTTTACAAATTGACTCTACCATAATATTCATTGTCCATTAATTTTCTATACTGTGTGTAAAATTAAGATATATTGTTATCCATTTTTATTGATTCATTTATTTTAATTATTTTAATCCAATATTTTTAAATAAATGTGGTATATATGTATGAAATCCAGATGGTGAGTGCCTGCTGATTATTTTATATTTATTTACTATCTTCTTTGACACTGCAATGGTGTAGACACTTCTGTTTTTGCATCACCTTAGCCTACAGATATAGGTTTCTATAATTCAGGTGGAGTTCGAATCATTCAGTCCATACCTTTGTACCATGCGATTAGTTATTCGGTATACATGGTCATTGATGTTGTTGATGTTGTATTCTTGTCCTTGCCTGTTCTTCCGTACCTGTTCTCTATCTGGATCCACTCTGTTCCATGTCTAGCCTAGCAGTGCTCTAACTGCGTCTGATAGCCTGGCAGTGCTAAACTGTTTCTGATCCTGTTCCATGTCCAGCCTGGCAGTGCCTACTGCTTCTGATCTAGTCCATTCCTTGTCTGTCCTGCAGTGCCTTACTGCTTCTGTTCCTGTGTCTCTCCTGCCTTTGTGCGAGGGTCCCTGGGTTCTCCGGAGGAAGGATCTCTAGTCTATGTGCAGCTCTGCCTGAGACCGCAATGCTTCCATTCTGCTTGGGGTCCAGGCATCTGCTTCTGTGCTAGTTCCAATTTGTCTTGTTGTCTGAGCCATGTCCTGTGTTTCTTTGTGCTCCAGTTCTGTTGTCTGTTCCCGCTGGTGGTTGTACCAGCGTGGTTCTTTGCAGGTAAGGGCCAAGTGTACCGGTTTTGCCCTCTTGGGTTTTGCCTCTGTTCTGCCGGTGCACTTTTTGTGGTAGTGCTACCACTATTGCCTAACCTGCTTGTCCTGTATTACTGTTATGTTCTTTTATTACATGTGTAATAAAGTACTCTGTTGGTCCCTGGTCTGTATCCGCCCATGTCCTATTTGCTAAATAACCTGGAGGTCTGTCCTGGCCTCTGGTATGTGACACTTGCAGGACCATGCACATGGTATCCCGTGTAAAACAAACTTGTGCCTGACCTAGGTTTTGCTCCGCTTCAACAGGGGTGTCTACTTCCTTTGGGAGTTCCTGGCATCGATACTGTGAGGGGGCACCTATCTGGGCATATTACTGTGAGGGGGCACATATCTGGGCATAATCTGTGAAGGGGGCACAATGCTCACATAAGTACTGTGGGGTGGGGAAATAATTACTATGTGGGGGCATTTATGGGATTAGATGTTTAGTTATGTTTTGGGCGCAATTAGAGGCATGGCCACATAGTGTCCCTCTTCCTTCTTTTCAAAAGTTGGGAGGTATGAGGTTTGTTGTGACCTCCCCGTCCCTGTGGAACTTTGTGGGATTTCAGGCACGAGCATGTTTTCATTGGAGTCATGATGATTATTGAGGAGTGTAAATGTGTCCTTACTGGGCAGCATGATCTGTAGATATGGCCCTGACTCCACAACTTTCTTACATGGTCTTAAAGGACCCAGAGAAGAAGATACGTATTTAATGTGGTTTTCCGGTTACACAAATTAGACATTACCCCAGCATTGACGCTTACAGCTTTCTATAGTCAGATGAGGAGGTTCTGAGGGCATCTAGTGTAATTCTGATCTGTCACCCGTGTGTCCATCCCGGCACAAAACTCTTTAATATCACAGATTAAAGCCTGCCCTGAGGACCATGCCCCAAATGTATGCAGATCCCTGGCTGCACAAACTAAATAGCAACAATCTCCACAAGTTCCTCTAATCACCTATAGCGAAGGTAAAATGTCACATAAGAGGTTCTCCTGAAGCTCGGAGCATTACATTTTTTTTGCCCCTTTAAGATTTTTTTTCTTATTAGTAATTTCACTGTGCGTCCTGGTGCGTCCTGGTACCCAATCAATTCCCAAAGTTATTACACAATTTCAAGTGATGTCACAAAGTAATAACTTTGGCTTATCGGAGCCCATACATTCTAATACTGTATGGAGAGAGATGTGATGCCCACTATCTGCTTGCGCAAAAAATAAAAAATAAAAGAACTCGCCTCCTCCATTTGATGGCGCCGCTGTGAACACTTGCTGCACTGGAAGCTCAGGACAGGACCTGCGTTCTTCCATTATGACGTTACACAGGTCCTGTCCTGAGCTTCCAGTGAGCAGCGAGTGTTCACAGCGTCGCCATCAAATGGAGGAGGAGAGTTTTTCATGCCATAAAGTGAGGACATTCCTCAGGGATTCCAGATTTCTAGGACATGGACATATCATATAGCAGCCGCCATTCCTGACATCCACCACACACAAGAGGCGGCTTCTAGTGATGACATTTATGGATTTTACTAACAGCCGGGGACATTTTCTTTCCACAATCTACAGATTTTATACTAACGCTCTGTGGACGCCTCACCCACATCTCATCTTCTTATTCTTACAGATTGGCTGATAATGGTCTACCAGGCACTTCCTGCATCCAGTTGGCATCTGGAATAAGGAATAATCAGTCCCTAAAGAGACTTGACCTGTCTCGTAACCGTCTGTATGGTCCTCACTTCAGTGACTTGATGGAAGCTCTGTCCAGTCCAGCCTGCAGGATAGAGGAATTACGGTGAGTATAAGAGATGTGTACAGGACGGAGACATGTGGGCCACAAGTTATACATGGATTTTATTCTATTTTATGCTCCACATTAGTGTTGATTGAGCATGTGCAGCATGCAAGACCTGCAGGGTATTGCGATAGTGAGGTCACAGTTATGGGCAATCAAGCGTTACTCACTTTTTAGAGGAGAACCCTGGGCAGGCATGCGACAGTGAAGGAGAGGTAGACACCAGTTCCTCTGGGGCACACTCTGGATGTAGGGACCAGGCCTGATGGTGGATGAGGTGCCCTGGATGTTGCAGGTATTTTGAGTGCCTGGGGCAAGGTCCCTTTAAGGATCATGACGCCAGTGCCTGTAACGGTGGCACACCGATTTATAGGAGTAGTAATTGAGGTACACAGATGGTATGGTGAACCAAACGGTGCTTTTACTTGGAAAACAGTCCAACTTTGTACAGACAGTTGATAATGATGCAGTCTTTTTATAACAATACTCCACAAGCAGGCTTATCTCAATACTGGCAGGTAACAATCTTGCAAGATACTTGGAGGGTAAACAGTTAATGCTTCACAGACCAGGCTGCACTATCTCCACAGCTATTCTGGCTGGCTGGATCCCAAGGCCCGGATGCCAAAATGCTGGCTTTAATCCTTGGTAATAAATCTTCCTCCCGTATTGATCCTTGCTTTTATCTTATAGTACCTCTGCCCATCAGCTTACTTCTCTGAGCTGGTTGTACTGGGGCTGCTGTGTGGGTGGCTGCAGGTTTCTCCCAGGAGGCAACTTCTTCTGCTGGGGTGATTCTTCTGAGCTAAGCTTAGACTCAGGAACTTCAGGCTGACTAGGTTACACTTCTCGCCACCTGGACTGGACTAACTCTCCCCTGTCTGGGCCTACCTATATATACTTAGGGCTCTCTAGCTCCCTCTAGCGTCTAGGAGGCTAAACTACACCCTGACAGGCCTGACACCCAGATAATACAGGGAAATGAACAGTAAACATTACATTAATGCAATAGACATGTTAACCCTTTACCTAGTGGGACACTACATACCCCCATGCTATGACGTTGCCCGTCCTCGGCGCAACATGAGGGGTCCGCCCAGCTGGAAACTGCAGCCTGAAAGACAAAATGGAGAACAGGCATATACAGCAATCACCACATTAGCAGTATAAATATAACAAACAGTTTCACTGGAAGGTGCGGTGAAAAGGGGCGTCGTTCTCTTCTCTCAGGATAATGTAAGGGAACAGGGGCCGCTGACCTGATGCAGCGTATCAGTAATACCAGGATAGTCCATAATAAAACAGTAGTAGTCCATAGAAAATGCAGAACAAATATAAGTCCTTGGAGGCTCAAAGAATAAGAATTTAGTCCATACCCAGGATTGTAAAGGGTTAAACAGGGGTTTCCCGTAAGGGGCTTCCTGGGCCCATAATGTAGTCTCTAAATCTCACAGGTGGGTGCCCCTTAGTGGACCGTGTGAACCTCCTTACTGGCAGAGGTTCTTCTTGCCTGGACTCAGGAGGGTCAGAGGAACTCACCGGCTCTGGAGCTACTTCAGGAGCTCTCTGGGACAAGGTGTCCTGGGGTTGAGAACTAGCAGGAACTGGAGCTGGTACCACCAAGTTCAACCAGGGTGTGAGAAACCAATGAAGTGGGTCCTTGTCATGTATCAGGTTCTCAACAGCCTGCATAGGGTCAACAGGTGGAGCTGGCAATTCGGGTTCAGGAAACTCCGGCTCAATGTCCTCTGCTGCCGGTTCTCCTTCTATGCAGGACTTTAAACGATTTCTATGTACAACTTGGGAGCCTTTCCCTTGTCTGGAGATTTGGTAAATGTGAGCCTCAGCATTAGGGATGGCAGAAATGACATAGGGAATTCTTTCCCACTTACTGTCCAATTTGCTGGTTCGATGGTTGTTCTTCAACCACACCTTGTCTCCTAGTGCTAGGGGCTCCGCATGAGCAGTCTGGTCATAGTCTCTTAGTTGTCGTTCCCGAGCATTCTCCATGCATTCCTGAACGATCTCTTTGGCATTGAGGAGACGTCTTTGGTGCTCCACTACCCAATCAGTCTTTGGTAGTGGGTAAATGACATCCGGCACTTGCACATCTAGGGAGTGATCCGCAGGCAACCTCCCTTGTCGGCCAAACATCAGATAGAAAGGTGTGTAACCGGTGGAACAGTGAATTGTGTTGTTATAGGTATACATGAGTTGTGACAACAGAGTAGGTCAATCACCCCTTGTCTCAGGGGGCACTGCTCTCAGCATTTTAATGAGAGTTTGATTCATCTTTTCACAGAGTCCGTTACCTTGCGGATGGTAGGCAGTGGTCCGGACTTTCTGGCAATTATGCAGCAGGCACATCTCTTGGAACAGCTGTGACTCAAACGCAGACCCTTGGTCGGTGAGGATTCTCTCTGGGCAGCCGTAGGGCAGGAGGAAATGCTTCCAGAATGCCTCTGCTGTAGTCTTAGGCTACTTTCACACTAGCGTTCAGAGCGGATCCGTCTAAGACGGATCCGCTCATATAATGCAGACGGTGGCTCCGTTCAGAACGGATCCGTCTGCATTATATTGTAAAAAAATTCTAAGTGTGAAAGTAGCCTGAACAGATCCGTCCAGACTTTTACATTAAAAGTCAATGGGGGACGGATCTGTTTGAAGATTGAGCCATAGTGTGTCATCTTCAAACGGATCCGTCCCCATTGACTTACATTGTAAGTCTGGACGGATCCGCACGCCTCCGCACGGCCAGGCGGACACCCGAACGCTGCAAGCAGCGTTCAGGTGTCCGCCTGCTGAGCGGAGCGGAGGCTGAACGCCGCCAGACTGATGCATTCTGAGCGGATCCGCGTCCACTCAGAATGCATTAGTGCTGGACAGATGCATTCGGGGCTGCTTGTGAGCCCCTTCAAATGGAGCTCACAAGCGGACACCCGAATGCTAGTGTGAAAGTAGCCTTAGCTGTCAGGTCTTTCACAGGCACTGCTACAACAAACTTAGTGAAGTGATCAATAATGGTCATGGCATAAGTATACCCTGAGCGACTCGGCTCCAACTTCACATGGTCAATAGCAACAAGTTCTAAAGGAGTTTTTCTTACGATAGGATGGAGAGGCACCCTCTGGTCATGGCGTTCACTTCGCCCCACAGCACAGGCAGTGCATTCTCGGCACCATTTCTCAATATCTTCTCTCATCCCAATCCAATAGAATCTCCTGCGAATGGTGGCCTCAGTCTTCTGCACGCCGAAGTGTCCGGACTAGTTGTGATACATTTCTAACACCAGACTGGCATCTCGACGTGGCAGGAGGATCTGATATATCCTATCACAGGACACCGGATCCAGGCTCCTTCTAAGCAATAGGCCTTTTTGAAGGAAGAGTTGGTGGCGATGTCTCCACAGTCTTGTCAGTTCTGCGTCTGCACTCTTCCTGCGGACTCTCTCAGGAGTTCTCCCACTGGCAAGGAAGTCGAGCAGTTCGCCGAGGACTCTACTTTTGGACTGGAGCTTAATCCTTCTTTCTGGGTCGCCCCTGGACTCAGGAATATCTGATAAGGAAGGATCAGCAGCGGAGTGGTTTTCAGTGCGGATATTATCCTGCTGGGCAAATTTATTATAGAACGCTGGCATTTCTACTTCTTCCCAGGCATCTTTTGGTTCATCTGGGGCTTCTGTAGTGGGGAGCCGAGACAGGGCGTCAGCATTGTCATTGGAGCGGCCTGCCCGGTATTTCACAGTGAAGTCATAGTTGGCCAGGCGGGAGGCCCATAGTTGCTCCAGAGCCCCTAATTTGGCTGTATTCAGATGCGCCAGGGGGTTATTGTCCGTGAAGGCAACAAATGGTGTGGCAGCGAGATAGTCTTTGAACTTTTCGGTCACAGCCCACACTAAGGCAAGAAACTCCAGCTTGAAGGAACTGTAGTTCTGGTCGTTTTTCTCCGCTCCCTTCAGGGATCTGCTGGCGTAGGCAATTACCCTCTCTTTGTTATCTTGCACTTGAGCCAACATGGCCCCCAGGCCTCTTTTACTGGCATCTGTGTAGAGGTGGAACGGCTTCTGATAATCTGGGTAGTCCAGAACACGGGGTTCGGTCAGCTTTTTTTTTAGGAGCTGGAAGGCAATCTCCCGTTCTTCGTTCCACTCAACAGGAATAGGAGTTTTTAGGCTCTTCTTGGGATGCCCCCTCAGGAGTTCCTGGATTGGATCCGCAATTTGTGCGAAATGCGGGATGAAACGCCTGTAATACCCTGCAAAGCTGAGAAAGCTTCTCACCTCTTTCACGGTGGTAGGAGTAGGCTAATTGCGGACAGCAGCAAGTTTATCAGGATCAGGTTGTACTCCTTCGGCACTGACAACGCGCCCTAGGTATTTTACCGCTGGTTTCAGCAGGTGGCACTTGGATGGCTTGATTTTGAGGCCATATTTAGTAAGGACTTGGAACACTTCCGCTAGGTGGTCCTCATACGTGGTCCTCATATATATAATGGAAAAAATGGCGGCACTGATGAAAAAAAAATAGTAGAATGGGTGCTATGTCCAGGGGTATGGCTCCTTACCCAATGTAATAATTAAACAAACGGACAGCACTCCCAGTAGAAAATACGCTGTGGTTTATTCACCCATGTGGTACAGTGAGGCAACGTTTCGTCTCATACAAAGAGCCTTTCTCAAGCTTGAGAAAGGCTCTTTGTATGAGCCGAAATGTTGCCTCACTGTACCACATGGGTGAATAAACCACCACGTATTTTCTACTGGGAGTGCTGTACGTTTCTTTGATTATTTTTATATATATATATATATATATATATATATATATATATAGCAAACAAAAATATTCCACAGCAGCACTAAGTCCAATAATGTGGGTGAAAAGTCCTCTAAGCCACAGGCTTAACGGCTAATGGATTGATATATATTCAAAAGATAAGGCAGCACTCCAAGGGTAAAGTGAAAAACGATGGACCCTTTATTGGCAGAGGGGTGAATAAAGGGTCCATTATTTTCCACTTTATCCTTGGAGTGCTGCCTCATCTTTTGAATATATACTGTATATAATATATATATACAGTACAGACCAAATGTTTGGACACACCTTCTCATTCAAAGAGTTTTCTTTATTTTCATGACTATGAAAATTGTAGATTCACACTGAAGGCATCAAAACTATGATTTAACACAAGTGGAATTATATACATAACAAAAGAGTGTGAAACAACTGAAAATATGTCATATTCTAGGTTCTTCAAAGTAGCCACCTTTTGCTTTGATTACTGCTTTGCACACTCTTGGCATTCTCTTGATGAGCTTCAAGAGGTAGTCACCTGAAATGGTTTTCACTTCACAGGTGTGCCCTGTCAGGTTTAATAAGTGGGATTTCTTGCCTTATAAATGGGGTTGGGACCATCAGTTGTGTTGTGGAGAAGTCAGGTGGATACACAGCTGATAGTCCTACTGAATAGACTGTTAGAATTTGTATTATGGCAAGAAAAAAGCAGCTAAGTAAAGAAAAACGAGTGGCCATAATTACTTTAAGAAATGAAGGTCAGTCAGTCTGAAAAATTGGGAAAACTTTGAAAGTGTCCCCAAGTGCAGTCACAAAAACCATCAAGCGCTACAAAGAAACTGGCTCACATGCGGACCGCCCCAGGAAAGGAAGACCAAGAGTCACCTCTGCTGCGGAGGATAGTCTTCCAACAGTCTTGAAGGAGTTCCCAGAGATGCTTAGCACTTGTTGGCCCTTTTGCCTTCACTCTGCGGTCCAGCTCACCCCAAACTATCTTGATTGGGTTCAGGTTCTGTGACTGTGGAGGCCAGGTCATCTGGCGCAGCACCCCATCACTCTCCTTCATGGTCAAATAGCCCTTACACAGCCTGGAGGTGTGTTTGGGGTCATTATCCTGTTGAAAAATAAATGATGGTCCAACTAAACGCAAACCGGATGGAATAGCATGCTGCTGCTTGATGCTGTGGTAATGAATGGGTGTATAGGGTAATAATCTACAGTGTTGAAGAGTCCATCACTTGTAGTTTAGACCCCCAAAAAATAATGAAGGAGAGAGAGCGCCAGACCTCGTTTCAAGTACAGTTAAAAAGGAGTAAAGAATACCATTAGACAGTGATGAATACTATATTGCACGGAAAAGTGTTATGGAGCAATAGTGTGAAATCTAGATGGTGGGTGCTGGGTGAAAGACCCTGAGCATACCCTGCTCCGCAGGAGAGACCGTCTGCAACCCAATAGTCAAATGACGATGTGGTTGACAAAGATGGAAACTGATATAAATTGATGGAAATTAATGTAAAGAATAAATTAAATTAAAAATGAATTATAAAAGGTAAGTATTAGAAGTGAGAGATACCCAGCACAGGACAAAATCACACTCTTAAATAACACTCACTTCACTGGGGGGTAGTCACCAGGATAAGCATAAAACACCTGTGACTTGAACCCCCCCGGCCAGGATCGCATGTAGAGTCGTAGTGATGAAGGCAGCAGGAAGTCCGGTGCTTCTGATCAATCACCTTTATTGTATAAAAATGGCTCGACGCGTCTCGGGGACAGTAGATCCCCTTCTTCAGGAGCATTACATAGTCAAATGGCAGTAAAACAAACAATTTATACCTTACTGGCCCTCAAAAAGGCGCGTTTTTCAAAGGACCGGAAGTGGTAAGGCCGTACTTCCGGTATTTGGAACGCATATGCGTTCCACAATCAAATGGATAAATGAATCTAAAAAATGTATATATGTATAAATGTAAATACAAATATAAGAATAAATATATCGTCTTGAATAATGCAGGCAGGTGTAAATGTGTACAGTAGAAGGGCCGGATCGGACATGTCAGATCGGATAGGGTCTCACTTCCGCCCCGTGGAACGCACAACGATGCGTCTCACCACGGGCGGAAGTAAGGGTGGACTGCTGGGTGGTGGTGACTTACAACAACTAGAACAGTCGTCCGGCTAGGCTCCTTGGGGTGCCGCTGGTATCTCCACCATCCTGCGACGTCCCGGACCGGAAGTGGGGCCGACTTCCGCTCAGTGGAACGCACCTCATGCGTTCCAACAGAGACAGGAGCCGGGGTTTCCGGTCCACGGCATCGAGGCTCTGGTGGAACGCACAGCGCAAGCCAGTAGGAGCCAGTGGTGGTCTGCACATACAATTTAAAAAACCAGTGTTACGGGCACAAAACTGGTTATTAAAATAATGATATAATATGTTAAAGGTGAATATAGAAAAATATATATATATAAAAAAAGCGTATAAGAGAAAAAAAAAAAAAGGAAGCACAAATATATACATGTGTGCTCACAACGAATTGATGCACACATATATACATATATATGAATAAAATATATACATTAAAAATGCTAACCAAAATTAACTACAATATAATTCATATTCCTAAAAAATTATTAATAATGAATGAATAATAAATAATAAATGGATACATAAATGCATAAATATGATGGGTCATACATTAAATTGGGTAATGAAGGAAAGAATATAAAGGATATATAATAATATAAAAAATATATATATACGAGGACTACATATAGAAATTGTCAAATGGCACTCCTCCTCGGACATTTGTCCCCTACTGGAGGTGGTGAGTCCGGATAACGGACATAGTGTATCGATGGAGTGTACTAAATACATAATTGATAGTTTTTAGTTTGGGTTTTGAATGTTTAGGTTTTGAATATGGATGGAGAATGGCCAGACATCTTAGTGGACTTTAATAGTTGGAGTGTTCCAAGGTTTCGTTCAGTCCGAACGGGGTCAGAGTATTTAATTTAAAAATCCAAAACATCTCCTTACGGCAGAGAGTTTGGTAGGAATGAGGTACCCACTCTAATGGCGTGACACGGAGTGAACTCGGGTCCCCATCATGATGGATTGAAAAATGCCGGGAGACGCTGTGGGTCACCACTTTACGGTGGATATTTGAACGATGTTCGTTCATCCGCTCGCGTAAGGATTGTGTAGTGCGACCCACATAGTAGATATGGCAAGAGCAGTACAGTAAGTAAATAACAAACGATGTGCCACAATTCATTTCTTGTCGCAGGGGGATCGTACCTTCCAACTTAGTGAGGGATAGCACTTGGGTGTTATGGGAAATCATGGCGCAACATTTGCAACGGTCCTTCCCACATCTAAAAGACCCTACCCTAGTGGGGTGGGCTGTGTTTCCTAGAAATTTCTCCATGGTGGTTGGTTTTACTGTCTCGCCAATTTTAGGGCATGAGGGGGCCAGAATTTCTTTCAATGTTTTGGCCCTCCGAAATGTTAGTACAGGGGCCTGAGGGATGCTCTGGCCAATGATCGGGTCTTTCAACAAAATCGGCCAATGTTTAATAAAGGTGTTTTTAATGGCAAGATGTTGTGAATTATATCGGGTGATGAAGTTTAAAGGGAATTGTTTGGATTTCTTTCTGCCATCAACATTTGTTGTGAGGACGGGCTCTTTTTTAGTTCCAATGGTCCTTTTTTTGGAGTCTGCAATAAGTCGTTTAGGGTAGCCTTTCTCTAGAAATCTCTTTCCTATCATCTCTAATTGTCCCTGTAGTGTTTTCTGGTCAGAGCAATTCCTCTGTAACCTACGCATTTGACCGTATGGAATATTGTTTTTCCAACGGTAGTGATGACAGCTCTTATAATCAAGATAGCTGTTAGTATCCACCTGCTTGAAATGGGTTCTGGTAATGATGCAGTTGTCCTTTATGCTTAAATGAAGATCTAAGAAAGTTATTTCTCTCTGGCTATATTCAGACGTGAATGAGAGATTCCAACTATTTTTGTTTAGTGTTTCCACGAAAGTGCACAGATCTCCTACATCGCCATCCCAGATGAAAATAATATCATCTATGTATCGTTTGTATAATCGGATATTAGGGTGTGAGAGTAGGCCCATCTTTTCTTCAAAATAACCCATAAAAAGGTTAGCATACGATGGGGCAAATTTCGTCCCCATCGCAGTACCCTTTTGCTGGAGATAGATTTTGTCCAGAAACGAGAAATAATTGTGTTGCCGGATGAAGTTGATAGATTTAAGTAAAAAATGGCATTGTGATAATGGCATTTTGGGGTCAGAACTGAGAAATACACTAATGGCTTCAAGGCCTAAAGAGTGTGTGATATTGCTGTATAGAGCGGCAACATCCAAGGTGACCCATTGATAGTTGTTTTCCCACTTCACCGACTTTAAAGTATGTAGTAGATGGGATGTGTCCTTCAAATATGATGGTAATTGGATGACAAAATTTTGTAATATACCATCAATATATTTGGACAGGTTGGTAGTTAGGGAGCCCATACCCGAGATGATAGGTCTACCAGGGGGGTTAACCAGGGACTTGTGAATTTTTGGAAGGAAATAACATTTCGCCATTGCTGGATGGGGTATTTTGAGGTATGTTCTTATTTTCTTATCAAAATACCCTTAGAGTATCCCTCGTCTATGAGGTTATAAAGTTCTTTTTTGTATGTCGCTGTGGGGTCTGTGGCTAGACGTATATAGTAAACCTCATTGGATAGTATATTAAGGGATTCAGAGATGTAGTAGCTACTATCCATGACCACTATCCCCCCTCCTTTGTCCGCACTTTTAATAACAATATCTTTATTTCTTATTAGTGTTTTTGTGGCCATTCTCTGTTTGAGGCTTAGATTATTGGCCCGGGGGGGGGGGGGGGGGGGGGCAGATGTTGGAAGGTTTTGTTTAAGGTCCGCTAGAACCATATTGTAGAAGGTTTCTACATGTGAGCCTCTACTAGAAATAGGGTAGAAATTGGATTTGGGTTGAATGTTAGATGGAATGACATTCAACCCAAATCCAATTTCTACCCTATTTCTAGTAGAGGCTCACATGTAGAAACCTTCTACAATATGGTTCTAGCGGACCTTAAACAAAACCTTCCAACATCTGCCCCCTCAAAATACCCCATCCAGCAATGGCGAAATTTTATTTCCTTCCAAAAATTCACAAGTCCCTGGTTAACCCCCCTGGTAGACCTATCATCTCGGGTATGGGCTCCCTAACTACCAACCTGTCCGAATATATTGATGGTATATTACAAAATTTTGTCATCCAATTACCATTATATTTGAAGGACACATCCCATCTACTACATACTTTAAAGTCGGTGAAGTGGGAAAACAACTATAAATGGGTCACCTTGGATGTTGCCGCTCTATACAGCAATATCACACACTCTTTAGGCCTTGAAGCCATTAGTGTATTTCTCAGTTCTGACCCCAAAATGCCATTATCACAATGCCATTTTTTACTTAAATCTATCAACTTCATCCTGCAACACAATTATTTCTCGTTTCTGGACAAAATCTATCTCCAGCAAAAGGGTACTGCGATGGGGACGTAATTTGCCCCATCGTATGCTAACCTTTTTATGAGTTATTTTGAAGAAAAGATGGGCCTACTCTCACATCCCTAATATCCGATTATACAAACGATACATAGATGATATTATTTCATCTGGGATGGCGATGTAGGAGATCTGTGCACTTTCGTGGAAACACTAAACAAAAATAGTTGGAATCTCTCATTCTCGTCTGAATATAGCCAGAGAGAAATAACTTTCTTAGATCTTCATTTAAGCATAAAGGACAACTGCATCATTACCAGAACCCATTTCAAGCAGGTGGATACTAACAGCTATCTTGATTATAAGAGCTGTCATCACTACCGTTGGAAAAACAATATTCCATACGGTCAAATGCGTAGGTTACAGAGGAATTGCTCTGACCAGAAAACACTACAGGGACAACTTAGAGATGATAGGAAAGAGATTTCTAGAAAAAGGCTACCCTAAAGGACTTATTGCAGACTCCTAAAAAAAGGACCATTGGAACTAAAAAAGAGCCCGTCCTCACAACAAATGTTGATGGCAGAAAGAAATCCAAACAATTCCCTTTAAACTTCATCACCCGATATAATTCACAACATCTTGCCATTAAAAACACCTTTATTAAACATTGGCCGATTTTGTTGAAAGACCCGATCATTGGCCAGAGCATCCCTCAGGCCCCTGTACTAACATTTCTGAGGGCCAAAACATTGAAAGAAATTCTGGCCCCCTCATGCCCTAAAATTGGCGAGACAGTAAAACCAACCACCATTGAGAAATTCTAGGAAACACAGCCCAGCCCTACTAGGGTAGGGTTTTTTAGATGTGGGAAGGCCCGTTGCAAATGTTGCGCCATGATTTCCCATAACACCCAAGTGCTATCCCTCACTAAGTTGGAAGGTACGATCCCCCTGCGACAAGAATGAATTGTGGCACATCGTTTGTTATTTACTTACTGTACTGCTCTTGCCATATCTACTATGTGGGTCGCACTACACAATCCTTACGCGAGCGGATGAACGAACATCGTTCAAATATCCACCGTAAAGTGGTGACCCACAGCGTCTCCCGGCATTTTTCAATCCATCATGATGGGGACCCGAGTTCACTCCGTGTCACGCCATTAGAGTGGGTACCTCATTCCTACCAAACTCTCTGCCGTAAGGAGATGTTTTGGATTTTTAAATTAAATACTCTGACCCCGTTCGGACTGAACGAAACCTTGGAACACTCCAACTATTAAAGTCCACTAAGATGTCTGGCCATTCTCCATCCATATTCAAAACCTAAACATTCAAAACCCAAACTAAAAACTATCAATTATGTATTTAGTACACTCCATCGATACACTATGTCCGTTATCCGGACTCACCACCTCCAGTAGGGGACAAATGTCCGAGGAGGAGTGCCATTTGACAATTTCTATATGTAGTCCTCGTATATATATATTTTTTATATTATTATATTTTTATATACAGTCCTCTTCACTACCCAACCTATTGTATTACCCATCGTATTTATGTATTTATATATCCATTTACTATTTATTATCCATCCATTATTAATAATTTTCTATAGGAATATGAATTATAATGTATTTAATTATTGTCAGCAGTATTCCTACTGCTTCCGTTTATATGTATGCATTTTATTCATATATATGTATATATGTGTACATCATTTTTTTGTGTGCACACATGTATATATTTGTGCTTTTTCTAATACGCCTTTTTTTATATATATAATATATATTTTTTATGTTCACCTTTAGCATATTACATTATTATAATAACAGGTTTTGTGCCCGCATTTGCAGACCACCACGGGCTCCTGCTGACCCGCACTGTGCGTTCCACCAGGGCCTCGATGCCGTGGACTGGAATCCCCGGCTCCTGTCTCTGTTGGAACGCATGAGGTGCGTTCCACTGAGCGGAAGTCGGTCCTACTTCCGGTCCGGGACGCCGCAGGATGGTGGAGATACCAGCGGCACCCCAAGGAGCCTAGCCGGACGACTGTTCTAGTTGTTGTAAGTCACCACCACCCAGCAGTCCACCCTTACTTCCGCCCGTGGTGAGACGCATCGTTGTGCGTTCCACGGGGCGGAAGTGAGACCCTATCCGATCTGACATGTCCGATCCGGCCCTTCTACTGTACACATTTACACCTGCCTGCATTATTTAAGACGATATATTTATTCCAAATCCCGGAAGTACGGCCTTACCACTTCCGGTCCTTTGAAAAACGCGCCTTTTTGAGGGCCAGTAAGGTATAAATTGTTTGTTTTACTGCCATTTGACTATGTAATGCTCCTGAAGAAGGGGATCTACTGTCCCCGAAACGCGTTGAGCTATTTTTATACAATAAAGGTGATTGATCAGAAGCACCGGACTTCCTGCTGCCTTCATCACTACGACTCTACATGCGATCCTGCCCGGGGGGGTTCAAGTCACAGGTGTTTTATGCTTATCCTGGTGACTACCCCCCAGTGAAGTGAGTGTTATTTAAGAGTGTGATTTTGTCCTGTGCTGGGCATCTCTCACTTCTAATACTTACCTTTTATAATTCATTTTTTATTTAATTTATTCTTTACATTAATTTCCATCAATTTATATCAGTTTCCATCTTTGTCAACCACATCGTCATTTGACTATTGGGTTGCAGACGGTCTCTCCTGCGGAGCAGGGTATGCTCAGGGTCTTTCACCCAGCACCCACCATCTAGATTTCACACTATTGCTCCATAACACTTTTCCGTGCAATATAGTATTCATCACTGTCTAATGGTATTCTTTACTCCTTTTTAACTGTACTTGAAACGAGGTCTGGCGCTCTCTCTCCTTCATTATTTTTTGGGGGTCTAAACTACAAGTGATGGACTCTTCAACACTGTAGATTATTACCCTATACACCCATTCATTATCCTTCAAGTGTCTGTAGTCACAAACACTCTTTGAGCTGCCTTACCTCCCCTTTTTGCTATTGCTATTTCAACACCACCCCTGTCGGCGCCCAATCCTTCATTCCTTTGGGATACATTGTGATCCCTACGGGTCTGAATTAAGTTCCAAATATTATTTTCTGTTCTTTATCTGATGCTGTGGTAGCCATGCTGGTTCAATATGCCTTCAATTTTGAATAAATCCCCAACAGTGTCACCAGCAAAGCACCCCCACACCATCACACCTCCTCCTCCATGCTACACGGTGGGAACCAGGCATGTAGAGTCCATATGTTCACCTTTTCTGCGTCGCACAAAGACACGGTGGTTGGAACCAAAGATCTCAAATTTGGACTCATCAGACCAAAGCACAGATTTCCACTGGTCTAATGTCCATTCCTTGTGTTCTTTAGCCCAAACAAGTCTCTTCTGCTTGTTGCCTGTCCTTAGCAGTGGTTTCCTAGCAGATATTCTACTATCAAGGCCTGATTCACACAGTCTCCTCTTAACAGTTGTTCTAGAGATGTGTCTGCTGCTAGAACTCGGTGTGGCACTGACCTGGTCTCTAATCTGAGCTGCTGTTAACCTGCTATTTCTGAGGCTGGTGACTCGAATGAACTTATCCTCCGCAGCAGAGGTGACTCTTGGCCTTCCTTTCCTGGGGCGGTCCGCATGTGAGCCAGTTTCTTTGTAGCGCTTGATGGTTTTTGTGACTGCACTTGGGGACACTTTCAAAGTTTTCCCAATTTTTCGGACTGACTGACCTTCATTTCTTAAAGTAATGATGGCCACTCGTTTTTCTTTACTTAGCTGCTTTTTTCTTGCCATAATACAAATTCTAACAGTCTATTCAGTAGGACTATCAGCTGTGTATCCACCTGACTTCTCCACAACGCAACTGATGGTCCCAACCCCATTTATAAGGCAAGAAATCCCACTTATTAAACCTGACAGGGCACACCTGTGAAGTGAAAACCATTTCAGGTGACTACCTCTTGAAGCTCAACAAGAGAATGTCAAGAGTGTGCAAAGCAGTAATCATAGCAAAAGGTGGTGTGAGAAGGCACAAGGTGTCATAATAAATTATAGATATGTGTCACCGAGGTGCCTGGCCTCAGTGAAATGAACAGGTAATGTTTCGTCAGTAACCCTAGGTTACTGACAGTTGCTAGAGGTCGTTTAGCTGCTAGCTGCAGCTGCTCCGGGCCGGGTTTCATTGGAGTAGTCAAAGAGCAGGGTGGGATGACTACTCCCACGTATTCAGGCCAGGTGTTGGTTGGCCTATTTAAGCCAGGAATCCCAGGAGAGCTGGGGGGTGTGGTTCCAAGTCTGGAAGTGTAACAGACTGGGAGTAAAGCTGTGTGGTGTGTTGCTGTGGATAAGTTTGCCGTTGCCTACTCTTTTTCCCCCTCTCCAGCGGCTGGCGGAACTCTGGAACTACAGAGGACTGTGAGTTAGACCATTTCATATGAACTGTGTTTCTTTGTGTTTACCCGCTGAAGTAAGCGAGCATTTGTTAAGGCTGTGTTGAACAAAATAAAAGACTATTGTTTAAATGACACCTTAAGTCACTGTTTGAGCTGATCCCCACAAGTGGTGTTCGATGCGGGCATAAACCCGAGGTCAAAGCTGCAACACAGAGCCAACCCATACCAACTGCCATGGAGGAAGTGATTAAGCACCTGGTGCAGGCAAACTTGCAGCAACAGAAAACACATACGGACGCCATGCAAGCCCAGCAAGAGACCAACAAGCTGCTCATCCAGCAGATGGCTGTTCTGACCAACGCCTTTCGCACCCGGGAGAGTTCAACTCCTCCCACTCCGAATGATGGTCATCGTGTCAGGAGGATTGTGAGGGAAGCTTTACAAAAAATGACCCTGGAGGATGACGTTGAGTCTTTCCTCACGGTGTTCGAGCGGGTGGCTGACCGGGAAAAGCTGCCACCGGATCAGTGGGCTGAAGTCCTGGCCCCTTATTTAACTGGGGAGCCCCAAAAGGCCTATTATGATCTTGCCGTGCAGGACGCTAAAGAGTACCCCAAATTAAAAGCTGAGATCCTGGCACGGCTGGGTGTTACTTTGGCGGTGCGAGCCCAAAGGGTACAGTACTGGACCTATAGACTGGACAAACCTCCGAGGTCCCAGCTATTTGACTTGCTACATTTGGTTCAAAAGTGGTTGCAGTCAGAGGTTTGCTCCCCTGCTGAAATGGTGGAGCATGTAGTCATGGACCGGTACATGCACTCCCTTCCTCTCCCCATTCAGTGCTGGGTTACACAGAGTGACCCCCAGACAGGAGATGGCCTGGTGGGACTAGTGGAGAGATTCCATGCGATGGAGAAGTCCCTGGGCGGTCCAGGGAACCTGAAATCAACATATTGGGGGGCCCGGAAGGACTCCGATAGTCAGAGACTAGGGGCCAAGCCTACTCGAGAGGGTTGTGTCAAGGCCAGGGGGATGCCTGAACCCATACCCAGAGGAGCCTCTCGGGAAATCGTTTGCTGGAGATGTCGGGCCCCAGGTCACATGGTAGCCCAGTGTCCCCTCACCAAGGAGCCCATGGACTGTTCTGTGGGCCGGCGCAGTTCCTTCTTTGCGCAGCCAGCTTGCAGCGCCATACCCACAGGGGGGGAGGGACCCCACATGTGTACACTAACCGTCAATGGAACTCTGGTCTCAGGACTGTTGGACTCAGGGAGCTTGGTCACCCTGATCTCGGACTCTCTTCCTCATGTGTTGGTGCCTGGGAAAAATCTGGGAGTCACATGTATTCATGGGGACACCAGAGTTTACCCGGTGGCCCAGGTTACTCTGGAGATGGGGTGGGCTGCCCTGACCCACCATGTGGGAGTAGTGAAATGCTTACTGCATGAGGTTATTATTGGATGTGACTGCCCCCTGTTCTGGGACCTGTGGGCAAAGGTTTCTATGCCGAATCACCCCGCAGGTGTCACAACCAGACAGCTGAGAAGCTCTGACAGAGGCCTTTCAGAACCTCCTCCTTGAGTTTCTGTGTTGTGGTATTCAGCTCCTCCTCTCGTCAGCCTCTCTCAGCTGTCATGTGTTGGACTAATTGCTTCCCTTTAAATTCTTCCCCAGAAGGCTTTTCTGGGCAGCTTATACTACTTCCTGGAGTGTGTGTGCACGCTGACTCTGTCCTCCTGTTTGCTTCAAAGCTAAGTGTTGTACCTTTATCTGTTATTATCTGTTTGCTGGATCCCAGGTGACCCTGACTCCCTCCGTATCTTGTGTAGGGAGCCGGTGGTCGTGTCCCCTCACTATTGTAGGGTGCTCAGGGCTTTATAGTCAAGGTTCGTGGATATGCAAACCTCCACCATTCGGATCTTTGCATAGGCTGAGCAGCCAGGGAAAGTGCCAGGTCTTCTGCAGGGGTCTCCCCTTGGTTCCTTAGTTTTTGGATCCAGCGAGTCGTTTATACATGTTGCTTTGCCTTGTTTCCTGTACACCGTCCGTGACAGCAGGCCCATGCAACCCTGTGGGTGGGAGTCCAGAGGCGACCCAGGAGTTTTCTCTGACTGTCCTGCTAGGAGACAATGAGGAAGAGGATACCCCAGAGGAAAATGTCCCCGACTTGGAGGCATCCCGGGGAAAGTTTGGTACGGCCCAACTTCGAGATTTGACCTTAAAAGGGGCATTAGAGAATGTGGAGGTCCTTAATGGGGTTCCGCAAGACCCCGGGGTCGTCCAACGGTTTCCACACTTTGCCCTGAATCAGGATCTATTATACCGGGTGACCAAGATACGGGATGAAGTGATAGAGCAGCTACTAGTCCCGGGACCATATCGACGTATGGTTATGGACATGGCCCATTCCCATGTGTTAGGTGGTCACCCGGGTGCAGACAAAACACTTGAGAGGGTCCTACAACGATTTTATTGGCCGGGGTGTTACCGAGAGATTAGGGAATTCTGTCAATCGTGTCCGGTTTGTCAGGTCACTTCCCCGGTAGCACACTTCCGTAGCCCTCTCGTTCCCTTACCAATCATTGAGGTCCCCTTTGAAAGGATAGGCAAAAGCTAATTTTTCCACCCCCCTTGACTCCGCACATTGACCACCCCCCTTGACCCGCCCCCTTTTTGTTGTCCACCTATTTAATGATTGTTGCATGCAACATTTTACTTGACCAGCTAATTTTAGATATTCTACAGTAGTCCCATTACAATCCTCCCTCCCCACAATCAGCCTTTCGACCAAATAATAATAATAGTAAAATAGAACATTTAATTGAAACATTTTAATTGTAAACTTTCTCATATGCAAAACATAAAATAGCAGCATTGCACATATACAGCAGCACGTACCTCTCACATCCAGGGCCTCCAGGTAACATCTCCTCCAATGTAGATCTTCTCTGTCATCATCTTCTCATTTCGGTCCAGACACTTCTCTCAGCTGCCCTCTTTTCGGTCCAGACACTTGGAGTCCCCACAGTGTTATCATGCTGCTCGCTGTGCCCCGGCCCCAATATCACAAATACTATCCTGCAGAAATAATAGTGCCCCCATAGTAATAGTGCTCCTCATAATCCCACCAATAGTAATTCTCTTCTAGAATGCCCTTATTAGTAATGCTGACCCCTGCACTGCACCACATTAAGTAATATGCTCCCCACACAGCCTCACATTAAGTAATTTGCCCCCACACTGCCCCACATTATGTAATTTGCCCCGACACTGCCCTACATTATGTGATTTGCCCCCTACACTGCCCCACATTATGTAATTTGCCCCCCACACTGCCTCACATTATGTAATTTGCCCCCACACTACCCCCTATTAACCACTTAAGGACCACAGATTTAGGACCCCCTAGTGACCAGGCCCTTTTTTACAAATCGGCACTTCACAACTTTAACGGTTTATTGCTCGATCATGCAACTTGGCACCCAAATGAATTTTACCTCCTTTTCTTCTCACAAATACAGCTTTCTTTTGGTGGTATTTTATTGCTGCTGACATTTTTTGTTTTTCTGATATTAATCAAAATAGACCAAAATTTTCTCCAAAAAAGTGTATTTTTAACTTTCTCTGGTTAAATTGTTCAAATATAATTACATTTCTATACAAGTGTGTGTCAGAATTTATTGTGCTACATGTCTTTGATAAAAAAATCCAATAAGTGTTTATTTATTGGTTTGCGCAAAAGTTATAGCGTTTACAAACTATGGTACAAAAATGTGAATTTCCGCATTTTGGCAAAAAAAATAAAAAATCTCCCACGGACTCACTATGCCCCTCAGTGAATACCTTGGGGTGTCTACTTTCCAAAATGGTGTCATTTGTGGGGTGTGTTTACTGTTCTGTCATTTTGGGCGGGGCTAAATTGTGAGCAACCCTGTAAAGCCTAAAGTACTCGTTGGACTTTCGGACCCTTTACGCACCTAGGCTGCAAAAAAAGTGTCACACATGTGGTATCGCCGTACTCAGAAGAAGTAGGGCAATGTGTTTTGGGGTTTATTTTTACATATACTCATGCTGGGTGAGAGAAATATCTCTGTAAATTGACAACTTTGTATAAAAAAATGGAAAAAGTTGTCATTTACAGAGATATTTCTCACACAAAGTATGGGTATATGTAAAAATACACCCCAAAACACATTGCCCTACTTCTTCTGAGTATGGCGATACCACATGTGTGACACTTTTTTTTGCAGCCAAGATGCGCAAAGGGGTACAAATTCCAATGATTACCTTTAGGATTTCACAGGGCATTTTTACGCATTTGGATTCCAAACTACTTCTCACGCTTTAGGGCCCCTAAAATGCCAGGGCAGTATAAATACCCCACAAGTGACCCCATTTTGGAAAGAAGACACCCCAAGGTATTCCATGAGGGGCATGTTGAGTTCATATATTTATTTATTTTTTTGGCAAAAGTTAGCAGAAAATGTTTTTATTTTTTATTTTATTTTTTCTTTCTTACAAAGTCTCATATTCCACTAACTTGTGACAAAAAATAAAATCTTACATGAACTTACCATACCCCTCACGGAATACCTTGGGGTGTCTTCTTTCAAGCAAAATCTCGAGTCTCACGAGACCTGAGAGAGCCGCCGCACTGACGCCTTTCGGCGTTAGTGTGACGGGAGATGGTTAAGTAATTTCCCCTCCACACTGCCCCACATTATGTAATTTGCCGCCCACACTGCCTCACATTAAGTAATTTGCCCCCCACACTGACTCACATTATATAATTTGCCCCCACACTGCCCCACATTAAGTAATTTGCCTCCCACACTGCCCTACATTATGTGATTTGCCCCCACAAAGCCTGACATTACATAATGTGGGGCAGTGTGGGGGGAAAATTACTTAATGTCAGGCTTTGTGGGGGGCAAATCACATAATGTAGGGCAGTGTGGGGGGCAAGCAACATAATGTGGGGCAGTGTGGGGGGCAAATTATTGTTAAGCAGTGTGGGGGGCAAATTACATAATGTGGGGCAGTGCCCCCCACACTGCCCCACATTATGTAATTTGCCCCCCACACTGCTTAACAATAATTTGCCCCCCACACTGCCCCACATTATGTTGCTTGCCCCCCACACTGCCCTCCATTATGTAATTTGCCCCCACTAAGTAATTTACCCCCACACTAAGTAATTTTGCCCCCACACTGCCCTCCATTATGTAATTTGCCCCCCACTAAGTAATTTTGCCCCCACACAAGTTAATTTTGCCCCAGACTACCCTTCATTATGTAGTTTGTCCCCCCCCCCCCCCCCGCACTCGTACTTGTGTCGCTGATCCTGTACAGTCCTGGAAGTCACGGGTCTCGTGGGATTGAGCACCGAAGTGACTGAACTCATGCCCGCGCAGTCGGCAAGTACAGGATCAGATCAGCAACACAAGTGCAAGGGGGCGGGTGCTAGTGGTGTTGAGAACTTGGGTCCAGAAGGTGACACCCCATCAGACTGGTGTCACGTGGTGTGGCCCGCACCCACCTCGCAATGCCACTGGCAGCCAAACTCCACAGCGCCGGCGCTCCCAGTAAGAGTGGCACTCTACGCATTGGCCTACTCTGTTTATGGGTGGCGCCGGCCCTGCGAGGTCTAGTGTCTAGCAGAGTGTTTCAGGACACAGCACAAGTTCCACTCGAGTCTCTCTGTTCTCTCTGACCGCGCGGCGCAGGAACACAGCAGGCTGAAAGATAGCTGCGCTTTGATTGGTGCCTGGTGGGACTCCTCCTCCTGACCTCCATCACTGCTCTACTTTCCTCCAGCGCAGCATTGACCCCCATCTCACTGCACTGTGCACGCATGCGCAGTGCAGACTTCAGAGTTCGGGGCATAGATTTTACAGTTTTTTTTATTTTTTTATGCTGGATGCTATGGGCGGCAAAAGAAAACACTCGTGTTTTGTGGACTGTAAATTTACAGACAGTTGGCAACCCTGGCTAGGTGAAGGCATTTTTTTCATAAAAACAAAGCATGGTGACAGGTCTAGTCACAAATTGCAACAATAAAGTCTTGTCGTCATTTACGAACCTAAGTCGCACTGGCGAACATTTTGGTCGTCATCTGGAGAACTGTCATGTCTGAGAAGAGCAGCGCTATCAGTAATACCTGCCCCCCGCTGCATAACACATAATGGGAGCAGTGACCCCCTCCCCGGATAACACACAGGTAAGTGTTCTAGGACCGACCTCATGAGAACCTGCATTGTGCCTCCACATGGAGGAGCTGTCATATCTCCTGTGACTGATGATCGTTCAGGGGGCATTTTCATGCAACCCTATTACCCTATGTATTTGTGGATATGCTTATGATCTTTTTGCGGTCCACACTACCAACATGGGGGATGCATGAATGGTGGCTGTGACCCCTCATTTAAGGACTGATGGTCAACTAAATGTTGACCATGTCCTTGTAGGGGGCATTGCTCAATGTGGGGGTTAATGTTATGACTGGGGGTCGCCTGAACAATGACACCAGCCTATTGAGCACCCCTTTCTAATATACTCAGGCCATTATTCTGGTTCTCTAATAAACCCCATGTCTGTTGTTAGCGGTTGGATATATTTAAGTGATGAGCTGCTGCGGAGGAGAAGCAATTCTACTTTCTTTGGGATCGCCCCTTTACCTCAGCAACAATAGACGTCAATGGTGCCTGTTCCCCTGACTGGTGCTGCGGGCGGGGAGCGCTCCCCTTACTTTTGGCTCCGCCTCCTCCCCTTAGCAACAGCGGACGTCACAGGTACCTTTATTCTTATTGGCTGCCGCACGATCTCTCTCCTATGCGCACGTTGGTTCGGCGCATGCACTGTTGGCTATGGAGTACGCCGGGCATTGGCGCGCACTCGGGGTACGAGTGCAGTGCAGAAGTTCACATGGATCTCTACCACCAGTAATTCTACTCTCATATAATACACAGGGTGAAATATGAGGCAATATTTAGGGTTCAATATGACCCATGAAAAAGTACATGGGTTGTACACTATGTATAAGTGAATTATATGTGATGTGATTTTGGTATCCTTTATGGGGGAGGTATGCACACACCCACAAATTCATTATTTAAGGCACATTGTGTTTTGTTTTTTTACTGCTTGAGAAAGACCAGAGATGGTCGAAACGTCGCTGTCTGTATGCTGCTGGTACAAATAAAGTAACCGGATTCTGTCCATTCAACTGGCGAGTGCTGCAGATTTCTATATATATATATTCTGAGAGACATCTGGAGGGACAGGAAGGACACATCTGCTTCTATGGGGCGGATTATGGGTCTGAGCAACTCCCAGGTTATACAGAGCTGTAATATGTACATGAGCCCTTACCGCCATAGAGCGCTCATCCCTGCCTGTGCTACATTACAGCTGTATGGCGGTATTATTACTGATGACCCCGGCTGTAATTTACTCAGAAGGGAGACGATTACTGCTCGTTATCAATAAGTAATAATCAATACCAGCAGAATCCAGAAAAACCCTGATTGTAGTGTAATGTCTACTAATAATCCATCCCCCAAATAACTGACTGAGCGAGGGCAGAGCCACATGTGTCCTGTAGTAATGTGAGGAGGAGAATGGGGGCCACAATAGATGGTGGAGGAAGGAGACTGAGGGCCACAATAGATGGTGGAGGAAGGAGAATGGGGCCACAATAGTAACATAGTAACATAAGGCCGAAAAAAGACATTTGTCCATCCAGTTCGGCCTGTTATCCTGCAAGTTGATCCAGAGGAAGGCAAAAAAAAACCTGTGAGGTAGAAGCCAATTTTCCTCACTTTAGGGGAATAAAAATTCCTTCCCGACTCCAATCAGGCAATCAGAATAACTCCCTGGATCAACGACCCCTCTCTAGTAGCTATAGCCTGTAATATTATTACACTCCAGAAACACATCCAGGCCCCTCTTGAATTCCTTTATTGTACTCACCATCACCACCTCCTCAGGCAGAGAGCTCCATAGTCTCACTGCTCTTACCGTAAAGAATCCTCTTCTATGTACAAACCTTCTTTCCTCCAGACGCAGAGGATGTCCCCTCGTCACAGTCCTGGGGATAAATAGATGATGGGAGAGATCTCTGTACTGACTCCTGATATATCTATACATAGTAATTAGATCTCCCCTCGGTCGTCTTTTTTCTAAAGTGAATAACCCCAATTTTGATAATCTTTCAGGGTACTGTAGTTGCCCCATTCCAGTTATTACTTTAGATGCCCTCCTCTGGACCTTCTCCAGCTCTACTATGTCTGCCTTGTTTACAGGAGCCCAGAACTGTACACAGTACTCCATGTGTGGTCTGACTAGCGATTTGTAAAGTGGTAGGACTATGTTCTCATCACGGGCATCTATGCCCCTTTTGATGCAACCCATTATCTTATTGGCCTTGGCAGCAGCTGCCTGACACTGTTTTTTGCAGCTTAGTTTGCTGTTTATTAAAATTCCTAGATCTTTTTCCATGTCAGTGTTACCGAGTGTTTTACCATTTAGTATGTACGGGGGACTTGCATTATTCCTTCCCATGTGCATAACTTTACATTTGTCAGTGTTAAACCTCATCTGCCACTTATCTGCCCAAGCCTCCAGTCTATCCAGATTGCTCTGTAGCAGTATACTTTCCTCTTCAGTGTAAATTACTTTACACAGTTTAGTGTCATCTGCGAAAATTGATATTTTACTATGCAAGCCTTCTACAAGATCATTAATACATATATTGAAGAGAATAGGGCCCAATACTGACCCCTGAGGTACTCCACTAGTGACAGTGACCCAATCTGAGTGTGTACCGTTAATAACCACCCTCTGTTTTCTATCATTGAGCCAGTTACTTACCCACTTACAGACGTTTTCTCCCAGTCCGAGCATTCTCATTTTATATACTAACCTTTTATGTGGTACAGTGTCAAATGCTTTGGAGAAGTCCAGATATACGACATCCATTGATTCGCTGCTGTCAAGTCTAGAACTTACCTCCTCATAGAAACTGATTAAATTTGTTTGACATGATCGATCCCTCACAAAGCCATGCTGATATGGCGTTATTTGCTTATTTCCGTTAAGATGCTCTAATATAGCATCTCTCAGAAAACCTTCAAACAGTTTACCCACAACAGATGTTAAACTTACCGGCCTATAGTTTCCAGGCTCTGTTTTTGGACCCTTTTTGAATATTGGCACCACTTTTGCCATGCGCCAATCCTGTGGGACATTCCCTGTCAGTATAGAGTCTGCAAATATCAGAAATAAGGGTCTGGCTATGACATTACTTAATTCCCTTAGGATACGGGGGTGTATGCCATCCGGTCCTGGCGATTTGTCTATTTTAATCTTTTTAAGTCGCTGTTGTACTTCTTCCTGGGTCAGACAGGACACTTTTAATGGGGAATTTATTTCAACATTCGGCATGTCATCTGACAGCTTATTTTCCTCAGTGAATACATTGGAGAAAAAATTATTTAACAGCTTTGCTTTCTCCTCGTCGCTCTCTGCGACTTCCCCCTCATTACTCTTTAACGGGCCGACACCTTCAGATTTATACTTTTTAGCATTTACATAATTGAAGAACATTTTAGGGTTAGTTTTACTCTCTTTGGCAATTAATCTCTCGGTCTCTAGTTTGGCCGCTTTTCTTTGTTTTTTACATGTTCTATTTTTTTCCTTATAGTTTTTTAGTGCTTCCGTGCCACCTACCTGTTTTAGTGTTTTATATGCTTTCTTTTTGTCATTTATTGCTTTCTTTACAGTTCTGTTTATCCACATTGGTTTCTTTTTGTTCCTTAACCTTTTATTGCCATACGGTATGTACCTCTCACACTGAGATTTTAGGATGCTTTTAAAGATATCCCATTTTGTGGCTGTATTTTTATTTGTGAGGACTTTATCCCATTTAGTTAGGCCTATGGCCTCTCTTAGTTGGCTAAATTTGGCTTTTTTGAAGTTTGGTATTTTTGTTCCTCCCTGTAGAAACGCTCTTTTGAATGATAATTGGAAGGTTATTACTTTGTGGCACTATTTCCCAGGTGTCCCCCAACCTGCACGTCTGTTGTTCTGTCAGGACTATTGGTTAATACTAAGTCCAGCATGGCCGTCCCTCTAGTCGGGTCCTGAACCATGGATGGTGGAGGAAGGAGAATGGAGGCCACAGGAGCCACAGACTGAGGGCCACAATAGATGGTAGAGAAAGGAGAATGGGGGCCACAGACTGAGGGCCACAATAGACGTGGAAGGGGGCCACAGACTGAGGGCCACAATAGATGGTTGTTGGGGAAATGTAAAATTTACTCTGTGTTTTCTATAATAGAATTTATTGTAATTACTTGAGATAAGTGCATGGCCTTGGTCTATGCAATTAAAAGGTCAGAGGTCCCAGAGGCAGAGATCATTGCTACCCTGAAACAAGAGACAAAGCATAAGAGTGGACATCTGGAACAGATCTTGTTTTCAGACTATTTTTGATGGATTGCCCCCAATGTCTGTAACTTTTTTCATATGCCTCTCTAACTGTGGAGATATTGTTAAAACTAGTCTAAACCAGTTCACTATGCCTTAAGAATTGTCTGTATAAACTAAACTCTGATAAAATACCTCAGACATTCTGGTGAACCTCCATACAGTGTGTTTGTCTCTTATAAGAACACAGAGAAAATACTGTACCTCCTTTAACCTTCAGATGACAATTCAGATGACATCGTGATCCTTCCTTGGTAAATACAATTATTTTAACAATGGTGGAAGGAGAGTGGAGGCCAGAGACTGAGGGCCACAATAGATGGTAGAGGTAGGAGAATGGAGGCCACAGGGACCACAACAGATGGTGGAGGAAGGAGAATGGAGGCCACAGGAGCCACACACTGAGGGCCACAATAGATGGTAGGGAAAGGAGAATGGAGGACACAGGGCCCACAGACTGAGGGCCACAATAGATGGTGGAGGATGGAGAATGGGGGCCACAGACTTAGGGCGACAATAGATGGTGGAGGAAGATGGGGACATTTTCTCTCTATAGTCACAATCTACAGATTTTACACTAACGCTCTGTGGACGCCTCACCCACATCTCATCTTTTTATTCTTACAGTTTGGGTGCTAATGATCTACCAGACACTTCCTGCATCCAGTTGGCTTTTCTAATAAGGAATAACCAGTCCCTGAAGATACTTGTCCTATCTACTAACCGTCTGTCTGGTCCTCACTTCAGTGACTTGATGGAGGCTCTGTCCAGTCCGGCCTGCAGGATAGAGGAATTACAGTGAGTATAAGAGATGTGTACAGCACTGAGACATATGGGGCACAAGTTATACATGGATTTTATTCTATTTTATGCTCTGCACCATTTTTATGTCTATGAGATAAACTGCTGACTGCTTCTTTGTATGTGACGTCTCCAGTGTCGGACTGGGATGCCTAGGGTCCACCAGTAAAATGTATTTTTGGGGCCCACCGTATGGATACATCAAATATTACCTGCTCACACAGCAGTAAGATGCTACCAGATAATTGATTATGGGTCCCCTGCAGCAACTTTGAGAAGGTAGCTCCTGGGAAGAAGAGGACACTGGTGACTTTCATTTATGACTAGAAGTCATCTCAGCTCTGATCGTGTCTATAATAAACTGAGGAGTTTCTTTAATAATCTATCAGGTGAGGTGTTTTATATGAACATAGGCTGGTTGAGGGGCTGTACATTGAATATATGTATGTAGTGCAGTCAGTCTACTGTGTTATGTGCCACTTGTGCAGAGGGTGGGAGAATAGAGGCCACAATCTGTATATGCAGATATGAGCCACCGTCCACAGAAACCTTATATTACCTTCAACTAAAACATTTATTTGAATCCTTTCTCCCCCACCATCTTTGACTGCTATTGAATCTTACTGCAGACCCAGAGCAGCCGATGTGGATCCTGCCACTGAAGAAGGTGAGGAGGAAAAGTTGTATTTTTAACTTTCTGTGAAGGGGCACAGTCCTGGGCATATTTCTGAGGGGGCACAGTCCTGGGCATATTACTATGAGGGGGCACAGCTAGGCATATTACCATGAGGGGGCACAGCTGGGCATATTACCATGAGGGGGCACAGCTGGGCATATTACTATGAGGGGGCACATCTGGCCATATTACTATGAGGGGGCACAGCTGGGCATATTTATTTGAGGGGGCACATATCTGGGCATCGCTACTGTGAGTGGGCACATATCTGGGCATAATCTGTGAAGGGGGCACAATGCTCACATAAATACTGTGGGGTGGGGGAATATTTACTACACTACGTGCAGAATTATTAGGCAAATGAGTATTTTGACCACATCATCCTCTTTATGCATGTTGTCTTACTCCAAGCTGTATAGGCTCGAAAGCCTACTTCCAATTAAGCATATTAGGTGATGTGCATCTCTGTAATGAGAAGGGGTGTGGTCTAATGACATCAACACCCTATATCAGGTGTGCATAATTATTAGGCAACTTCCATTCCTTTGGCAAAATGGGTCAAAAGAAGGACTTGACAGGCTCAGAAAAGTCAAAAATAGTGAGATATCTTGCAGAGGGATGCAGCACTCTTAAAATTGCAAAGCTTCTGAAGCGTGATCATCGAACAATCAAGCGTTTCATTCAAAATAGTCAACAGGGTCGCAAGAAGCGTGTGGAAAAACCAAGGCGCAAAATAACTGCCCATGAACTGAGAAAAGTCAAGCGTGCAGCTGCCAAGATGCCACTTGCCACCAGTTTGGCCATATTTCAGAGCTGCAACATCACTGGAGTGCCCAAAAGCACAAGGTGTGCAATACTCAGAGACATGGCCAAGGTAAGAAAGGCTGAAAGACGACCACCACTGAACAAGACACACAAGCTGAAACGTCAAGACTGGGCCAAGAAATATCTCAAGACTGATTTTTCTAAGGTTTTATGGACTGATGAAATGAGAGTGAGTCTTGATGGGCCAGATGGCTGGATTGGTAAAGGGCAGAGAGCTCCAGTCCGACTCAGACGCCAGCAAGGTGGAGGTGGAGTACTGGTTTGGGCTGGTATCATCAAAAATGAGCTTGTGGGGCCTTTTCGGGTTGAGGATGGAGTCAAGCTCAACTCCCAGTCCTACTGCCAGTTTCTGGAAGACACCTTCTTCAAGCAGTGGTACAGGAAGAAGTCTGCATCCTTCAAGAAAAACATGATTTTCATGCAGGACAATGCTCCATCACACGCGTCTAAGTACTCCACAGCGTGGCTGGCAAGAAAGGGTATAAAAGAAGAAAATCTAATGACATGGCCTCCTTGTTCACCTGATCTGAACCCCATTGAGAACCTGTGGTCCATCATCAAATGTGAGATTTACAAGGAGGGAAAACAGTACACCTCTCTGAACAGTGTCTGGGAGGCTGTGGTTGCTGCTGCACGCAATGTTGATGGTGAACAGATCAAAACACTGACAGAATCCATGGATGGCAGGCTTTTGAGTGTCCTTGCAAAGAAAGGTGGCTATATTGATCACTGATTTGTTTTTGTTTTGTTTTTGAATGTCAGAAATGTATATTTGTGAATGTTGAGATGTTATATTGGTTTCACTGGTAAAAAGAAATAATTGAAATGGGTATATATTTGTTTTTTGTTAAGTTGCCTAATAATTATGCACAGAAATAGTTATCCTTCACACACATATATCCCCCTAAAATAGCTAAAACTAAAAACAAACTAAAAACTACTTCCAAAAATATTCAGCTTTGATATTAATGAGTTTTTTGGGTTCATTGAGAACATGGTTGTTGTTCAATAATAAAATTAATCCTCAAAAATACAACTTGCCTAATAAATCTGCACTCCCTGTATATGAGGGCATTTAGGGGATTTGGTGGGATTAGGTGTTTAGTTATGTTTTGGGCTGAGTTAGAGGCATAGTGTCCCTCTTCCTTCTTTTCAAAAGTTGGGAGGTATGAGGTTTGTTGCGACCTACCCCTCCCTGTGCAACTTTGTGGGAATTCAGGCAGGAGCATATATTCATGAAACACAATTGGTGTCTAGCAGAGTGTTTCAGGACACAGCACAAGTTCTACTCGAGTCTCTCTGTTCTCTCTGACAACGCGGCGCAGGAACACTGCAGGCAGGAAACTTTGAGAGCTAGCTGCGCTTTCAATGGTGCCTGGTGGGACTCCTCCTCCTGACCTCGGTCTCCAGCGCAACATTGACCCCATCTTACTGCACTGTGCATACTTCAGAGTTCGGAGCACAGGTTTTACTGGCTGTTTTTTTTTTCTTTTTGCTGGATGCTATGGGCGGCAGAAGAAAACATTTTGGTCGTCATCTGGAGCACTGTCATGTCTGAGAAGAGCAGCGCTATCACTAATACCTACCCCCCACTGTATAACACATAATGGGAGCAGTGACCCCCTCCCCAGATAACACACAGGTAAGTGTTCTAGGACTGACCTCATCAGAACCTGCATTGTGCCTCTGTGAGATTGTGAAACAGCTCTTATGGCATGAACACTGTTATATTGCTGTTTGGCCACAAGAGGTTGATGTTTCCCCACACAGCTAAACAGACTGCTCAGATTTAAATATTCATAATGAGTGGAGCTGGTGTCTAGAGGAAGGACCTGCAGACTGGAAAAGTGTGTGAGGGAAGAAATTCATTAACATCCTAGCGTGGAATCACCCTTTTGCGATCAGGACTGCAGCCAAGTTAAGCTGATCGTGTCCAGGACCCGGATCTCCTCCAGAAAGAGAAGTACTGCTGTTCAGGAGACAGAGGACGTCTGCCAGGAGTGCTGGTGAGAGCTGAGGAACAAATTACCCAATCTGTGGTACCTCATATTTGTTTGAAAGACCGCTTGTTTCGGTTCGGAATCATCAGCAGGGACAGAGCAGACCCGGGTTGGTAGGACAAATTGTGCACGCACCTCAATATAAGATTGGCGCCTAAATACTAGAGACAGAGATCAAACCTGCCGGTAGTTAGTTAGTGTTGCTGAGTGGCAGGCTACCAAGTATTGCTGTTTGTTTGTCACACAGACTTATCAGTTAAAGTTTTGGTTCGCTCCAGAGAACAGAGTGGACTTCACCATCATCACTAGTTGCCCCAGCTTGTTTATTGGGAGTGATATATATTAGGCACGGCCACATTACCAGTTTTGGGGAAAAGGGAGGGGGAAATCACTGTATAGGCCGGTAAGATTGTAAGCTGCTGTGTCGCACCGCGGGCTAGCCTGTATCTCACACACACACGATTGTTCCTGTTCTTCTAGGTAATAACAGGTATGGTGAGGCAGAGTTAGTGTCACCGCCAGCTCTCTGAGAAGCTATGGCAGACGTTCTTCTGTACCTCTTGCATGATGTTCTTTGTTTTGGTTTCACTTTGTCATCTCTTTTCCTTTTCCCAGCTGTTATCTATTTACACTGATTGCCTCCCTTTATATTCCCTCCCATACTGCCTCACTTTGCGGTTTATACTACTTCCTGGATTGTCTTCACTGCTAGAGGCTGCAACTGCTGGTGCCTCAGATAAGTCTTTGCCTTTATTTGTGTTTCCATGCCGGCTTGATTCTAGGTGACCCTGACTCCCTCCGTATTAAGTGCAGGGAGCCGGTGGTCGTGTCCCCTCACTATTATAGGGTTTTCAGGTGTCACACAGTCTAGGTACGAGGGCATGCAATTATCTATCATAAAGATCTTTGCATGGGCATAGCAGTCAGGGAGAGCTCTAGGTGTCTTATAGGGCTCACCCATATGTTCCTTAGTTTGGGATCAAGTCAGTCGGATGTTTATTTATAACCCCCAGTTTTCTGCAACACCATCCGTGACAGTTAGCTCTGCTCGCAGTAGGTAAGTTGCGCAAGTGTTTTCCGGCTACCATCATAGGGCGCCGTGCGATACAAAGGTCTCAGCCACCGGGCTGAGTGTATGTAATCTGATTTTATGTTCACTGCATTTGGGAGTGTGTTTGATATCCTGTAACAGTATAGCAAAGTATGTTCTACAAGAGCTGTGTCAGAGTCGTTTTCCTTGTTCAAGACTTCGCTGTATCCTGGGGAGCCCACCCCGGTACATGGCTTATACCTCTACATGGAGGAGGTGTCATATGTCCTGAGAGACATCTGGACAGACAGGAAGGACACATCTGCTTCTATAGGGCAGATTATGAATCTGAGCAACTCCCAGGTTATACAGAGCTGTAATATGTAGATGAGCCCTTACCGCTCATCTCTGCCTGTGCTACATTACAGCTGTATGGCGGTATTATTACTGATCACCCCGGCTGTAATTTACTCAGAATGGAGAAGATTGCTGCTCGTTATCAATCAATACCTATATCAATCAATGATCAATACCAGCAGAATCCAGAGAAACCCTGAATGTAGTGTAATGTCTACTAATAATCCATCCCCCAAATAACTGACTGAGCGAGGGCAGAGCCACATGTGTCTTGTAGTAATGTGAGGAGGAGAATGGGGGCCATAGACTGAGGGCCATAATATATGGAGGAGGAAGGAGACTGAGGGCCACAATAGATGGTGGAGGAAGGAGACTGAGGGCCACAATAGATGGTGGAGGAAGGAGACTGAGGGCCACAATATATGGTGGAGGAAGGAGACTGAGGGCCACAATAGATGGTGGAGGAAGGAGAGTGGGGGCCACAATAGATGGTGGAGGAAGGAGAGTGGGAGCCACAATATGTGGTGGAGGAAGGAGACTGAGGGCCACATTAGATGGTGGAGGAAGTATACTGAGGGCCACAATAGATAGCGGAGGAAGGAGAATGGAGGCCACAGGAGGCACAGACTAAAGGCCACAGTAGATGGTGGAGGAAGAAGACTGAGGGCCACAATAGATGGTGGAGGAAGGAGAATGGAGGCCACAGAAATCAGAATAGATGGCGGAGGTAGGAGACTGGAGGCCACAGGGGCCACAATAGATGGCAGAGGAAGGAGAATGACTGAGGGCTACAATAGATGGTGGAGAAGGGAAAATGGGGGCCACAGGCCGCGGGCCACATTAAATAGTGGAGGAGGGAGAATGGAGTCCACAGGCTGAGGGGCACAATAGATGGTGGAGGAAGGAGAGCACTCAGCAGCTGATGATGCTGACACAAGTTCCTCCAGCTTTATGACTATTGTACATTCATGTGCTGCAATCATCACTGATTTATGAGATGCCATAAAGTGAGGACATTCCTCAGGGGTTCTGGATTTCTAGGACATGGACATATCATATAGCTGCCGCCATTCCTGATATCCACCACTCACAAGAGGCGGTTTCTAGTGATGAAATTTATGGATTTTACTAACAGCCGGGACATTTTCTCTCCACAGTCACAATCTACAGATTTTATACTAACGCTCTGTGGACGCCTCACCCACATCTCATCTTCTTATTCTTACAGTTTGGGTAATAATGATCTACCAGACACTTGCTGCATCCAGTTGGCATCTGTAATAAGGACTAACCTGTCCCTGAAGAAACTTGACCTGTCTGATAACCAACTGTCTGGTCCTCACTTCAGTGACTTGATGGAGGCTCTGTCCAATCTGGCCTGCAGGATAGAGAAATTACGGTGAGTATAAGAGATGTGTACAGGACTGAGACATTTGGAGCACAAGTTATACATGGATTTCTCATCCGTATCATTGGGGGACACAGGCTTGACCTTGGGTATAGCTATTGCCACTCGGAGGCGACACTAAGCAAAGAAAATGTTAGCTCCTTCTCTTAGCTATATCTCTCCTGCAGATACTGAGCTAATCTGCTTTGCAGGTCTGCTTATTTTTTCCTTTTTTGATTTTTCTTTTCTTCTAGCGGAAGTTTCAAGCAGTCCTAAAAGTGGCCTGCACTCCCACCTAGGAAAACGGGAGACCAGGGGGTCACCCAAACTCCCTGCTCCTTCCCGTTCTCCAGAAGTAAAGGAAGACCAGAGGTTCCTGTAAAAACCTCTGCATCCCGCCAGCCTTCGGATCATCACGGCCGCCCACCAAAAGTCCCCTCTGTTCCGGTGTAGCGTCCCTCACCAAGGGGCCGCACACCAAAGGTGGTGATCCGGCTGGAGCCAGAAGACGCCAGACATAGGAGTATTCTTGACCCCAAAAGTGTCCCCTCCTTTTAACACCCTCCCCTTCTCAGGTTACCTTTTCCCCATAGAGGCCTTGTGCCCTCCGGGCGATTTTTACGCCCATATATTACGCCCACTGAGTTCCTCCCCGAATATAATTAACCCCTTCCTTGCCTCAGTGCTTCTGTGGCTGGGGAGGAAAAGAAAAATTACTTATCACTCTTAAAAGGGTTAATAGGTTTTGGGCTGTATGCAATTCCCACAGCTATTATTATTATTATTATTATTAACCCTTTGGACTTAGTTTTCATCACTCTATAAGAGGATGTGTCCAGCTTGTTATCTTAGTGCTTGTAGTGCCCCACGTTCAAACTTACACTGTGTCCTCTCTACAGCTACAGCGGAGCCAGTGACGCAATGGATAGGCGGCGTACTTGCCCTACCGCTAGCCACTTACGACTAGGATGCTGTACATCCTGTAGCAGTAACAAGTCCCCTCCATTTCCAGTGTAGCGTCCCTCCCCAAGGGGCCACACACTAAAGGTGTTGATCCGGCTGGAGTCAGGGGGGCAGAAGACGACTCCTTCCTTAGGTAGAGCACTTGCACTATCATTGGAGACTGTGGCAGGCGCAGCACTATGAAGTGCCTTTTGCACTGTGGCATTAGACGAATTTTGATATCTCTGACTTTTAGTCTAACCAGTCTATTACTCTGTAATTCCTCTAGCGCTGTTCTATGGAAACAGTAGGTTTAAAGAGCACACCAAATGCTTCAAATAACTTTTTTATTAACTTCAACATTTCTTCATATATAACACTGCCGCCTCCGTAGCAAATAGTCCATGTACAAAAGACGTGTTGAAAAGATATCACAAAATGGCGGTATGCATAAGATGGTGGTTCAACTGTTCAATCTTGTAATTCAACACAAAATGGTGAATATATATCTCTCTTCAGTATCTATACTGTCACTTTAAGTTATTTAAGCACTTTATGATCTCTCTAAGAGGTATATCTGAGGTCTAACTAATAGTTCTACTTGCAGTATGCAGTTAGCAGTGACTATTTTCAGATTGGTTGAGTATGATCTGGTATGGTTGAATGCAATTTGTATGGTTGCAATTGGTGGAACTGTAAGTAAACACATATATATCTAGTTCAGTATACAGTTCTAAACACAATACTGACAATATGAACATTACATAACTGTTTTAAATACCTATATTGGCCTCTTGTTCCCATAAAACTTAGCTCTCAGTGGAGTGAATGTCTCTTCAGCTCCTGTCTCTGGTGAATAATGATTCTAGCAGCAGGAGCTGGGGAGAATTCCCAGACATGCTGTACGTGAGGCTGGCTGTAATTAGTGAAAACTCTTGCTGTTTGAGAAGCTGGCTGTGATTGGTCTAGACTTCTGCCCAGCAACAACAAATTAACACTATACTTTCTGTTGTTTCTGCTGTGTCACTGAGCTTACCTTACATTACAAAATGAATTTTAAAGGCATATTATCTTTTTCTGCTTCTGTGAACACAAAATAAAACAGTTATATGAGATCCAAAACATGATGTCACAGTAAATAACTCTGCTTTTGTCTTTAACACATAAACATAGGAACTGTATTAAGGCTATTGGCAGGTTTAGCTGTATACACATATAAGCTATACTAGCAACCTAGGGCAGGTCTTAGCTGGCTAGATACAGAGATGGTACATACTATAGCATTCCCCTTCTTTCAAAGGCGGAGTAATTGCACTTCCAATGGATACTGTACATTCTGTAGCATTATCCTCTTTCTATGAAAAAGGCGGAGTAATTGCACCTGTAATGCTTCCAAAACCACAGGGGAAACACGTGAGGCTATGGTGGACCAATGGGTGTAATAGTTCATGTACTCACGGTTAGCAGATGCCTCCCTGGTCTGGCGCACAGTGGATGGGAAGAGAGCACAAAATCCTCCAGGGCACTCTCTGTTGCAGGGAACATCAGACAGAAGTTGGTTGAGGTGCTCTTGATGGTAATTGGTGTTTAAGGTGCTTTGGTGGCTGGGCCCCTGGTTCGTGACACCAGCACCACTAGGTGCAAATGTTGAGATTAGGAGTAATGATGATATAGCATAAGGAGACTAGAGCTTTTAACGAACTCCCAGTACTCTACTGAAGCAGATCCACAGGTCATCAATGTATGCAAAAGTAATTTACATTAAGCCAAGCTTTTTCAGGGATTCGCATTAGTTCCCAGAAGTTGCGTAAGGCATAGTCCTCTATGATAATCAGTTATTCTCTCTCTTATTTCTCCAGTTTGGAGGGATGAACTATCTCTGCTGTACTGTATAATCCTATACTTCTGTATCCTCTTCTAGGGATACTATATTATGACAAATGGCCTTTTTGTCTTTAATTATGGTGGGTAGCTTGTAGCTCAGAATCTCTCCACCTGATGCAAAGGAGGCTGGAGTCTGATACATGACAGTTACCTTCCTTTGTCAATATTCTCATTCCCTCTCAGAGTTGCCTGGTTCTTCTACAGTCGTGGCCAAAAGTTTTGAGAATGACACAAATATTAGTTTTCACAAAGTTTGCTGCTAAACTGCTTTTAGAGCTTTGTTTCAGTTGTTTCTGTGATGTAGTGAAATATAATTACACGCACTTCATACGTTTCAAAGGCTTTTATTGACAATTACATGACATTTATGCAAAGAGTCAGTATTTGCAGTGCTGGCCCTTCTTTTTCAGGACCTCTTCAATTCGACTGGGCATGCTCTCAATCAACTTCTGGGCCAATTCCTGACTGATAGCAACCCATTCTTTCATAATCACTTCTTGGAGTTTGTCAGAATTAGTGGGTTTTTGTTTGTCCACCCGCCTCTTGAGGATTGACCACAAGTTCTCAATGGGATTAAGATCTGGGGAGTTTCCAGGCCATGGACCCAAAATGTCAACGTTTTGGTCCCCGAGCCACTTAGTTATCACTTTTGCCTTATGGCACGGTGCTCCATCATGCTGGAAAATGCATTGTTCGTCACCAAACTGTTGTTGGATTTTTGGAAGAAGTTGCTGTTGGAGGGTGTTTTGGTACCATTCTTTATTCATGGCTGTGTTTTTGGGCAAAATTGTGAGTGAGCCCACTCCCGTAGATGAGAAGCAACCCCACACATGAATGGTCTCAGGATGCTTTACTGTTGGCATGACACAGGACTGATGGTAGCGCTCACCTTTTCTTCTCTGGACAAGCCTTTTTCCAGATGCCCCAAACAATCGGAAAGAGGCTTCATCGGAGAATATAACTTTGCCCCAGTCCTCAGCAGTTTATTCACCAAACTTTCTGCAGAAGATCAATCTGTCCCTGATGGGGTTTTTTTGAGAGAAGTGGCTTCTTTGCTGCCCTTCTTGACACCAGGCCATCTTCCAAAAGTCTTTGCCTCACCGTGCGTGCAGATGTGCTCACACCTGCCTGCTGCCATTCCTCAGCAAGCTCCGCACTGGTGGCACTCCGATCCCGCAGCTGAATCCTCTTTAGGAGACAATCCTGGCGCTTGCTGGACTTTCTTGGACGCCCTGAAGACTTCTTAAAGGGCTTCTGTCACCCCACTAAAGTCATTTTTTTTGGGGGGGGGGGGCTAGTTAAATTCCTTATACTGCGATATATGAAAATATATTGGTGTTACTTACTTTGCTTCAGCAGTTTCTTATAAAAACGAACTTTTATAATATGTAAATAAGGTCTCTACCAGCAAGTAGGGCGCCTACTTGCTGGTAGCCGCCGCAAAAAACCGCCCCCTCGTCGTGTTGATTGATAGGACCAGCCGCGATCTCCTCCTCCGGCCCTGTCAGCATATCAAAAATCGCGCGCCTGCGCCGATTGAACACAGGCATGCGATTTTTAAAAAGCTGACAGGGCCAGCCGGAGGAGAAGATCGCGGCTGGCCCTGTCAATCAACACAACGAGGGGGGCAGTTTTTTGCGGCGGCTACCAGCAAGTAGACGCTCTACTTGCTGGTAGAGACCTAATTTACATATTATAAAAGTTAGTTTTTATAAGAAACTGCTGAAGCAAAGTAAGTAACACCATTATATTTTCATATATCGCAGTATAAGGAATTTAACTAGCCCAAAATGGGGTGACAGAAGCCCTTTAACAAGAATTGAACCTCTTTCCTTGAAGTTCTTGATGATCCTATAAATTGTTGATTAAGGTGCAATCTTAGTATCCACAATATCCTTGGCTGTGAAGCCATTTTCATGCAACGCAATGATGGCTGCACACGTTTCTTTGCAGGTCACCATGGTTAACAATGGAGGAACAATGATTTCAAGCATCACCCTCCTTTTAACATGTCAAGTCTGCAATTTTAACCCAATCAGCCTGACATAATGATCTACAGCCTTGTGCTCGTCAACATTCTCACCTGAGTTAACAAGACGATTACTGAAATGATCTCAGCAGGTCCTTTAATGACAGCAATGAAATGCAGTGGAAAGGTTTTTTGGGGATTAAGTTCATTTTCATGGCAAAGAAGGACTATGCAATCCATCTGATCACTCTTAATAACATTCTGGAGAATATGCAAATTGCTATTATAAAAACTTAAGCAGCAACTTTTCCAATTTTCAATATTTATGTAATTCTCAAAACTTTTGGCCACGACTGTATAATATTTTCCCTTCTATGGGCTGGTACATGGAACTAAGTATGGAGTTTGGATAACTCTCCAAAATGTCTGCTGAGGTTCAGCTTGTCCTCAGACATCACACACACTGACCTTCTTCTTCCTGCACTGTGTGCAGGGCGGAGTCAGCCCTGGGAGGCTTGTTAGAACCCCCCCCCACCATGCAACTTTATGAGAACACATTTACAAGCACACTTTACATGAAACACAATCACCACATTAAGCAGTATGTTCTGTATTTTTCTGCTGTTGGAAGTTGAGGACTTGTTTTCCTTGGCATTTGATGGTGATAACATCTTGTTGAGCAAAATCTTAATAGAAAGCCGGCATCTGCACTTCTTCCCATATGTCTTCCTGTTCAGTAGGGTCTTCTCTGATAGGCAGACGGGATAAGACATCTGCATATATATTTGACTTGCCTGTTCTGTACTTGACCACGAAGTTGTAGTTGGGAAGAAGTGAGGCCCATCTTTGTTCTAAGGCTCCTAACTTGGCTGTGTTGAGGTGCGCGAGTGGGTTGTTATCAGTATAGGCTAAAAATGGGGTTGCTGTGAGGTAGCCTTTCAATTTTTCAGTGACAGCACACACAAGTGCGAGGAATTCCAGTTTAAAGGAACTGTAGTTCTGGTCATTTCTCTTGGCACCTCTAAGAGATCTGCTAGCATAAGCAATTACTCTCTCCTTGTAGTTGAGACGGAATGGCTGTTGGTAATCTGGATAGCCTAAGGCCTCTTCCACACTACCGTATGGCTATTTCATTGTTTTGCGGTCCATTTTTCATGGATCCTTTGTTCCGTTTTTTGTTTCGGTTCCGTTTTTCCATATGGCATATACAGTATACAGTAATTACATAGAACAAATTGGGCTGGGCATAACATTTTCAATAGATGGTGCCGCAAAAACGGAACGGATACGGAAGACATATTGATGCATTTCCGTATGCATTCCGTTTTTTTTGCGGAGCCATTGACTTTAATAGAGCTACGGAACATGATTTGCGGCCAAATATAGGACATGTTCTATCTTTGCACGGAACGGAGATACAGAAACACAGAAACGGAATGCATGCGAAGTACATCCATTTTTTTTCCAGACCCATTGAAATGAATGGTTTCGTATATGGACCATATACGGAACGCAAAAAACGGCCCGCAAAACGGAAAAAATAACGGTAGTGTGAAAGAGACCTTAGACAGGTGTTTCGGTCAACTTTTTCTTCAGGAGTTGGAAAGTGATATCTTCATTCCATTCGATTGGTATCTGGGCTTTCCAGTACATCTTGGGATGTCCTCTCAGGAGTTCTTGTATCGGCTGAGCAATTTGGGCGAAGTGAGGGATAAAACGTCTGTAGTATCCTGCAAAACTAAGAAAACTTCTCACCTCTTTTACTGTGGTAGGAGTAGGCCAATTCTGGACTGCGGCTATCTTCTCTGTATCTGGATTGACACCTTCAGAACTGACGATATGTCCCAGGTACTTGACTTCTGGTTTCAGTAGGTAGCACTTAGAGGGTTTGATCTTGAGTCCGTGATTGATGAGGACTTGAAAAACTTCAGCAAGATTTTTTAAGTGGTCTTTATAGGATTTAGAGTTTATCATGACATCATCTAGGTATCACAAAACAGTTTCAAAGTTCTTGTGTCCTAAACAGTGTTCTATTAATCTTTGGAAAGTTTCAGGTGCATTGCAAAGTCCAAACAGCATATAGTTAAATTCAAATAGGCCCATAGGGGTAGTAAATGCTGTTTTTTCATGATCTTCAGGAGCCATGGGTACCTGCCAGTATCCACTGGTTAAATCCAGAGTTGAAAAGTAAGCTGAGGATCCTAATGCTGTCAAGGACTCCTCGATTCTTGGTAAATGATAGGCATCCTTGTGGGTAATTTGATAAATCTTTCTGTAGTCCACACAAAACCGAATGTTATCATTTTTTTTTTCGGACAAGGACTAGAAGTGCAGCCCATGGACTATGGCTGTCTTTAATGATTTTTTAATCCTTCATCTCCTGGATCATCTTTTTCACAGATTGGTACATCATTGGTGGTATAGGCTGTACCTTTCTTTAATTGGAGGGTGTGAACCAGTAGGAATGGTGTGCTTGATTACACTGACCTCTCCATAATCTGAAGGATATTTACTGAAGGCTTGATGATGTTCCTTTTACGACTTTTAAGACTCCTTTAAATTTGTTCCTCCCACATTGAGTTCTGTCCACCATGATGTATTTGGAGTATGATCTTGAATATTCCGCTTCTGAGTAGACTGTTCAGTCGTAGTTGCAGCTACACTGATAACATCTTGAAAAGTGACTTGTAACAACTAAGCAACAGGGTAGTGCTTGGTCAAAGTTATGCTACTACTACTTAGTTCAGGATCAGGAGACGAATTGGCACTTTACCTTGAGAAATGGTCACTAGGCTTCTTGCAGCTCGGACTAGAGGATGGTTCCCTAGGTTGATAGGTTCTACTAGGGCTTGGTAGTCTTGACCTTGAATTCCAAGAGCAGCTCGGCACCATAGGAGTGTTTCAGTAGTGGGTTCCAGTATCACTGGTTGGTTACCTTTGATGCAAGCACAGCAAATCTCTCCTTTCTCATGCGCAAATTTCTGTTGTGCACTTAATACACGGATGGTCTGTTGTATCAACTTTTTGGAGGCAGGTGAAGCGGTAGGCATGGACTTGGATAAAGCTTCAAGCATTTCAGTATAACAGTTCCTGAGGGCATTCATTCCTAGGACTACTGGAGGGTTGTTATCTTCCCTATGTAAGGATCAGCCCCGATAAGTATCAAGTCGCATTTTCCAGTGATAATATTTCACACAGACTGTTATGCTTTCTTCCGGCCACAAGAGGCCACTGTGTCGCTGAGTAAGAGAAAAATCAAAGTTGTTAAATCCAGAGGATGTAGGAGGAGTTGAAGTTCCCGGCAGAGAGAGAGCTGGAGTGCTGCATTCTTGCTGAGGTGTACAGAGGGAGAGTCTGCTGTTGTAGGACAGAGCTACAGGGACTATAAAGTGATTTTTCCTGGCTGCTGTGGGACAGATTAACATAGACTGCAAAGTGTGTTCCAGAGGAGTAAAGTGTTCAAGTCAGAGATCTGTGACAGGACGGGTTACTCCTGTCAGAGCCAAACTATGTGGATGCCTGCACCTGCAATCTAGAGAGAGAGGAAAAGACCACGTTGGGACATGCAAGCGACCCGATCAGGAGCCAGACTGCACCTGCCTTCACGTGCCAGACCAAGAGAAGCAGCTACTTGCAGAACTGTGAGTGTGCACCGGTGCTAATCTGTGGTAGGACATAGAGCAGGAGACTTAGTCAGTGCATTTTAGAAACGTGCCCCGGGGTAGCAGGGGCAGATGGAGAATATTAGAGGAGAGTGGCTTGCATTTTTTATGTGTTTGCTGTTTAGAGCGCATTTTGTTTGGATGCAAAGTTTAGTTATCCTTACTGTAAATTTATGTAAACCTGTTTACACTGTTTCTGTCATTTGTCGATTGCGCCTCTGGTGCATCGGCACAATACTGTTAATCTGATTTTCCGGACATTATATTTTGCTCTTTAATAAAGCCGGTATCTGCTTCCGCCTCCTTGTCTGCTGTACTGTATTTGAATCCTACCCTGCGGTCTTTTCCTCCCCTGACCGCTACACCTAACTTGCACAACAATAATACCTTGTTGGGGTAGTGTGGTTCCTCCCACTTGAAGAGTTGGCTCCCAGTACCCATGCACTGGCACAGATTTGCCGTTGCTGGCTATAATGCTCAGCCAGGATTCTGGAGTCTGTGTCAGCTGGTCGTGGTCCCAGTATTTCTCAAATGAAGTCTGTTGGATAGATGTGACTTGAGACCCGGTATCCAATAAGGCAATAAGGGAACACCATTGATTTGGAGAACCACTTCTGGACGGGATCTTACATATCTGGGCATCCAGCTAGGATTTTCTGGACCTACTGCTCTACATCCAGCGGGTAGGTTCTTGGCCTCGGGGGTCGACCTTTTAACTGCCAGCACATTATTTCTGTATGATCTGGCTTGTGACAGTATCTAAAAATGGTCGCTTTGACTCATTAAAACGGTCAGTGGGGCATCTACCAGAGTTTCTGGGATAAGTTTCTTTATAATCGGGAGGGAAATGTTTCCTTGGTGACTGTGTCCCATCCTCCCACTGTTCTAGTTTTTGGCATACTTTCTCCAGACTTTTGGTTAGGAAGTTAACCTGTTCTGTCAAGGCAGCAACTGCATCAGGAACTGGAGCTTGGGCTTCCTGACTGGCTATAGTGGCCCTCCCCCTAGGTCCATTTTCAAGGTAGGAGGGGCAGCATTGATTTGCAAGTACTAGCAGCAGCGTAAGTATTGGTGCAATGGTAATAAGTTATTTTACATAAGAGGATTGGCTTCTCTTTTCCCGCTTTACAGGGGACGTGGCCACAAAGCAATGGAGCAGCACAACTAATAAAGAGACTTCAGGCGGCCATTTTAGGTTCAATGCAAAAGTCCATTTACTGACAGCAAACAGTGGTAGTAACACAGAAACATGCAATTTTTCCACTTTTGATACAGCGATTCCATGGCACGTGACTTGTATCATACATCCATGCAATTTTAAGCAAATGAAACTGTTCTGCAGCCCAATAAAGCGTGTAATAAACAAAAGTCTTTCAATAAAGCAAGTGGGGCTTATTCTCACTATATGCAGAGGATTTTGTATCCTGTTGGTATATAGTTCGCACAAGGCGCAAAGGATTTGATCCTGTTTGTAGTGGCGCCAATTCTTGTAACGCTACCAAACCACACGTGAGGCTCACGGTGGACCGATGGGTGTAATAGTTCATGTACTCACGGTTAGCAGATGCCTCCCTGGTCTAGCATACAGTGGATGGGAAGACAGCATGAAATCCTTCGGGTAACTATCTGTTGCAGGGAACACCAGACAGATGTTGACCTTTGATGGTAATTGGTGTTTAAGGTGCTTTGGTGGCTGGGCCCCTGGTTCCCGACGCCAGCACCGTAAGGTGCAAATGTTGAGTTTAGTAGTGGAAATGATGAGGAGTCAGTTGTTAACAAACAGTTGAACATTTACTAAATCAGTTGTCTTCAGGTAGTCAGTACAGACACAGTTCATTTGTATGAGATAAGTGATGACTCAAATAAACTTAATTGTGTTCTACTTATCAGGTTTAGGCAGTTATCAGTTGAGGAGTTGACACTTTACAGGCAAGACTTCTGTAATTATTCTAAGCCCAAGCTATAGCACTCTGGTACTAAATATGCTGTTTTCTACTTATCTTCAGCTATCCAATAAGGGCGTACCCCTCACGGCAGGCAAACACTTCTGCTTCATTATTTGCAGGATGCTCCCCTGAAGTAATCAGGTTTTTAGGTTTCCACTATAACCCGGAAGGCTTCGAGTGAATAAGAACAATTCTGCAGATCAATTATCCATTTGTGTCCCGGCACTCGGAAAGTTGCTCTCAGGCACTTGTGCTGATGAGGTCCATAAGCTAGATTCAGCCTCACTAGGCTTGCTTTATATTTAGACATAGACTTATTGTCTGGTGGTTGACTGCTGTAGATAAATGTAAAATGTACTCCCTTAGCCTGGCCATGACCAAGGGGTAGAAATAGCAGACTACATGGTGGACAATGCCTGTTCTCTCCTCCATATACACTTGCTTTTCCTTCTCTCACTAACTAATTGACTTCAACTAACTTTATTACCACAACCCAGCTATATATATTATGTGGTGCCAGCACCACCTAGGGCTGACTGGGTGTAATGACAATGCCGGACTGATAATGTGAAATACCATACAATGCAAATACATAAGCAAATGTTTAAAGTGTCCCATTTACACACATGTGGGACGCTGCATACACCACTGCTAAAAGATAAGTTGTCCTCGACGTTTGCAGTGACTGAAGTTATGGATCTATACGCCGTCATCTGAAATACACCAAGTACACGCCACAAAAATACAAATATGGATACAAACATTGCAATGTACTGTCATGACACTTCGATAACCTTCTGTAATAAAAAGAGTTATGCAGAACAATACATTCTAGGCAAACGTATCACATTTAGATATTGTGGGGATTCACTCTGGTAAACAGGCTTGCTGACGCAGTACAGAGGCAATGACAACGTCTTTAACTTAAACAGTGCAGTGTTTTATTCACACATACGTAAAGTGACAACAAAAAAGGTTGTTTCAGGGAAAAACAGTCACCTTGAGTCTGGTGTTTGTTCACACCTGGCTGCAGCACATAAGTCCTTGGGTGAAGCAGAAGTCCACATGCTTTTTCCCAAACAATATAGCAGGCCTTAGTCCCGGCCCAAACTCTCGGGCTCCAACACCCAGACTGACAAAGCTCCACTATCAGATGGAGGATAATCCACCCAGCTGAGACTGCTGAATGGGTTTTTATCCCAAACCAAAACCTGGCCTGAAACGTGGGGAACAGCCACCCACCCTGCACTTTGGCTGCTCCCAGTAAGAGCCAGCCAGGATCGGCTTTACAGTCACATTAAATAATCAATAGTGTCAGTCAGCACTAGCTGCCGCTGACACTTAGAATTACCGGCTCTTACCTCACCGAGGCCAGGAACCTCGGTGACACTTATCTTCCATCAATGACAGCCCCTTGCGCTTTCCTACAATATATATATATATATCACTTTTCTTTCTTAAGGACAAAGGGCGTTGTAATCTTCGGTGCTTGACGGGGATAAAATGGGCAGTGATCTCATATTTGGGGAAATGCAGTCCATGACATGGTCCTGAGACAAAGTCCATCCCAAATTTGAGGTATAAATAATATGCAATCCAAAGGGATAATTCAAGTGCAAAGTTTCTGATTTATAAGAAGCTGTGCGTTGCATAGGATAAGACACAGAAAAATGTCTTTCTGGGTACATTTCTTGAACGTTGCAAGACAACCTGAGAAGGGGGTAAAAAGGGTAAAATGACACAAAAATAAAGTGCAAATTGGATCTTTTCTGGATTGTGGACCCCACAATAGAGTCCTTAGAAGGGCCAAGAGCTCCATAGTGGTTTGTAGAAACTGCCACCACACCAACAAACAATAGAGTCCCTTTAACAATAATGTCTCTTGCTCCATTTTTAGTAATGACTAACCGGCCTACTCACAGGTATAAGGGTCCCATTTCCGGGGGGGCTTCTTCTTCCTGATGGTCTGGAATTTTCCTCGCTCCAATAGACGATTCGGGGCTCCTGCTGGGTTAAGCACCACTTGATCTTCCTCGCTTTAGGCACCATCGGCTCTTCAGCCAGGGCTTCAGGTACCGGGGCTCTCAAGTGAGTCAATCGGGTAGTCGAGCCCCACAGGACAAGCTGCGTAGTTGCGCTGATCCAGATGGGCCGCACTTCCCTTATCAGGCGCGGGCGTATCGTTAGCCGATTATCCACTGGTTGAAAGACGGTCCTGTTCCTCCCCCTGGGCAGTGAAGTAGAAGTTCCGGACACTTCTGCTGCACTAGCCGGTGCAGGGTTTACTGATACAGATGTAGCAGGGTTAGCACTCACACTCTTAACTCAAATTTCTTAAATCATTGTGTTATCTTGAAACAAAAGCCATTAAAAAGCAATTGAAGGTGTTTGCTTAGTTTAGATAACACATATCAGAAATCTTTAGAGAGCATGAGTGTTAACTTTACTACATCGGTAGCTCTCCCTCTGGGGCTGACGGTGATTCCGGCAGCCCAATGCTCCATTGAGGCCGCACAGGATGCGCCATGGTGTTGTTACTTTCACGGGCCAAAGCTGGAGATGAAGGAGGAGCTCTAGGGGGTGGAGCTTTCACTTACTTGCTCCATAACACCAAGTAGTTCACTTTGGGCAGGGCCGAATCTTCACGTTTCCAGAGGGGCGTTCCTCACACTTATGGCACAGCAAAATATTTTGTTCCCGCTCTAAAGGGGGTGTAACTCAGTTTTCCCACCGCTAGCAGGGCGTAATTTAAAGTAATGGGGCAGCAAATTAATCAAGAAGGCCTCCGGCAGCCATTTTAGGTTCAATGCAAAAGTCCATTCACTGGTAGTAACACAGAAACATGCGTTTTTTTTTCCACTTTTGACACTGCAGTTTAATAACAGTTGACTAGTACTGCATGTCTAGGCAACTCTCAATATATTTGAACAGTTCTGCAGCTCAATAAAAGCGTTTAAAGTTTGCACTGTATTAAAGTACATTGACAGTCTCTCAGGCAAACACGTGGGGCTTATTCGCACAAGCCAATGGCACAGAGTCAATTACAATTTCGAATCCTGTTTGTGATGCCAATTCTTGTAACGCTACCAAACCACAGGGGAAACACATGAGGCTCACGGTGGACCGATGGGTGTAATAGTTTATGTACTCACGGTTGGCAGATGCCTCCCTGGTCTGGCATACGGTGGATGGGAAGACAGCACGAAATCCTCCAGGGCACTCTGTTGCAGGGAACATCAGCCAGATGTTGGTTGATGTGCCCTTGATGGTAATTGGTGTTTAACCCCTTAATGACTGCCATACGGCTATATACGTGCTATTTGCACATACCCCGTGCAGCTAGCATGTGTATAGACGTCATGGCAACTCTTTAATCCAAGCGCTTGGATTAAACCTTCTGCCCTTGCACTGCTGCTGTCAGGGACAGCATACAGTCCAGTAATGCCGGCAAGGGACCAATCGGAATGGATGGTAAGACAGCACTGCCGGCAAGGGACCAATCGATCCAAATGGTTAGTCTATGCAGACTAACCAATCGGAGCGCGGCACTGTAAAAATGCTGGTTTCAGGCTGTGATTGCCGCTGCTGCAATGGCAACAGCCCAATGGTTGCCATGGAAACCGAACGCTTTACAAAGCTGTCCGGGCTGCCATGTATCTAAGGCTGATCAAACCCTGAGGGTCTGATCAGCCTTAGTATAAATGTAGCACTGACTATACAGTGCATTGCAATAGATGACTATTGCAATGCACTGTATAGTGATCAGGCCCACTGGATCTTCAAGATCCTGATGGGTCTTGATAAATAAATAAAAAAGTGAAAAAAAAAATGTTTTACATTTAAATAAAAATTAAATAAAAATTGTCTTTTCTCATATCAGTTTATTTATGTAATAAAAAAGTTAAATAAAAAAATACACATATTAGGTATCACCGCGTCCATAATGACCAGCTCTATAAATAAATCACATGATCCACCCTGTCCGATAAACACCATAAAAAATTAAATAAAACGTCACCTCATCCCGCAAAAAAATTAACCCCTACATAAGAAATTTGTTTAAAAAATAAATATAACTCTTAGAACGTGGAGACAGTAAAACATTTTTTTTTTAATGCTATTGTGTTAAAGTAAAAAAAAAATTAAAAAAGTATTAGGTATCGCCACGTCCATAGCAATCAGCTCTATAAAAATATCACATGACCTAACCCCTCAGCTGAACACCGTAGAAAAATTCTGATAAAAACAATGCCAAAAAAAGCCATTTTTTGTCACCTTACATCACAAAAATTGCAACACCAAGCGATCAAAAAGGCATATGCCCCTAAGAGTAGTACCAATGTAATCTACCGTAATCGTCACCTCATCCCGCAAAAAATTAGACCCTACCTAAGACGATTGGTCAAAAAATAAAAAAGCTATGGCTCTCAGACTATGGAGACACTAAAACATCATTTTTTTGTTTTAAAAAATGATATTATTGTGTAAAACTTAAATAAATAAGAAAAAGTATGCATATTAGGTATTGCCACATCCGTAACGATATGCACTATAAAAATGTCACATGACCTAACCCCTCAGGTGAACGCTGTAAAAATAAATAAATAAAAACTGTTCCAAAACAACCAAATTTTTTTGGTCACCTTGCCCCATAAAGTGTAATAATAAATGATCAAAAAAGCATACAGTCAGGTCTATAAATATTGGGACATCGACACAATTCTAACATTTTTGGCTCTATACACCACCACAATGGATTTGAAATGAAACGAACAAGATGTGCTTTAACTGCAGACTGTCAGCTTTAATTTGAGGGTATTTACAAATCAGGTGAACGGTGTAGGAATTACAACAGTTTGCATATGTGCCTCCCACTTCTTAAGGGACCAAAAGAAATGGGACAATTGGCTTCTCAGCTGTTCCATGGCCAGGTGTGTGTTATTCCCTCATTATCCCTATTACAATGAGCAGATAAAAGGTCCAGAGTTAATTTCAAGTGTGCTATTTGCATTTGGAATCTGTTGCTGTCAACTCTCAAGATGAGATCCAAAGAGCTGTCACTATCAGTGAAGCAAGCCATCATTAGGCTGAAAAAAACAAAACAAACCCATCAGAGAGATAGCAAAAACATTAGACGTGGCCAAAACAACTGTTTGGAACATTCTTAAAAAGTAGGAAACGCATCGGTGAGCTCAGCAACACCAAAAGACCCTGAAGACCACGGAAAACAACTGTGGTGGATGACCGAATAATTATTTCCCTGGTGAAGAAAACACCCTTCACAACTGTTGGCCAGATCAAGAACACTCTCCAGGAGGTAGGTGTATGTGTGTCAAAGTCAACAATCAAGAGAAGACTTCACCAGAGTGAATACAGAGGGGTCACCACAAAAAGTAAACCATTGGTGAGCCTCAAAAACAGGAAGGCCAGATTAGAGTTTGCCAAACAACATCTAAAAAAGCGTTCACAGTTCTGGAACAACATCCTATGGACAGATGAGACCAAGATCAACTTGTACCAGAGTGATGGGAAGAGAAGAGTATGGAGGAGGAAAGGAACTGCTCATGATCCTAAGCATACCACCTCATCAGTGAAGCATGGTGGTGGTAGTGTCATGGCGTGGGCATGTATGGCTGCCAATGGAACTGGTTCTCTTGTATTTATTGATGATGTGACTGCTGACAAAAGCAGCAGGATGAATTCTGAAGTGTTTCGGGCAATATTATCTGCTCATATTCAGCCAAATGCTTCAGAATCAGAATCATTGGACAGCGTTTAACCCCTTAAGGACATAGGACGTACCGGTACGCCCTATTTCCCGAGTCCTTAAGGACCAAGGACGTACCGGTACGTCCTGACTTTAAAATCGGCATTCCGGCGCCGCAGGGGTTAATTTGAACAGGATGCCGGCTGAAATCATTCAGCCGGCATCCTGTTAAAACGCCAGGGGGGGTCATGTGACCCCCCCGTGTCGGCGATCGCAGCAAACCGCAGGTCAATTCAGACCTGCGGTTTGCTGCGCTTTTTGCAGTTTCTGATCCCGCGGTCCCTGACCGCGGGGATCAGAAACTTTAGAGTGTCTAAAATCAATATAGTACACCCCCTTCCCTGCACCCCTGCATGATTTGATGGCGGCGGGTGGTGCAGGGGGGGTGTCGCAGGCGGTGGGGGCGTTGCGGGAGGCGGGCGGTGCGGCAGGCGGGATCGCGATCCCCCGCCCGCCTCCCATTGAATAATCGTTGGTGTACAGTGGGTATACCAGGGTGCCAGCACATTGCTGGCACCCTGGTATAAACGGCTGACATCGTTGATGCGATGTCAGCCGTTTAACCCTTTCCATACAGCGGTCCGTACGGACCGCTGTATGGAAAAGGTTAACAGTAAAAGGGAGCTCCCTCCCTCTCCGATCGGGGGGCTGCTGTGCCTTTGCAGCCCCCCGATGGGAGAGGGAGAGAGCCCCCAGACAGCCCCCCCAGAGCCCCGTCCTTACCCTTCCCCGTCTGCGCAGTTCTGACCATAACTGAGCAGACGGGGAAGGTTCCCATGACAACAGGACGCCTGCTCAGGCGTCCTGCTGTCCATGGTGCTGAACAGATCTATGCTGAAAGCATAGATCTGTTCAGTGTAAGTAAAATACAGTACAGATACCTATATAGGTTCTGTACTGTATTTTACAGACATCAGACCCACTGGATCTTCAAGAACCAAGTGGGTCTGGGTCAAAAAAAAATAAGTGAAAAAAGTTAAGATAAAAAAAAAAACATTTATCACTGAATAAAAATTAAAAAAATAAAATAAACTACACATATTAGGTATCGCCGCGTCCGTAACGACCTGATCTATAAAACGGTCATGTTACTTTCCCCGCACAGTGAACGCCATAAAAATAAAAAAATAAAAACTATGAGAAAATTGAAATTTTGCCCACCTTACTTCCCAAAAAAGGTAATAAAAGTGATCAAAAAAGTCGCATGTACGCCAAAATAGTACCAATCAAACCGTCATCTCATCCCGCAAAAAATTAGACCCTACTCAAGATAATCGCCCAAAAACTGAAAAAACTATGGCTCTTAGACTATGGAAACACTAAAACATCATTTTTTTTGTTTCAAAAATAAAATCATTGTGTAAAACCTACATAAATAAAAATAAAGTATACATATTAGGTATTGCCGCGTCCGTATCGACCGGCTCTATATAAATATCACATGACCTAACCCCTCAGGTGACCACCATAAAAAATAAAAATAATAAATTGTGCAAAAAAAGCAATTTTTTGCCATCTTACGTCACAAAAAGTGTAATAGCAAGCGATCAAAAAGTCATATGCACCCCAAAATAGTGCCAATCAAACTGTCATCTCATCCCGCAAAAAATTAGACCCTACTCAAGATAATCGCCCAAAAACTGAAAAAACTATGGCTCTCAGACTATGGAGACACTAAACAATTTTTTGGTTTTAAAAATGAAGTTATTGTATAAAACTTACATAAATAAAAAAATTGTATACATATTAGGTATCGCTGCGTCCGTGACAACCTGCTCTATAAAATTACCACGTGATCTAACCTGTCAGATGAATGTTGTAAATAACAAAAAAAAAAACGTGCCAAAAAAGCTATTTCTTGTTACCTTGCCGCACAAAAAGTGTAATATAGAGCAACCAAAAATCATATCTACCCTGAACTAGTACCAACAATACTGCCACCCTATTCCGTACTTTCTAAAATGGGGTCACTTTTTTGGAGTTTCTACTCTAGGGGTGCATCAGGGGGGCTTCAAATAGGACATGGTGTCAAAAAAAACCAGTCCAGCAAAATCTGCCTTCCAAAAACCGTATGGCATTCCTTTCCTTCTGCTCCCTGCCGTGTGCCCGTACAGCGGTCTACAACCACATATGAGGTGTTTCTGTAAACTACAGAATCAGGGCCATAAATAATGAGTTTTGTTTGGCTGTTAACCCTTGCTTTGTAACTGGAAAAAAAATATTAAAATGGAAAATCTGCCAAAAAAGTGAAATTTTGAAATTGTATCTCTATTTTCCATTAAATCTTGTGCAACACCTAAAGGGTTAACAAAGTTTGTAAAATCAGTTTGAATACCTTGAGGGGTGTAGTTTCTTAGATGGGGTAACTTTTATGGAGTTTCTACTCTAGGGGTGCATCAGGGGGCTTCAAATGGGACATGGTGTCAAAAAACCAGTCCAGCAAAATCTGCCTTCCAAAAACCGTATGGCATTCCTTTCCTTCTGCGCCCTGCCGTGTGCCCGTACAGCGGTCTACAGCCACATATGAGGTGTTTCTGTAAACTACAGAATCAGGGCCATAAATAATGAGTTTTGTTTGGCTGTTAACCCTTGCTTTGTAACTGGAAAAAAAATATTAAAATGGAAAATCTGCCAAAAAAGTGAAATTTTGAAATTGTATCTCTATTTTCCATTAAATCTTGTGCAACACCTAAAGGGTTAACAAAGTTTGTAAAATCAGTTTTGAATACCTTGAGGGGTGTAGTTTCTTAGATGGGGTCACTTTTATGGAGTTTCTACTCTAGGGGTGCATCAGGGGGCTTCAAATGGGACATGGTGTCAAAAAAACTGTCCAGCAAAATCTGGCTTCCAAAAACCATCCGGCGCACCTTTCACTCTACGCCCCGCTGTGTGGCCGTACAGTAGTTTACGGCCACATATGGGGTGTTTCTGTAAACGGCAGAGTCAGGGCAATAAAGATACAGTCTTGTTTGGCTGTTAACCCTTGCTTTGTTAGTGGAAAAAATGGGTTAAAATTGAAAATTAGGCAAAAAAATGAAATTCTCAAATTTCATCCCCATTTGCCAATAACTCTTGTGCAACACCTAAAGGGTTAACGGAGTTTGTAAAATCAGTTTTGAATACCTTGAGGGGTGTAGTTTATAGAATGGGGTCATTTTTGGGCGGTTTCTATTATGTAAGCCTTGCAAAGTGACTTCAGAGCTGTAGTGGTCCCTAAAAATTGGGTTTTTGTAAATTTCTGAAAAATTTCAAGATTTGCTTCTAAACTTCTAAGCCTTGTAACATCCCCAAAAAATAAAATATCATTCCCAAAATAATTCAAACATGAAGTAGACATATGGGGAATGTTAAGTCATCACAATTTTTGGGGGTATTACTATGTATTACAGAAGTAGAGAAACTGAAACTTTGAAATTTGCTAATTTTTCCAAATTTTTGGTAAATTAGGTATTTTATTATGCAAAAAAATTTATTTTTTTGACTTTATTTTACCAGTGTCATGAAGTACAATATGTGACGAAAAAACAATCTCAGAATGGCCTGTATAAGTAAAAGCATTTTAAAGTTATCAGCACTTAAAGTGACACTGGTCAGATTTGCAAAAAATGGCCTGGTCCTTAAGGTGAAAATGAGCCTGGTCCTTAAGGGGTTAAGGGGAAAAAAGTGGAATGTTATGCAATGGCCAAGTCAATCACCTGACCTGAATCCGATTGAGCATGCATTTCACTTGCTGAAGACAAAACTGAAGGGAAAATGCCCCAAGAACAAGCAGAAACTGAAGACAGTTGCAGTAGAGGCCTGGCAGACCATCACCACGGATGAAACCCAGTGTCTGGTGATGTCCATGCGTTCCAAACTTCAGGCTGTAATTGACTGCAAAGGATTTGCAAACAAGTATTAAAAAGTGGAAGTTTGATTTATGATTATTATTATGTCCCATTACTTTTGGTCCCTTAACAAGTGGGAGGCATATATGCAAACTGTTGTACTTCCTACACCGTTCATCTGATCTGGATGTAAATACCCTCAAATTAAACATGACAGTCTGCAGTTAAAGCACATCTTGTTCGTTTCTTTTCAAATCCATTGTGGTGGTGTATAGAGCCAAAAATGTTAGAATTGTGTCAATGTCCCAATATTTATGGACCTGACTGTATGTACCCAAAAATGGTACCAATAAAAATGTCAACTCTTTCTGCAAAAAACGAGTCCCTGCACAAGACGATCGGCAGAAAGGCAGAAAAAATAAATAAATAAGGCGTTCAGAAAATGAAGACACAAAAAGCTTTATTATGTAAATCTGAAACAAACAAAGAAAGTAGACATATTTGATATCATTGCGTCCCTAACAACCTGCTCTATAAAAATAGCACATGATCTACCCTGTCAGATGAATCTTGTAAAAAATAAAAACGGTGCCAAAACAGCAATATTTTTGTTACCTTGCCTCACAAAAAACGTAATATAGAGCAATTAAAAATTATATGTACCCCAAAATAGTACCAATAAAACTGGCACCTTATCCCCTAGTTTCCAAAATGGGGTCACATTTGGGAGTTTCTACTGTAGGGGTGCATCAGAGGGGCTTCAAATGGTATATGGCATCTAAAAACCAGTCCAGCAAAATGTATCTTCCAAAAACCATATGGCGCTCCTTTTCTTCTGCGCCCTGCCATGTGCCCTTACATCAGTTTACGACCACATGTGGGGTGTTTCTGTAAACCGCAGAATCAAGGTAATAAATATTGAGTTTTGTTTGGCTGTTAACCCTCGATGTGTTAAAAATAGAAATGGATTAAAATGGAAAATCTGCCAAAAAAGTTAAATTTAGAAATTTCATCTCCATTTTCCTTTAATTGCTTTAAATAAGTGGTTTGGAGACAGCACACCAGAGTCAGCAAATAGCTTTGTATTCAATCTTATTTTACCAGTGGTACAATCTCATGACATTTATTGCTTATAACAACGTTTCGGGCCACTGGTAAAATAAAGATTGAATGCAAAGCTATTTGCTGACTCCGGTGTGCTGTCTCCAAACCACTTATTTAAAGCTACTATCTCACTCCGTGGGTCAGGAGACGTGCACCCACAAAAGCCATTCGACTAAATGTGTGCTGAGGTCTCACAGCGGTTAAGAAGACATTTTCCTTTAATTATTGTGGAACACCTAAAGGGTAAACAAAGTTAGTAAAATCAGTTTTAAGTAACTTAAGGGGTGTAGTTTCTTCAATGGGGTCATTTATTGTGGGGTTTCCACTATGTAAGCCTCACAAAGTGACTTCAGAACTGAACTGGTCTTTAAAAAGTGGGTTTTGGAAATTTTATAAAAAAAATTAAGAATTACTTCTAAAATTCTAAGCCTTCTAACGTCCTAAAAAAATAAAATGACATTTACAAAATTATGCCAACATAAATAAGACATATGGGGAATGTTAAGTAATAAATATTTTATGAGGTATCACTTTCTGTTTTAAAAGCAAAGAGAAATTAAATTTTGAAAATTGAGAATTTTATATATTGACTCAAATTTATGTAAAACAAAACATGCAATGCAAAAGTTCTCTGCAAACCAAATAAAGTACAAAATTGCATAATTATTGCAAGTGCTATACTTATAAATTAGAGATGCTTGGCAAATCATTTTGTACAAAATTATTTGAGCCCGTCTGCCGCACATCAAGGCGATCTCTGTAAGACGGGTTCCTAACACTAAATTCTACCTGTTATGTGCCATGACGGCTACCATACAATTCAGGGAGTGCAGGTTCCACATGCATGCTGGGCCTGCTTTCATTTCTGTCATTTTTGGTGCCAAAATGGCCTCCATTATATCCAAGGAATGCAGGTACCAACATGCATGCCGGGCCCACTCCACACCACTCCTGGTGCCAAATGGCCACCAAAGAATGCAATGAGAGTCCACAACTATATCTCTCCTAGTGCCAAATGGCTTCCAGTGAGTGAGGGGGAGCAGGCCAAGCTATATACTCACACTAATTAAAATCAGCCTATAGGGCAGACGAGCAGGTCAGGAGTGCACGACTGAGGTGTCATCCACACCTCCAGTACAAACTGCAAAGGAAAAAAGGGGTCAGTCAGCACATCCCAAAGCGCAGGAGCACGTTGCTATGGCTGAGAACAACGCTGTAAAACAAAACATGCACTGCAACAGCTCTCTGCAAACCAAATAAAGTACAAAATTGCATAATAATTGCAAGTGCTATACTTATAAATTAGAGATGCTTGGCAAATCATTTTGTACGAAATTATTTGAGCCCGTCTGGCGCACGTCAAGGCGATCTCTGTAAGACGGGTTCCTAACACTAAATTCTACCTGTTATGTGCCATGACGGCTACCATACAATTCAGGGAGTGCTGAGCCTGCTTTAATTTCTGGTGCCAAAATGGCCTCCATTATATCCAAGGAATGCAGGTACCAACATGCATGCTGGGCCCAATCCACACCACTCCTGGTGCCAAATGGGAGCAGGCCAAGCTATATACTCACACTAATTAAAATCAGCCTATAGGGTAGATAAGCTGGTCAGGATTTATGTGTCACGAGAAAACAATTTCAGAATGGCCTGGATAAGTAAAAGCATTCCAAATTGATTACAACGTAAAGTGACATATGTCAGATTTGCTAAATTAGACGTTGACATGGGGCCATTAATGACCCTTGGTCATGAAAGGGTTAAGGTGCTTTGGTGGCTGGGCCCCTGGTTCGTGATGCCAGCACCGTAAGGTGCAAATGTTGAGTTTAGTAGTGGAAATGATGAGGAGTCAGTTGTTATCAAACAGTTGAACATGTACTAAATCAGTTGTCTTCAGGTAGTCAGTACAGACACAGTTCATTTGTATGATATAAATGATGACTCAGAAATAAGCTCAACTGTATTCCACTTATCAGGTTTAGGCAATTGTCAGTTGAGGAGTTCTCTTTAAGGTTCACACTTTACAGGCAAGACTTCTGTAATTATTCTAAGTCCAAGCTATAGCACCCTGGTACTAAATATGCTGTTTTCTACTTATCTTGAGCTATCCAATAAGGGCGTACCCCTCACGGCAGGCAAACACTTCTGCTTCATTATTTGCAGGATGCTCCCCTGAAGTAATCAGGTTTTTAGGTTTCCACTATAACCCGGAAGGCTTCGAGTGAATAAGAACAATTCTGCAGATCAATTATTCATTTGTGTCCCGTCACTCGGAAAGTTGCTCTCAGGCACATGTGCTGATGGGGTCCATAAGCTAGATTCAGCTGTAACCCTCACTAAGCTTGCTTCATATTTAGACATAGACTTACTGGCTGGTGCTTGACTGCTATAGATAAATGTTAGATGTACTCCCTTAGCCTGGCCATGACCAAGGGGTAGAAATAGCAGACTACATGGTGAACGATGCCTGTTTCTCTCCTCCATATACACTTGTGTGATGAATACCACCCCTCGTGTCCGCTGACGTCAACCACGTCGAGCTCACGAGACCTGGTATGATCACGGGGTTTACCAAAAACGTGAAGTTACGCCCTCCAGAGGAGCACGTAAGGTCAGGCTGGTATAGTTTACACACACACCTCCTGTCCACGCGGGCACAGAGAGGCAACAAGCTGAGAGAGCCTGGTCACTGCCGCAGTGAAAACAGCCCACACTCAGCCCGGGTAACTGCCACCAGTTTCTCGTTTGATATAAGCCCGGTCCGCTAATGGGATTATATAGGGTCAGAAACCAACCCGCGGTAGCTTATAACTAGGCCAAAACACGGACGTGGGGATTCGTGATCGAGATACAAGATAGCACAAGATTAAATTATAGATTTAATCGCTATAAGAGCACACTAGATATAACACACTATACACAGACAATATATATACAGTGGTCTGAGGTTACAGATTACAGGGTATATGGGTACAATAGGGTTACGCAGTGTAAAAGTAAGTTACCAAGTATGATGAAAGTTCCTTGTGATGTCCTGAGCTGGAGGCCACACGAGGGGCTGTGATCTCCTGCTATTTCCTGGGTCCCTCTAAACACATGGGTAGGATGTGACCCCTCTTCAGAGAAAAGACGCCGCCTACTTGCTGGCATCAGGCTTTTAACCTGTAGCTGGTCCATCCCCTCCCTGCCTCAGGGAGGGGTTAACTCCCCCTCTTCTGGGCTGACGGTGAATGACCCACAAAACCCTTTAGGGGTCATAGCTCCAGACCAGAGGGTCACAGGGAGATGGTTCTGGGACTAATGGACCTGCCTGGGTTCCGGCTACAATTAGAGCCCAAACCTGGTACCGGTAGGTGGCTTCTATGGGGAGATATGGGTATCTCCCTACCCCGACTGGGTACGAGTAAACAAAGACCATGGGACCGTACCTCGTGGCCACCGGGACACAAATATGTATCCGGTTTGCGTCTGCGGTGGCCAGGTGATTCATAATTCCTTATGAGAGGTAGGTGCCAATATGTCTAGGAAATCTCATTGAACCAGGCAAAAGCAGATACCCCCTGCTGGGGGGGGGTTTCCTGCAAGATTCAGCTGGCTCCCAACTGCTGCACAGAGGTGTGAACTTCTCCTTGAAGCAGGGCCCTCCTGTGGAGTTCCTTACCTCTGCAATCTGTCAGCACATGGGGGGTGTAAACTTATTTTGCATGTACACAGAATTACAATCAGAGCTGGGGGCTTTGAAGCAGGGAAATCCTGTCAGCAAATGGGGGGTGTGAGGACATGGCTGACAGTAAATATTAATCCATATTCCTCACAACTTGCATTTCCTCCTCTCACTAACTAATTCACTTCAACAACCTAGGGGCGACTGGGTGTAATAACAATGCCAGACTGATAATGTGAAATACCATACAATGCAAATACAAAGGCAGATGTTTAAGGTGTCCCATATACACACATATGTTGGACACTGCACACTTCCAATGGATACTGTACATTCTGTAGCATTACCCTCCTTCCATAAAAAAGGTGGATTAATTGCACTTCCAATGGATACTGTACATCCTGTAGCATTACCCTCCTTCCATAAAAAAGGCGAGTAATTGCACTTACAATGGATACTGTACATTCTTTAGCATTACCCTCCTTCCATAGAAAAGGCGAAGTAATTACACTTACACTGGATGCTGTACTACCTGTAGCATTACCCTCTCTCCACAGTCGGAGTAATTGCGCTTGCGCTGGATACTGTACAGCCTGTAGCATTACCCTTCTTACATAAAAGGCAGAGTAATTGCACTTGTGCTGGATACTGTGCAGCCTGCTGCACTACCCTCTGTCCATAGGCGGAGTAATTGCACTTACACTGGATGCTGTACTACCTGTAGCATTACCCTCTTTCCATTGGCGGGGTAATTGCACTTGCGCTGGATACCGTACAGCCTGTAGCATTGCCCTCCTTCCATAGGCGGAGTAGTGGCACTATCAATGGATCCTATGCTTCCGCTAGCATTCCTCTCCTTCCGTAATAGGAGTATTTGCATTTGCTCCGTATACTGTACATTTTGTGGTAGTACCCTCTTTCCATAGAGTAGTTGCTCTACCACTGGTTCCTATATAGGCTATTGCATTACCCTCCTTCATTTGGCGGGTAACTGCACTTCCGCTGGATGCCATACATCATGTTGCATTACCCCCTCCGCAGGTGGAGTAATTGCACTAATACTGGTGGTCATCTGTCCCCCTTCTGTAGGTGGATTAGTTGCACCACAATTGCATACTGTACATCCGGTAGCATTACTCTCCTTCCATTGTAATAGTTGCACAACCAGTAGTGCTTTCACTACCCGTGGACCCGATACATCTTGTCGATACATCGAGTGATTATCGCATTTCCGTCTTTCTTAGGTGGGACTGTAGCTGGCAGGCTGTTGACTCAACACACTATACGTCCATTCTCTGTCAGTAGGTGGAACATCTGCACTGCTTGCCAGTTTCCTTCCTTGTCAGGTGAAGGATTGCGCTGGCATGATTTTTTGGTGACTACTGCTGTTTGGCCTCATTCTTGGGGGGAGCCACTCCTCTGGCCCTAGAGACCATAGTTGTGCTATGGCCTCCCCCCTATGAGGCAGCCTTGCGCTGTCCATAGATTTTATGGCTACTCCTGTTCCGTTGCCCCTACTGTGTGACTGCCCCCGGGGGGGGGGGGGTATTTGTTCATCGTCCCCCTTCTAGGGGTGAAACCTTCTTGCTACTTGTAGCTGTGATTGTGCCTACAATTCCTTCTCACAGGTGGCACTGTGCTCATGTTTGCCATCACAGGATGCAATAGGTCCTCCAGGCCTTATATGTATGGTGTTCCTGAGGCGCTGGCTGACATGTACTCTTATTCCCTATAGTGCTGTCATCTACCCATACCATGATATGCTGCAGCTGGTAGATTGGCTCACTTCTCATGGGTATTAGTACGGTTTTCGGTGCATGGTATAACCTGCCAATTTCTATGGCACTGGCTGCGAGCTTCAGCAAGGCCTCCTTGTGGTTTTGGATATGCACTTATTCAGTTTGCTTATGTGTATTGTTTGCATGACTCCTCTCCAAGGGTAGAGCGGTCGTACTGTCCTTGTTGTCATCCCTAGATGCTGGTTCCCTACTGAGCCACATCAGCCTTTTCTACTTCTCCCCCTTCCGCAGGGCGAGTAGTTGCTCTTTCTCCACATATTTTTTTGTCCATTTTGCGTCGGTTCCACTGCCTGGTTCCCTTTGGGTCTCTTCACTCCCTCAAGAATGTTTTTTTTGTGTGCCATTCCTATGCCTGACTTCCAGGTTCTCTAGCCCTGACTTCTTCGTTGTGCTCCCGCTGGAGTGTTTTTCTCTTCTGGAAGTCCGGTATGGTGTGTGGGGCCTTTGCCTTTGGGTATCCCTACTTCTTCCCCAGGGGGGTACAAGTTTTGTCACAATCTGCAGTTCCTTGGCCCTTGATATCCAGACACCAGTCTTTTTCAATGGAATTCAGCTTCCCTTTCTGAGGTTTGGACCTTTCTGCAGGGGGTGACGCACGCTGTGGCCCCTTACCGACTTCCGTTGAATCCTTGGGACCTTACTCTGGTGCTCAGCGCTCTCCAGTCCTCTCTGTTTGAGCTTTTGCAGCAGGTGTTCCTTTGCTTCCTGTCTTACAAGGTGGCCTCTTGGGCAGTACAACAAGGGGCTTCGGCCCTTCAGGGGTGCAGGGCGGCTACCTGGTCGTCTTGCACACCTTGTCCAAGTTTTACAGATTGCACACCTTTGCATCCTCTGGGGCGTAGAGTTTTTCAAATGACAGTCCTCTAATTTGCCCGGATGGCTTCTTAGTTTAGGACCCACCCCGGGGACTGCTCTGTAACGTCCCAAGGTCAAGCATGTGTCCCCCAATAATACGGATGAGAAAACTAGATTTTTGTACTTACTGTAAAATCTGTTTCTCTTCCATTCATTGGGGGACACAGCTCCCACCATGTATGTACATTACTGGTTCGCCTAGATGGGTCCTTCTGGTTCTTGAGGTTGACCCATCTCTGGTTTTCTTCCTTTTTATTGTTTCTGTTGGCTTCTCCAGGTGGCTCCTACTGCTTTTGTACAAACTGATTAGCTCAGTATCTGCAGGAGGGATATAGCTGAGGAGGAGCTAACACTTTATTTGCTTAGTGTCGCCTCCTAGTGGCAATAGCTATACCCAAGGTCAAGCCTGTGTCCCCCAATGAATGGAAGAGAAACAGATTTTACAGGAAGTACAAAAATCTAGTTTTTATTCTTTATTTTATGCTCCGCACAAAGTGTTATGTCTATGAAATATACTGCTGACTAGGGTTGTCATGATACCAAAATTTTGATTTGATTTCAATACCATAAAAAAGTATTGCAATACTCTATACCATTCGATACAAAAAAAAATTTAACACCTAAAAAGCTGCGTGCATCCCGCATTTTATGGAACATCCGGCCTATAATAGAACAGTCCTATCTTATTTTTGGGGGGACAAGGTGACTAAAAATTGCAAATCGTGCGTTTTTTATTTTTATTTTTTTCTGTGACTGAGTTCACTGCATAGGAGATATTTTTTAATATTTTAATAGTTTGCACTTTTTCGGGCGTGGCGATATGTAATATGTTTATTGTTTATAAATTTTATATGTAAAATTGGGAAAGGGTGTGATTTAAACTTAAACTTTTTTTTTTTTTTACCTTTTATTTGATAACTATTAGCCCCCTTAGGGCTAAGAACCCTTGTCCTATTCCCCCTTATAGAGATCTATTAGAGTGATTAGGATCTTACACTCTCCCTGTTGCCCTGTGCTTTGTGCACACGGCAGCAGGGAGTTTACCATGGAGGGCTTCAGTAGCGTTCTGGCTGCCATGGTAACCGATTGGAGCCCCGCGATTACACTGCTGGGGCTCAGATCGGAACTGCCACTGCACAACCAATGGTTATAATTTGAAATACAGGGGGGGCGCATTCATTCAAGTGTAAGCAGCGGGTGTCGGCGGCAGTATCATATACCTGGCCTCAATAACAGGGCATGTGATCCGTCGTACCGTGGCAATTGACCGCTCAGGGGCCACATGTGCTCGGCGGATAGCATGCCCTAAGTGTAAGACAAGAGTTGAGTGGATACCTGGATGTTCGGGTTCGACGGGTTCGGCCAAACTTCACAAAAAAGTTCGAGTTCGGGACCCCAAACCCCATTAAAGACAATGGGGACCCAAACTTTTGAGCACTAAAATGGCTGTAAAAATGTAATGGAAAGGGTTAGAGGGCTGCAAATTGCATCAAAGTGTGGTTAAGAGCATGGCAAGTGCTCTGCAAACAAATGTGGATAGGGAAATGACTTTAAATAACATAATATACGTAAAAATAAAAAATGATAATCTTAATCTATATATGGAGTAGGAGGTTAAGGAAGCGGTGGATGTGGCGGTGTAGGTGGAAGCGGCGGCTGGAGGAGGAGGAGGTAGCCTACACTGCTTTTTGGTTTTAAATTACGGTACACCCCAAAACATTGGGAAATATAACCTGTGATAACCCCCTCCAGTCGTACTAAACACACGTTCAGACAATACTCTGGCTGCAGGGCAGGCCAGCACCTCCAAGGTGTAAAGGGCAAGCTCAGGCCATGTGCCCAATTTGGAGACCCAGAAGTTGCAGGGGGCAGACCCATTAGTCAGTTTGTGTAGGCGTGTGCAAACATACTGCCCCACCGTGTTGCACGTCCCGTGATGTTCACAATCCGATTGGATATCTGCTCTATCAACTTTCGATGTTCTTTTCTGCGCCTACCATGTTGATCACGGTTATCGGCGAATCAGGGTTCCACGCCAGAGAGGGAGCGTGAGAAAGGGAGACCTCATCCAAGGGAGGTCAATGGCTGCAATGGGATAAAGCGGAAATGTGGGACAAGTTATTAAAGGGATTCTGTCACAAAGTTTTGGGCTATAGCGCTGCGGACATGCACGGCTAGATCGCCGCTAGCATGTCCACAATATATCTGTCCTATAGGGCTGTGTGCTTTTCATTTCTTTAAAAAAGGATTTTATTGATATGTAAATTAGTGTTGTATGTGTCCAAGGGGCTGTACTAACCTTCCTGGAGCCCAGCCGTGCCCAGCCACGCCCGCCAGTGAAGGAACCCAGCACCGCCTATGTCCTCCGAATCTCCTCCTTTCATCAACGATAGATTGCTGTAATCTCGCGATGCGCAAGCTCGTGCATGCGCAAGCTCACGCATGCGCAATTCTTTCCCTGAAGCTGATGCCAGCACAGGGAAGGAACACTATACCGGCACTGCGCATGCGTGAGCTCGCGCATCACGAGATTACGGCAATCTATTCGGAGGACATAGGTGGTGCTGGGCTCCTTCACAGGCGGGCGTAGCTGGGCACGGCTGGGCTCCAGGAAGGTTAGTACAGCCCCTTGGACAAATACAACACTAATTTACATATCTATAAAATCCTTTTTTAAAGAAAAAAGCACACAGCCCTATAGGACAGGTATATTGCGGACATGCTAGCGGCGATCTAGCCTTGCATGTCCGCAGCTCTATAGCCCAAAACTTCGTGACAGAATCCCTTTAAAGCAGAAGGATCGAATGAAAAGGCCAATTAAAGACGCATTTTAGAAATTTAAGTCCCTTTCCCTTATGCAGATCAGGGGTTTTTCATTGCCAGAAATGGGTAATGTCACCCACCAATGGAACTGATTATTTTAAAAAATTTCGGTCCCTGTCACCTATGCAGAGCAGGGGTTTATTCATGGCAAAAATTGCAAAATCTCAACCCAAGAATGTAACAGAAAAATTTGTGAAATTTATTAACCTGTCTACTAGGTAGAGCAGGGGTCTATCATAGCCAAAAATTGTTGAATGTCACCCGAAAATGTAACAGAAAAATTAGTGAAATTTATTAAGCTGTCAACTAGGTGGAGCAGGGGTCTATCATAGCCAAAAATTGTTGAATGTCACCCGAAAATGTAACAGAAAAATTAGTGAAATTTATTAAGCTGTCAACTAGGTGGAGCAGGGGTCTATCATAGCCAAAAATTGTTGAATGTCACCCGAAAATGTAACAGAAAAATTTGTGAAATTTATTAAGCTGTCAACTAGGTGGAGCAGGGGTATATCACAGCCAAAAATTAGTTAATTTCACCTGAAAATGTAACAGACAAGTTAGTGATTATTTTTTTTACCTGTCTACTAGGTAAAGCATGGGTATATCACAACCAGAAATTGGTGAATTTCCCCCGAAAATGTAACAGACAAATTTGTGAAATTACATAAAATAAAATACGTACAAAAAAAAAAAATTACTTGATTTATGAGGTGGAGGTCAATATGGAGTAGGAGTTTGAGGAGGCGGTGGACGTAGCAGTGTAGGTGGAAGCAGAGGTGGAGGAGGATGAGGTAGCCAACACAGTTTTTTTATTTACATTTTTTTAAAATTAGGGTACACTCCAAAAGAGTGTGAAATATCCAAAATACCAGAAAGAGCAATTGCGCTGTATTATAACAATGGCTGCTTAGTGCCGGTATACATGTCTATTCTGCACAAGGTACAGACAAGTCCTGTGGGATACATGCCTGGTTCATTTTAATGAACGTGAGCTTGTCCACATTGGCTGTGGACAGGCGGCTGCTCTTGTCTGTGATGACGCCCCCTGCCGTGCTAAACACACGTTCAGATAATACACTGGCTGCAGGGCAGGCCAGCACCTCCAAGGCGTAAAGGGAAAGCTCAGGCCATGTGCCCAATTTGTAGACCCAGAAGTTAAAGGGGGCAGACCCGTCATTCAGTATGTGTAGGCGTGTGCACACCTACTACTCCACCATGTTGGTGAAATGCTGCCTCCTGCTAAGACATTCCATATCAGCTGGTGGTGCTGGTTGTTGTGGCGTGCTGACAAAGCTTTTCCACATTTCGGCCATGCTTACCCTGCCTTCTGAGGTGCTGGCGGTGCCCCAGCTGCGTTGGCGACCTCTTCCTTGTCCTCTGCCTTTGCCTTGTGCTTCCACTGTGCCCCCGCTGTCAGGTAGGAATGCCACCAGCAGCGCGTCTACCAGCGTGCGCTTGTACTCGCGCATCTTACGATCACGCTCCAGTGATGGAATTAAGGATGGTACGTTGTTCTTGTAACGGGGATCCAACAGCGTGGCCACCCAGTAATCAGCACAACTTAGACGGTGGGCAACTCGGCGGTCGTTGCGTAGACACTGAGCATGTAATCGGTCATGTGTGCCAGGCTGCCCAGAGGCAACAAAAAGCTGTCCTCTGTGGGAGGTGTATCGTCTGTGTCCTCTTTATTCCCCCATCCACGCACCAGTGATGGCCATGAGCTGGTCTGGGTGCCACCCTGCTGTGAACATGGTTCCTCCTCCTCCATCTCCTCCTTCTCATCCTTCACCTCGTCATCCTCCAGAACTGTGCCCTGGCTGGACAATTGTGTACCTTGGGTTTGTGGGTGCAGGAACCCACCCTCGGAGCCACTTGGGAATGACTGGCCGGAAACCCTACGAAATGATCCCTCTTCCTCCTCCTCCTCCTGTGCCACATCCTCTTCCATCATCGCCAGGAGCAGTTTTTCAAGGAGGCATAGAAGTGTGATAGTACCACTGAGAACGGCGTTATCGGCACTGGCCATGTTGGTGGATTACTCGAAACAGCGCAAAAAGGAACACAGGTCTCGTATGGAGGCCCAGTCATTGGTCGTGAAGTGGTGCTGTTCCGCCGAGCGACTCACCCGTGCGTGCTGCAGCTGAAACTCCACTATCGCCTGCTCCTGCTCACACAGTCTGGCCAGCATGTGCAAGGTGGAGTTCCACCTTGTGGGCACGTCGCATATGAGGCGGTGAGCGGGAAGGCCGAAGTTACGCTGCAGCAGGGTGAGAACGCTGAAAGCACGCACAGACAGCCCGCACTTTATGCAGGAGCTCTGACATATCGGGGTAATTTTTAACCGATCTCTACACCACCAAATTCAGCACATGCGCCGGGCAAGGGATATGCGTCAAACAGGCTAGTACCAGAGCTGCTACGAGATTTCGCCCCTTTATCGCACACCACCAGGCCGAGCTTGAGGCTGACTGGCACAAACCACTCATCGGTCAGTTGTTCAAGGCCCGTCCACAGCTCCTGCGCGATGTGGGGTTTGTCCCCAAACAGATACGTTTTAAAACTGCCTGCTGTCGTTTACCCCTGGCTGTGCTGAATTTGATGGTGAAGGTGTTACGCTGACTGGATGAGGAGCTGGTAGAGGATGAGGAAGCAGAGTAGGAGAAGGAAGCGACAGGAGGCAAACTGAAGCGCCCTGCAATCATCGGTGGTGGAAGGACATGCGCCAAATTGCTATCCGCCTCAGGCCCAGCGCCACTGCATTTACCCAGTGTGCTGTTATGGAGATATAACTGCCCTGACCGTGCTTACTGGTCCACGTATCTGTAGTCAGGTGCACCTTTCCACAGATGGCGTTGCGCAGTTTACACCTCATTTTGTCCCCTACTTGGTTGTGCAGGGAAGGGATGGCTCACCTGGTAGTGGCGGCTGGGCACGACGTACTGTGGGACAGCCACCGCCATAAGGCCTTTAAAACTATCCGTCTCCACCAGGCCAGTAATTTAGAAATGCTGGCATTCAGGGCTAGGAATCGCGGGTGGGTAGGGGGGTACTTTCTCTTCCTCTCCAGCATTTGGGGGATAGAGAGCTGAACGCTTCCGTGGGACATTGTGGAGATGCTTGGTGACCCTGGTGTTGCTGGCAGATCCTCTGTTTGCGGGGTGGCAGGTGGCACTGTCACTCCAGAGGTGGATGAAGAGGCCGAGACTGAAGCAGCAGAGGAAGCAGGAGGAGCCAGAGACCTTTCTAGGTTTTTGAGGTGTCTACTCCACTGCAGCTCGTGCTTTGCACTTAAATGCCTGGTCATGCAGGTTGTGCTCAGGTTGAGAACGTTTATGCCTCGCTTCAGGCTCTCGTGTCTTGTCGTCAGCACATTTTCTGAAGAACTGCCACACCAGGGAACTCCTTGGAGCTGGCTTTGGTGTGCTCGGTCCCTTGCTGCGATGGGCAGTAGCAGGTGTACTGTCTAGAGGACGGCCGCTCCGCTTTTGCACCCTGCTCCCTCTTCTGCTGTGCTGGTGGCTCTGTGCGACCACCGTTTCTTCCCCCGAACTACATAGGTCACTCGCATGACCTTAATTCCATGTGGGGAATCAACCTCATCATCCTCAACATCATCTTCCACCCAATCTTCACCCCTGCCTTCCGTGTCTGTCTGCACACTTTCGAAAGCCCCAGTAGTAGGCACCTGTGTTTCGTCATCATCCGAGACATGCTGCGATGATCCTCCCATGTACTCATCTTGAAAAATAAGTGGTTGGGCATCGGTGCACTCAATCTCTTCCTCTTCTGGGGCAGGGCTAGGTGGGTGGCCCTGGGAAACCCTGCTAACAGAGTCATCAAAAAGCAGAAGAGACTGCTGCATGACTTGGGTCTCAGACTGCTTGGCTGATTTGCAAGGGGGTGAGGTGAAAGACTGATGAACATCGGCTGCAGGTGCCAACTGTGGTCTTTCAGAAGGAGACTGGGTGGGAGACAATGTGAAGGAACTGGATCCACTGTCAGCAACCCAATCTACTATTGTTCAGGCCTTACCATTCGTAGAGTCGCATGAGGCCTGACCAAATATTGCTGCAGGTTCTGTTGCCTACTCGCACCTGAGGAAGGGGTTTCACTTGTGCATGTAGCTGGCACAGATCGACCATGTCCTCTCTCTGCAACAGGAGCTCCCCCTGCAGCACCACGACCTGGGCCACGTCCCTTATTTGACGCTCTCCTCATATTTTTTGAATTTAGGATCTTGCCCTAAATGGGTGTTTAATTAATAGTAGAATAGAACAACAGTATGTAAAGGGTGTATCTCACACGGCCTGAACCAGACTAGGCCTCAATTAAAGATTTCTTTGCCCAAAATGGCTGTATTTCAAATGCCTGAATGAAACCCCTGTATGTAAAGGGTGTATCTCACACGGCCTGACCCACTGTAGGCCTGCATTAAAGAATTCTTTGCCCAAAATGACTGTATTTCAAATGCCTGAATCCAACCCCTGTATGTAAAGGGTGTATCTCACACGGCCCGACCCACAGTAGGCCTGAATTAAATATTGGTGCACCAAATGGCGGTATTTTAAATCTCTGACTCTAAACCAAATAGATTAAGGGTGTATCTCACAATGACATCTGCAGCAAAGGCTGCCTGTAACGGATCTCCTGGCACCCCGACCGGGTACCTCCATCAAATGATGCTCCTAATGCTTCCTGAGGACTCCAAGCACTCCACTTGACACCGTAAGCACTGCAGACCTCACGAACCACTGAAGCTTGGTTGAGGTCTTGCCGTCTCCTACCCACCCTGGACCTCCGACAAGGCTCCAGGGTCTAGTGGGTCAACCTCTCCTAAACCCAGAGAGCAGGAACAGCTCTTACAAGAGCTAGTAGTTATAGCCAGGGGAGTATAGCAAATCTTCAGCGTATAGCAATCCCCAGCTGTCGATCAGTTACCCAAACACCAGCCTTAACATGATGAAGGGTAAAACAGGAACTCTTTATTGAACACACAGCATTGACTTATATACACATGACATGCTGAGGACATGACATAGCAGACAATCCTGTACAGTTTAAACACAAAACTAACCCTATTCAACAAACACAATGGCATTGTCTCTGATGCAATTAATAAACACACTGGCATTGTCTTCGACGCAATCAACAATTAACATGCAAACAGATATCTTCACCCCCTCCATAATGAATGAATAGGGGACTAGGAGACACATGTAATGGGATTATCTCCTGAGTGTATCATAGGAGTCGGCTGCTATTATAATCAACTATCTTAATCCCATCACTAACACAATCAGTGGGAGTCTCAGTGCAGAGTTAACTATTTTTGTGTTGCTGAATCCACACGATGCCTTTTTAATGGGCCATAGGAAATATGTGGCATATAAATTACACACATAAATCAGGGTTCATAGTTCCTTGTAACCCCAAAAGGTCTGAGGGGGTCTCCATTGTTCTCGGTCCATAGTCTGTAGGAAGGAGGCTAGCCCTCAGGCTCCTCCAGCAGCCCCAGTGACGGTTCAGTCCGTCACATTTCTCCCCTCCCAACAGTAGACTAACTAGGTACATGACCTCCTGTTGGTCGGTGCCTGAGTTAGTCTAGTAGCCCACCCATAAACAAACACTGGTCCTGTTGAACTCTGAGGCCTGGCTCTGTTCTGTATGTCCCCATTCGCTAGCTTGGAGTTGTAGGTACTTGGTGGGCACAGGCCGACTGCACTCTGCCCAGATGCCAGCTCTTCCGCTGGGGTAGCCAGTGGGGAGTCAGGCTCTGGACAAGAGGATAGGGGAGGGCAGAGGCCAACTGTGCTCTGCCCAAATGCTAGCTCTTCTGCTGGGATGAGGTCATGGAATCCTACCCCCAGGACCTTGTTGCGGATCAGCTGTGGAGAGGATGGAGCACTTACCTCCTCCTCCTGGCATTCCTGCGGCGTTGGTGGGGGATCTGTACCGGCCATCCAGCATCCCGGTAGGCCTGGTGCAGAGACTGCGGTCCCATCTGAACCATCAGAGTTAGGGGTGCTGTCCCCCTGTGGTTGGGGAGAGAAACCGGTTGTCTCCTCTCCCTTCAAGGTACACTGCAGCTGGGGTATGAAGACGATGCTCTTCTCTCCCTGCAAAACATACTGCCGCTGGGGAGCAGGACTAACTGTCCCTACTCCCTGAAAATCCGGCTGCCATTGAGGATCTGGGCCGACTGCCCAGCATCCCTGTAGGGTCGGTAAAGAGACCTCGGTCCCATCTCCACTGTTGTGGGGCCTACTGTCTCCCCCTGGTACGTTAAGCTGCCGCTGGGGAGAGGGGGTAACAAGCTCCTCTCCCATACATACTTCCAGCCGCTGGGGAGGGCGAATGACCGTCTCCGCTCCCAATACAGTGTCCTGCTGTGGGGAAAGGAGACTGGGCTCTCTATTCCCTGCTGGACACTCTGCCACTGGGGTGGAAGGACAAAGCTCTCCTCTCCCAATAAAACCCTCTGCTGCTGGGGGACAGGACCGACTGTCTCTGCCCCCTGTAACTCAGCCTGCCGCTGGGGGATGGAGACTGGGCTCCCAATTCCCTGCATATCACACGGCCGCTGGGGAATGGAGACTGGGCTCCCAATTCCCTGCATATCACACTGCTGCTGGGGAATGGAGTGATTAAATGGCCAAAGAGAAAAGGGGAGAAGGCGCTCATAGGTGGTGGTTGACAAGATATGTTGTTATTTGCTCCTAGCCAGGGTGAGTGGTTACTACTCACCTTGGTTTGGTTGTACTTTTGGTAGTACAATTCTGGTGGAGGTAAAATCGTAGGGGTGATATGGGTTGGTGCAGCCGATTATCGTCCAAGTTGACCATGGGCGGGAGCCAAGCCGCCACTTTGGTGCGAATTGTGGTATATGGGGGGGGGGGGGGGGGCTCGTTCAGTGAGCGGGTGGACACAAGGCGCAATTCACAAGCCCAGTTGAGGATACAAAGTATTTTTTATTATTTTTTGGTTAGCTAAGATGACGTGTTTCGGGGTACGCAGACCCCTTTATCAAGTCTAAAAAGAACAACACAAAATTCGATAATATAATATATATATATATATATATGAAAATACAAATAAAAATGAATATAAATGTAAATATAAATGGACGAATCCATGGGTAAAAAAAGTTTTTGTTAAAACAAAGATGGAAAAGTTGTATATGCATAAGTATAAACTTGCGTATAGAACGTATAAAATGATAATAGGTAAATGAATAAATACATATATGCAAGCGGATGTGAATTTCTTCAAGTGTGAGCAGGTGTATGTATATGTGGTAATAGGTAGTTTGATTTGGTTATTTGGTCTGGATTTAGACCAGGGATAGACCTGATAAATGAATAGAAAAAGTGTTTTATTAAAAAATTTATTTCTAAATATGTATGTGAATGTACCATGTAAGAGATACTGTGTATAGGTGGTTTATTATAAGTACCTGTATCCTTGTCACTGTAGGCTAATTGGAGGTCAGTCTTGTTGGAGATCCCTTTTTAGGGGGTGTATGGCGGTCCGCACTGCTGTGATAGGTAATGAAGTAATGTTTATTAGGGTGGCGTTATATATAGATGGGAGGGACAGCATCAGCAAGAGGTTTCTGTACAGTAAAGGGTTAATGAGAGAATGTTATTCTACTGGTTGGGCTAGGCTTCATGGTCAGTTTGATGGTACAGGTTGGTGTTATTTGCTGGGGGACGTGAATGAGTAGTGGGTATGGAGAAAGTGACTGTGAGTGGTATTGGGCATGAATCCGGGCCTGCGGCAGAATGCAATAGGCAATAAGCAGTGAGCGATAAACAGTGATGGTATGTTTGGGGGGATAGCAGTGGTCATCTTGGTGATGCGGCCGATGAGTGTCCTTCTGTGGTAGCGCTTCTGCACGTGTAGCCTGTGGTGTGCAGAAGCGCGCTCTATCCAGGGGTTATGAGGGCGGAGCCGGGGCGTGTGTGGTCGTGGGGGTGGGTGGTGATCACTGCTGGTGGAGGGAGAGACTGAGTTCGCCGGAGTGGGGGGCGGGAATTTGCACAGTGGGCGGAGAGGGGGCGGGCGTGGTGGGGAGTCGGTCTTGAGAGAGTGAGGGTGGGCGGTGGTCTCTGGTGGTGGAGGAGGAGGCTAGGTGTGTCGATGCAGGCAGAGGTTGTCTCTGGTGGTAAAGGGTGCCGGTGCGGGCGGCGGGACCTAGCTCAGTGGGCGGAGTGGTGGGTGTGGCGGAGAGCCGGACCTGAGTGCATGGGTATGTGTTGTAGTGGTGGGCGGGGGGGGAGTTGGGGTGCAGCAGCGGGCTGGAGGGGGTGTGGCTGAGGTCCGTAGAAGCCGATGGTGGGAGCGCGCGTGGAGAACGTGGGCGGAGCGGGGCATGTTGCTAGGGACGCGGCCGGGTTATCCGGATTATGAAATGAGAGTTTGGCCTGCCGTATGTGGGGCTGGCGGATGCCGATGTTGGGGTGTGTATCTGTCCTGGAGGGGGGATCGGCTCGTGTGTCGGTCGATGGGGGTTGGAGCTTGGATGACTGGGCGGCCAGAGGGGGGCGTGATGAAGGGGCGGTCCCATAGCTGGTGATGCTGAGTGGGCGGCGGATGCAGCGTGACTGCTGTTGCGATGTGTTTGCAGTGGGTGGATGGATGGTGTGAGCTGGCCAATGAAGGGGGACTGACTTGGGTGGATGGATGATGGGAGCTGGCCGATGAAGGGGGACTGGCTTGGTTTGGGGGGTACTGGAGTGGTGGGATGGGGACATGTGTTTGGAGGATGGCTAGTGGATTGTGGTTGGTGCTGCAGGGTATGGAGGGGAGTGTGGGGTGTGTGGGGCATGAAGGGGGGGGTTTTGGAGGTATGGATGTGGATGGAGTGTGTGATGAGCGTATTGGGGTATTAACTGGAAGTGCTGGGGTAGCTGAAAATTGGATGGATGGTGTGGGAAGGAGGGGAGGGGGCAGCAGGAAGGGGACGCGGACCATATGGTTAGTGTAGGGGGGCAGTGTGCAGGGTGGACTGGAAGTCCGGATGGGGGGTCCCGCTGGGAAGAATGTTGGATGAGGGGCCGAGTGTCATCGGGACGATGGATCCTGGGGTCAGACCGAGTGTCCTGGTGTGTTCTGGAGGCGTGGGAGAGTGTGGATCTGGAGAAAAGGGGGGGGGGCGGGGTGGAACATATGAGCGCGAGTACTAAAAACACTGTTTTTCTATGCTCTCGTTTAGTCCGTTGGGTTCAAGTGTGTGGAGCTTGAATATCCAAAACATTTCACGTCTTTGGAGGGTCCTGTATCTGTCCGGACAATGGGCTTCAATGTGTTCTATAGGGGTGATTGATAGTTTGGAGGGGTCCTGGTTGTGAGTAGCCAGGTAGTGTCTGGAGACGCTATGTTTTAGGTATCTCTTGGTGATGTTGGATCTATGTTTGTTGATACGTTCCCTTAGGGCCTGGATTGTGCTGCCAACGTACTGTAAACCGCATTCGCACTCCAATAAGTAAATCACATATGATGTTGCACAGTTGATGAAATTCTTTATTTTGAAGTCCTCGCCAGTAGTGTTGCTCCTAAAGGTCTGGGTTTTATTAGAAATGTTGGTACAGCATTTAAATAGGGTGTGGCCGCACCTGAAGCTGCCAACAGGGGCAGGGGTCCCACTAGTAGTATTGATCGAGACAGTTTTTTTCTTTTTCAGTTTGCTTGGGGCCAGGATGTTTTTTAGCGACTTTGCTTTCCTGAATGTGATTTGTGGCCTCTGTGATATATTGGGTTTGAGGTATGGATCATTAGTTAAAATGTGCCAGTGCTTCATCAGGATCTTCCTTAAGGTTTCGTGGTTAGTGTTGTAGGTGGTGATCAGTGATGTTTTGTATGGATTTGGAGTTTGTTTCTTTTGGTTTGGTTTTGATCATCAGGCATTCGTCTTGGCTTAGGTTGTTTGCCCGGGAGAAAGCGTTCTCAACGATCTTACTCGGGTATCCTTTGTTCATAAATCTATTCTGTAGGATCTTACTTTGGGTAATAAAGTCCTTTGATAGAACAGTTCCTCCTTATGCGTTTAAATTAGCTGTATGGAATTGGCTGCTGGGGAATGGAGACTGGGCTCCCAATTCCCTGTACATCACACGGTCACTGGGGAATGGAGACTGGGCTCCCAATTCCCTGCATATCACACAGCTGCTGGGGGATGGAGACTGGGCTCCTAATTCCCTGCATATCACACGGCCGCTGGGGAATGGAAACTGGGCTTCCAATTCCCAATAACTCTGATTGCCACTGGGGGACAGGACCGACTGTCTCTGCCCCCTGTAACTCAGACTGCCGCTGGGGAATGGAGACTGGGCTCCCAATTCCCTGCAGGAGCAGTGGAGAGACCTCGGTCCCATCTCCACCGGCCACCTGGGGATCTTCCCAGTAAACATCCACAATATCCTCCCAGCTGAAGGGCTCTGGACCTGGGTCTGACTTCTTGCTGTCCTGCTGAGCCTTCCCAATGGAGTGGAAGAGATCTCGGTAGTCCTGCTCCAGTTCCCACTCCAAGGTTGCTAGGTGAGCCAGGTCTTTCTCTACCTCATGAGGGTCATCCTAATCCTGCCTAGCCTCCCTCTCGTAGAAAATGTTCTGAAGTCTGGACTGTGCAGGGCTCCCATAACAAGCCAGGACCATCAAACTCCTCTCCCTCTGGCTTGTCATGCTCAGCTGTCCAGGGTATATACTGTGCCAGATACCACCAGAGCGCCTGGTAGGCCTCCTCCAAGCATAGCTCCTGCCATACCCGGTGCTCTAGTTCCTTCACCCATTCCTCCAGGGGCTGCTCTCCCAGGAAGGGCATCCGCAGGGCCACTTGCTTCTGCAATCGCTGCTCTCCACTGGGGAGACTCTCACTTCGCTGGTATTGTACATTACCCAGGGCCTGGTACCAGATGCCTTTCCTTAATGCATCCCGGCCATCCAGGTCTTCCTCATCGTATGCCACTGCTTGTTCCATCCTGCTGCTTTAGCCAGGGGCGCTGTACAGATACTAGCGTTGCTCTCAATATACTCCACAAACGGTGTCTCCGAGCTGCTTCTCCTCACAATAGGACGTCATCCAACTGCTTGCCACCAATGTAACGGATCTCCTAGCACCCTGACCAGGTCCCTCCGTCGAATGATGCTCCTAGTGCTTCCCGAGGACTCCAAGCACTCCACTTGACACCGTAAGCACTGCAGACCCCACGAACCGCCGAAGCTTGGTTGAGGTCTCGCCATCTCCTACCCACCCTGGACCTCCGACAAGGCTCCAGGCTCCAGTGGGTCAACCTCTCCTAAACCCAGAAAGCAGGAACAGCTCTTACAAGAGCTAATAGTTATAGCCAGGGGAGTATAGCAAATCTTCAGCGTATAGCAATCCCCAGCTGTCGATCAGTTACCCAAACACCAGCCTCAACATGATGAAGGGTAAAACAAAAACTCTTTATTGAACACACATCATTGACTTATATACACATGACATACTGAGGACATGGCATAGCAGCCAATCCTGTACAGTTTAAACACAAAACTAACCCTATTGAACAAACACAATGGCATTGTCTGTGACTCAATTAACAAACCCACTGGCATTGTCTTTGACACAATCAACAATTAACATGCAAACAGATATCTTCCCCCCCTCCATAATGAATGAATAGGAGACGAGGAGACACATGTGATGGGACTATCTCCTGAGTCTATCATAGGAGTCGGCTGCTATTATAATTAACTATCTTAGGCCTCATGCACACGACCGTTGTGTGCATCCGTGGCCGTTGTGCCGTTTTCCGTTTTTTTTCACGGACCCATTGACTTTCAATGGGTCCGTGGAAAAATCGGAAAATGCACCGTTTGGCAGCCGCATCCGTGAGCCGTGTTTCCTGGCCGTGAAAAAAATATGACCTGTCCTATTTTTTTCACGGCCAACGGTTCACGGGCCCATTCAAGTCAATGGGTCCGTGAAAGAACACGGATGCACACAAGATTGGCATCCGTGTCCGTGATCCGTGGCCGTAGGTTTTAGTTTCATACAGACGGATCCGAAGATCCGTCTGCATAAAAGCTTTTTCAGAGCTGAGTTTTCACTTCGTGAAAACTCAGATCCGACAGTATATTCTAACACAGAGGCGTTCCCATGGTGATGGGACGCTTCTAGTTAGAATACACTACAAACTGTGTACAAGACTGCCCCCTGCTGCCTGGCAGCACCCGATCTCTTACAGGGGGATATGATAGTACAATTAACCCCATCAGGTGCGGCACCTGAAGGGGTTAATTGTACTATCATATCCCCATGTAAGAGATCAGGGCTGCCAGGCAGCAGGGGGCAGACCCCCCCCTCCCCAGTTTGAATATCATTGTGCGGCCCCCCCCTCCCCTGTTGTTAACTCGTTGGTGGCCAGTGTGCGCACCCCCCTCCCTCCCTCTATTGTTTTAATACATTGGGGCCAGTGTGCGCGCGCCCCCCTCCCTCCCTCTATTGTTTTAATACATTGGGGCCAGTGTGCGCACCCCCCCAACCCCCCCCCCTCCCTCCCTCTATTGTAATAATAGCATTGGGGCCAGTGTGCGCACACCCCCCCCCCCCCCCCCCCCCGATCATCGGTGGCAGCGGAGTAGAAGATTTTCATACTTACCTGGCTGCTGGCTGCTGCGATGTCTGCGTCCGGCCGGGAGCTCCTCCTACTGGTAAGTGACAGCAATGCGCCGCACAGACCTGTCACTTACCAGTAGGAGGAGCTCCCGGCCGGACACAGAGATCGCAGCAGCCAGCAGCCAGGTAAGTATGAATCTTCTACTCCGCTGCCACCGATGATCGGGGGGGGGGGCACACTGGCCCCAATGCTATTATTACAATAGAGGGAGGGAGGGGGGGGGGGTGCGCACACTGGCCACCAACGAGTTAACAACAGGGAAGGGGGGGCCCACTGGCCACCAATGAGTTAAAAACAGGGGGGGGGGGTCTGCCCCCTGCTGCCTGGCAGCACCTGCCAGGCAGCAGGGGACAGTCATGTACACAGTTTTTTTGTATATTCTAACCTGAAGCGTCTCCATCACCATGGGAACGCCTCTGTGTTAGAATATACTGTCGGAAATGAGTTTCACGATGTAGCTCATATCCGACAGTATATTCTAACATAGAGGCGTTCCCATGGTGATGGGGACGCTACAAGTTAAAATATACCATCGGATTGGAGAAAACTCCAATCCGATGGTATAACAGAACTCCAGACTTTACATTGAAAGTCAATGGGGACGGATCCGTTTGAAATGGCACCATATTGTGTCAACATCAAACGGATCCGTCCCCATTGACTTGCATTGTAATTCAGGACGGATCCGTTTGGCTCCGCACGGCCAGGCGGACACCAAAATGACTTTTTTTTCATGTCCGTGGATCCTCCAAAAATCAAGGAAGACCCACGGACGGAAAAACGGTCACGGATCACGGACCAACGGAACCCCGTTTTGCGGACCGTGAAAAAAAACGTCCGTGTGCATGAGGCCTTAATCGCATCACTAACACAATCAGTGGGAGTCTCAGTGCAGAGTTAACCCTTTTTGTGTTGCTGAATCCACACCATGCCTTTTTAATGGGCCATAAGAAATATGTGGCATATAAATTACACACATAAATCAGGGTTCATAGTTCCTTGTTACCCCAAAAGGTCTGAAGGGGTCTCCATTGTTCTCGGTCCATAGTCTGTAGGAATGAGGCTAGCCCTGAGGCTCCTCCACCAGCCCCAGTGACGGTTCAGTCCGTCACACTGCCAAATAAACTTTTTTTGCCCAAACGGGTGTTTGTTTAATAACTCAATATGGCAGCAGTAAATAACCCAGAAATTTCAAACGTGCTGATGCTGCAAGGCCTGAAATATTGTGTATTTTGCCCCAAAAAGAGTGTTTTATTAATGAAAGAATATAAGCCCTGTATATACAGGGTGTATCTCACACGGCCTGACCCACTGTAGGCCTGAATTAAAGATTTCTTTGCCCAAAATGGCTGTATTTCAAATGCCTGAATCAAACCCCTGTATGTAAAGGGTGTATCTCACACGGCCTGACCCACTGTAGGCCTGAATTAAAGATTTCTCTGCCCAAAATGGCTGTATTTCAAATGCCTGAATCAAACCCCTGTATGTAGAGGGTGTATCTCACACGGCCTGAACCACTGTAGGCCTGAATTAAATATTGGTGCACCAAATGGCGGTATTTCAAATTTCTGAATCTAACCCAAATGTATTAAGGATGTATCTCACAATGACATATGCAGCAAAGGCTGTCAAATAAACTTTTTTTGCCCAAACGGGTGTTTGTTTAATAACTCAATATGGCAGCAGTATATAACCCAGGAATTTCAAAGGTGCTTATGCTGCAAGGTCTGAAATATTGTGTATTTTGACCCAAAAAGTGTGTTTTATTAATGAAAGAATATAAGCCCTGTATATACAGGGTGTATCTCACACGGCCTGACCCACAGTAGGCCTGAATTAAATATTGGTGCACCAAATGGCGGTATTTCAAATCTCTGAATCTAACCCAAATGTATTAAGGGTGTATCTCACAATGACATCTGCATCAAAGGAGTGTTTGTTTAACAACCGAATTTGACAGCAGTATATAAGCCTGTAATTTCACACGTGCTGATGCTGCAAGGCCTGAAAATAGTGGTTTTTGGCAAGGAAGTGTGTTTTTAAAACCATAGAAAATGATGGGTGTATTTCTAGCTTAAATTGCACACTGACTAATCCAGATGTTGTATATTGCCCAAAAAGTGTTTTTTTGGTAACATAATATGAAAGCTGTATATATTAAATTTGAATTTAACACTTGCAGATCAGGAAAATACATTTTTTTTGCAAAAAATTTTGTTTTTAAAACCCCAGAAAATGATAGGTGTATTTCTAGCTTAAATTGCACACTGACTAATGCAGATGTTGTATATTGCCCAAAAAATTTGGATTTTCAATGTCCCAAAAGCTCAGATGCAGTGCTAGTGCACTGAGCTTGCATAAAATGTCCACCGCCGCCCACCTAACTGAGGCCTCTTTCACACTTGCGTTGTCCGGATCCGGCGTGTACTCCACTTGCCGGAATTACACGCCGGATCCGGAAAAACGCAAGTGAACTGAAAGCGTTCAGTGTTACTATGGCAGCCAGGACGCTATTAAAGTCCTGGTTGCCATAGTAGTAGTGGGGAGCAGGGGAGCGGTATACTTACAGTCCGTGCGGCTCCCGGGGCACTCCAGAATGACGTCAGAGCACCCCATGCGCATGGATGACGTGCCATGCGATCACGTCATCCATGCGCGTGGGGCGCCCTGACGTCACTCTGACATGGCTCTGATGGCTTCTAAGGTCAGACAGTTAACCGCTTGTTGATTGACTGTTCTGCAGCCTTTCAAAAAGCACCAAGAAAGCGCCGAACACCGAACCCGAACTTTTACTGAAATGTTTGAGTTTGGGTCCGGGGTCCAAAAATCCTAAAGTTTGGTACGAACCCGAACTTTACAGTTCGGGTTCGCTTAACCCTACAGACAGGCAAGGTCTACACGTTTCGATTGTACGTCTTAATCATGACCACATTGTGTTATCACATACTCTGGTTTAAAAATTCTCTCTTGCCAGGAGGCACGCCCCCTGCCAGGTGCCGAATAATAATCAGCTCCAAGCTAGAGCTGCCTCCAATGGCTTTCTTAAAATGCATGCAAAATGCTCAATTATAACACAACAATAAACAAAACGGGAGCGAGTCAGTGCTCATAGATCAAATCATACCATTATTCATACCCTTCGGATTTCTCGTGTTCAGTGTAACAAGTGCTTTCTTGTAAATTTAGTTTTATTGAGTTTTCAAGAATAAAAGCATACAAAATAATCCCTGCATGTTTCATCCATCAAGAATAATAACATTAATAAGCTGAAACATATGAAATTTTACAATTCCAACAGTAAAAATAATAATAAAAAAAAATTATGCAAAGTGGAACCCGTAAAGTACTTTTTAATGTGTTCTATTTCTTTATTCAGACTCTCACCAAGAGAGTATTTATTCAATTGATAATAATAGAGCGTGGATTTCCCCTTTCCGCGTAGATGTGATCTTAATCTTTATTTATCCGCTTCTTCAAGGGTGAAATATACACTTGTCCACATAAGTAAAGGTTAATTTGAGAGATCTATTGTCCATTTTATTTTATATAGGACATTAAACTATTATGGTACAATCAAATGGATCACTCCATTTATGAGAAATATACCTATGTATTATTCGATAGATAGATTGATTAAAAGGTGGACCCCTATCGATCTATCAGAAAAAAAAGAAAAAAAGGGAGCATGAATACAGTAAATGTGGAAAAAGAATAAGGAGAACAAAACGGGGAATTACATTGTCACGTCATGACGATATCTTAAATCAAGAAAGACTTAGAGAGAAAGAAGAAAAAATATACCTATTCAAAATATTTTTCCATCTTGTTTGTGTTTATGAAATCAATCCATTTTTGCCATGTTCTCAAGTAAGAGTTATATTTACCAAGGGTAGACCACTTAATTTTCTCAATTTTATTTATCTGGTACATGTCATTGAACCACTCTCTAATGGTGGGGGTTTCTACTCTAAGCCAATACTTAGGAATAATTGCCTTTATTGCACATATGAGAAACTGGAATAGTCTGCCTTTCAATATCAAATTGTGTTTTTTATAAATGTTAAACAGGATCAACTCCCCATCAATTTCCACTTTGGAATCATATATTTCAGAAATTATCTCTTCAAATTTTTTTTTCATAGGGGGATTATTTTCCCACATTTTACCCAAATATGAGTAAAAGTACCTTCTGACTTATCACACCGCCGGCATTTAGAGGAGATATTAGAATTTATCCTTTTCATCATGACTGGTGTCTTATACCAGCGTGCAAGTAACTTATAATGCGTCTCCTGTAGTCTTGTAGAAGTCACTTTTGGAATAGACATTTGGACTATAGTGAGTTTCTCATTGTCATTAAAGGTTTTATTTAGTTCTGTCGCCCACTTCTCTACATAGGGAGGAGAAGTAGATTGACTATTAAGTTCTAAATATAGTCTGGATACCCCATGATCCAAAGGTTTTTTATTTAGGACAATGTCAGGTAAGCCACTATGAATTCGATATGCTGTAGTAGGTATGTCTAGTGTGCTCAGATACATCTGTAGAGCATTATATTCTTCCTCATTAAGTTTAGGTGCTTTAGCTTCCGCTTTAAAATTATTATATAAGGGAAGTTTATTTTCAATAAGAATATCTCTAAGAGTAGTCAAGCGTGAAGATAAATCTCCATATATTTTTTCCTTAATCTTCTTGAGTTTGTCAGGAATTATTATGTATAGGGGGAGTTCCCTAATATCAGGGGTCTGAAAATTTTTAGATTTAAATGTTTTAAACCATAACTTGAGGGTAAGTTTAGTGTAGGGATTCTGAATACTTTGATATGAGCATTTGTTAATTGTAGTCTTTCATAAAGCATAACTGAAAGGAGTTATGTTGCAGGCCTCTTCTATGTCTACCCAATTTTTTTGTCTCGGGGACACATTCCATTTTCCTAGTAAAGTGGGTCGCAATCCTATAAGTTTCAAAGTTAGGAAGTCCTAGTCCTCCATTCCTTTTTTATCTAGTTAGGGTATCATATGCAATACTATTTTGTCCCTTATTCCATATATATGTGAGAATAATTTTCTTAAGCGTCGAAAATAAACTTTTAGGGATATCAATCGGTAGTCCTTGTAGAAGATATAGAATCTTTGGGAGAACCACCATTTTAATAATATTGATTCTCCCAAACCATGAAATGTATAAATCATTCCATTCTGCCAGTTCTGATTTAATTTTATTTACTAGCGGGGGAAAATTAAGCTTGTATAGGTTTGAGTATTGAGTATCTATTTTAATGCCTAAGTATTTAAATTCTGTAGTGCATGATTTACATTTACTAAGGGATTTAATTTTGGTCCAAGTTGTATGGTCTAAATTAACATTGTAAATAATTGACTTAGGTTAATTAAAAAGTTAAAGAATTTCCCATATTCTGTGAGCTCCTTCAATAGTTTCGGGATGGAGGAAATGGGATTAGTCAATGTGAATAGTATGTCATCCGCATATGCAGCGGTTTTGTGAGTTTTGCTTTGTGTTTGTAATCCAGAGATGTTACCATTTTGTCGCACTTTCGCAAGGAGCGGTTCCAATGAAATAATAAATAAAAGTGGGGATAACGGACATCCCTGCCTTGTTCCATTTAGTATGTTAAAGGGTTGTGAGATGATACCGTTAACCATAACCGCAGCGGAAGGTACAGTGTAAAGAGCTTGGATTTTTGGTATAAGGGCTGTTGGAAATCAATTTTTTTTCCAAAGATGCCATTAAAAACCTCCAATTAAGCCCATTGAAGGCCTTTTCAGCATCTGTTGAAATTAGGACAGTTTTTAGGTTATTTTTTTTACTATACTCAATGGCATTTAGAGTTTTGATAATATTGTCCTTTGCTTCCCTGCCAGGAGTAAAGCCGACTTGCTCAGGGTTTATTATCTGAGGAAGTATCTTTTGTATCCTGTTTGCTATTATTTTTGCGTATATATCTTAATATTGTTATTAAGGAAGGAAATTGGCCTGGAATTTTGGCAGAGAGTAGGGTCTTTATCCTTTTTTGGGATAACAGTGATATTTGCTCTAAGCGTTTCTTGTCTAAACGGAATTATTGGGCCAACAGAGTTGTAATATTTCGCTAAATAAGGAGATAATAATTGACTATACTTTTTGTAATAGCTAATACCATAGCCACCTGGACCAGGGCATTTCCCGTTAGGGAGACTATCAAACGCCTCTTCAATCTCCTCCTGAATAAAAGGTTGAGATATCAAACCCTTCTGTTCTTTGTTTAAACTGGGTAGCTTAATTTTACTTAGGTAGTTCGTAATTTCTCCATCTATGAACTCAAGATCTGTGGAGTGTTTTCCTATATTATACAGTTAGTAGTAGTAGTACATAAGGCCGAAAAAAGACATTTGTCCATCCAGTTCGGCCTGTCATCCTGCAAGTTGATCCAGAGGAAGGCAAAAAAAACCTTTGAGGTAGAAGCCAATTTTCCTCACTTTAGGGGAATAAAAATTCCTTCCCGACTCTAATCAGGCAATCAGAATAAATCCCTGGATCAACGATCTCTCTCTAGTAGCTATATCCTGTAATATTATTACGCTCCAGAAATACATCCAGGCCCCTCTTGAATTCCTTTATTGTACTCACCATCACCACCTCCTCAGGCAGAGAGTTCCATAGTCTCACTGCTCTTACAGTAAAGAATCCTCTTCTATGTTTGTGTACAAACCTTCTTTCCTCCAGACGCAGAGGATGTCCCCTCGTCACAGTCACCGTCCTGGGAATGAATAGATGATGGGAGAGATCTGTGTACTGACCCCTGATATATTTATACATATTAATTAGATCTCCTCTCAGTCGTCTTTTTTCTAAAGTGAATAACCCTAATTTTGATAATCTTTCATGAGAGTTTTTTTATAAAATATACGAAAAACCTCTGCTATTTTATCTGATGATTGCTCTGTCTGTCCCGACGCAGATTTAATTTTATGTATAAACATTTTCGATCTTTGTTTATTTACTAGTCTAGCTAGTGCTTTTCCGCATTTGTTAGCGCTCACAAAGCCACAAAAACTATGCATAAATAGATACTTCTTGTATTCCTTATTAAGAAGTTCTTTCAAGTTTGACCTCAGGAGAATCAATTATTTTTCTAAGGCTCTAGCGCAGGACTGCTTATGCACCATTTTAGCAATTTTAGCTTATAGTTCAGCAACTTTATACTTCCTCTCTCTTTTCTTTTTAGCCCCTAACTGTACAAGATATCCCCTAATAACTGCTTTATGTGATTCCCATAATGTGGTCCACTCCATCCCTTCAGTAGCATTTTCATGGAAAAACAGCTTTATTTGTTCTGCAATGTATTTAAAATCTGCATCTAAAACAAGCAGTGAATCATTTATCCTCCAATTATATATTTTTTGTGGGCCTTTGGACAGTTCTAGGTGTACAAAAAGTGGGGCATCGTCTGAAAATATAAACGTATCATAAGCAGCCGATTGAATCATATTCAAATTCTTTTGGTGAACATAATTATGATCCACTCGAGAGTATTGATTGTATACTGCGGAGAAACAAGAGTAGTCTCTATCCACTGGGTTGAAGTATCGCCAGGCATCTATAAGTTGCCTGTCTTGAAATAACTTCCTAACTTTTCGAATCATGTTATAAGAGATAGTGAAACATTGAAGTCTCCTCCCATAATGATATTGCCTTCAGCAAATTTTTTTGTTAGGAGTGCAAACATTAATTATAGTTATTAGGGATTTGCCTATCAACCCTTTCACCATAATATAGCGTCCTTCTGGGTCCACAAGTGAATCTTTAACCTTACATCCTGTTGAATTTTGGATTACTATTGATACTCCCTTTCTTCTCCTAAGCGGGGTATTGGCATTAAACCATTGTACATGTGGTGCAGATTTTATTATCGGGGTATAATCTTTCCTAAAGTGTGTTTCCTGAAGTAATGCTATTTCGATTTTATTTTGTTTTAAGTATTTTAGTATTTGTGTTCTTTTTTTAGATAAATTTAACCCATTAACATTGTAAGTGGCTATTCTAATATCCTGCATTATATGATATCTACTTATTTCAAGTGTCAGTACATGACAGATTAACTAAACGTATAAATAGGACTAAGTATAACTTATAGAACAAAAAGCTGTACGTCTCAACTGAGGAGCTCCAGTACAGCAGAAACTAGTGATAAGAAAGCTGCTGGATGCCAGGGTTACAGGTAGCTAGTATAGAGGGGTATCTCCGGGGGGGGGGGGGGAGAGGCTCCTCACAGTAATTTTAAACTAAATGTGTAAACAATTATGCGAATTAACAAGTGAATTATTTAGTATCAAAACACATCACTATGTAACCCGACGCCACTTAAGGCAGCGTCAATAAGCAAATTATTATATAAACAGCATGGTATATTAACAAGTGCTTTCTTATTCTCACTTTCAGGCTGTTTAAGGTGCATCCCACGTATTGAACGCTTCAGGCTTTGCAGGTCGCCAAATAAATGACATTATTTGTGTTCCAGTTGATCTGATCCAGTACGATCTGATCTTGAAGGCCTCCTCCGTTACACTCGATTCCAATGTTTTACCCACTGTAATATATTGACAAGTTTTACAAATACTATGGCCACATTTGTAGCTGCCCACAACATTCAGCCACGTAGGTTTGCCATTATCCGGTTTTTCTATGAACAAACTTGGGGACAAATGGAGTACAGAGTAGGTGCCCGTCTGCTCACCACTTGAAAGTAGTGATGACCTTGCAGTTCGCCCGGTGGTCGGTTCGCTGCGAACTTTGTGCGTTCGCGATCCGCCTAACATGCGAACATATGGCGATGTTCGCGTGCCATATTCTTTTGCATTGCGCCGAACTTTGACCCATGACACATCCAACAGGTGGGACAGGACAGCCAATTTAAGCACATGGACACACCCCCAACCCTATAACAGAACCCGATCTGGCAGCCGTTTTACATTATGTGTTTTGCCAATGTAGGGAGAGGTTGCATTTTGGAGAAGGGAAAGGCTGTTAGGAACTTAGGGACACCAAACGCTAGCTAATAGGGTCACACAAGTCCTTTTAACCCTTTAAGGATGGAAGTCCAGTCCCCAAACATGGAGCCCGCTTACACGTGCAGCGGGTGCCATAGCCACCGCGTTTCTGCTATTTTAAATAGCAGAGAGCCACGGCACATGTATGCGATCATATATACCTGCTTCAACTAACAACTGATTGAGGCCTGCCATATATCAGCTTCCACAAAATAGTGATAGAGGTTTTCCATATACCTGCTTCCACAAAATACAGATTGCGGGTTTTGATATACCTGCTTCAACTAACAACTGATTGAGGCCTGCCATATATCAGCTTCCACAAAATACTAATTGAGGGGTTTGATATACCTGCTACCATGAAATACTGATTAAAGGGTTCTATATACCTGTTTCCACAAAATACTGATTGAGGGGTGCGATATACCTGCTTCTACAAAATACTGATTAAGGGGTTCTATATACCTGCTTCCACAAAATACTGATTGAGGGGTGCAATATACCAGCTTCCACCAAATACTGATTGAGGCCTGCGATATACCTGCTTCCACAAATTCTGCTCTTCTCTAGGGACTTTGGCACAGGGTCATTTTGAAAATGACAGGCAGAGGAAGAGGCAGGCCGTTCCACAGGGGTGGTAGGGGTCGGGCAGGTGCACCAGGCCGGAGCCTAAGTGGGAAGTTGGAGAAGGTGCGTGCAATTATGTCAAAGGACGCACCAGAATTGGTTGAGTGGCTCACTCAGCCTTCCGCTTCTGCACCCTCCTCACTCTCTGCTGTGTGCACCCTCAAAGACACCACCACCACCACCATAGCCCCTCCACTCGAGTCAGAGGAATTATTTTCCCATCCATTCCCAGACCTTACCGATGCGCAGCCATTCTTGGCATAGGATGAGGAAGAGGTGGTAGCAACGACCGCCACCCAGCGGTCTGATGACAGTACCCAGATCAGCCCAAAGAGGGTGGTCCCCGCTGATGCTGCCTACTCTGAGATCTCTAATGTCAGTGGTGGTGAAGGTGACGATGATGACGTGTCAATGGACGTCACGTGGGTGCCCACAAGAGAGGAAGAGGAGGGAAGTTCAGAGGGAGAAACGGAGCAACAGATAGGGAGGAGGAGGAGGAGAAGCAGGCAGAACTCACAGTGCACAGGAGGCAAAAAGCAGACTGCAAATGTATCTGGAGCGAGCCATCCACCATGTACGGTCACATCTTGCGCTCCCAGGACGCCGGCACATAGCTCAGCAGTGTGGGCTTTTTTTAACTTGTCAGCTGCTGACAATAGTGTTGCCATCTGCAGCCTGTGCTGTTAACACATAAGTCGCGGTAAGCCCAACACTCACCTAGGGGCGACCACCTTAAGAAGGCGCCTGGCCTCCCATCACTGAGCAACGGTATCAGAATCCACAAAGCCACACTCCCGGCGCTCCATGTCCTGCCTCTTCTCCTTCTCCTCTTTCCCCCCATTTGTCCTCCACTCCACCTTCCACCGTGCCGTCGTCGCGTTTATTTGGCACAAGGCAGGCTTCCGTGGCCCAAATGTCCGAGTGTAAAAAAAAGATTTATGACGCCGGATAATCCTCTTGCCCAACACTGTCCGCTGGCTTGTCGGAACTGCTAGCCCGCCAACTACTGCCATATAAATTGGTGGACTCTGAGGCCTTTAGAAAATTTGTGCCCATTGGCACACCGCAATGAAAGGTCCCCGGAAGGAAATATTTCTCCAAGAAGGGCATCCCTGAGCTATATGGCCACGTTCAGTGGCAAGTTAATATATCTCTGGCACACAGTGTCGGTGCCAAGATACATCTGACCACAGACACGTGGTCTATCAAATACAGGTAGGGAAGGTACATAACTTTTACTGCCCACTGGGTGAACCTTCTGACGGCCGTCAAGCATGTAACCTGTGGCACCCATGTGTATTTGGTGTTACCGCCATGGATTGCATGCAGGCCTGCCTCTTCTCCTCCTCCTACTCCATCCTCCATCTCCTCCTCGGCTGACTCCTCCTTTTTCACTGCTACCGCCTCTTCCGCTGCATCCCCCAAGCTCCCCAGAACCTATTCGACATGTCAGGTGAGATGTTGCCATGCTGTGCTGCAGCTGTTGTGCCTGGAAGCCAAGAGCCAAACCGGTCCTGCACTTCTTTCAGCTCTGCGGTCACAGGCTGATCAGTGGCTAATTTTACAGTTGGTAATGTGGTGTGCGACAACGGTGCCAAACTGCTGAGCGCGCTGAAACAGGGCAAAATGACACACGTGCCGTGCATTGCACACGTCTTGAACTTAGTTGTGCAGCGATTCGTTGCCAAATACCCCGGGGTCCAGGACGTCTTGCGGCAGGCCAGGAAAATCTCTGGCCATTTTAGAAGATCTTACACGCTCATGGCTCACCTTGATGACATTCAGCGGCAACACCACTTGCCCGTCAGATGTCTGATTTGTGACTGCCCGACGCGATGGAACTCCACCTTGAATATGCTTGATTGGCTGCTCCAGCAGAAACGTGCCGTTAACGACTACCTGTACAAACTATGCGGCAGGACAGGTTCTGGGGAGCTTGCTTTCTTTTCACAGAGTCAGTGGCTGCTCATGCGCAATGCATGCAGACCTCTGTGGCCATTTGATGAGGTCAACCAAACTGGTCAGTCGCAGCCAGGGGGACATCAGTGACGCCTTCTTTCTGGAGCGTGCATTGCATCGTGTCAATGATCATGCCGTCGAGGAGCAGGAGCTGGAAGATGAGGAAGTCGTAATGCTGAATTAATTCCCAAGGGGGCTACTCCATCTGAGAGAAGTCAGCAGGAGTGTGAAGAGGAGTCAGAGGAGTCAGAGGAGGATGGTGGCTGGGGGGGGGAGGAGGAGGAGCAAGAAGAGCAGGCTTTAAACTTTTCAGGGATCCCTGGTGTTGTCCGTAGCTGGGAGGAGGTGACCGAGGACGACAATCTCCTAGGCGATGAGCAGGAGCAAGGGCACTCCACCGCTTCCAATTTAGTGCAAATAGGGGCCTTCATGCTCCAGTGTTTGAAGAGGGACCCCCGTATAAAAAGCATAAAGGTCAAAGACCTGTGCTGGGTGGCAACGTACTTAAACCCCCAGTACAAACACAAAATGGCAGACATTTTACCAGCATCACAGAGGGCTGTCAGAATGCAGCATTTTCAGGCCTTGCTGTGAGAGATGCTGCATTCTGCTGTTGTGGGCACTGGCAGAGGAATTTCCACCCACAGCGAAACAGGTGCGGGTACCAATCCTACAGCGCCTGCAAAAAGAGGGCGGTTTTAAGATGTGTTGGTCACTTCGGATATGAGATCATTCTTGCATCCAACCCATCGACAGCCGCCCTCTGGAACCAGCATCATGGAACGCCTAGACCGACAGGTGTCCGACTACATCGGGTTAACGGCCGATGTGGACGCTCTGAGAAGCGAGGAACCCCTTGACTAATGGGTGTGCAGGCTTGACCTGTGGCCAGATCTGGCACAATTTTCCATGGAACTCTTGGCTTGCCCCTCGTCGAGTGTCCTATCCGAATGGACGTTCAGCACAGCAGGGGAAATCGTGACCGATAAGCGCACTCGCCTAGCTCGCGACAGTGTGGACTACCTCACATTTTTTTAAATGAATGAGGCATGGATCTCGGAGGAATTCAACACCTGTGATGACCACGTGTAATTGAATTTCCTCATGCCAGCCCACACATATTCTCCACCACCCAGAACAAAGAATGGTCCTTGCTTTATGTATATACAGCGGCATAAAAGGTCTTTTATGTCAGGTGAATGCCTAATTTTTGGGGCCTGTACTGGCCGACAGTTACATTTTTATCCTGTGGCCACCTAATCTACCTCCAGCCACAGAATCCAAAGTTCTTTGCTGTCAGGTGAATGCCTATTGGCTAATTTTTGGGGTTTATACTGGCTGACAGTTACATATTTATCCTGTGACCGCCTAATGTACCTCCAGCCACAGAATCCAAAGTTTTTTGTTGTCAGGTGAATGAATATTGCCTAATTTTTAGGGCCTGTACTGGCTGACAGTTACATTTTTTTTTATCTCTAGCCACATAATCACACCCCTTTCTCACTCCTCTGCCTCTCATTATGGTGGCGTATGAACCGCTTTAACCATAAGGACCTTCTAATGTCACAGGGTCATGTGACTATGCCCCCCACCTTGTTCTGTGCCCCCTCACCCTGTACTGTGCCCCCCTGTGCAGTGCCCTTAGTCATTCCATGTACTGTGCCCTCTTATACCCTTTTATCTGGTCACGGTATGGCAGTGTTATCCGGTCACTGTACAGAGGTGTTATCCGTTCAATGTATGGCGGTGGTATCCAATAACTGGATGGCCATAACTGTATCCCTTTCCCTGCCCACGCCATCCATTTTTAGACCTGGCACCAGGACCAGGTAGCGCTCTGTCGGTACATGGCGGCCTCCCCTCTCCGCCACGCTGCTCCGCTGTGTACTGGTGCTTATTCTGACACTAGGGCTGGGTTTACATCCTATTTTGCCATCTATTTAATGCGTACCAAAAATGTATGCGTTAACAGATGCCTCAGACTGATGCCGTACAGTGGCGTCTGTTCACCATGATAGAAAAAAAAAAATTACGTTAACGTATGCATTTTTTTAATAGACTCTGCAGGATACAAAAATGTGGAGTGCTGCACATTTGTATACATCAAACTGATAGGAAATAAATAATTTCTAGGCTCCAGTAAGGGCATATTTTGGAGGGGTTCCCTTTAAGACGCATAAAAATGGCCCCTGATTAAAAAGCTTTTTTTTTGTGGGAATTTTTGCCAATGATCCTCCTCTGGTATGTCATTGTCCATGTTGTGAACTATTTGTGCATTCATAGTTTGTATTTGGTGGCTGCAAATATGACCTGAAGGTTTTTCAGGTTCGCCTGCTATTAAAGTCAATGGACGTGATGCGAACGCGCGGTTCGCAAACATTTGATCGTAAACGCTCATTCGCGTTCGGGAACCGTCCCGGCTGATGTTCATCCATCACTACTTGAAATCCTGGCTCTAAAATTTGTCGCAAGCTATCATCTTGAAATAAAATGGGTAGATATTTCCTGATAATACCTTGTATCTCCTGAAACTGGTGACTGTAGGAGATGACAACCCTTTGTCTGTTGTCCTCACCTTCCCTCCTCACTGTACTATGTGTAATCATTGCCTCTCTATTCACATATTGTGTTCTCTCCTGCCTGCTTCAGAATACGATAACTTTATCTTCTAAATCCCTCAAACAGAGCTGTTCCTTCTGACTCAAATATTGAATCTTCTGATAAGTTTCGGCGGACTCTAATGGTCTCACCATAGGGAATGGCTTATTACATGTTTTGGATGGCATGATGAGGCTAAAAGAAGGGTGTTACCGCTTGTGTCCTTTCTATCATTCCTGCTAACAACCCTTGCCAGCCTTATTTGATAGCTTAAAGTCCAAAAAATAACTATCCTCTGAGGACAAATGATATGGATTTTATAATGAAGTAATAAAGACATTAGATTTTCTCCTGAACCTGCTGCTGGATGTTTTCTACTGTTCTGACAAACACATCCGCTATACACTGTACTTGGTGAGCTGTGAGGAGGTGGCAGCGCTCTCCTGAGCTCCTGTGAGTACAGATGGCAGGTGCCAGGAGTCCGACCCCCACAGATCTCATATTAATGACGTGTCCTGGGGATAGGACATCAATATCTACTTCCTGGATAATCCCTTCAAATTCTTCAGCAGACCCCTATATGATAACATAAAGATTCTGATGATCCCTTTAACACATCAGTCGGATGAAAACACAATCAGTAATGTCCTTCATGTATGAGAAGAGCAGAGCTATCAGTAATACCTGCCCCCGCTGTATAACACATAATGGGAGCAGTGACCCCCTCCCCGGATAACACACAGGTAAGTGTTCTAGGACTGACCTCATGAGAACCTGCATTGTGCCTCCACATGGAGGAGGTGTCATATCTCCTGAGAGACATCTGGAGGGACAGGAAGGACACATCTGCTTCTATGGGGCGGATTATGGGTCTGAGCAACGCCCAGGTTATACAGAGCTGAAATATGTACATGAGCCCTTACCGCCATAGAGCGCTCATCTCTGCCTGTGCTACATTACAGCTGTATGGCGGTATTATTACTGATGACCCCGGCTGTAATTTACTCAGAAGGAAGACGATTGCTGCTCATTATCAATAAGTAATAATCAATACCAGCAGAATCCAGAGAAACCCTGAATGTAGTGTAATGTCTACTAATAATCCATCCCCCAAATAACTGACTGAGCCACAATGTGTCCTGTAGTAATGTAAGGAGAAGAACGGGGGCCATAGACTTAGGGCCACAATAGATGACAGAGGAAGGAGACTGAGGGCCACAATAGATGGTGGAGGAAGGAGAATGGAGGACACAGCGGCTACAGACTGAGGGCCACAATAGATGGTGGAGGAAGGAGAATGGAGGCTACAGACTGGGGGCCACAATAGATGGTGGGGGAAGGAGAATGGAGGCCACAATAGATGGTGGAGGAAGGAGAATGGGGGCCACAGGGACCACACTAAATGAAGGAGGAAGTAGAATGGAGGCCACAGACTGAGGGCCACAATAGATGGTGGAGGAAGGAGAATGGAGGCCACAGGTGCCACAGACTGAAGGCCACTATAGATGGTGGAGGACAGAGAATGGAGGCCACAGGGTCCATAGACTGACGGACAAAATAGATGGTGGAGGAGGGAGAATGGGGGCCACAGACTGAGTGCCACAATAGATGGAGGAAGAAGAGCTCTCATCAGCTGATGACTCTGACACAAGTTCCTCCAGCTTTATGACTATTGTACATTCATGTGTTGCCATCATCACTGATTTATGACATGCCATAAAGTGAGGACATTCCTCAGGGGTTCTGGATTTGTAGGACATGGACATATCATATAGCTGCCGCCATTCCTGACATCCACCACACACAAGAGGCGGCTTCTAGTGATGACATTTATGGATTTTACTAACAGCCGGGGACATTTTCTCTCCACAGTCACAATCTACAGATTTTATACTAACGCTCTGTGGACGCCTCACCCACATCTCATCTTCTTATTATTCTTACAGATTGACCTGGAACAATCTACCAGACACTTCCTGCATCCAGTTGGCATCTGTTATAAGGAATAACCGGTCCCTGAAGATACTTGACCTGTCATTTAACAATCTGTCTGGTCCTCACTTCAGTGACTTGATGGAGGCTCTGTCCAGTCCGGCCTGCAGGATAGAGGAATTACAGTGAGTATAAGAGATGTAAACACCAATACTCGAATCAACCAATAGCCCTATACAAATACACATGAGACATAATCTAGAAAATATAGTACAAAAGATTATTAGACATATATTAATCCATATTAAGATGAAAACCAACAGTGGGGGAACAATGGGGGAAGATGACAAACCCACCCAAACCCCTGTCTACAAAGACGGGCTGGAGGCTCCCAGAAAACAAGTACCCACCAGAAATAAATCACAGTATAATTGTACACTCCAAAGGCTAAAATCAATCCTATAAGGATTGAAAGACAAAATGGTGTCTAACTGCTAGCCACTTGTGAGTATCAAAAACTTGAGAGCTTCAAGGAAAAATAATTAATGCAGAACTGGCAAAATAATAGAAAGCCAGTTGCCAAGGCTGAGCCCTGGTAACAAGTGACACACAAATGGGTAGCAGTAGTAAAAGCAAATAGCAATAATCAATTACATAATTAATTTACAATCAAAGTAATTGAAATAAAACCAACAAATAAGGAAACACCCCACACCTAGACATATCATGTCCTACATACATAAATCAACAATAAAAAAAGCGCCATTAAAGAAAAGATCTATAACTTACTGGTTCATTTAAACCGCAGGGGATCTCAGTTTTCAGCATTACGATTCATCTTGTTTCCCTTTATAATAATAGTTTTTTAATATCTCTGCCCGACAACCCATGATGACTTTATCAATACCCCTAAACTTCAGGCCCCTTGGGTCACAGTTATGTTTGTCTTTAAAATGTAGGGCTATGGGTTGCAGTTTGGTATGATCCTCCATTCTCATTGTTGCTGCCAGTTGAATTTTACTAGCGTGTTCCAAAATCCTAATACGGAGCTCTCTAGTTGTCATGCCCACATACATAAGATTACATGGGTATGTGATTAGATACACCACCGCTGTAGACCTACAGGTAATGTGGTAAACTATTTGATATTCTCTGGCCCCATTGGAGTCTACAAACACTGATGACCTCAGCATGTATTTGCATGCTTGACAATTCCCACATGAGAATGACCCCCATCTGGGGGCTTTACTGCCAAAGCCACACCGTGTTATTGGTGGAACATAGTGACTCCTGGTAAGTATGTCTCCCAAATTCTTACCTTTCTTCCATGTAATCAATGGATAATCTGAAAGTGACTCTTAAATGTCACTATCATAAAGCAAGATAGGCAAATGTCTGGTCATTATTTCCCAGATTTTTCGCCAATGTACATTAAAAGATGCAATGAAATGGGGTTTCACATCATTAGCCTTCTAACTATCTACCAGGAGGGAATCTCTAGATGAGAGTTTTGATCTCAAATAGCCCTTTCTGATATCACGTTGGTTGTAGTCCCTATTGTGAATTCTTTTAGAAAGGTCTTCAGACTGGGTCTCAAAGCATTCATCACTGGAGCAGATCCTACGGAGGCGTAAAAATTGGCCCGTAGGAATGGCTCTGATGGTCTGTGGATAGTGAGAAGATTTAGCATGAAATAAGGTATTTGTTGCAGTGGGCTTTCTAAAAAGATCTGTGAAGACCCTGCCATCCAGTTCCCTACCAAGTAGGATATCCAAGAACTCTATCTGTTCCCGGCTATATTTCTATGTCAGTTTGATGTTCCAGTCATTGAACAGATGAAAAGAACATCATCGATATACCTCGACCACGAGATCACTGAGCGATGGCCTGATAGATTCTGGACTATCTCCCTCTCCCACAGCCCCAGGAAATTATTATCATATGAGGACGCACATGTCGCCCCCATCGTCGTTCCCTGGAGCTGTAGGAAGAGGCGGTCCTTGAAAACAAAATAGTTATGCCAAAGCACAAAGTCCAGAATCTTAATAATAAACCCGACCAAATCCGGTGCTAAATCCGTCATACGTAAAAAATAGTTGACTGCCGTGATCCCGTGGCGTGGCATATGGAGGTGTATAAGGCCTCCACATCGCAAGAATGATATGTACATGATATGTCTAGGTGTGGGGTGTTTCCTTATTTGTTGGTTTTATTTCAATTACTTTGATTGTAAATTATTTATGTAATTGATTATTACTATTTGCTTTTTACTACTGCTACCCATTTGTGTGTCACTTGTTACCAGGGCTCAGCCTTAGCAACTGGCTTTCTATTATTTTGCCAGTTCTGCATTAATATTTTTTCGTTGAAGCGCTCAAGGTTTTGATACTCACAAGTGGCTAGCAGTTAGACACCATTTTGTCTTTCAATCCTTACAGGATTGATTTTAGCCTTTAGTGTGTACCATTATACTGTGATTTATTTCTGGTGGGTACTTGTTTTCTGGGAGCCTCCGGCCCGTCTTTGTAGACAGGGGTTTGAGTGGGTTTTTCATCTTCTCCCATTGTTTGTTTTCACCTTAATATGGATTAATATACTGCATTTTTCGCCCCGATGAGACGCACTGGCCCATAAGACGCATAAAGGAGTTCAACATATGGCTTGGTAAATGGTGTCAAGAGCAAGGATTTGGCTTTGTTTCTCATGATAGCTCTACTTGGAATAGAAAGGAACTGTACAAAAAAGATAGTTTGCATCTTTCTCTCAAAGGAACAAATGTACTTAGTCAACAACTCCAAGAATTTGCGAAAGAGTATTTAAACTAGGAAGGGGGGGAAAAAGAGTGAAAATAAAAGAGTCCAATTGCCCCCCGAAACAATGCCAGAACAGGTCAGAAGCACAGAGGTTAAGAAATTTTAAGCTCAGAGTCCTGTCTACAAATGCTCGCAGTTTAGGTAAAAAAATCAATGAACTTGGGTCAATAATGGCATCTGAGAATGTAGATTTAGTGGCTGTTACGGAGACATGGTTTAATGAAAGAAATGACTGGGACATAACCATACCAGGGTACTCTTTATACAGAAGAGACAGAGAAGGCAAGAAAGGAGAAGGAGTGGCCCTGTATGTGAAAGATAGCATTAAATCTAACCCAATACAAGTTGGTGAGGCCAACATAAAGTCAGTTTGGGTTACGTTGCAGATTGCTAATCATGCAGTAACTCGTGTAGGTGTGATATATAGACCACCTGATCAAGTTAAAGAACTAGATGATCTACTAGTTGAAGAAATAGCTAAAATGACAATGAAAGGAGAAGTTATCATTATGGGAGATTTCAATCTTCCAGATATAAACTGGAAAACCAAAATAGCAAGTTCTACCAGGAGTACAGATATTCTAAATTCCCTACTGGGGTTATCCCTACAACAAATGGTTGAGGAGCCAACCCGGAGGGAGGCCATTTTGGATTTGATATTCACAAATGGGGATTCGGTATATGATGTCATTGTAGGCGAAACCTTGGCATCTAGTGATCACCAGTCAGTGTGGTTTAATATAAGAACTGTGAAAGAGTCCCACCACACAAAAACAAAAGTTTTAGATTTTAGAAAAACGGACTTTTCAAACATGAAATTAGTCATAAATGAGTCCTTATCAGACTGGAACGGATTACATGGAGTCCAGGAGAAATGGGACTACTTAAAAGGTGCATTATCTAAGGCAACAGAAAATTGCATTAGACTTGTCAGTAAAAGCAAAAAAAAGGAAGAGACCACTGTGGTACTCAGCAGAAGTGGCCCAAATCATTAAAAATAAAAAGCTAGCATTTTGTAATTATAAAAAAACCCAGAGCAATGAAGACAAGGAAATCTACAAGATTAGGCAGAAAGAGGCCAAGCAAGTTATAAGAACTTCTAAAGCTCAGGCAGAAAAACTAGCTCAGTCTATGAAAAAAGGGGATAAGACATTCTTCAGATATATAAATGAAAAAAGGAAATTAAAACAAGGAATAACTAAATTAAAAACAAAGGACGGAAGGTATGTAGAAGAGAATAAAGGGCTAGCCGACTGCCTTAATGAATACTTCTGTTCAGTTTTTACAAAAGAAAAAGGAGAAGGACCTCCACTAGAAAGGATGACTATTAAATCGTTTGATGCATGTGTCTTTACAGAGGAAGATGTTCTAAGTTTGCTGTCTAAAGTGAAGACAAATAAGTCACAGGGGCCTGATGAGATACACCCAAAATTATTAAAAGAGCTTAGTGGTGAGCTGGCAAAACCGTTAACAGATTTATTTAACCAATCATTAGTAACAGGAGTCGTCCCGGAAGATTGGAAATTGGCAAATGTCGTGCCCATTCACAAGAAAGGTAGTAGGGAGGAATCGAGCAACTATAGACCAGTGAGTCTGACATCAATAGTAGGCAAATTAATGGAAACCCTACTAAAGGATAGGATTGTGGAACATCTAAAATCCCATGGATTGCAAGATGAAAAACAACATGGGTTTACTTCAGGGAGATCATGTCAAACAAATCTTATAGATTTTTTTGACTGGGTGACTAAAATAATAGACGGTGGAGGTGCAGTAGACATCGCATATCTAGATTTTAGTAAGGCTTTTGACACTGTCCCACATAGAAGACTTATCAATAAACTGCAGTCATTGAGCATGGACTCCCATATTGTTGAGTGGATTAGGCAGTGGCTGAGTGACAGACAACAGAGGGTTGTAGTCAATGGAGAACATTCAAAACAAGGTCATGTTACCAGTGGGATTCCACAGGGATCTGTACTGGGACCAATTTTGTTTAATATCTTCATAAGTGATATTGCAAAAGGCCTCGATGGTAAGGTTTGTCTTTTTGCTGATGACACAAAGATATGTAACAGGGTTGATGTTCCTGGAGGGAAACGCGAAATGGAAAAGGATTTAGGAAAACTAGAAGAATGGTCAGAACTCTGGCAACTGAAATTTAATGAGGATAAGTGCAAGATAATGCACCTGGGGCGTAAAAACCCAAGGGCAGAATATAGAATATTTGACACAGTCCTGACCTCAGTATCTGAGGAAAGGGATTTAGGAGTAATTATTTCAGAAGACTTAAAGGTGGGAAGACAATGTAATAGAGCAGCACGAAATGCCAGCAGAATGCTTGGATGTATAGGGAGAGGTATAAGCAGTAGAAAGAGGGAAGTGCTTATGCCGCTGTACAGAACACTGGTGAGACCTCACTTGGAGTATTGTGCGCAGTACTGGAGGCCATATCTCCAGAAGGATATAGATACTCTAGAGAGAGTTCAGAGAAGAGCTACTAAACTAGTACATGGATTGCAGGATAAAACTTACCAGGAAAGGTAAAAGGACCTTAATATGTATAGCTTGGAAGAAAGAAGAGACAGAGGGGATATGATAGAAACTTTTAAATACATAAAGGGAATCAACTCGGTAAAGGAGGAGAGCATATTTAAAAGAAGAAAAACTACCACAAGAGGACACAGTTTTAAATTAGAGGGGCAAAGGTTTAAAAGTAATATAAGGAAGTATTACTTTACTGAGAGAGTAGTGGATGCATGGAATAGCCTTCCTGCAGAAGTGGTAGCTGCAAATACAGTGGAGGAGTTTAAGCATGCATGGGATAGGCATAAGGCCATCCTTCATATAAGATAGGGCCAGGGGCTATTCATAGGATTCAGATATATTGGGCAGACTAGATGGGCCAAATGGTTCTTATCTGCCGACACATTCTATGTTTCTATGTAAGACGCACCTAGGTTTTTGAGGAGGAAAATAAGAAAAAAAATATTTTGAACCAAAAGGTGTACTTTTGGTGGGTTTTGAACTAATAATGGTCTGTGGATGACATTATTATGGGGATCTGTGGATGACGCACTGTTATGGGGGTTTGTGGATGACACTGTTATGGGGATCTGGGGATGGCACTGTTATGGGGGCATCTGGGGATGGCACTGTTATGGGGGCATCTGGGGATGGCACTGTTATGGGGGTATCTGGGGATGGCACCGTTATGGGGGCATCTGGGGATGGCACCATTATGGGGGCATCTGGGGATGGCATGACACTGCTATGGGGGATCTGTGGATGACACATAGCATCTTATGCTTTGTGTCATCCACAGATCACCCCCCATAACAGTGTCCCTGTGGGTCGGCATCTTGTTTTGTAATGGCACTGATACATCGCTTTATGAATGAAGCAGGCGGAGCAGGCGCGTGACGTAGTGAGTTACGCTGTCGGCTCCCGCCCACTCGCCCGGCCTCCTGCCTCCTATGCAAGTTAGTAGTAAGTACCGTACTAAAGCCTGGATAGGAGTTGAATTAACATTGCCCATATGATTGTAACAATGAGCAGGGCCCGTTGTAGTAGAATACAGTTACTGCACCAGGGCCCGTACCAGGTTAGGAATGCCAGAGTGGTATAATGTCTCTGTGTAGTAGTAGCAATAGTGTCAACGGTGTCTCCTACCTGGGTACGGCTGGACTCCTGGATCCTGAGTGTGTTGCTAGTAGGAGTAATTGAAGTACTTGGTAGTAATGAATGAGATCCAGACTTGAAATATAATTCAACTTGTCTTTACTGAAGGCAGCATCAATCCACATGAGATACTGCAATAGTCTTGGGTAGTGATGTCCTGAAATATTCGCCGGCGAACATAGCTTATTCACGTTTGCCGCGGCGGGTGAACATATGCGATGTTCGGTCCGCCCCCTATACATCATCATTGAGCAAACTTTGACCCTGTACCTCACAGTCAGCAGACACATTCCAGCCAATCAGCAGCAGACTCTCCCTCCCAGACCCTCCCACCTCCTGGACAGCATCCATTTTAGATTCATTCGTAAGCTGCATTCACAGTGAGAGGAGGGACAGTGCTGCTGCTGCTGCTGCTGCTGATCTAATAGGGAAAGCATTAGCTAGGGCAGTGTTCTGTGTCCACAGACTCATCTGCTGTAAGGACAGCGTCCTGACAGCACCCCAAAAAGCCCTTTCTATGGCTGGTACATCAGTCAGCTTTTTTTTAATTTATTTTTTATATACAGTACAGACCAAAGAGTTTTCTTTATTTTCATGACTATGAAAATTGTACATTCACACTGAAGGCATCAAAACTATGAATTAACACATGTGGAATTATATACATAACAAAAAAGTGTGAAACAACTGAAAATATGTCATATTATAGGTTCTTCAAAGTAGCCACCTTTTGCTTTAATTACTGCTTTGCACACTCTTGGCATTCTCTTGATCAGCTTCAAGAGGTAGTCACCTGAAATGGTCTTCCAACAGTCTTGAAGGAGTTCCCAGAGATGCTTAGCACTTGTTGGCCCATTTGCCTTCACTCTGCGGTCCAGCTCACCCCAAACCATCTCGATTGGGTTCAGGTCCGGTGACTGTGGAGGCCAGGTCATCTGGCGCAGCACCCCATCACTCTCCTTCATGGTCAAATAGCCCTTACACAGCCTGGAGGTGTGTTTGGGGTCATTGTCCTGTTGAAAAATAAATGATGGTCCAACTAAACGCAAACCGGATGGAATAGCATGCCGCTGCAAGATGCTGTGGTAGCCATGCTGGTTCAGTATGCCTTCAATTTTGAATAAATCCCCAACAGTGTCACCAGCAAAGCACCCCCACACCATCACACCTCCTCCTCCATGCTTCACGGTGGGAACCAGGCATGTAGAGTCCATTCGTTCGCCTTTTCTGCGTCGCACAAAGACACGGTAGTTGGTACCAAAGATCTCAAATTTGGACTCATCAGACCAAAGCACAGATTTCCACTGGTCTAATGTCCATTTCTTGTGTTCTTTAGCCCAAACAAGTCTCTTCTGCTTGTTGCCTGTCCTTAGCAGTGGTTTGCTAGCAGATATTCTACTATGAAGGCCTGATTCACAGTCTCCTCTTAACAGTTGTTCTAGAGATGTGTCTGCTGCTAGAACTCTGTGTGGCACTGACCTGGTCTCTAATCTGAGCTGCTGTTAACCTGTAATTTCTGAGGCTGGTGACTCGGATGAACTTATCCTCCGCAGCAGAGGTGACTCTTGGTCTTCCTTTCCTGGGTCGGTCCGCATGTAAGCCAGTTTCTATGTAGTGCTTGATGGTTTTTGTGACTGCACTTGGGGACACTTCCAAAGTTTTCCCAATTTTTTGGACTGACTGACCTTCATTTCTTAAAGTAATGATGGCCACTCGTTTTTCTTTACTTAGCTGCTTTTTTCTTGCCATAATACAAATTCTAATAGTCTATTCAGTAGGACTATCAGCTGTGTATCCACCTGACTTCTCCACAACGCAACTGATGGTCCCAACCCAATTTATAAGGCAAGAAATCCCACTTATTAAACCTGACAGGGCACACCTGTGAAGTGAAAACCATTTCAGGTGACTACCTCTTGAAGCTCATCAAGAGAATGTCAAGAGTGTGCAAAGCAGTAATCAAAGCAAAAGGTGTCTACTTTGAACAACCTAGAATATGACATATTTTCAGTTGTTTCATACTTTTTTGATAAGTATATAATTCCACATGTGTTAATTCATAGTTTTGATGCCTTCAGTGTGAATCTACAATTTTCTTAGTCATGAAAATAAAGAAAACTCTTTGAATGAGAAGGTGTGTCCAAACCTTTGGTCTGTACTGTATATCACGTACAATGCACATTGGGTCAACCTGCTGACGGCTGCCAAGCATGGAATGCGTGGCTCTGCAGCGGAGTTGGTGCACATCAACTGAATCCCCCCAGCTCCCCAGGGGCTATTCCACATTCCGGATACGACAGTGTCACGCTGTCTTGGGGTTGACTTGCCTGAAAGCAAAAAGCCACACCGGACCAGCACTCCTGTCCGCCCTGAACGCAGGGCCTCCTTATCTCAGAGCGCCTGCGCCGAATCAAGACAGGCGCGCGATTTTTGAAATGCTGACAGGGCCGGCCGGAGGAGGAGATCGCGGCTGGCCCTGTCAATCAACACAAGGAGGGGGCGGTTTTCTGCGGCTGCTACCAGCAAGTAAACGCCCTACTTGCTGGTAGAAAGGTAATTAGCATATTAGAAAAGTAAGTTTTTGGCTAAATCTACTGAACAAAAATTATTAATAACATAATGTATGGCAATATGGCAGGATAGGGATAAAAAGTAGACAAAAAAAAAATGCGTTTAGTGGGGTGACAGAAGCCCTTTAATTCGACAATGGTTAAATCAATTCGACACACTAATAGGGGGCGTAACAGGGATTAAACTGATAGGAATAGTGCTAGTTAAGACACCACTCATATAGGGTGTCACAGCACATTCTCCGTACATGCGCAGTGCCCCAACTTGGGAGTAAGAGGACCGACCAAGCTGCTTTTTCTATCTCCCGGTTCCTAAAATCAATTCAGTTTGGTGTATCAGAGTTTGGTCTGTCACTGTGAAGGCAGTCGAAGGTACCCGGCCTAATTTTTTTTGCACAAAAGGCAATCCCTGATATGGGACGTAACAGGGATTAAACTGATGAGAATAGTACTACAGAAAATACCACTCATATCGGGTGTGACAGTAAATTGCACGGCGCAGACGCAGTGACCACGGATTAAAACAAAGGGGAGGGAGACAGCTTTTTTTTTTAACCATCTGCCCGTTCGAAAAATCTATTCAATAAATGGACCCCAGATTGGGGACGTAACAGGGATTAAACTGATGAGAAGAGAACTACAGAAAATACCACTCATATCGGGTGTGACAGTAAATTGTACGGCGCAGATGCAGTGACCGTGGATTAAAACAAAGGGGAAGGAGCCAGTGTTTTTTTAACCATCTCCCCATTCGAAAAATCAATTCAATTCACCTTTCGGGGACCCTTGGTGTTGTACGTGGCTGGGTGGAGGAAGAAACCTTCAATGACATCAACGGGACATGGCTAGCTTGGTATCCAACCTTGTGCAAATGGGAAGTTTGCGGTTGGGCAAATATACTGTTTGCGGTTGTTTGCGGTGCATTAAAAGGGGAGTTTAGTCTGTCAATGTCTGTGAAGCGGGCGTAACCCTTACACTACCTGATCGATACAACATCATACCTGATCGTATACACACACTGGATGTTTTAAACCACGTTGTTCAAAAAAAAATTGGGATTGTTAGGTGATTTATGCCCTTTATGGATTAAAATCCAACTCTGCGTCAACCATGTAATTTATTTTCCATGGGAGTTTTGCCATGGATCCCCCTCCGGCATGCCACAATCCAGGTGTTAGTCCCCTTGAAACAACTTTTCCATCACTACTGTGGCTAGAAAGAGCCCCTGTGGGATTTAAAATTCGCCTGCCTATTGAAGTCAATGGCGGTTCGCCCGGTTTGCCCGTTCGCGAACATTTGCAAAAATTCGCATTCGCCGTTTGCGAACGGAAAATTTTATGTTCGCGACATCTCTAGTCTTGGGTCCCAGCAGATATTGGCAATATATCTCTTCTGCTTCTATCATATGCCTGGAGAATATGGCAGGAATCTGTCTTCTGCTCTGTCTATCTTCTGCTGTGTTGGGGACTGACTAGCTGAGGAGGAATTTGGCTTCTCCTGGTCTCTGCATGGTACTCACAGTTATGCTCACAGGGAATGGTTCGTCCTGGAGTTCTGGAGATGGCTGCTTGCTTGTCACCAGTTGAGGCTGAAGGGCTCAGACTGGGAATGAAGATCTTTGGTCTCAACTGAGACAAGATCCTGGTTTGGGATCCCTATTTCTGGAGGCTCCTACTTGCACAGCCTTCCCCTTGCAGGGAGAGCTGGAACACACTGGATCTAACCGGTTTTTCCTTCCCTTGCTGCAGGGCGTGGGAAACTCCACTTCCCTTAAGCAGGGGGGAACAGAAGAGAACTGGAATGTTCCATTCTGAATGGCCATAACATAACTATTCCTACCAACGACGACGCCACGTGTACATGGAAATTACAGCAAATAAATTTACAAGGCTTTCAATGCACATTTGTGAGTAATATTAAATAAAATCACATTAGATGACAAGGCACATGTTACCAACAAATAGTAGCGGGGAAAAAGAGTTTAGTAACATAACTCTGGGATGTTACATTCCCCCTTACTTCGAGTTAAGCCGCCCTCGGCTTATGCTTAGGAGGGAGAGAAATCAGCTCAGGGGTACCCAAATAAAATACAAAGTGCTGCGTGAAATACACATAATGAAATACATAGACAAACATGAAACGGCTATCCCCAGGTTTCTGCCCGCTAGAGTAAGGTGTCAAACACACAGTTTCCTTCTCTTGGTATAACCAGTGAACCTAATACTGCACTAAGCAAACATTACTGACTGACTTTGAAGTGTTCTGGCCCTAAAACACCAAAGAAAGCATAGGGGTGTATTTACTCTGTAGTCCCGCCATTGTGTAATGGAATGCCCGCAAATGAAAGGGTAGCTTTATCCTGTATTCCCTTTCCTGCACCAAAGCCTGAGAAATTTGGCTTAAAGCACGATCACTATGGTGACTAAGGGGTAGCTAAATTATGGCTCTAAGGTTTGAGGCGCCATACCTTAGGCAAAGGCTCAGAAGGGGAGGTATAAGCGTCTCCATACTCTTCTTGCAATGTCACAGCAGGAGGCTAGTATAATCCCATGGAACTCCTGGAAGTCAAACACCTCAGGATGGGAGCAATCCTGAACACATAACAAACGGGAAGGAGGGGTCTATGACGACTAACCATTCTCGAAGCAGCAGGGTTACCCGTGTAGTTACTAGACCTGCCGGGACTCACCACTTGGTCCTACCTGTGCACTAAGAGTAGGCCATTAGTATTAAGCAGCCGCATAAAGGCAGTCCGTATAAAGAGAGGAGAGAACAAAAGCTGTAACATAAGGCATACTGAGTAAGTTGCAATTTTTTTGGGGTTAAGTGCAATTGTCACAAATAGTGCAGGAAGTTCACATTGCGGCACCTAGGAGAGAATACACACAATGGGCATGTTATACTTGAACGTTACATAAAATATAAACTGGTAATTAGTGCAATAGTATCACATTGAAATCACAAAGAGCTCAGGTAATCGTTTGAGTCTTTTCTTTGGGTGCAAGCTTTTATGTTGCAGTAAACATTTTTAGTAAAATAGTGCAATTTAATTAATGCAAGAGTAGGCTCAAAAATAACTTGAGTCCTTTGACTTGAAGTGCTTGTCGTTGAATCCTCTGGAAACAGGTAAAAGTCAATTGTAATCCACAGGGATAAAAGTTAATTGTAATCCAAAGGAGGTATAAAATATTATAAAAGCAGCATATTTTAGAACCATAGTTCCATGAGGTTATAAAAGTAACCTGAGAAAGGGGATAAAACAATGAACTTGGACGTGAGGGGTTAAATGCTGATGGGGGGGGGGGGAGTCGTTACAGCTCATGACCATCAGGGTGAGGACAAACTAGGGCAACCTGAAACAGAAAATGTTAAAACACAATGCCAACGGGTCCTCACCCATCAGGAATAGTCCACGACGTGGCTCCCAAATGTCCTTATTTCTCAAGAAGGATGCATTTAGAGAAGGACATCCATGTCCTCCTCGCTGCTTGAGCTGCTAAATCGCATCAGGGGGCGCTCTTACCTCTGGTAGCTCATAGTTGCAGCAGGAGTGGTACGCCACTGACCTCTGGTGGTGTCCGTGGGTACTGGCTGTGCAGACAGCCTTGAGAATGCAGCTGGGACATGCTGCAAGCCAGGATCCCTAGCCGGTGCAGAGGTGGTTAAAACCTCCGGCTGAAGGGGCTCTGGTAGGCAAACTGAGGGTGCCTGTGGCAGCTTCCAAGGAAGAACATAAGGTTGCACCCTAGGGTTAAAGGTCAACACGGAATTGTTAATCTGGCCCACCCGTAGTGTTGGTTGTGCAGCCAGGTCAGGGATAAGTGGTGCAAGTGCTGGCTGGGGCTGCTCCCTGAAACGCAACCTGCCATCTGAGGTCTCTTGTAAAGAACGGACCTTCCCTGCAGAGCCTGGGTCTTCCTGCCAGACCTCTAGGGTGACTGCAGGGGTTAATGGTTTGTCCAGTAGAGTCACACCAGCAGCAAAGGGTCCTTGGACTGAACGCATAGGGGTGTATTCCATATGGTCCCCTGTGTACAAGTTGTGACGGGCCTGTGGCAGGTGGCAGGTAATGTCGCTTGACTGAGCGGCGGCCCACAAAGATCTCAGAACCAGAGTGGCTGTCCTGGAGAAATCCCACTCCTCTCTCAACTGAAAACCAGAGCACAGTCCCAGTGCGCCTGGCCAATTTGGGGTCTCCTGGCTGGGGGTCATCTACCACTTGCTTCACCCATTTTTCTATGGCGGACTTGTATTCCCATGGGGTCTGGGCATATGCGGTAATCTCCCACGGTACTTCAGGGTTTAAGCATCCCGCTTTTGCAGTAGTTGCCCTGGGCGGCGGAGTGGAAGTACCGGCCGCCTCCACCGCACCAGTAAGTGTCCTTGGCGTAGCAGGCCTAGGCCTGTTGGAGTAATCGGGACCCTCAGGGAGCGGTGCTGGGGCAGGTACAGACCGGGCCTGGGCCTCAGGGAGCGCGGCTGCTCCTACCTGATGTCGCGGCCGGGCAGCCGGTTCCGGTGTCTCCTGGTGGTCATCGCAGGGTCCATTTGCCGTCTACGGTGCAGGCTGGTCCACAGCTTGGGCGACTGTGTCGGCGGCGTCCACCGCGGGAGCAGGTTCAGCATCGGCGGCCATCTTGGGTGACGTCTCGCCTTCAGCGCTGACAACAGAAGTAGCGGAGGGATCCACAGCCTCGGAGGACTTGGTTGGAGTCGCGTCTTCTTCCGCAGGAGTGGTAACAGCAACAGCGGCCTTCTCTTCTTCGGCACTGGTAAGAATAGGGGTTACAGGCTCCGTAGCCGCGGAGGGATCCACTGCCTCCGGGATTGCTGCAAAAACGGAGGGACCACTTTTATTCACCAGTTGAGAGACTTGAATCTCTGGTGGGTGGTCTTCATACACAGGCTCTCCTCCGATAACTATTTGGTTCCATTTCGGCAACGGGAGCGCCATCTTCCTTGGCTCCACTGTCGGGGTGCGTTCAGGAAGTGAGGGTGGAGCCCAGAGGGAGGAGACTTCTCTCCCTTGGCTCACAATGCAAAGTTCTTGGTGGGCAGGCTTTAGATTTCCCACTTCTAGAGGGGCGTATTCGGCATCTTCGCGCTCTTGAGAGGGCGTTCCTGAGTTTTCCCCGCTTCTGGGCATGAAGAAGCAGCGCCATTTTGCAAATATGGCGAATTAACCTTTTGAATCCTGTTGCGCACATTTTAGCGCTTTCTGGCACAGCAACAAAGCAATAAAGTCAATTTTCTGGGTTTTTGCACAATCTTCAGATCTTGCAGTACTGTAAAATATCCAATTCGATCCGGTTAAGCACACAATTGGATCTGGTTCTGTTGTAGCTAGTGATGTCCCGAACTATTCGCCGGCGAATAGTTCCCGGCGAACATAGCTTGTTCGCGTTCGCCGCTGCAGGCGAACATATGCGATGTTCGGTCCGCCCCCTATACATCATCATTGAGTAAACTTTGACCCTGTACCTCACAGTCAGCAGACACATTCCAGCCAATCAGCAGCAGACCCTCCCTCCCAGACCCTCCCACCTCCTGGACAGCATCCATTTTAGATTCATTCGGAAACTGCATTCACAGTGAGAGGAGGGAGAGTGTAGCTGCTGCTGATTCAATAGGGAAAGCGTCAGCTAGGGCATTGTTCTGTGTCCACAGACTCATCTGCTGTAAGGACAGCGTCCTGACAGCACCCCAAAAAGCCCCTTTCAGGGCTTGTACATCAGTGTGCTTTTTTTATATTTTTATATATATATATATATATATATATTGCAGTTGCCTGGCTGCCCGTGTGTGAGAGGCTGCAGGCTCAGTCATAGACAGCACTGTGTGCACAGTGCACACCATTCATACAGGGTGTGACAGAAAATACCTCTCAGATAAAAAAAAAATCTATTTAATATTTTTCTGTGACATAATCACATTTGCAAGCCCGTGTGTGTCAGGCCCACACATACTGTATACTGACAGTGGCTAGGCCTACACTCATACCGTTACAGGGTGTCATTCACTCAAATACCTTGCAGAAAAAAAAAATTCTATTTAAATTTTTTCTGTGATCTAATCACATTTGCAAGCCCATGTGTGTCAGCCCACACATACTGTATTGTGCCCACTGGCTAGTGGCTAGGCCTGCACTCATACCGTTACAGGGTGTCATTCACTTAAATACCTTGCAGAAAAAAAATATATTTAAAAAATTTCTGTGATATAATCACATTTGCAAGTCCGTGTGTGTCAGGCCCACACATACTGTACTGTGCCCACTGGCTAGTGGCTAGGCCTGTTCTAATACCGTTACAGGGTGTCATTCACTCAAATACCTTGCAGAAAAAAAAAATTATATTTAACATTTTTCTGTGATCTAATCACATTTGCAAGCCCGTGTATGTCAGGCCCACACATACTGTATTGTGCCCACTGGCTAGTGGCTAGGCCTCCACTCATATCGTTACAGGGTGTCATTCACTCAAATATCTTGCAGAAAAAAAAAAAATATTTAAAATTTTTCTGTGAGCTAATCACATTTGCAAGCCTGTGTGTGTCAGGCCCACACAGACTGTACTGTGCCCACTGCCCACCACTTATATAGGGTGGCACAGTACCTTGCACGCATAGTACCACTTATCTAATAAAAAATGACAGGCAGAGGCAGGCCACGCCGCAGGGGCCGTCGTGTTCGTGGTGCTGTGATTTCCACTGGCCCTGGAATAATGGCCAGTGTTCAGAGGCCACGTACCCTGAACCCCAAAAATTCGGAGAAAATAGTTGACTGGCTTACACAGGACACCCAATCTTCAACAGCTTCCGCTAAGAACCTTGACGCACCATCCTCCTCCAGCTCAGCTTTGGTCACCTGCTCTCAAGTTACCACTCTTCCCCCCCCCCCCCACCGCCACCACCACAGCCACTTCACTTGATCCCTCAGAGGAGTTATTTACACATCAGTTGGATGAAATTAGTGATGCGCAACCATTATTGCCAGGGGATGTAGATAACAGGGATATGTCTCAGTCAGGCAGCATTACACACATGGACGTACAGTGTGATGATGATGATGATGTTGTACCCGCTGCTGCAAGTGAAGTGGTTGATGATGACGATGTGTCCGTGGATGCCACGTGGGTGCCTGCTCGAAGAGAAGAAGAAGAGGGGGAAAGTTCAGAAGGGGAGACAGAGAGAAGGAGGAGACGAGTTGGAAGCAGGGGGAGGTCGTCGCAAGGAGCTAGTGGCACAGTCAGACAGCATGTATCGGCACCCGGGGTCAGCCAGACAGCACGCCAATCAACGCATGCTGTTGCCACCACCAGAATGCCGTCATTGCAAAGCTCAGCAGTGTGGCATTTTTTTTGTGTGTCTGCCTCTGACAACAGCGATGCCATTTGCAACCTGTGCCAAAAGAAACTGAGTCGTGGGAAATCCAACACCCACCTAGGTACAACTGCTTTGCGAAGGCACATGATCGCACATCACAAACGCCTATGGGATCAACACATGATGACGAGTAGAAGCAGCACACAAGCTCAAAGCCACCATCCTCCTCCTGGTCCAGCATCTTCAGCCACGTCAACCACTGCTGTCCTCCTTGCCCCCTCTCAACCACCCGCCACTCCGCCTCTCACCTTCAGCAGTTCCATCTCATCTGCCCACAGTCAGGTGTCTGTAAAGGAAATGTTTGAGCGTAAGAAGCCAATGTCACAGAGTCACCCCCTTGCCCGGTGTCTGACAGCTGGCTTGACGGAACTCTTAGCCCGCCAGCTTTTACCATACCAGCTGGTGGAGTCTGAGGCCTTCAAAAAATTTGTCGCTATTGGGACACCACAGTGGAAGGTACCCGGACAAATTTTTTTTTCTAATAAGGCAATCCCAAACCTCTACTCAGTGATTGAAAAGGAAGTCATGGCATCTCTGGCATACAGTGTTGGGGCAAGGGTCCATCTGACCACTGATACCTGGTCTGCAAAGCACGGTCAGGGCAGGTATATCACCTACACTGCGCATTGGGTCAACCTGCTGACGGCTGCCAAGCATGGAATGCGTGGCTCTGCAGCGGAGTTGGTGACACCGCCACGACTTGCAGGCAGGCCTACTGCCACCTCCTCTACTCCTCCTACTCCATCCTCTTCCATAACCTCCTCGGCTGAGTCCTCTTCTGCTGCGGCATCTGGCTGCACATCAACTGAATCCCCCCAGCTCCCCAGGGGCTATTCCACATCCCGGATACGACAGTGTCACGCTGTCTTGGGGTTGACTTGCCTGAAAGCAGAGAGCCACACCGGACCAGCACTCCTGTCCGCCCTGAACGCACAGGTGGATCAGTGGCTGACCCCGCACCAACTGGAGATCGGCAAAGTGGTGTGTGACAATGGAAGCAATTTGTTGGCGGCATTGAATTTGGGCAAGTTGTCACATGTGCCGTGCATGGCACATGTGTTGAATCTCATCGTACAACGCTTTGTGTCTAAGTACCCAGGCTTACAGGACAGTCCTCAAGCAGGCCAGGAAGGTGTGTGGCCATTTCAGGCGTTCCTACACGGCCATGGCGCACTTTTCAGACATTCAGCGCCGAAACAACATGCCAGTGAGGCGCTTGATTTGCGACAGCCCGACACGTTGGAATTCAACACTCCTAATGTTCGACCGCCTGCTCCAACAAGAAAAAGCCGTCAACTGAGTATTTGTATGACCGGGGTGCTAGGACAGCCTCTGCGGAGCTGGGAATTTTTTTGCCACGTTACTGGACGCTCATGCGCAATGCCTGTAGGCTCATGCGTCCTTTTGAGGAGGTGACAAACCTAGTCAGTCGCACCGAAGGCACCATCAGCGACCTCATCCCATTTGTTTTCTTCCTGGAGCGTGCCCTGCGAAGAGTGCTGGATCAGGCTGTAGATGAGCGTGAAGAGGAAGAGGAAGAGTTGTGGTCACCATCACCACCAGAAACAGCCTTGTCATCATCGCTTGCCGGACCTGCGGCAACGCTGCAAGAGGAGTATGAGGAAGAGGAGTCAGAGGAGGAATGTGGCTTTGAGGAGGAGGAAGACCAACCACAGCAGGCATCCCAGGGTGCTCGTTGTTGTCACCTATCTGGGACCCGTGGTGTTGTACGTGGCTGGGGGGAAGAACAGACCGTCAATGACATCAGTGAGGAGGAGGAACGGGAAATGAGTAGCTCGGCATCCAACCTTGTGCAAATGGGGTCTTTCATGCTGTCATGTCTGTTGAGGGACCCTCGTATAAAAAGGATGAAGGAGAACGACCTGTACTGGGTGGCCACGCTACTAGACCCCCGGTATAAGCAGAAAGTGGCGGAAATGTTACCAAATTACCGGAAGTCAGAAAGGATGCAGCAGTTCAAAACCAAACTAAAAAATATGCTTTACACAGCTTATAAGGGGGATGTCACAGCACAACGGGAATCTAACTGGGGAAGAGGTGAAAGTAATCCTCCTCCTACCACGACCACGGCGGCAAGGACAGGACGCTTTACAGATGTGTTGTTGATGGAGGACATGCAGAGCTTTTTCAGTCCTACACATCGCCACAGCCCTTCGGGATCCAGCCTTAGAGAACGACTCGACCGACAGGTGGCAGACTACCTCGCCTTAACTGCAGATATCGACACTCTGAGGAGCGATGAACCCCTTGACTACTGGGTGTGCAGGCTTGACCTGTGGCCTGAACTATCCCAGTTTGCGATAGAACTTCTGGCCTGCCCCGCTTCAAGTGTCCTGTCAGAAAGGACCTTCAGTGCAGCAGGAGGCATTGTCACTGACAAAAGAAGTCGCCTCGGTCAAAAAAGTGTTGATTACCTCACCTTCATTAAGATGAATGAGGCATGGATCCCGAAGGGACTGACAGTAGGGGATACGTTTAACTAACAAAAGGCCTGATGACATGCCTTGGCCTCAAAATGGTCCCCACGCTGCTGTATTTAATGTCTGCATACCGGATGACTTTCGTGAATTCTCCGCCACCAACTAGGGTTCAAGCCGCAATGTTTTAGTCACCTTTCTGCCTTGAAAACATAATTTTTCCGGCCGCTGCTACAACAGCGGCTGCAACAATAACATTATTTTTCAGGCATGTGTACATGCCTAATTTTTCTGGCCTCTGGTGCTGCACTGTGGCTGCAAAAACAAAACAAAAAAAAAAGGCACATACAAGTGTCAATTCCCCTTTCGTGATCGTTACCTTGTTGTGGTGAAGGGGCTTGCGTATCACAATGAAGCGATCATCACCTCTATGAGTGTGTTGGCAATGTTGCCACACCCCAGATGATAAGGCCGTTGCTTCATTATGATCAGACCAAAAGTGATCGGGACGGCTGGATGTTTTTTCATAGAAAAAACTAAAAAAATATTTATTTTTTTTTAAGTTGTATGGGTGGGTTTTTAATACATAAAATAAAAAAATCATAATAAAGTCTCTTAATAGTTTATTAGAAATAATGCAGACAATTTAAAAAATCCCCATCAATTCCAATACAAATCAAGTACAAAGCTTAGAACAAAATTATTCCAGGATGTCGTAATGGTTCGTTAATTCGACAATGGTTAATCAATTCGACACACGTCCCCGATAGGGGACGTAACAGGGATTAAACTGATAGGAATAGTACTAGTTAAGACACCACTCATATAGGGTGTCACAGCACATTGCTCCGTGCACGCGCAGTGCCCCAACTTGGGAGTAAGAGGACCGACCAAGCTGCTTTTTCCATCTCCCGGTTCCTAAAATCAATTCAGTTTGGTGTATCAGAGTTTGGTCTGTCACTGTGAAGGCAGTCGAAGGTACCCGGCCTAAATTTTTTTTCACAAAAGGCAATCCCACCCTGATATGGGACGTAACAGGGATTAAACTGATGAGAATAGTACTACCGAAAATAGCACTCATATCGGGTGTGACAGTAAATTGCATGGCGCAGACGCAGTGACCGTGGCGTGGATTCAAACAAAGGGGAGGGAGCCAGCGTTTTTTTACCCATCTCCCCGTTCAAAAAATCAATTTAATAAATGGACCCCAGATTGGGGACGTCACGTAACAGGGATTAAACTGATGAGAATAGTACTACAGAAAATACCACTCATATCGGGTGGGACAGTAAATTGCACGGCGCAGACGCAGTGACCGTGGCATGGATTCAAACAAAGGTGAAAGAGACAGCAATTTTTTAACCATCTCCTCGTTCGAAAAATCTATTTAATAAATGAACCCCAGATTGGGGACGTAACAGGGATTAAACTGATGAGAAAAGTACTACAGAAAATACCACTCATATCGGGTGGGACAGTAAATTGCACGGCGCAGACGCAGTGACCGTGGATTCAAACAAAGGGGAGGGAGCCAGCATTTTTTTAACCATCTCCCCGTTCGAAAAATCAATTCAATTCACCTTTCGGGGACCCTTGGTGTTGTACGTGGCTGGGTGGAGGAAGAAACCTTCAATGACATCCACGGGACATGGCTAGCTTGGTATCCAACCTTGTGCAAATGGGAAGTTTGCGGTTGGGCAAATGGACTGTTTGCGGTGCATTAAAAGGGGAGTTTGGTCTGTCAATGTCTGCGAAGCGGGCGTAACCCTTAGACTACCTGATCCATACAACATCATACCTGATCGTATACACACACTGGATGTTTTAAACCACGTTGTTAAAAAAAAAAATTGGGATTGTTATGTGATTTATGCCCTTTATGGATTAAAATCCAACTCTGCGTCAACTATGTAATTTTCCATGGGAGTTTTGCTATGGATCCCCCTCCGGCATGCCACAGTCCAGGTGTTAGTCCCCTTGAAACAACTTTTCCATCACTATTGTGGCCAGAAAGAGTCCCTGTGGGTTTTAAAATTCGCCTGCCTATAGAAGTGAATGGTGGTTCGCCCCGGTTCGCACGTTCGCAAACATTTTAGAAATTCGCGTTCGCCGTTCGCGAATGGAAAATTTTATGTTCGCGACATCTCTAGTTGTAGCACACAATTGGATCCGGTTCTGTTGGCACACAGCTCGATCCTGTTCCAGTGACGCCAAAATATGCATTAAGCCGGATTGGGGTTATGCACACTGACGCTATAATATGCAATGACTGGGTCAGGTGTAAATGATAGTTAAGAGTTTTTGTTTGTGACGCCAATTGCAGCGTGCGCAGGGTACAGTCTCAAGGCCCTTTAAGGTGTTGCAACTCACGTACCAGGTGAGGAATGCCAGAGTAGTATAATGTCTCTGTGTAGTAGTAGGTATAGTGTCAACGGTGTCTCCTACCTGGGTACGGCTGGACTCCTGGATTCTGTCTCACTTGCAATAAATGAGTGTTGCTAGTAGGAGTAATTGAGGAACTTGGTAGTAATGAATGAGATCCAGACTTGAAATATAATTTAACTTGTCTTTTCTGGAGGCAGCATCAATCCACATGAGATACAGCAATAGTCTTGGGTTCCAGCAGATATTGGCAATGTATGGCAGGGATTACTATCTCTTCTGCTTCTATCATGTGCCTGGAGAATATGGCAGGAATCTGTCTTCTGCTCTGTCTATCTTCTGCTGTGTTGGGGACTGACTAGCTGAGGAGGAATTTGGCTTCTCCTGGTCTCTGGATGGTACTCACAGTTATACTCACAGGGAATGGTTCGTCCTGGAGTTCTGGAGATGGCTGCTTGCTTGTCACCAGTTGATGCTGAAGGGCATGAAGATCTTTGGTCTCAACCTAGACAAGATCCTGGTTTGAGATCCCTATTCCTGGGAGCTCCTACTTTCACAGCCTTCCCCTTGCAGGGAGAGCTGGAACACATGGATCTATCCGATTTTTCCTTCCCTTGCTTCAGGGCGTGGGAAACTCCACTTCCCTTAAGCAGGGGGGAACAGAAAAGAACTGGAATGTGTCATTCTGAATGGCCATAACATAACTATTCCTACCAACACCGCCGCCACCTGCTGGTGGACATGGAAATTACAGCAAATACATTTACAAGGCTTTCAATGCACATTTGTGAGGAATATTAAATAAAATCACATTAGATGACAAGGCACATGTTACCAACAAATAGTAGCGGGGAAAAAGAGTTTAGTAACATAACTCTAGGATGTTACATATGTCTCATGTGTATTTGTATTGGTTGATTCAAGTATTGGTGTTCTTGTATTACGGACTAGACCCCCTGGGATATTATTTTATATGGTCTGAGGTATTGTTTGGTTCTAAGTATAAGAGATGTGTATAGGACTGAGACATGTGGGGCACAAGTTCTACATGGATTTTATTCTATTTTATGCTCCGCACCATTGTTGATGTAGTGTCCTGAAACACACTGCTTAATACAGTGATTGTATTTCATGTTAATTGTGCTTGTATATGAGTTTCAATAAAGTTGTATAGGGAGGGGGAGGTTGACTCCCCTGCATACAGTACAGAGGATAAGGAGAAGGAAGTGAGTGTGTGTGTGTGTGATGTTTGAGGACAAAGCTGCATCTTAGCTGCCATCTTAGAGTGTTATAAAAACTGCAACGTCAGTTCCATGTACCAGCCCATAGAAGGGAAAGATCACAGAGGAACCAGGCAACTCAGAGAGGGAGTGAGAATATTGGCAAAGGAAGGTAATTGTCATTTATCAGGCTCCGGTAGATTCTAATCTACAAGCTGCCCACCATAACCAAGGACAGAAAGGCCATCTGTCAGAATATAGTATTCCTAGAGGATACAGCAGAGATAGTCCATCCCTCCAGCCTGGAGAAACAAGGGAAAGAGATTGATTGTCATATAAAACTGCCCCTTATGCAACTTCTGGGAACTAATTTGAATCACTGTAAAAGCTGCCTTGCTGTAAATGACTTTTGCATACATTGATGACCTTTGGATCAGATTCAGTAAAGTAGTGTGAGTTTATTAAGAAACTTGGTCTCCTTATTCCACTTCATCTTCTAATTGCACCTATCGGTGCTGGCGTCACGAACAAAACAGGAGCCCAGCCACCAAAGCACCAGAGGAATAACCATTACCATCAAGGGCACCTCAATTTCCATCTGGCTGGTGTTCCCTGCAATAGTGAGTGCCCAGGAGGATTTAGTGCTGTTTTCCTCATCACTGCATACCGACCCAGGGAGCTGCAAAACCGTGAGTACAACTGTAACATCGCAGAGTTATGTTACTAAGCTCTGTTTCCCTGCTACAACATGTCAGGTGTATATGTATTGTCATCTGGTGTAATATAACACTGCATTTTCCTGTATATGTATTTTCCAGGCCTGTTTGATATATTATGCTGTAATTTCCATGTACACCAGCAGGTGGCAGCAATATGTTCAGCAGACCTTAGTCAGTTTAGTATATCTAGACTGGAATAGTTCATTCCAGTCTAGTCTCCTCTGTGTGAGCAGAAGTGGGCTAGTCCCATGTCCTGTCAAATGAGGAGGAGAAGGAAGTTCTTGTTAGTGTACCAGCCCCCCTGCTAGGGGAAGGCTGTGTTGGTAGGAGCTCCCAGAAACAGGGATCCCAACCTAGGATCCAGCCTCGGCTGAGGCCAAAGATCTCCATTCCCAGACTGAGCCTTCAGCTTCAGCTGGTTGACAAGCAAGCAACACCTCCAGAACTACAGATCTCCAGGAAGAATCATTCCCTGCGAGCAGTCCTGTGAGTACTTATCCAGAGTCCAGGAGAAGCCAAATACCTTCTCAGCTAGTCAGGCCCATACCAAGCAGAAGATAGACAGAGCAGAAGATAGATACCTGCCAGATTCACTAGGCATATAATAAGAAGCAGAATACATATTGATTCCTGCCACATATTGCCAATACCTGCTGGGACCCAAGACTAAAGCTGTAACTCGTATGGATTGAAGCTGCCATTCAGTAAAGACAAGTTGGATTATATTTCCTGTCTGGATCTCATTCATTCCTCAATTACTCCTACTAACCACACTCAATTTATTGCAAGTGAGCCAGGATCCAGGAGTCCAGCCGTACCAAGGTAGGAGACACCGTTGACACTACACGGAGACATTATCCCCCTCTGGCATTCCTCACCTGGTACGTGAGGTATTACATCTTAAAGGGCCCTGAGACTATAACCTGCGCACATTGCAATTGGCATCACAAACTAAAAACTATTAATTTTGCGTCAGTGTGCATTAGTCACAATCCGGCTTACTGCATATTTGGCGTCACAAACAGGATCGGATTGAATTGTGTGCTATCCCTAACAGAACCGGATCCAATTGTGTGTTAAAACGGATCCCCATCACATGTCTCACAGTATTACAAGGGCTGAAGATTGTGCAAAAACGCTGAAAATTGACTTTATTACTTTCATTGCGGGCCCAGAAAATGCTGCATTGTGCGCGGCAGCACTGCAAGGGTTAATCGGCCATGTTTCCCTCAGGGCGCAGCTTCTTTATGACTTTCAAGAGCGTGAAGATATCGAATACACGCCCCTTCAAGAAGTTATTGTAACCGCACCCAAGAGATGGGAAGAGACAAAAATACCCCCTCAAGAGTGTGAAACTATCGAATACGCCCCCAGAAGCGGGAAAACTCAGTAACTCCCCCTGAAGAGCGCGAAGATGTCAAATACGCCCCCCTGGAAGCGGGAAAACTAGAGACTGCCCCCAGTGAACTTTCTATTGTGAGCCGAGGGGATAAAGACTCCACCCTCTGGACTCCACCCTCAGATCTGACAGTTTGCTCATGCGAAGAGACAGCGATGGCCTACCCACGTCCAAAATGGAACGAGATGTCCATTGGCGGAGAGCCAGTCTACCCAGAGTATCCGCTGGAGATTCAGGTCTCCCAACTATTGAATCAACGCGGACCCTCCATCTTTGTCACCAGTCCGGAGGCAGTGGATTCCTCCCTGGGCAAAGAACCTGCGCCACCTACCTTGGCCAGTATCCCTGAGGATCCAGAGAAGGCCACCACTGAAGTCCCGGTTCCTGATGCAGAGAGCCAGGACCTAATCAAGTTCCCGGAGGCCGCATATCCCTCCGCCACCACCGATGCCAGTGCGGAAGACTACGCACCAGTGCAGATGGGCAAAGGCTTAAAAACCTGCTTCCGCGGAGGACGCTGTTGACGTCACAGCAACAGCCATGCGTGAGCCAGCGCCACAGACGGCACCAGAATCCCATGATGGCAACCAGGAGGCACCGGAACCGGCCGCCCGGCAGCAACTACAGGTAGGAGCTGCCGCGCTCCCTGAGGCCCCGGCCCGATCCATGTCCGCTTCTGCACCACGTCCTGCGACCCCAGCAACCGCCACCAGGTCTAGGCCTGCACTGCGACAGTCACCTACTAGTGCGGCGGAGGCGGCTGGTGTATCCACTCTGCCACCCAGCTCCACTCCCAGCAAGCTAAAGAGCCCGAACCCTGAGGTGCTTCACGAAATCATCGCGTTTGCCCAGACGGCCTGGGAATACAAATCAGCCGTCGAAGAGTGGGTCAAGCAGGTGGTAGATGACCCCCAGCCAGGGGATCCCACCTTAATTAGGCGAACAGGGACTGTCTTATGGTTCTTTGTAGAACGAGGAGTGGGCTTTTTGCAGGACAACCACTCCGGTTCAGACGTGTTTGTGGGTCAGCGCTCGGTCAAGCGACACTACCTGCCCCACGCCCGGCACAACTTGTATGTGGGAGACCAAGTTGAGTATACTCCCATGCGTTTCATCCAGGGCCCATTTGCTGTGGGTGTAACCTGCTGGACAAGCCGCTCACCCCTGCTGTAGTCCCAGAGACCTGGCAGGAAGATCCAAGCTCTGCGGGCAAGGTGAGATGCCTCCAAGAAACCCCGGATGGCTGTATGCGCTTTAGGGAGCAACCCCAGCCTGAGCCAGCATCTCTCATCCCTGATTTGGCAGCACCACCAACCCTGAGGGTAGGACAGATAAACAACTCAGTCCTTACGTTTAATCCCAAGGTGCAGCCCTACGTCCTGCCCCGGAAACAGCTCCAGGCAGCTGCTCCAACCCTTCCTGAGCCCCTTCAGCCAAAGGTCCTATCCCCCTCTGTGCCGGCTGGAGATTCCGGGCTACAGCGCAATACTGCCGCGTTTTCCAGGCTGTCAGCACAGCCAGTACCTGCAGCCACCAGCAAAGGGCAGTGGCATACCACAACGGCAGCTACCATGAGCTACCACCAGAGGCAGGAGCGTCCTTTCATGAGGTTCAGCAGTTCCAGCAGCGATGAGGAGCTGGATACCTTCCTCTAAGGTGTCCTACAACAGAAAAAATGACATTTGGGAGCCACACCGTGGACTGATTCCTGACGGGTGAGGACCTGTTGGCCTTGTGTGGTTTTAATATTTTTTACGTTCCACGTTGCCTGTTTAGTCCTCACCCTGATGGTCATGCTCAGTTAGGACTCCCCCCAACAGCACTTAACCCCCTCATGTCCAAGTTCAGTGTTTTATCCCCTTTCTCAGGTTACTTGATAGCCTGCTGCTCTTATATGACATTTTAACCCTTTGGATTACAATTAAATATTAACCCTGTGGATTACAATGAACTTTTCTCAGTTTCCAGAGGATTCTACAACTTTCAGCACTTCCAGGAAACAGGACTCAAGTTATTGTTGAGCTGCATCCTACACTAACATTGCACTACTTTTATTATAAAATGTTTTATTGCAACATAAAAGCTTGCACCCAAGGAAAAGACTCAAACGTGATACCTGAGCTCTTTGTGATTTTCATACTTTGATATTTTTGCACTATTGTACCAGTTTACAAATTTGGTAACGTTTAAGATAACCTGCCCATTGTGTGTATTCTCCTGCTAGGTGCCGCAATGTGAATTTATGCACTGTTTGTGATGATTGCACTTAACCATTGCACTTAACAAAAATATAGCAACTTACTTAAAGTGTGCCTTTTTTACAGCTCTTGTTCTCTCCCCCCTTTGTACGGACTGTCTTTATAGGGACGTTGAATAGTAATGGCCTACACCCGGTGATATATACCCATAGGTACCCAGGGTAGGACCAAGTGGTAAGTCCAGTCAGATCCAGTTACTTCACAGGTACCCCTGCTGCTTTAGGAATCGTTAGAAGGCCTAGGCTGCTCCTTCCCGCTTGTTAAATGTTCAGGATTGTTCCCATCCTGAGGTGTCTCATTTCCAGGAGAGCGACGGGATTAAGCTACCCTCCTCCTGTGACTTGCCAGAAGATACGGAGAAACGATAAATACCTCCCCTTCTGAGCCTTTGCCTAAGGTATGGTACCTCAAGCCTTAGAGCCATATTTTAGCTTCCCCTCAGTCATCACAGTGATCGCGCTACAAGCCAAATTTCTTCAGGCTATGGTGCAGGGAAGGGAATACAGGATAAAGCCACCCTTCTATTTGTGGGCTTTGCATTACACAATGGTGGGATTACGGAGTAAAGACACCCCCATGCTTTCTTTGATGTCTACAGAGCTCAGGACATACAAAGTCAGTCAGTGATGTTTGCTTTGTGCAGTATTTAGGTTACCTGGTTATACCAAGAGAAGGAAACTGTGAGTTGGACACCTTACTCTAGCAGGCAGGAACCTGGGGAAAGCCGTTTCACGTTTTGTCTATGTTTGTCTTTATATGTAAATTAACGCAGCACTTTGTATTTATTGGGTACCCAGAGCTGATTCCTTCACCCTCCTAAACATAAGCCGAGGACGACTTAGATTAAAGTAAGGGGGTATGTAACATCCCAGAGTTATGTTACTAAGCTCTGTTTCCCTGCTACAACATGTCAGGTGTATATGTATTGTCATCTGGTGTAATATAACACTGCATTTTCCTGTATATGTATTTTCCAGGCCTGTTTGATATATTATGCTGTAATTTCCATGTACACCAGCAGGTGGCAGCAATATGTTCAGCAGACCTTAGTCAGTTTAGTATATCTAGACTGGAATAGTTCATTCCAGTCTAGTCTCCTCTGTGTGAGCAGAAGTGGGCTAGTCCCATGTCCTGTCAAATGAGGAGGAGAAGGAAGTTCTTGTTAGTGTACCAGCCCCCCTGCTAGGGGAAGGCTGTGTTGGTAGGAGCTCCCAGAAACAGGGATCCCAACCTAGGATCCAGCCTCGGCTGAGGCCAAAGATCTCCATTCCCAGACTGAGTGTTTTTACGTTTGTATCTGTATTTCGCCATAGCAATGTGCACCTGCATAGGGTTGTGCGGGCTGAACCCCCCACATTTATGGATTTTACTAACAGCCGGGGACATTTTCTCTCCACAGTCACAATCTACAGATTTTATACTAACGCTCTGTGGACGCCTCACCCACATCTCATCTTCTTATTCTTACAGTTTGGGTACTAATGATCTACGAGACACTTCCTGCATCCAGTTGGCATCTGCAATAAGGAATAACCAGTCCCTGAAGATACTTGACCTGTCTGGTAACCGTCTGTCTGGTCCTCACTTCAGTGACTTGATGGAAGCTCTGTCCAGTCCGGCCTGCAGGATAGAGGAATTACAGTGAGTAAGAGATGTGTACAGGACTGAGACATGTGGGGCACAAATTATACATGGATTTTATTCTATTTTATGCTCCGCACCATTGTTATGTCTATGAGATAAACTGCTGACTGCTCCTTGATATGTGACGTCTCTACTAATGCACCAGGACTAGTTGTGTTAGCGGCCACCGCCCCCTTTACCTGCACCCCTGATTTTGGCACAGTCTGTGTCATCTGCAGCAGATTTATCATCTTCTCTCCACATTACTGATAAATAGTTTCCCTTTTCCTGACTTCTAAGAACGTAAAGTTTACTTTTCCGTTCACATAGCCATCTGAGTTCTATTTCTGTCCTTGAAAAGGAGAAGAATAGGACGTTTTATGTTTTTCGAGACCACAGGACAGACTTCAGGGTGTGGGGAGCACACGGTGTAATGTCTGCATGTTTTGTGGCCCCGTTGAGATTAATGGGTATACATTAGATCCGCAGATCGGATGCAGACTGAGACTACAGTCATGTGCATGAGGCGTAAGATGTATTTTTGATGGCTCCATTTAATTTACCATAACTTTTTGGCACACTGTTGCCGGTGTGCCAAAACTGACATGACGACCTTATCCTGAGGATCAGTGCAATTGCAGCAATTATATTTTACTATTTTTAAAGTAATAAAAACCTTTGAAAAATCAAAATTTCCTTCATGGCCCCATGACCGCTTTATATTTCCATCTACAGGCCTGAGGCTTGTTTTTTGCCGGGCGAGCTGTAGATTTTATTGGTCCATTTTGGGTAACAAATAACTTTTTGATATTTTTATTTTCTTATTATTTTCGAAGGGGTGAAGTGACCAAAAAACAGCGATCGCTGTGCGGGATAATCACTTTTACATGTTAATAGTTCGGACATTTTCGGATACGGCGATACTAATTATGTTTATTTTTTATTCTTTATTTTTATATGTAAAATTGGGAAAGGGGGAGATTAGAATTTGTATTTTTTAAAGATTTTTTTTTATTTTTCTCTTACTTTTAACTGTAATAGTAACTGTAATGCACTTTCTATGCAGTGGATGAGAACAGACAGAACACGATGGCGCCTGCGGTTTATATGGCGACTATACGGAGTTCTGTATGTCTCCGTTTCTGCACTGACCCGCCGTGTGTGGACAGACAAGGATATATGAGGAAACACAGGGAAATCTATGGACACGTGAGCTGTCCACGGAGGACACGGATAGATCACTGGCGTATTAATCAGCCCGTACCGGGTCAGAACTCAGCCGCACTTCAGAAATGTTTAACATGTTTAGTAGTCCCTAAAAAAACCTAAAAAATGCAGCAACATCAGCAGGTGACAGAACAGATTTTGTCTGTTTTCAGCCGCATTTCTTTCTGGACGTCTGTGCAATATTTTTCCTCTATAGTGAAAGATGTAGAACCACCAGATCTCCAGCACACTGCGCTTCTGAAAAGAGGCAGAAAAAAAAACACATAATTAGAAAAACTCCAGGAATAAAACTCTTCTGTGTGATACTTTCCATAGACCTTTACTGCAAAAATCACACAACTTCAGAAAACACAAGTAAAAAGCTGTGTGTGAACGCGGCCTCTGGAGGGGCCAGTTTGTGGCCGCCAGTGATCTCACCTCGTATGTATTGGCATGTAAATGTAACGGGGGGCCAAAGGAGCACTCAGTCTCCCATCAGCCGCAGACCTGCTGCTTAGCTTCGGGAGCGAGGATCTGTGTTTGACCTCGTTCCCAGGGCTGCTTTGCTAGCTGGGAAGCTCCCTGCTCCTAGGTCTGCCTTGAGCGCCGAGCTGATCACTCAGTGCTCGACTGGTCGGTCTGTCGGTCATGTGACGCTGGCCACGTCACATGACCCTCACTCCCCACTACAAAATATAAACACAGGCAGCCTGCTGGCCACAGGTTGCCTGTTAATTTAGGTTCCTGGCAGTTGTTGGATACCTGTTCGCTCTGCCTGATCACTAATGAAGCAGTCAGGGGTCTGGCCATGCTGGATCTCCCTGATTGCTGTTTATAAGACATTTTTAGCAAAAAATGTTCTTAATAAATGGGCGTCTTATAAATTGAAAAATACAGTAAGTCTGATTTTCAGTGATGTGGTCTCTGTCATAGGAGAGAACTGCTGAAAAGCATCTACATTGTAAATGGGTTCTCTGGGACTTTGATATTGATGGCTTGTCCTCAGGTAAAATATCTGACTGGTGGGGGCACCCCCGACACCCTGCCTATCAGGTTTTTGCAGCGGCGTTAGGTGAGCACTTAGGCGCATATTTATTTAGACCGGCGTTTTACACGCCTTTCTTAATAAAACCCTACAAGAAAATTTAGACTAGCACATCCAAAGTCACAGGTGCACATCCATAAAGCTAGCATGTAGGCAGCTCACCCTAATAGGCTTAGGTTAGGCCCAGGAGAGGCAGCTCTGTTAGTGTTGGGTACATATCTGTGGAAGCCACCTTGACGCCAGTAGATGGGCCCGACGCACGTATGATCAAATATGTGCGCACAGAACTTCCATTTTTCATGTATAGTAGGTATAGTATCACTGTAATCCAGAATAATCCCTAATTCTTGGTTCTATTAATAGCATTAATAAAGCCCTAAACTTGCGGTAAATCGGTTGAAGTCATGAATAAGCTCAAGCCTCTCCTTAACTTTGGCGCACTGCCAGCCCATCCCCTTCCCCATCCACTGTAATACCATACACATCCGCCATACACTGTACTGCTCTGTAATACCATACACATCCGCCATACACTGTACTTCTCTGTAATATCAAACACATCCTTTATTTAATGTACTGCTCTGTAATACCAAACATATCCGCATATGCCAGTCATGCCGGTTTCAAGGTGCAGACCGTGACCGGATATGCCCTGAAACATGTGGCACAGACATGCAGGAGCCTGCACTGGCTGAAATTGCAGATGGCATAGTTAAAGTTATTGCAGAGCTGGGCTTTCCTTAAGTAATGAATGGGTCTCCCCAGCTTGTCAAACTGGGTTGACTGCTGGCTAGGACCCGGGTTGATCCCACCTCTGGAGGTACTGGGAGCAGCTGTAAGGTCAGCCAATGGGCACCAAGCGGTAGTATGAGCAGGAGACTGACATGACATGACATTGGCTTTATAATACCAAACACATCCACTATACACTGTACTGCTCTGTAATACCAAACACATCCACTATATACTGTATTGCTCTGTAATACCAAACACATCCACTATATACTGTACTGCTCTGTAATACCAAACAGATCCGCTATACACTGTACAGCCCTGTAATATCAAACACATCCGCTATACACTGTACTGCACTGTAATACCAAACACATCCGCTATACACTGTACTCCTCTGTAATACCAAACACATCACTATACACTGTACTGCTCTGTAATACCAAACACATCCACTATACACTGTACTGCTCTGTAATACCAAACATATCCACTATACACTGTACTGCTCTGTAATACCAAACACATCCACTATACACTGTACTGCTCTGTAATACCAAACACATCCACTATACACTGTACTGCTCTGTAATACCAAACACATCCTCTATACACTGTATACACAGAGGAGACCATGGGTACAGCAGCAGCCAGTAAGAGGCAACACCAAGATAAATCCGTTTGACAAATGCATTGAAATGCCGGATCCGGAAAAACAGATCAGGCATTTTTTTTTTTCACATTTTTTGCGGTCTGAGCATGCGCAGACCGCATTGCCGGATCCGTTTTGCCACAACACTCGGCATTAATGCATTTCAATGGGAAAAAATGCCAGATCCGGTATGTGTTATGTACTATGTTACTTTGTTACTATGAGATAAAAGCTCCGTCCTGAAAAGGCAAAAAGACTGAACTGAAGACATCCTGATTAGAGTTGAGCGAACACCTGGATGTTCGGGTTCGAGAAGTTCGGCCGAACTTCCCGAAAACGTTCGGGTTCGGGATCCGAACTTCGTCCCGAACCCCATTGAAGTCAATGGGGACCCGAACTTTTCAGCACTAAAAAGGCTGTAAAACAGCCCAGGAAAGGGCTACAGGGCTGCAAAAGGCAGCAACATGTAGGTAAATCCCCTGCAAACAAATGTGGATAGGGAAATGAATTAAAATAAAATAAATAAAAATTAACCAAAATCAATTGGAGAGAGGTCCCATAGCAGAGAATCTGGCTTCATGTCACCCACCACTGGAACAGTCCATTCTCAGATATTTAGGCCCCGGCACCCAGGCAGAGGAGAGAGGTCCCGTAACAGAGAATCTGTCTTCATGTCAGCAGAGAATCAGTCTACATGTCATAGCAGAGAATCAGGCTTCACGTCAGCCACCACTGCAACAGTCCATTTTTTAAATTTAGGCCCAGCACCGAGGCAGAGGAGAGAGGTCCCGTAACAGACAATCTGGCTTCATGTCAGCAGAGAATCAGTCTGCATGTCATAGCAGAGAATCAGGCTTCACGTCAGCCACCACTGCAACAGTCCATTGGCATATATTTAGGCCCAGGCAGAGGAGAGAGGTCCCGTAACAGAGAATCTGTCTTCATGTCAGCAGAGAATCAGTCTGCATGTCATAGCAGAGAATCAGGCTTCACGTCAGCCACCACTGCAACAGTCCATTTTCATAAATTTAGGCCCAGCACCCAGGCAGAGGAGAGAGGTCCCGTAACAGAGAATCTGGCTTCATGTCAGCAGAGAATCAGTCTGCATGTCATAGCAGAGAATAAGGCTTCACGTCAGCTACCAGTGCAACAGTCCATTGGCATATATTTAGGCCCAGCACCCAGGCAAAGGAGAGAGGTCCCGTAACAGAGAATCTGGCTTCATGTCAGCAGAGAATCAGTCTTCATATCATAGCAGAGAATCAGGCTTCACGTCAGCCACCAATGCAACAGTCCATTGTCAGATATTTAGGCCCAGCACCCAGGCAGAGGAGAGAGGTCCCGTAACAGAGGATCTGGCTTCATGTCAGCAGAGAATCAGTCTGCATGTCATAGCAGAAAATTAAGCTTCACGTCAGCCACCACTGCAACAGTCCATTGTCATAAATTTAGGCCCAGCACCCAGGCAGAGGAGAGAGGTCCCGTAACAGAGAATCTGGCTTCATGTCAGCAGAGAATTAGTCTGCATGTCATAGCAGAGAATCAGGCTTCACGTCACCCAACATTGGAACAGTCCATTGGCATATATTTAGGCCCAGCACACAGGCAGAGGAGAGAGGTCCTGTAACAGAGGATCTGGCTTCATGTCAGCAGAGAATCATTCTGCATGTCATAGCAGAGAATCAGGCTTCACGTCACCCAACATTGGAACAGTCCATTGGCATATATTTAGGCCCCGGCACCCAGACAGAGGAGAGGTTCATTCAACTTTGGGTAGCCTCGCAATATAATGGTAAAATGAAAATAAAAATAGGATTGAATGAGGAAGTGCCCTGGAGTACAATAATATATGGTTAAGGGGAGGTAGTTAATGTCTAATCTGGACAAGGGACGGACAGGTCCTGTGGGATCCATGCCTGGTTAATTTTTATGAACGTCAGCTTGTCCACATTGGCTGTAGACAGGCGGCTGCGTTTGTCTGTAATGACGCCCCCTGCCGTGCTGAATACACGTTCAGACAAAACGCTGGCCGCCGGGCAGGCCAGCACCTCCAAGGCATAAAAGGCTAGCTCTGGCCACGTGGACAATTTAGAGACCCAGAAGTTGAATGGGGCCGAACCATCAGTCAGTACGTGGAGGGGTGTGCACACGTACTGTTCCACCATGTTAGTGAAATGTTGCCTCCTGCTAACACGTTGCGTATCAGGTGGTGGTGCAGTTAGCTGTGGCGTGTTGACAAAACTTTTCCACATCTCTGCCATGCTAACCCTGCCCTCAGAGGAGCTGGCCGTGACACAGCTGCCTTGGCGACCTCTTGCTCCTCCTCTGCCTTGGGCTTCCACTTGTTCCCCTGTGACATTTGGGAATGCTCTAAGTAGCGCGTCTACCAACGTGCGCTTGTACTCGCGTATCTTCCTATCACGCTCCAGTGCAGGAAGTAAGGTGGGCACATTGTCTTTGTAAAAAAGGACCCCCCGATCCCCGAAGGTAAAAAAGCCACGCACCAGTGATGGGCCAGAGCTGCGTTGGGTGCCACCCCGCTGTGACCATGCTTCATCCTCATCCACCTCCTCCACCTCCTCCTCGTCCTCCAGTAGTGGGCCCTGGCTGGCCACATTTGTACCTGGCCTCCCTCTGAGTCACTTCGAAGAGACTGGCCTGAAAGTGCTAAAAATGACCCCTCTTCCACCTCCTCCTCCTCCTCCTGGGCCACCTCCTCTTCCATCATCGCCTTAAGTGTTTTCTCAAGGAGACATAGAAGTGGTATTGTAACGCTGATAATGGCGTCATCGCCACTGGCCATGTTGGTGGAGTACTCGAAACAGCGCAACAGGTCACACAGGTCTCGCATGGAGGCCCAGTCATTGGTGGTGAAGTGGTGCTGTTCCGCAGTGCGACTGACCCGTGCGTGCTGCAGCTGAAACTCCACTATGGCCTGCTGCTGCTCGCACAGTCTGTCCAGCATGTGCAAGGTGGAGTTCCACCTGGTGGGCACGTCGCATATGAGGCGGTGAGCGGGAAGGCCGAAGTTACGCTGTAGCGCAGACAGGCCGGAAGCGCGAACAGACGGCCCTCACTTTATGCAGCAGCTCTGACATGTCGGGGTAGTTGTGAATGAACTTCTGCACCACCAAATTCAGCACATGCGCCAGGCAAGGGATGTGCATCAAACCGGCTAGTCCCAGAGCTGCAACGAGATTTCGCCCATTATCGCACACCACCAGGCTGGGCTTGAGGCTCACCGGCAGCAACCACTCGTCGGTCTGTTGTTCTATACCCCGCCACAACTCCTGTGCGGTGTGGGGCCTGTCCCCCAAACATATGAGTTTCAGAATGGCCTGCTGACGTTTACCCCGGGCTGTGCTGAAGTTGGTGGTGAAGGTGTGTGGCTGACTGGATGAGCAGGTGGAAGAAGAGGAGGAGGAAGCCGAGAAGGAGGAGGTGGCAACAGGAGGCAAAGAATGTTGCCCTGCGATCCTTGGCGGTGAAGGACGTGCGCCAAACAGCTCTCCGCCTGGGGCCCAGCTGCCACTACATTTACCCAGTGTGCAGTTAGGGAGATATAGCGTCCCTGGCCGTGCTTACTGGTCCACGTATCTGTGGTTAGGTGGACCTTGCCACAGATGGCGTTGCGCAGTGCACACTTGATTTTATCGGATACTTGGTTGTGCAGGGAAGGCACGGCTCTCTTGGAGAAGTAGTGCCGGCTGGGAACAACATACTGTGGGACAGCAAGCGACATGAGCTGTTTGAAGCTGTCTGTGTCCACCAGCCTAAATGACAGCATTTCATAGGCCAGTAGAAATGCTGGCATTCAGGGCCAGGGATCGAGGGTGGCTAGGTGGGAATTTACGCTTTCTCTCAAATGTTTGTGAGATGGAGAGCTGAACGCTGCCGTGTGACATGGTTGAGATGCTTGGTGATGGAGGTGGTGGTGGTGTTGGTGGTACATCCCCTGTTTGCTGGGCGGCAGGTGCCAACGTTCCTCCAGAGGCGGAGGAAGAGGCCGAGGCGGCAGCAGAAGAGGTAGCAGGGGGAGCCTGAGTGACTTCCTTGGTTTTAAGGTGTTTACTCCACTGCAGTTCATGCTTTGCATGCAGGTGCCTGGTCATGCAGGTTGTGCTAAGGTTCAGAACGTTAATGCCTCGCTTCAGGCTCTGATGGCACAGTGTGCAAACCACTCGGGTCTTGTCGTCAGCACATTGTTTGAAGAAGTGCCATGCCAGGGAACTCCTTGAAGCTGCTTTTGGGGTGCTCGGTCCCAGATGGCGGCGGTCAGTAGCAGGCGGAGTCTCTTGGCGGCGGGTGTTCTGCTTTTGCCCACTGCTCCCTCTTTTGCTACGCTGTTGGCTCGGTCTCACCACTGCCTCTTCCTCCGAACTGTGAAAGTCAGTGGCACGACCTTCATTCCATGTGGGGTCTAGGACCTCATCGTCCCGTGCATCGTCTTCCACCCAGTCTTGATCCCTGACCTCCTGTTCAGTCTGCACACTGCAGAAAGACGCAGCAGTTGGCACCTGTGTTTCGTCATCATCAGAGACATGCTGAGGTGGTATTCCCATGTCCTCATCATCAGGAAACATAAGTGGTTGTGTGTCAGTGCATTCTATGTCTTTCACCGCTGGGGAAGGGCTAGGTGGATGCCCTTGGGAAACCCTGCCAGCGGAGTCTTCAAACAGCATAAGAGACTGCTGCATAACTTGAGGCTCAGACAGTTTCCCTGATATGCATGGGGGTGATGTGACAGACTGATGGGGTTGGTTTTCAGGCGCCATCTGTGCGCTTTCTGCAGAAGACTGGGTGGGAGATAATGTGAACGTGCTGGATCCACTGTCGGCCACCCAATTGACTAATGCCTGTACCTGCTCAGGCCTTACCATCCTTAGAACGGCATTGGGCCCCACCATATATCGCTGTAAATGGCTACTGGGACCTGAGGTAGTTGGTACACTAGGACGTGTGGATGTGGCAGAACGGCCACGTCCTCTCCCAGCACCAGAGGGTCCACTAACACCACCACGACCATGTCCACGTCCGCGTCCCTTACTAGATGTTTTCCTCATTGTTATTGTTCACCACAACAACAAAAATATTATTTGGCCCAATGTATTGTATTCAAATTCAGCTGAATATAAATTTGAGGCCTAGTATTTAGGCGCTGGGTGACCGGTATGGGTTTACTGACAGAATTAGACTTGGAAATGCACAGTAGCGTGTGTGTGAAGTTATTCAGAATGACCCTATGTGCACCTTGAATATTATATACCCTTTTAGGGATAGATTTCAAATAGCTCTGATACAGCAGAAACCACTAAATTAGGAAATTGCTAAATTGGGAATTGTATTTAAACCCAGAACAAAAAATGTGCTTTGACGGACACTAAATAACTTGCCCAGCCACAACAGTACAGCAGTAACGACAGATTTAGCTGGATATAAATTTGAGGCCTAGTATTTAGGTGCTGGGTGACAGGTATAGATTTACTGACAGAATTAGACTTGGAAATGCACAGTAGCGTGTGTGTGAAGTTATTCTGAATGACTCTATGTGCACCTTGATTCTGATATACCCTTTTAGGGATGTATTTAAAGTAGGCCTGATACAGTAGAAACCACTAAATTAGGAAATTGCTAAATTGGGAATTGTATTTCAACCCAGAACAAAAACTGTGCTTTGACGGACACTAAAAAACTTGCCCAGCCACAACAGTACAGCAGTAATGACAGATTTTGCTGGATATAAACTTGAGGCCTAGTATTTAGGCGCTGGGTGACAGGTATACGTTTACTGACAGAATTAGACTGGGATATGGCCAAAAAATAACCACACTATTGCTGGTTAAATGCACTTGGTGTGACAGCTTGACCAACCACACTACTGAGGGTTAAATGCACTTGGTGACAGGCGCAGCTTGCCCCTGATGTAGTATATGGCCAAAAAATAAACAGACTATTGCTGGTTAAATGCACTTGGTGTGACAGCTTGACCAACCACACTACTGAGGGTTAAATGCACTTGGTGACAGGCGCAGCTTGCCCCTGATGTAGTATATGGCCAAAAAATAAACAGACTATTGCTGGTTAAATGCACTTGGTGTGACAGCTTGACCAACCACACTACTGAGGGTTAAATGCACTTGGTGACAGGCGCAGCTTGCCCCTGATGTAGTATATGGCCAAAAAATAAACAGACTATTGCTGGTTAAATGCACTTGGTGTGACAGCTTCACCCTGATGTAGGCTTTAGCCAAAAAACAACCACACCATTGAGGGTTAAATGCACTTGGTGACAGGCGCAGCTTGCCCCTGATGTAGTATATGGCCAAAAAATAAACAGACTATTGGTGGTTAAATGCACTTGGTGTGACAGCTTCACCCTGATGTAGGCTTTAGCCAAAAAACAACCACACCATTGAGGGTTAAATGCACTTGGTCGCAGCTTGTGCTGGCGCACCACAAGACACAAAATTGCCACCGATCACCCCAGAAAAAAGTGACTGACAAACGGTCTGGGCAGCCTAAAAACAGTGAGCAATTGAGTATCAGCAGCTCAATGATCCACAGCTGCAGATCGATCACTGGATGGAGTCTTTTGGAGGAGTTAATCAGCCTAATCTCGCCCTACTGTCGCAGCCGCAACCTCTCCCTACGCTAATCAGAGCAGAGTGACGGGCGGCGCTATGTGACTCCAGCTTAAATAGAGGCTGGGTCACATGGTGCTCTGGCCAATCACAGCCATGCCAATAGTAGGCATGGCTGTGACGGACTCTTGGGGCAAGTAGTATGACGCTTGTTGATTGGCTGCTTTGCAGCCTTTCAAAAAGCGCCAAGAAAGCGACGAACACCAAACCCGAACCCGGACTTTTACGAAAATGTCCGGGTTCGGGTCCGTGTCACGGACACCCCAAAATTCGGTACGAACCCGAACTATACAGTTCGGGTTCGCTCATCCCTAATCCTGATGCATCCCGAACGGATTGCTCTCCATTCAGAATGCATTAGGATAAAACTGATCAGTTCTTTTCCGGTATAGAGCCCCTAGGATGGAAATCAATGCCGGAAAAGATAAACGCTAGTGTGAAAGTACCCTAAGCAGAAAAAATCCAATTTTCTTGCTCGTATCATTGGGGGGCACAGGAGACCATGGGACTTTCTAAAGCAGTACAATGGGGAGGGAACAAAAGACTTGAACAATCTAACGCTGGCCATGAGATCCCGCATGGAAAAAGAACCCGGAATAGGACAGGAAGATAAACAAAAATGACCCAGGATATCCCCAGGGCGGGTAAGGAACAATGCCCACCCTTAGTAGCCACAGGGGATACACCTAAAGTGTAACTCGGTAAAAGTTCCCGAGTGAAATAGCAGAAACAAATGAAAAGAGAGCTCATATTACCAAAAAATATATAAATTTTATTGTCATATATTAAAATAACAAAAAAGGAGAAAAATAGATAAATACATAAGATGCCGTAAAGCAAGGTGATGAGGGCGGAGAAAAAACAGAGCGCCACCCTGGGAGGAAAAGTACACACGGAAAAAACATAAAGAAATCAAAGTACAATCATGTCTAACATGGGACAGGAAGAGCATGAACCAGGAGGGCCAGTCAGAGAGCGTAGAACACAAAGTGATTTAGACTGGGCAGAATAAGGAAAACCCAGTTAAACAAAAGTTGGAGATACGTCAGAAGAAGTGGATGCCAGCACAGAATATCCATAAGAGGGACAAGCATTTCAGACGGCTGAAAATGATATCCGGAAGGTACATCTGGATTTTGAGTACCACAGGACTGGTGTGGAAGGCCGGACTGAAAAGCCAGGACGTCTTGCATGACAATAAGCCCCACGGAAAACCGAAGGAGATCTGCAAAATAGGGGCTGTAGAATCCGGGTATGATATCCGGCTAAGAAGCGACAGGAAAACCCATTGAAAACTCTACCCAAGGTGTACGTGATTTCAATATGGGAAAAAAACTTGGTGATCTGGAAGGAATCAACTGGGCAGAAGGCAGAGTAGGAGAGTAGACACTCCCTTGTGGACGACAAGAGGGAAAAAAATTAAGGAATATGGTCACTCATCAAGACAGAGATAAGGGAGATGAACAGGCACAACGGAAACCAATCAGAGGTTTAATGGGGAGTAGTCTGAGGGGGGATCAATAGCATCCCAGCCATGCCACAGAGGAATGTGGCATAATAGTGTAGCCAAACCAACCTCTGTCAATGGACGAAAGGAAGACTGTGAGTGATGCTGGATCCAGGACTGGCCCTAGACAGCCTGAGGTAAAGGAGCAGAGACAGGGCAACCGCACTGTGAAAAGAGAGCAGGCTACAATCCGTGCGAGAGAGCACATACACTTGCCAGGAATACACTCTTCGAAGCAGATCCAAAAGGTAAGGACCGCAGCGTACACCTCTGCTATAAAATAAACACTCCTTAAGGAGAGCTTACCTGGTAGACCAGGCATGTCCAAACTGTGGCCCTGGATAGCTTACAGCTATTATGGCATGCTGGGAGTTGTAGTTTTGTAACAGCTGGAGGGCCACAGTTTGGAAATGCCTGTGGTAGACAGATACCCCCGAGGCGTAGAGGATTTATCGTGAGTCCTCTAACGAGAGAAGCTGCGTGATACATGACAGAGAGACTGCCTGGATCAGGCAGACCCAACAGTAGGCTGAAGAAAAAATACATTGGTGATAGGTAGAAGCGATGCCAGAAACATCAGCGGCAAGTAGACTCGTCAGAAACCACCTACCATCATATTGTAGCAACTGTGCCTGAAGGGGAGAATGTGGTCATCAGAGGAATGCACAAAGTGGCCAGAGATGGGAGAAACACTCCGCCAGAAGAGAGTGTGATGCTGATCCCCATCGTCACAAAAGTACCGGAGAAAAACTGGTCATATAGAAAAATAGTGCCAGTGCAGACATTCCAGAGCAGTGGACGCCAACCTCATGAATATGGATACTGACCAGGTAGACAGAAACAGTATCTAGGGGTGGACTCGTCTTGCAGAAGGGCATAAAGTAGAAAGGGTGTTGCGTGCCAGCAACGAATCATCTATTAGCAGTGACAGCACAACCAGTGGCGTAACTACCGGGGAAGCAGCTGCTTCGGGGCCCGGGCTGACAAGGGGCCCGGCACCCGGCAGCATGCCCTGTCTATCCCTGCAGAGCTGACAGGCTGAGGCAGCAGCCGCAGCAACACACACTCTGGGCTACGAGACCATGGTGTATTTAAATCTCATTTAGCAAGTTTTTAAGAAAAGTTTCTCCTGGGATTCGAACTTGCGACCTTTCACATCAGAGGCAAGGCCTTTACCCACACAGCTATGAGAGCTGTATAACCAGTTACTTAAAAAATAAATAAATAAATAAAAAAAAATATATATATATATATATATATATATAAGACTTCTACTGTAGGTAACTCTCATAGCTGTGTGGGTAAGTGCTTTGCCTCTGATACGGAAGGTCATGGATTTGAATCCCATCATAAACTTTTCTGAAAGACAGGCTAAATAAGAACACGAGCACCAAATCTTCAACACTAGAGGCTGGTGGGAACACAGGAAGAGGAAGAGGCCTTTATCGCATCGCTGACATGGAGGTAAGAATAAAAGTTTTTTTTGTTTTTTTTTACATACCGGACTGTTACTTTACTGCAACACAGGAGGGGGGCTATTGGTGCCATGATACTGGCAGATGGAGGGGGGAGGAGAGAGGCACTTGATACTGGCACATTAGGGGGCAGGTGGAGAGGATGGCACTATTATATTGGCACATGGGGGGTGCAAGAAATGGACATGAATCATGAGGGGCAGAAATGTAAAATGATGGGGGGGGGGGGCAAGAAATGGACATGAATCATGAGGGGCAGAAATGTAAAATGATGGGGGGAGGCAAGAAATGGACATGAATCATGAGGGGCAGAAATGTGAAATGATGGGGGGGCAAGAAATGGACATGAATCACAGCTTTGTATGTAAAATGTGTAACACAGTCATATATAATGTGCCACTCAGAGCTGTGTGTGTAGCACAGCTGTGTATGTAAAATGTGCAACACAGTGATATATAATGTGCCACTCAGAGCTGTGTGTGTAGCAGAGCTGTGTATGTAAAATGTGCAACACAGTGATATATAATGTGCCACTCAGAGCTGTGTGTGTAGCAGAGCTGTGTATGTAAAATGTGCAACTCACATAGTCATATGAGGGCTTATTTTGTGTGGGGCAAGATGCATTTTTTAAATGTCGCCACTTAACTTACCATGTCTTGTATCAGAAAGCAGGAAAAAAATAAATTCTTTGTGGGTTAAAAAAAAAAAAACACACACACACACAATTCCACCAAGGTTTTTGAGGTTTTGACATCACGGCGTTCACTAAAAATGACGTCTTTATTCTGTGGCTCAATACGATACAAAACTTGTATAGTTTTTTTTTGTTTAATTACTTTAAAAAATTACTTTTCTATATTTCGGTCTATGTGAGGGTTTGTTTTTGTGTAACGATCAGTAGTTTTCTTGGGGGAGAGGGGGCCCCATACAAAAATTTGCTGTGGGGCCCAGTCACTTCTAGTTACACCCCTGAGCACAACTGCTCCGTCCGGTGAGTGGAGTAATGTAGTCAACTAACAGTATGTGCACTGAATAGGTATGTCGACTACAGACAGACATGTCAGAGCCATTACCCATCTCCTAAGAGAGGCAATGCTGATGGTGTCACAGCATCAACTGTTAGCGGCAATGTCACAGTTGTAAAGGGAACAATGTGGTAGACCAGTGCCATAGAAACAAGGAGGTTATGCCAACTGAAGAACCCTGTAAAGGTGCGCACCAGAAGCGAGGGGCTTATCAGCTATAGCTTTCCATGCTATTGCAAATACCTGGTTTGATGATGGAAGTAATGCAGATGACTAGTGCAATTAGGAACGAATGGACATGTGAAATTCCCAATAAGTTTGATGTGTCACATGACCCTCTTCCTATTGAAAAAACAGAAGTTGGATTCAAAATGTCCGACTTCAAAATGGCCGCCATGGTCACCACCCATCTTGAAAAGTTTCCCCCCTCACATATACTAATGTGCCACAAACAGGAAGTTAATATCACCAACCATTCCCATTTTATTAAGGTGTATCCATATAAATGGCCCACCCTGTATTTATGGAGTTAAACCCTAGACAAGGAAGGGGTTAATTTTATTTTATATTTTTTATAAATTATTGGTGACCAGGGGCAGAGGTCAGCAGGCTCCTGGAGGAGGTAAACATCTCGGTAAGAAGATTTTGTGTCTGGGGGACGGTATCCTCCCCCCCATACATCAGCATGGAAGTTGTGGCCTAGTAGTAGCAAGCCAACCGGAAAAACTTCTGGCCGGAATGGAGGGCGGAAAGAACGGCCGTGAGATACCCAAACCCTGGACTAAGTAGGCATGGGACGGGCATACTCAATGCCCAGTAGTGAGAAGCAGCGGGCAGCCAAGGAGGGGATGCAACCGCTGGAAAATGGTACCGGCAGGCCCGGTAGGGGAGGAGTAGGTGAAATAAAGAGGAGAAAACCCAGGCCAGGAGGGGAATGAAGGATGAGAGGAATGGAGAGGGGAGGTGTTCACCATACTCACTCCATCTTCATCCTCTTCCATTCACCCCTCCTCGGGGAACCAGTAGGGTCACCTCTTCAGCCGCTAGCACCGAGGTGGTAGGGAGGCTGGAGTGGAGGGGGGACTGCAGAAATGCAGGTGATCCCATGGCTGGCGGGATGCAGGGGAGATAGGCTGCCCTTTGCCTTCTTAGTGGAGGTTGGGCGGTGAGGGGAACCGACACCGGCCTTCCTCCCCCGGTAAACAGAGAGGCAACGTGTCTGTTTCCTATGCCTAAAGGGGAAAAAGGTTAAATAACAAGCTAAAATAATAAATAAAAATGGAGGATAGGTGCCTTGCAAAGCAGGAAGGTCTGCCTCTTACAGACACTAAGCTAAAACTGACTAGCTCGGTAGGGGTATAGCTGAGAGGAGTAGCTAACATTTTTTTTGCTTAGTGTCACTTCCTGGTGCCAGCAGCTATACCCATGGTCTCCTGTGTCTCCTAATGATACAAGTGAGAAAATTATTTTTCAGCTGCACAGTGTCTGTGAAACAAATGACACACGGACAGCAAAAAACTAACTGATCCTTCACCGGGGCATCTTTTCATTGACCATCATAGACCACCGTTTTAATGGATTTGAACACGGACACTGATGTGTGAATGAGGCTTAATACTGCTAAAACTAGTAAACGCTCGGTCACCGGGTAATTGGAATCTTTCAATACATTTAAAACTCATTGGTCGGTGGCAGATTGTGCTTTGTAATCATGATCTGCTGCCGGCAAACAATGATTCAGTGATGTTACATAGCGAGCTTTCCAGACATCACCAGTCCCTTCATCAGGCGTCCTACAAGGATGTATGAGGAAACTATAAGAACAAAGACATGGGGGAATGAAGGGACATTTAAAAAAACAACAGAATATCAAAGATCTTGAGAATGAGTCCTTAATTATCTGACAGATAAGCAGTGTGAAAGCTTTGTGGTCTCTAAATTGATGTTATCTCAGAGACCTGGTGCCCCCACTATGTCCATTCAATGTCTCTGTTCTTATTGGATATATAGTGCTGTTTCTTCAAATATTGTGGTATACCCGATGAAGGGCCTGTTGATGTCTGGAAATCTCACTATGTAACATCATTACTTCTATTTTGTTAGCCATTAACAGGTATCAAACCTGCAAGACTCTGATTTAGTTTCTCTTAATGAGAGCACTAAACCAAAGGGGAGATTTACTAAATAGACAAGATTGTAGACACCCCATGTTCAGGAGATCAATTCCCTGACTGGTCTGATGTCAGGAGGAAACCTCACAATACAACCTCACTAATGATGGGGGCGTTGTTTTCTCTTCTAGTATGACGGGCAATGGATTATCTCAAGAGGAGAAGGAAGCCCTAAGAAAACTGGAAACGCAGAAGATATATTACTGAAGAGAGAAGAAGCCGGATTCCTCTCAGTGATGAGCAGATAACAGGACTTTGGTGGTGAAGACTTCTTCAGAGGTCTGGTATTAGGAGCATCTCCTGGTGCATTATGGGTAATATCACTGATCTACTGAAGATAAGGAAATGTCTAATATTATAATAAAGATGATACCAGAAATGTTCTTCTGCAGCTAATTAGATGTCCAGTAACTAAATCCCTTCATAATAAGCCCAAATCCAGGCCTATGGAATGTAGCAGAGTCTCCTGAAGGTCATGTATGTTGTCAGCAGTACAATACTGGTTGTCACACCGGAGGAGGCCGCACATTGCACACAGTGTAAATAACAAAATCACACAAACTGTTATTTCAGTTTCTATTTTATCTTTTACTTGATGCGACTCACGGACATACCAGTGTTCACATGATCTGTCTCCCGATCACCAGGACCAATAGAAGTGACATGGCGGTCTGCGGTATTTTACTGTACATACACTGTTCGAGTGCTGTGTAAAATGACAAAAAGAAGACAAAGGGTATAAAATGGTCCTACATGGACTCCTCTTGAGAGGATGCCCAGCTGCCAGCCTACACATGAACTACAGTATGAAAAGATACACGATTCGGGGAATCTCCCTCTTACCAGCTCAATCAGAGAACCGCAATATCCACAAGGCTGTTGGTGTGTCACCGTGAGTAGACTCTTGAATCCAAGTGAGGAAAAAAAAAACAGCACTGCTTTATTCCAAACTGGTCACTTTATTGGAAGAAAAAACACTCAAGCAATAAAAAACACAATTGTCTTAATGCGTTTCGGGCACCCAGGCCCTTTGTCAAAATAATGGCATGATCATGAAAAAACTAGAGTTAAAATACATGTTAGAAAATAGATTTACCTATCAAGAGAAGCCACGTCATCAACAGGTGGGAGTAAACCTGGTGTTAGCTCCATGGTAACAGGCATCTGTGGATAGAATGTGATTCAACAATTCATCAGCACAAGTGAATATAGAAAAGATACTAGAAATAAAGATGGTAAATTAATATATGTATCATTTCCAACATCAATTATAATAAATAACATCCTGTCTCCTATTTAAACCTGTTAGAAATCTAGTCTCAAGCATAAAAAGCCAACAGGTTTCCCTTGCCAATAACTTTTTCCTGTAATCGCCCCCTCCGTATGGTTTACATACCCTTTTAATTCCACAGAAGGTGAAAAATTATAGATCACCCCCGTGGCGTGTCGAGAAACCGCAGAGGCATTCAATGCCTTCTCATTGTTTGCATCGGATAAATGTTTCCGAATCCTGGTATTTAAGGTATTAGTAGTGCATCCCATGTACTGCAGTCTACAGGAGGTGCAGCAGATGAGGTACACAACGGATTTCGTATTGCGGGATACTGCCGGGTGCGGAGCTGCTGTGACGGGGATCCGATGGCAGGGAAGGCAGTCCGATGCCGTGATAGCCTGTGAGATCCAGCCCCCTTGATCTCACCGTCAGGAAGCTGTAAGTGTATTACAGTGTGTAATACACTTACAGCCAATGTATTACAGAAGTATTGTAATGCATTGTAAAGGGGGCCAAGACCCCCAAAAGTTGAAGTCCCAGAGTGGGACAAAAAATAAAGTGAAAAAAGAAGTTAAAAAGTTTTTCAAAAATAAATTTAAAGTTTCAAGTCCTTTTGCCAAAATAAAGTAAAAAAAATTGTAAGAAATAGGGAGAAAAAGAAAAGCAGATATATTAGGTATCGCCGCGTTCGTATTGACCGGCTCTATAAAATATCACATGACCTTACCCCTCAGGTGAACACAGACAAAAAACTAAAATAAAAACTGTGCTAAAAAAACTATTTTTTTGTCGCCTTACATCACTAAAAGTGCAACACCAAGCGATAAAAAAGCTGTATGCCCCCCAAAGTAGTACCAATCTAACCATCACCTCATCCCGCAAAAACTGAGCTCCTACCTAAGACAATCGCCCACCAAAAATATGGCTCTCAGAATATAGAGACACTAAAACATGTTTTTTTTGTTTCAAAACCGTCCGTAACAACTAGCTCTATTAAAATACCACATGACCTAACCCCTCAGGTGAACACCGTAAAAAAGATAAAATAAAAACGGTGTCAAAAAAAGCACTATACATCATAAAAAGTGTAATAGCAAGTGATCAAAAAGTCATCTGCACCCCAAAATAGGGCAAATCAAACAGTCATCTCATCCCGCAAAAATGATACCCTACCTAAGACAATCGCCCAATAAATAAAAGAACTTTGGCTCTCAGACTATGGAGACACTAAAACATAATTTTTTTTTGTTTGTTTCAAAAATATTATTGTGTAAAACTTAAAGGGATTCTGTCACCAGGTTTCACCCCCTCCAGATAAAAATATGGTTATGTTCAGGGAGCTTTAACCATTCCTAATGTGGTCTTATAAATGTAATCTGTAGGCTCATTTTGCTAAAAATACGCTATTACTAACCTGTCATTCATAAAAATAAGGTGCCCAAGGGGATGTAAATGGATCCAAGCTGCCGCCCGCACCCGCTGCCGTTCGTGCCCAGCGCCGCCTCATAATCTTCTGTGACGCCTCCCACTCTCCCTCCCTCCCCCCTCCTCCTGCTGCTGTAACATCGCAATGAGAGCGGGAGGCGTCACAGCGATGTTACAGCAGGAGGAGGGGGGGAGGCTTCACAGCGATCTTACAGCAGGAGGAGGGGGGAGGGAGGGAGAGCAGGAGGCGTCACAGAAGATTATGAGGCGGCGCGGAGGTCAGGAAAGGCGAAGCTGGGCACGAATGGCGGCGGGTGCGGGCGGCAGCTTGGATCCATTTACATCCCCTTGGGCACCTTATTTTTATGAATGACAGGTTAGTAATAGCGTATTTTTAGCAAAATGAGATTACATTTATAAGACCACATTAGGAATGGTTAAAGCTCCCTGAACATAACCAAATTTTTATCTGGAGGGGGTGAAACCTAGTGACAGAATCCCTTTAAATAAATAACAAAAGTATACATATTAGGTATTGCCACGTCCGTAACGACCTGCTCTATAAAAAAAAATCACATGACCTATCCCCTAATACCACATTATGGCCAGTGCTGGAGAGCATTCACTTGTTTGTTGGACGTGCCCTCACTATACGTGGGCTGGCAAATCAGGTGTAGAATGCAGCGAAGCTTCACCAGTACAAGGATTTGGCGGATGCCATTCCATTATGGGACAACCCAATGTTTCCTCACTTGCAAAACCACTAGGGAGCGGAAATTTGGAAGGAGTAAAGAATGCTCACGCTAAAAGATTTTTATAATGTTCATTCACACAAATACAGGGAAAATCTGGACTCCCGTGCATTCACTTCTATAGATATCTAGATATGATAGACGGGCTATTTCTAAGTTTCCCCGGATAGGAGCTCTCACCACACAAGGACCAAAGGGTATTATATCTATTCTCTATACCCATTTATTGAGCAACTGCATGGCTTTAAATCAGCTGAAGGTTGAATCTAAATGGAGGGAAAATGTCTCTCTTTTAACTGCGGAGGAATGGCAGGAAGCATTAGAATCTCCACTATATGTCTCACCCTCTACCAACAACAGGCTAATACAATTATTTATTCTACATAGATGTTACCTGACACCCACTAGACTATAGAAGATGGGTGAACTATCACACACTAGGTGCCACAGACAAATTACTTCTGACATATGATCTGGGACTGTAAATGACCCTAAAGCATGTTTGCTAGGAATTCTGGAGGAAGATGTATGGACTCACCATAATAGAATATTTTTAAGGCCTCATGCACACAACAGTATTTTTTCACTGTCCGCAAAACAGGGTTCCGTTGGTCCGTGATCCGTGACCATTTTTTCGTCCGTGGGTCTTCCTTGATTTTTGGAGGATCCACGGACATGAAAAAAAAGTCGTTTTGGTGTCAGCCTGGCCGTGCGGAGCCAAACGGATCCGTCCTGAATTACAATGCAAGTCAATGGGGACGGATCCGTTTGACGTTGACACAATATGGTGCAATTGCAAACGGATCCGTCCCCATTGACTTTCAATGTAAAGTCAGGAGTCCCTTTTATACCATCGGATCGGAGTTTTCTCCGATCCGATGGTATATTTTAACTTGAAGCGTCCCCATCACCATGGGAACGCCTCTATGTTAGAATATACCATCAGATTTGAGTTACATTGTGAAAACTCAGATCCGACAGTATATTCTAACACAGAGGCGTTCCCATGGTGATGGGGACGCTTCTAGTTAGAATATACTACAAACTGTGTACATGACTGCCCCCTGCTGCCTGGCAGCCCCTGATCTCTTACAGGGGGCCGTGATCAGCACAATTAATCCCTCAGGTGCCGCACCTGAAGGGGTTAATTGTGCGTATCATAGCCCCCTGTAAGAGATCAGGGCTGCCAGGCAGCAGGGGGCAGACCCCCCTCCCTCCCCAGTTTGAATATCATTGGTGCCCAGTGCGGCCCCCCCTCCCTCCCTCTATTGTCATAATAACATTGGTGGCACAGTGTGCGGCCTCCACCGGCCCCCCCTCCCTCCCTCTATTGTAATAATAACATTGGTGGCCAGTGTGCGGCCTCCACCGGCCCCCCTCCCTCTATTGTAATAATAACATTGGTGGCCAGTGTGCGGCCTCCTCCTACTGGTAAGTGACAGGTCTGTGCGGCGCATTGCTAAATGAACTGTCACTTACCAGTAGGAGGAGCTCCCGGCCGGACAAAGACATCGCAGCAGCCAGCAGGTAAGTATGATGCTTCTACTATTGCTAAGTAACCATGGCAACCAGGACGGCAGTAGCGTCCTGGTTGCCATGGTTACCGATCAGAGCCCCAGCGATTAAACTGGGACTCTGATCGGAACTCCGCTGCCACCAATGATCGGGGGGGGGGGGGGGGGGGGAGAGGGGAGGCTGCACACTGGCCACTAATGTTATTATGACAATAGAGGGAGGGGGGGCCGGGGGGGCGCACACTGTGCCACCAATGTTATTAATACAATAGAGGGAGGGAGGGGGGGGCCACACTGGCCACCAATGAAATTTAAACTTGGGAGGGAGGGGGGTCTGCCCCCTGCTTCCTGGCAGCCCCGGATCTCTTACAGGGGGCTATGATATGCACAATTAACCCCTTCAGGTGCAGCACCTGAGGGATTAATTGTGCTGATCACAGCCCCCTGTAAGAGATCGGGTGCTGCCAGGCAGCAGGGGGCAGTCATGTACACAGTTCGTTGTATATTCTAACTAGAAGTGTCCCCATCACCATGGGAACGCCTCTGTGTTAGAATATACTGTCGGATCTGAGTTTTCACTTCGTGAAAACTCAGCTCTGAAAAAGCTTTTATGCAGACGGATCTTCGGATCCGTCTGTATGAAAGTAACCTACGGCCACGGATCACAGACACGGATGCCAATCTTGTGCGCATCCGTGTTCTTTCACGGACCCATTGACTTGAATGGGTCCGTGAACCGTTGTCCGTCCAAAAAATAGGACACGTCCTATTTTTTTGACGGACAGGATACACGGATCACAGAGGCGGATGACAAACGGTGCATTTTCTGAGTTTTCAACAGACCCATTGAAAGTTAATGGGTCCGCAGAAAATCACGGACGACGGAACAACGGCCACGGGTACACACAACGGTCGTGTGCATGAGGCCTAAGAGAGACATTGTTCCTGGCAAGATGGATGGCCACTTACTGTGAATCAGAGATCTCTGGTTAACCAAATTGTCCACTATCAAAATGTGGTGTTCAAAAACAGGCGTGGTGCACATCACCCTTGACAGTTTTCCACTCCAGACATATGCAATCTGTCATAATGAAGCTACAATAATGTATACCACCATGTATGCACAGATGTTAATGTACTTGATCAAGGCTTTATTCACTGTAAATGATATGGAAACATTTACTATCTCTGATGTATGTAACATTGCTGTACCTTATGTGTTTATTCTCCAATAAAACAAGTAACAAACAAAAAGTTGCTGTATTGAAATCTGTAGCCGGTCTCAGGTCGGAGTCCAGTCACGTGAGATTTTCTATGGGACCAGGGTTTTCACCATCAGCTTTGATATCACTTGCACCTAGGGTTACTAACTTTTTAAAAGCCCAAGGAGGGACAATAGTAGTGGCCAACATCCTGTTGTGGCAAACTTTTTAATACTAAGCAACACCTGACTCCGCCTAGAGTTGCCACATGCCCGGTATTGCACCGGCCAAGCCGGTATTTTGTTCTCCACACTGGTACCGGTATTTCTTTTCTGGCCTGCACTATCTGACCAGATCACACAATGGCCGCCTGTCCCAGCCACATTGGGAAAGCTATTTATTTGCATATGTGTCCAGGAATGCAGGCTGAGAGCTCCCACCGCCATGTGGTAAGGAGGCCTCTGATTGGTGAGAGCAGGCGCCTCTCACAAGTGCTGGGCTGTTCCTGTGTCCCAGGTGCTGTGAGAACATGATGGGGGGAGTAATCCCTGAACACAGCAGGGGGCAGTATACACAGCATATACTGTATAGCAGCTTCCCCCTGCCTCCTTGCACTGCCTGTAGTGGGCGCTTACCGCTCACACAGGCATCGCTCCCGGCGGCTTATCCATTAGTCAGCGCGCCGGGAGTGCAGGGGGAAAGGTCACTGACAGCGCCGGCCACGCTGGTCTGTGAGCTTATACATAGTGCACAAGTCCATCATATTTATAAAAAGGGGGAATCTATATTTACTTGATAAACACATAAGGCTCCTGTCTCCACCAGGATGTGAGGGGGCAGGGCAGGCAGAGGCCGCAGCTCCCGCACAGCCCATCTCTCCTATGCTGATAGAAGATGGATGTCCGAGAGTACTGCTAAGGGACATTTCAGACCCAGTTTTTTTTTACCACAAATAAACATTTTCCCTAAATAAAGTAATTCGAAAAATGTTCCCCGTCACTGTCCCTACACATTAGCAAAAAAAAACAAGAAAAAACTAAGTGGCATTTACTCACATGACGTACACATAAATGTATAAAAAGTTGACTTATTAGGTATCGCCGCGTCCGTAATAATCTCCTCTATAAAAATACCCCATGACCCAACCCCCCAGATTAACACGGTCAAAAAAGAAAAAAAAGGTGCAAAAAAAGAATTTTTTTGTCACCTTACATAACAAAAAGTTTAATAGCAAGCGATCAAAAAGTCATATAGCCTCCCAAAATAGTGCCAATAAAACCGTCCGCTCGTCCCGCAAAAAATAAGCCCCCACATAAGATAATCGGATAAAAAAATAAAAATAAATGACACAGACTTTTTTTTTGTATCAAAAAGGATAATATAGTCAAAAACCTAAATAATTGTAAAAAAAAAAAGTAGGCTTATTAGGTATCGCTGCGTCCGTAAGAATCTCCTCTATAAAAATATCCCATGACCTAACCAGATTAACACGGTTAAAAAAAAAAAGGTGCCAAAAACGCTATTTTTGGCACTTTTCCATTTCAATCCGTTTTTTTCCGGTAGCAAAACAAGGGTTAACAACCAAACAAAAGTTAATATTTATTATCCTGATACTGCAGTTTACAGAAATGCCACATTTGTGGTCGTAAACTGCTGTATCAGTAAAAGGGAGGCCGCAAAAGGAAAGGACCGACATGGTTTCTGGAAGGCCGATTTTGATGGCCTTTTTTATTGACACCATGTCCCTTTTGAAGCCCCCCTGATGCCCCCCTAGAGTAAAAACTCCCTAAAAGTGACTCCATCTAAGAAACTACACCCCTCAAGGTATTCAAAACTGATTATACAAACTTTATTAACCCTTTAGGTGTTCCTCAACAGTTAATGGCAAATGGAGATGAAATTTCAGAATTTCAAATTTTGGTAACCTTGCCTCACAAAAATGTAATATAGAGCAACCAAAAATCATATGTACCCTAAAAATAGTCCCCCCAAATATGCCACCTTATCCCGTAGTTTCCAAAATGGGGACACTTTTAGGGAGTTTCTACTCCAGGGGTGCATTAGGGGGGTTGAAACAGGACACGGTGTAAATAAACCGGTCCATAAAAATCAGCCCTCCAAAAACCAAACTGCGCACCTTTCACTCTACGCCCCGCTGTGTGGCCGTACAGTAGTTTACAGCCACATAGTGGGCGTTTCTGTAAACGGCAGAGTCAGGGCAATAAAGATACAGTCTTGTTTGGCTGTTAACCCTTGCTTTGTTAGTGGAAAAAATGGGTTAAAATGGAAAATTTGACAAAAAAATTAAATTCTCAAATTTCATCCCCATTTGCCAATAACTCTTGTGCAACACCTAAAGGGTTAACAACATATGTAAAATCTGTTTTGAATACCTTGAGGGGTGTACTTTCTTAGATGGGGTCATTTTTGGGTGGTTTCTATTATGTAAGCCTTGCAAAGTGACTTCAGACCTGAACTGGTCCCTAAAAATTGGGTTTTTGTAAATTTCTGAAAAATTTCAAGATTTGCTTCTAAACTTCTAAACCTTGTAACAGCCCCAAAAAATTAAATATCATTCCCAAAATAATTCAAACATGAAGTAGACATATGGGGAATGTAAAGTCATCACAATTTTTGGGGGTATTACTATGTATTACAGAAGTAGAGAAACTGAAACTTTAAAATTGGCAAATTTTTCAAAATTTCTGGTAAATTAGGTATTATTTTGCCCCAAAATTTTTTTTTACTTCATTTTACCAGTGTCATGAAGTACAATATGTGACGAAAAAACAATCTCAGAACGGCCTGGATAAGTCAAAGCGTTTTAAAGTTATCAGCACTTAAAGTGACAGTGGTCAGATTTGCAAAAAATGGCCTGTTCCTTAAGGTGAAATAAGGCTGTGTCCCTATGGGGTTAAAGTCCCCTCCAAAGATAACTTATCAACCTGTAAGAAGGAAAGGCTTAATTCTCATGAAGAGACTTTTACGGTCCTAATGTGTCTGGGGTCCATAGATGTTAATGAGTCTCAACTCTTGTCCCTTCTTGTCCCTAAGATTAAACACCTCTCCATTTCTAACTCGATTATACTTCGGCATTTGAACGGTGCGGTAAAAAGAACTGCCACTCCGCTATACGGCTCGGCCACAAGAGACCAGTAGGAGGGCCCTTGTCGCCATTCTTTCCTGGCTTTTTTACGACTTCTGCCAAAAGTCTAGTCTCCTGAAAAACCTAAATATCACACATGATAGGGTTAGATGTGCTGGGTGATGCAGGCTGTCTCCTGCCCTTTCGAGGTGGTGAGGGAAGCTCTTGTGTACTGTCACTAATGTCATCCAGTGTCTCACAAGGAAAAAGCGTGGCTACTGCATACTGAACGGTGTGGAGGGCGGGGCCACATCACACTGCAAAGCATGCTGGGACAGGAAGTGCTGGATGTAAACATCCTGTCCAGACAAGAGGAAGAAAAGCACAGACATGAAAAACAGGTATCGGGGGAAGAAATCTGCAGTGGAAGGAGCAAATTTAAAAAAATTGTTCTGGGACTGGAGAACCTCATTAACCCATTCTGCTGCGTATCACTTAATGCTGGGTTCTCAGAGCTGGAGCTCAGCTGTATGCGCAGTGTGCTTTCCTTCTCCTCATACAGCCGATCAGCAGTGGTACTGGGTGTCGGACCCCTGCCAATCTGATATTGATGACCTATCACGAGGATAGGTGATCAATAGAAAAAGCCCAGAGGGGGCAGAGCCTGCACCGGAGCTGTATGGCAGCATGAAGTGAGGCTCTGCTGCAAACGTATCCCTCTCAGCTTTAATTCAGCGGGACTTGAACTCCAGAATGGTCAAGATCGGCGGCCCCAGACCCACCGAAGCTCAGGGACTCGCTAAAGCTCCGACAAGTGGTGAATCCATGGAGAAATTCATTAAAAAAGCCGCTCAGATGCATGTGGCTAAAGAAATCAAGATGGCGCCAGGAACGCCGAAAGCTGCAGGGAGCACACCGAAACATACAGCGGTAGCTGAGAAGGTAAGGGAGGTCTCCCCTGGGGCCGATACCCTACCCATCTCCAGAGCATTCCTGAAAGATGCCTTGCTAGAAGCCCTGGAACCCCTCAGGTCAGATCTCACCTCTATAAAAGAGGACATGCGCCACATTGGGAGGAGGGTTGAAACGCTAGCGGACAACCAGTCTGCCATTGTAACACACCAGATCGCTGTTTTCTCCACACTGTCCCTGCATCAGGCGCACATGAACTCCCTATATACGCTCCTTGAAGATCATGAAAATAGGAGCAGACGCAATAATTTGCGGTTCAGGGGCATACGTGAGTCTGTGGGTCCTGCTGAGATACCGGAGGCTGTTATGAATATCTGCCTGCAACTACTCGGCCCTGACTCCCCTCATGAAATCATCATTGAGAGGGCACATAGAGCCTTACATCCCAAACCTCAGCTTGCGGAACCTCCAAGGGACGTCATTTGCAAATTTCTGCATTATCCGGTTAAAGATGCGATTCTTAGCAAAGCAAGAAATTTTCAACAACTAACTCTGGAGGACAGTCCTATCACCATATTTCAAGACCTAGCCCAATCCACACTGAAAAAAAGGAGGGCATTGAAACCGCTTACTGATTGGCTCCGCAACAAAAAAAAATGTATACAAATGGCTATTCCCCTTTGTGCTGTCGTTTCTGTATGAAGGTCAGCGCATATCCATCTCTTTTTTCACCGACCTGCCCAAAGCATATGATATTTTACAAATTAACCAACTACCCATTGAGAACTGGGACTACATCCAAAGCAATAATCCACTTCCGGAGCTTCCATCAGCTGATCTCTGGGAGACACCTCGTCCCGGCAAACCCCAAAGAATCAGAAGAGGTCGACACTCAACTCCAAGACGCCTTCCACTTCATGAATCATGAAGGACTCAAGGTTTAATCCTGGGATTTGTTTCATGTTTATCAAGATTCCCTTGAGTAGTCTTATTACCTAAATAATGCTTAAGAAAAGTTTTTTCCCTAATTTGGGGCATAACCCTTTATAACCCTTTCTAATTTTTGAGTTATGATACACAGGTTAGGGTTTTCTGTCTTTTACTAAGTGCCTATTAGCAAATTATTAGGAGGGTACTGCAATATGTCACATTACAATGTGCACAATTTCCCCCCTATTCCACTATTGGAGTAGTAGTACTCTAATGTTAATGATCTACATACTTGATCAATATCTCAAACTGTTCTCATTGTTGTTTTTATTTTATTGTTGGTTATATGACAGGTATCATAGGAAGTCAACCTTGTATCCTCAGAAAGAAGACAGACGCTTCTGCAGCCCCGTAGCTCTGCCCTGGATGGCTAAGTACAAACAAAAAGCACCCACACATCTCCTGCTAAAAACTTTCAGCGGTGCACACTCAGTTATTCTATTACTAGATGGCTGACCTGTGCATTGCTTCTTTCAACGTTAAGGGTTTTAACGCCCCATCAAAACGTAGTCAAATATTCTCTTTTGCTAAAAAAGAAGGATGCTCAGTCTTGATGCTTCAGGAGACACACTTTAAATTTAATAAATGCCCCGATCTATCCCGATCCATGTTCCCAAACTGGTACCATTGCGGTTCAAATTCAGCAGCATCCAGGGGCGTGAGCATAGGGTTCCAGAGGGGTCTGCCTTTCACATACATATCACATGTCCAAGATGTAGATGGCAGGTATATACTGTTGAAGGGAAAAGTGGCAAACCAAATCTATACCTTTGCGAACATATACGCTCCAAATGTCAATCAGATCACATGGTTGAGCGAGACGCTTGCCCTTTTGGAATCATATAAGGAAGGGGTAGTGGTGCTTGGAGGAGATTTGAATATAGCATTAAACCCTTCTTTGGGCTTATCATCCAAAAAATCAGCACTATCCATCAGGGCACTTAGACATCTGAGGAATAAACTACATCAGGGAGCTCTCCGTGATATATGGCGTCTCTGTAACCCCTCCAGGCAGGACTACACCCTTTACTCCCACTCTCACAACTCGTATCAAAGGCTCAATTATATATTTGTGTCAAAAGAACACCTACATTTGTGCACCCACGCCTACATAGGTAATATACTTTTATCTGACCATGCACCAGTTTTTATTACAATCCAAGCCCCCTCACTAGAACCTAAAGCCTTTAGGTGGCGACTTAATGAACAGCTGATTTCCACAGATGAGAATAGAAAAAACACCCAAAAGATTCTGGAAGAATTCTTCTGCTTTAACTCCCTTCCTGAAACATCCCCTCACATATTATGGGATACCCACAAGGCCTACATGAGAGGTCAGTTCATTAGTATGGGTTCAAGAATTAAAAAAGAAAGGAAGAAGAAAGTAGAGGATCTCCTAACCCAGATCCATAGACTAGAAGCTATACATGAAAGTTCTTTATTAGACTCCCATTTGAAGGAACTTACAGAATTGAAAAACTCTTTAAAGAACTTGCTTAATGCAGCTTCAGCTAAGTATTATCTCCATGCGCAATACAAATACTATGTGCATGGAGATAAAGCTTCTAAGTTCATGATGCAGCGTATTAAGCAAAATAAATCTCATAATGATATACACAAGATTACAGTTTCCAGTAGGGATGAAGTGTCTACCACACCAGAGATAGCCAAACAATTCCAAAGGTTTTATTATTCCCTATACAACATAAAAGAAGAGGACAAGAAAGCCGATACCCCCCCTCTCCACCCCCCATCAGTAACCTCCTTCCTTAACTCCCTTGACTTACCGGCCCTGTCAGATTCTCAAGCCCAAACTCTACAGGCCCCCTTTAAGATGGAGGAACTTTTGACGGCAATTAAACAACTTCCTAACGGGAAAAGCCCTGGACCTGATGGTTATCAGGCCTTATATTACCGCACTTTCCATAACATAGTAGGACCATATCTTCTCTCCATATTTAATAGCTCCCTGTCTGGTGTTCCATTATCCACAGATATGACTAGAGCACATATCACACTGATCCCGAAAGAAGGGAAAGACAGCTCCCATTGCTCTAATTACCGCCCAATTTCCCTGTTAAATCTGGATCTGAAGTTATTAGCCAAGATGCTTGCCACCCCAACTAAAAACATATTGAAAGCAAATTCCCCTTTTAATTGGGACACTACATATATTACATATCTGGGAGTTAAGATTGGTCCTGACCCGTCCACTCTTTTTCGACTAAATTACTCTCCTCTCCTTCAGTCTATCTCTGATCAACTAGTTGGGTTTAAATACCCAATGTTATCATGGTTCGGAAGAAAAAATATTGTAACCTCATTGGTCTTACCAAGATTGACTTATCTACAACAAGTTCTACCGATCCCAGTCCCAAAAACGTACCACACTAAACTTAAGCGACATATCAGCTCATTTATTTGGGCCGGGAAAAGGGCTCGACTAGCTCGCTCTGTTCTTTGCAGGCCAAAGACTAATGGGGGAATAGGATTACCTGACCCAGAGTTATATGGGAGAGCTGTTATACTATCTAGATTAGTGGACTGGATGACATATCTAAACCCGAAGTCTTGGGTCTCAATGGAACAGGGCGACCTTGGTTCGTTTCCTTCAGGTCTCCTGGTGGGTGCAAAATATTTCTCATCCCAAGATAGGCCCCTTAACCCAATTGTTAAATCGACGATTGAGACCTGGAATTGGTTCCAACAATCACAACATGCCATACCATTGCCCTCACCATTGATACAAGTAAAGGACATAATAGCTTATGCTCCGTCCACCCTGAGAGAATGCCTACCACTCTCAGTCCGAAACTCCACACTGTCTCTTTACTCGCTTTTTGACGCAAACGGCACAGTGATGAAAAGTGAAAATATTTTAGGAGTCTTCCCAGAAAGCAAGCACTTCCCTTATTTATTGTCTTTCATAAGCTCTTTTATATCTAAGAATGTTTCTATGAATGACTTATTACGTCCGTTGACCTGGTTTGAAAGTATACTAAATGACCAATCTAAACACATTAAACTAATCTCCCAAATTTATAAGAAACTAAGTACTCCAGTGTCAATGACTAAACCAGCATTTATAGGGCTATGGGAACGTGATCTGGATATTAACTTCTCTCAGGCAGAGATTTCGAAGCTTCTACTAATACCTCATAAATCCTCTAGGTGTATCCGTACCCAAGAAAATGGGTATAAAATATTAACAAGATGGTATAAGACTCCAGATATCACCTGCCGCTATAACCCAAATAATACTGATACGTGCTGGAGATGTAAAAAAAAAAAAAAAAAAAAAAAAGAGGATCATTCTTCCATGTATGGTGGACATGCCCACCACTGCAGGAATGGTGGAAATAAATTTTTGCCAAAGCTAACATGATCTGTGGGGTAAATATTCCACTCTCCCCTCAACTAGCGTTGTTAGGTTCACCTCCATCTACGCCTAGAATATCACAAACTAAATTATTCCATACTATATTAAGCGCAGCACGCCTATTGTTACCTAAATTTTGGCTCTCTGAAGAGGTACCCTCCATCTCCCAGTGGGTAGGGAAGATGGATCAGTTATGTAGATTTGAGGAGATCGCAGCCTGGGGAAGCCGGAGAATACACCTATATAGGACCCAATAGAAAGAATGGTTCACCTACAGAAATATAAGCACTTCACACAGCAGTCCATCTTATGTCTTACTTGATTAAAGACTACTTACCGTATTTGAACTCTAACATAACCCTTACAGGCATATTAGATGCTGATGACAATTGTATTATTTACTGTACTACCCATCCTATGGAATTGATGTAAAACAAAACCTGTCAAACCACCTGTTATATTATGTTACCCATATGTTTTCAATTGATACCAGTATGTAATTCTTCATACCTTAACATATGTAATGATTTTTATTTTCAATAAAATTCATTTGAAAATGAAAAAAAAAAAGAAAAAGCCCAGAGAACCCCTTTAACACACGGTCTTAAGTCTCTATGTCATAATGTGGCTCCCAGTATTAATAATGCTCCCATTAGCACCCCCCAGTATTAATAGTGCCCTCAGTAATATTAAGTGATGATGCTGTAGAGGATCAGGTAAGTGAAGATGCTGTAGAGGCTCAGGTATGTGAAGATGCAGTAGAGGCTCAGGTATGTGATGCCACTGTAGATGCTCAGGTAAGTGATGATGCTGTAGAGGATCATGTATGTGAAGACGCTGTAGAGGATCAGGTAAGTGAAGATGCTGTAGAGGATCAGGTAAGTGAAGACGCTGTAGAGGCTCAGGTAAGTAAAGATGCTGTAGAGGCTCAGGTATGTGAAGATGCTGTAGAGGCTCAGGTATGTGAAGATGCTGTAGAGGCTCAGGTATGTGAAGATGCTGTAGCGGCTCAGGTAAGTGATGCCACTGTAGATGCTCAGGTAAGTTATGATGCTGTAGAGGATCAGGTAAGTGAAGACGCTGTAGAGGCTCAGGTAAGTGAAGAAGGGGTGTGCAGTCATCCTGTGGACTTGTTACCTGTTACTTTTTACATACGGTATGTGACCTTGGTCTATTTGGACCGCATGCTTCAACGTGTCTTGTTGTGGTCCTTTGCTCTTTGAACCAATTTCGGTCATGCTATTTATTTGTCATTCCCTGCAGCTTGCACATGCACTTTACCACTTGTTATATCCGGTTGGATAGATACAACTATACATCTAAAAAGATCCACATTTTAGTGTTGACCTTTGTTTCTTTGTAAAAGATAATATGCACTTGCACTTTATATCTGATGTAATTATCTACACTCCTACTAATAGTGGATATTCTCTTTAGTGTATATATTGGAACAGGCATTTTTCTATGTATAGGCGTTTACATCTTTGGTCACTCGCCTTATCACTCTGTTATATTGCATAAATTCTCCCAGGATTGTACCGCACTTTTTGCATTTGTTCGTCATCTCTTTATATATGTTTTTAACTATATACCTAATAAAATATACAGTTTTTAGCTTAATAGTTCTCAGTGTTTCTTTATAGGTTATTAAGTGAAGATGCTGTAGAGGCTCAGGAATGTGATGACGCTGTAGATGCTCAGATAAGTGATGATGCTGTAGAGGCTCAGGTATGTGATGCCACTGTAGATGCTCAGGTAAGTGATGATTCTGTAGAGGCTCAGGTACGTGAAGACGCTCAGGTAAGTGATGACAATGTAGAGGCTCAGGTAAGTGATGGCAATGTAGAGGATCAGGTAAGTGATGAAGCTGGACAATGTAGAGGATCAGTCATCTCATACATTGGGGGCAGATCGCTAGGATATTATCTCAATGTCTGATAGGTGCAGATCCCAGAGTTGGTCCCTATCTTTAGAACAGAGCCCAAAAAGTGAAAGAGGGTGTACCGCGCATGCACAGCTGCCCTCCATTCTCTTCTGTGGGAATGCTGAAAATAGCCCAGTGCTAGCCCGACTATTTCCATTAGCCCCTTAGAAGTGAATGGAGCGGTGACTGCGCATGCCCTTCATTACAATGGGACTGCCAAAAATAGCTGGCTATTTTTGGTGCTCCCATGGGAATGAATAAAGAATGGCCGTGCATGCAGGGTATGCCCTCCTTCACTTTGCAGGCTCCGTTCTAAAGATAAGTGCGGGTCCCGAGGTGGGACCTTCACCCTTTCACCTATGAGACGTTGATTGCATATCCTAGCAATCTGCACCAAATGTCTGAGATGATACCACCCTTTAGTATTTGAGATGGACTATCTGTCACGGATGGTGTTGCAGGAAACAAGAAGTAACAAATAAAGATCCGACTGACTTGATCCCAAACTAAGGAACAAATGGGTAAGCCCTATACAAGCCCTAGAGCTCTCCCTGACTGCTCAGCCCATGCAAAGATCTTTATGATAGAAAGTTGCATGTCCACGTACCTAGACTGAGTGACACCTGCAAACCCTACAATAGGGAGGGAGTCAGGGTCACCTAGAATCAAGCCAACAGGAAAACACAAATACAGAAATAGACTTACTGAGGAAACAGCAGTAGTAGCATCTAGCAGTGAACACAATCCAGGAAGTAGTATAAACCGCAAGGTGAGGCAGTATGGGAGGGGATATAAAGGGAGGCAATCACTGCTAATAGATGACAGCTGGAAGAGGGAGAAGAGATGTCAAAACAAAACCAAAACAAAAGAACATCATGCAGGAGGTACTGAAGAACGTCTGTCAGAACTTCTCAGAGATCTGGCGGTGACAATACCCCTCCCTCTATGAGTGGACTCCAGACACTCAGAGCCCACCTTCTCAGGATGGGACCTATGGAACGCCCTGATAAGATGAGTAGCCTTAATGTCCGCCACTGGGACCCACATCCTCTCCTCAGGACCATAACCCTCCCAATGAACAATGTACTGGAGAGAACCGTGGATAATATGAGAATCCACAGTCCTAGAGACCTGAAATTCAAGATTACCATCAACCACAATCGGAGGAGGAGGCGAAGAGGAGGGTACAGTGGGTTGGACATAAGGACATAAGGTTTTAATAGGGACTTGTAAAAAACATTATGGATCTTCCAAGTCTGAGGAAGATCAAGACGGAAGGCAACGGGATTGATGACGGACAAGATTTTGTAAGGCTCAATAAACTTAGGACCCAACTTCCAGGACGGAACCTTCAACTTGATATTCTTAGTAGACAACCACACCAGATCACCAACATTCAGGTCCGAACCAGGCACACGTCTCTTATCCGCCACACGCTTATATCTCTCACTCATGCTCTTTAGATTATCCTGAATCTTTTGCCAAATAGATGACAAAGACGAGGAGAATCTCTCCTCATCAGGTAAACCAGAAGACACCTCTCCAGAAAATGTCCCAAACTGCGGATGAAACCCATATGCACCAAAAAATGCCGACTTATCAGAGGACTCCTGACGACAGTTATTTAAAGCAAACTCAGCAAGGGACAAAAAAGAACACCAATCCTCCTGAATTTCCGCCACAAAATAGCGCAGATATGTCTCCAGATTCTGATTGACGCGCTCTGTCTGGCCATTCGACTGCGGATGGAAAGCAGAAGAGAATGACAACCGAACCCCCAAGCGAGAACAGAAAGCCTTCCAGAATCTGGAAACAAACTGCGTGCCCCTATCAGAGACTATGTCTGAAGGAATGCCATGCAATTTGACAATGTGATCAACAAATGCTTGTGCCAGCGTTTTAGCATTGGGCAACCCAGAAAAGGGAATAAAATGTGCCATTTTGCTAAAACGGTCTACCGCCACCAGAATCACAGTTTTCCCCGAGGAACGAGGCAGGTCCGTAATGAAGTCCATGGAGAGATGTGTCCAAGGATGGGAAGGAATGGGTAACGGGAGGAGAGGACCTGATGGCCGTGAATGAGGGACTTTGGCATGAGCGCAGGTCTCGCAGGCTGCCACAAAACCCTCAACCGACTTACGAAGAGCCGGCCACCAGAATCTCTGAGCAATGAGATCCACTGTGGCTCTACCCCCCGGGTGCCCAGCAAGGACAGTATCGTGGTGCTCCTTAAAAACCTTATGTCGTAAAGCGAGAGGCACAAACAACCTCCCAGGAGGACAAAGATCACGAGCCTCTGCCTGGGCTGCCTGAACCCCTGCCTCCAATTCAGGATAAAGAGCAGAGACAACCACCCCTTCAGCCAAAATGGGACCCGGGTCTTTAAAGTTCCCCCTCCCGGAAAACCGGAATTAGACTTACCGGCAATTCAGTTTCCATGAAATCACCACGACGCCCACAAGGAGATTGACCCATGACCTCTGTGGGGGCAGGAAACAGAGAAGAGTTTAAATTGCCCCCTCCCACCACCACACCTCAGTGTTCCAAAGATATCAGAAGTGTATTAGTATTTCCCAGTATTACTTCATACCAGGAAAATAAAGGTGAAAACTTCATAAAAGGGGAGGGAATATATGGGCCGTCATGGTGATTTCATGGAAACTGAATTACCGGTAAGTCTAATTCCGGTTTTCCTATATCATCACCATGACGGCCACAAGGAGAGTTATAAAATTACTTCTTATGGGGGGGGGGGGGGCAACCGCCTGAAGAACCTTCCGACCAAAAGAGAGGCCAGAGGTTCTAGATTTAGGTAATGTTTCACAAATGTGTGAATGCTAGACCAGGAGGCAGCCCTGCATATATCGTCCAGGGAAGCCCCTGCTTTTTCAGCAAACGTGGTGGATACAGCTCTGGTAGAATGTGCCCGAATATTGGAAGGAGGATCCAGATTTTGATTCCTATAGCATAGGGTAATGGTGTCCTTTATCCATCTTGCAATGGAGGATTTTGAGACCCTGGATCCCTTATTTTTTCCAGCAAACTGGACAAGCAGGCTGTCAGACTTCCTGAAATCTTTAGTGGCCTCTAAATATTTAAGGACTGTACGTCTAACATCAAGGGAATGAAATTTCGTTTCCTCCTGATCCTTAGGATTGTTGAAGAAAGATGGAAGAAAGATCTCTTGGCCTCTGTTGCGGTCTGAGGCTACCTTTGGCAGGAAACCTGGGTCTAATTTTAGCCATGAGTTTCAGGAATTCCGGATGAGGATGTAGTAAAGGACCCTGGTATAGGATGTCCCCTCTGAGTGGGAGTCTCACCGGGTCGTCTATTGCCAGTCTCAGGAGCTGAGCAAACCAACTCCTCTTGGGCCAGAACGGGGTGATCAATATCACTGTGGTTCTCCCTTCCAGAATCTTCTGAATGACCCGCGGGATGAGAGGCATTGGAGGAAATGCGTACACTAGATCCCAACACCATTTCAGAAAGAAGGCATCTATTCTCCAAGGATGGTCTCCCGCATTTAGGGAGCAGAATGTTTGTAATTTTGTATTCTTTTTTGTTGCAAAAAGGTCTATTGTAGTAAGTCCCCAATTCTGGGTTAGCATGTTGAAGACCTCTTGATTCAGAGCCCATTCTGTGTGATCTATCTTTTGCCTGCTTAAAAAGTCTGCTTCTAGATTTTGGGATCCCTTTAGGTGCATCGCTGAGATGGATCTTAGCTCTTTCTCTGCAAAGGAGAAAATTTCCTCTGTGGTATTCTGGAGTCTCCTTGATCGAGTACCTCCCTGGTGTTTCAGGTAGGAGACCACGGTCGTGTTGTCCGATAGGACCCTCACATGCTGCCTTCTTATCAGCTGCCTGGCGGAAAGTAGAGCTTCCCTTACCGCGTACAGTTCCCTGAAATTTGAGAATTGGACAGCTATAAGATGCTTCCAAGTTCCCTGGAAGTAAGCTTTGTCGACTTTCGCTCCCCTTCCAGATTTGCTGGCATCCGTGAAGATCGTTATTGAAGGCGATTTGATCCATGGAACCCCCTGGGAAAGATTCTTCTCCTTCGTCCACCATGAGAGAGAGACCTTTACTGACCCTGGAATCCAAAGCTTGGAATCAAGAGAGCCCTTCTTCTTGTTCCATTGGGACAATAGCCAGTTCTGCATCACCCGACAGTGAGCCTGCGCCCACTCGACTGAAGGTATACAGGAGGTTAGAAGGCCGAGAAGGCTCATCGCTTCTCTCACTGAGCATTTTTTCCGGTGTTGAAAGTGCCTCACCTTGCTTACCAGGGACTGGATCTTGATCTGTGGCAGGAAGATCGACTGTGTTAGGGAGTCTAGTGTAACCCCTAGGAACTTCACCCTCGTGGATGGTACTAACATAGACTTGGGTTTGTTCACGATCCATCCTAGCTGTGACAGACGGGATAAAAATATTTCCAAGTCTGACAGTAGGAGCTCCTTTGAGTCTGCTATAATTAAGAAATCGTCCAGGTACGGCACTATATTTAACCCTTCTTGTCTGAGTGGAGCTATCATTTCTATCACCAGTTTGGTGAACAGCCTTGGTGCGGCTGAAATCCCGAAGGGTAGCGTTATGAATTGAAAATGGAGAATCTGATTGAAAGGGTCTGGGATCGCAAACCTTAGGTATCTCTGGTGATCTGGGTGAAAGGGAACATGCAAGTAAGCGTCTTTCAGGTCGACCGAGCACATAAATGTTCCTAGCTTTATCAGAGGTACTATGGATTTCAGAGACTCCATTTTGAACTTCCTGTAAAGAATAAACTTGTTCAGTTGTTTCAGGTTTATAATAGGTCGAAAGTCTCCTTGCTTCTTTTTTACTAAAAATAGGGTTGAATAGTACCCCCGACCTCTTTGAGATGCGGGAACTGGGATTACTGCTCCCTTTTTCACCAGGTCCTGGACTCCCTGGAAAATATTCAGGTTGGAGGATCTGGCAGGCATCCTTGTTACGACAAATCTTGGAGGGGGGAGGGAGGTGTACTCGATCTTGTATCCTCGCCGAATGATATCCAAGGCCCAAGGATTTTTTTATATTAGCGCCCATGGACCTAGGAAATCCTTCAGTCTCCCCCCTACAATGGCGTCATTGTTTGTCTTCAAATTTAGATTGGGGCTTAAGAAGGAAACCTCTTCCTTTACCCCCCTTGGGATAAGCCCAGCGGCCTGACTTGCCTTTCACCCTACCAGCCTTATTTTGTCCACCGTATGACCGAAAGGACTGGTTCCTTCTATAAGATCTTTCTTCAGGGAATCCTTTTTTTCTATCAGCCGCTTTCTCAAGTATCTTGTCTAGAACCGGCCCCAATACCTATTCTCCTGAAAAGGGAATAGATACTAACTTCTGTTTGGAAATCCTATCACCCGACCAGGACTTCATCCATAAAGCCCGACGAGCCGCATTGGAAAGTCCAGCCTCTTTAGCACAGAATCTAATAGATTCAGCCAAGGCATCCGCAAGGAATCCTGTAGCTGACTTAAGTAGCGGGATAGACTGCAGGATTTCTTCCCTAGAAGTCTTGTTACTCAGGTGATTTTCAAGCTCTCCTAGCCATAAATACATAGACCTAGCAACGGACGTTGCTGCAATGTTGGTCTTAATGTTATACATCGAGGCCTCCCAAGACTTTCTCAAAAGGGCATCTGCCTTCCGTTCCATAGCATCCCTTAATTGAGCAGCATCCTCAAAAGGCAGGGCAGTTTTTTTGTTTACTTTCGCCACCTGCACGTCGAACTTAGGGGTCTCGTCGAATAGTTTGGACTGAGAAGGGTCAAACAATAACCGATTTTTGAATTCCTTGGATATTCCAAGTCTTTTCTCTGGTTCTGACCACTCTTCCAGAATCATGTAGTTGTAGAAATTGGTGGCTCACTCCCTGTTCCACTAATGAAAAGGGGCACTGCCCCACAGCACTCCCTGTTGCCGATAGAGTAAAAGGAAAATTGAATTGGATTGGGCATCACTCAATATCAAGCAACCATAGACAAGTTGGATTATATCAGATAAATTTTATATTTTATATATCGCTCTCAAAATTATTTACAACATGTTTAGAGATGAGCGAACTTCTGTTTTAAGTTCGGCGTCTAAAGTTCGGGGGCGGGTTAGCGGAGAATCCCGATCTGGAACCGGATATGGATTCCGACTTCCGTTGTGGTCCGTGGTAGCGGAATCAATAATGGCCGATTATTGATTCCGCTACCACGGACCACAACGGAAGTCGGAATCCATATCCGGTTCCAGATCGGGATTCTCCGCTAACCCGCCCCCGAACTTTAGACGCCGAACTTAAAACAGAAGTTCGCTCATCTCTAAACATGTTGCATAAAACATATACATTAAAAACAATTATTTAAAATCTAGACTAAAACTCTATGGTACTGAAAATCCTTGAGAGGGGCTAGTAGCCGCAATTTGTCAGTGAGTGGCCCCAAGCATTATAGTCCAAAAGCACTTGTAACTGTAAATTATGCAGTTTATGGAAAAGTCATTAATACATCCACAAATTAGAGCAGTAGTTAAATGCTGTACTTTGTACAGGGTACTTTACTGCTCCTATATTTGGTCCGCTTGTACACCAGGTTGTCAAGTGCAGTGCTCTAGCTTCAAGGACCTGTAGATGGAATCTATGTGTGAAGTTCCCCACGCTCCTGGGTAGCTGTGCCGTTTGCTTTCACCGCTCTGACCTTCCAGGACCTGTGTGTCACGAGGGTGTCAAGAACCACGCCTGACTCCGTTATACCCGGGGTCAGGAAGTCGCAGCGGTTGGCTGCGCGCTCTATGTAAGATAGGGCTGTTTCCTTATGGTAGCTTTCTGGGTTTGCTTTGCAACCCTTTTTGGCTCACTCAGGGATCCGTAGCTCCCTCTCCTCAGCTGTTCCTTGTCCAGCACTCCCAACCTCCTTATATTCCCCTCTCACACTTCTCTGGTTGCCAGATATAGAGCTTCCTGCCTGGACTTCTATACTGACCCACTGGAGCTGTGTTGCTGCGTTCTCTGGTTGTTGGTCCAGAACGTTTCCCTCCGGATCCCTGTTGGACCTTTGTGGTCTGCTGTGGTCGCCCACCTGGGTTTATGTGTTTGTCTGTATTGTCTGTCCTCTCCCTGGTGTTTTCCTCTTAGTGTCAGTGGTGCGGACTAGCGATCCCACCGGCCCGTTCACTATCTAGGGCTCATTTTAGGGAAAGCCAGGGTTTAGGCACGTGATCGCCGCACGGGTGAGGAACCCGTCTAGGGACGTCAGGGCAGTCAGGTGCCAGCCGCAAGGTGAGTCAGGGGTCACCACCTTTCCCTCTCCCTTGGGCAGGGCTTTCCCTTTTCCCTCCCTGTGCGTGACGCCGGTCATTACATTATATCTGGCCCTTATTTTGTGTAGGTAAAAAAATAATAAAAAAAAAATATTTTTTTACCTACTTAGAATCCAGTATGGATCCAATTGCTGCTCTGTCCAAGCAATTTCATGGCCTGTCTTTGGAGGTGGCAGGATTGAAGGCGTCGGTCCTCCAGCAACAGCAGCAATTACAACTGACCGCAAGCCCAGCGGTTGCTACTGGTAACCAGGTTGTTGCGGAACCCAAGGTCCCTCTCCCTGACAGATTTTCTGGGGGAAGGGACAAGTTTTTGACATTCCGTGAGGCCTGTAAATTATATTTTAAACTGCGCCCTTACTCCTCTGGTAATGAAGAACAGCGGGTGGGGGTTGTTATTTCCCTGCTGCAGGGGGACCCGCAGTCCTGGGCGTTCTCTTTACCCACTGATTCCCAGGCTCTTCGGTCAGTGGATGAGTTTTTCGGGGCCTTGGGTCTCATATATGACGACCCTGACCGAGTCGCACTGGCTGAATCAAGATTACGGAGACTCCTACAAGGAGAGCGGCCGGTAGAGGAGTATTGCTCTGACTTCCGTAGGTGGGCTACGGATACCCAATGGAACGACCCGGCTCTCAGGAGTCAGTTCTGCTCTGGGTTATCCGAAAGGGTTAAGGATGCGCTTGCATTATATGAGACCCTTGATGCGGTTATGTCCCTTTCTATCCGAATAGATAGACGCCTTAGGGACAGGTTGAAAAAATCGGAGCAATTGGTAACCCCTCCCAAGCAGCAGTTAGTCTGTACGGACTTAGACGAGCCTATGCAGCTAGGAGGAACCACTCGTCAGGTCCGTCCTCCTGAGGTTCGCCGTAGGCGTGGGGTTTGTTTTTTTTGTGGGGAGAGGGGTCATTTCATTAATGTCTGTCCTTCTTTCCTCAGAAACAAAAGACCGTCGGAAAACTACTAACCCCAGGCTGTGTGGAGAATGTCAGCCGGGGGGGGTATATGTTTCCTCCATACTGTACATCGCAATTTGTGTTGCCAGCGGTTATTGTTTTTGGTGTTAAGACGGAGACTATTTCTTTCTTTCTAGACAGTGGAGCAGGGGTAAATTTGATAGATGCCCATTTTGCCCGCACTATGGGTTTGTCTCTCTGTACGCTACAGAGACCTATTCCCATATTCGCTATTGATTCTGCTCCTCTGTCTCAGAGAAACCTCACCCACATTGTTCATAATTTACACCTTCGGGTAGGGGACCACCATAACGAGATGCTTTCATGTTATGTTCTGGAGGGGCTTCCCACTCCGGTAGTGCTGGGCCTTCCCTGGTTGGTAGCGCACAATCCAGTGGTGGATTGGCAGGCCAGGGAGATATCGGAGTGGAGTGAGCGTTGCAGAGAAAATTGCGGGTGCTAGGTGGTTCTCCAAACTTGATCTTAGGGGGGCCTACAATCTGATTCGTATCAAGGAGGGGGATGAGTGGAAGACAGCTTTTAACACCCCTGAGGGGCATTATGAAAATCTAGTTATGCCTTTCGGTCTGACCAATGCTCCTGCCGTCTTTCAACATTTCGTTAATGACATTTTTAGTCATCTAATCGGCAGGTTTGTGGTAATATACCTAGATGATATTTTAATTTATTCGTCTGATCTGAGAACACATGAGGTGCATGTCAGACAAGTACTGCAGGTCCTACGGACGAATAAATTATATGCTAAAATTGAAAAATGTGTCTTCGCCGTTCAGGAGATACAATTCCTAGGTTATTTTTTATCTGCTTCAGGTTTCCGTATGGATCCTAGGAAGGTCCAGGCAATTTTAGATTGGGATCTTCCTGAGAACCTCAAAGCACTGCAACGGTTCTTGGGCTTCGCGAATTTCTATAGGAAATTCATTAAAAATTATTCAGTTATTGTAAAACCCCTTACTGACATGACTAGGAAGGGGACCGATTTTTCTAAGTGGTCTGACACCGCTAAAGTTGCTTTTTCCTCTCTAAAAGAGAGGTTTACCTCGGCACCTCTACTAGTCCAACCTGATGTCTCTCAGCCTTTTATTGTTGAAGTCGATGCGTCAGAGGTGGGAGTGGGGGCGGTGCTGTCTCAGGGTCCGTCTCCTGGCAAATGGCGTCCTTGTTCTTTCTTTTCTAAAAAACTATCTGCAGCAGAAAAGAACTACGATATTGGCAATAGGGAACTATTAGCTATTAAACTAGCGTTTGAAGAATGGCGTCACTTTTTAGAGGGGGCAGTCCACCCCGTCACTGTGATTACGGACCACAAAAATCTTCTGTACCTCGAATCAGCTAAGCGTCTCACTCCTAGACAAGCTAGGTGGTCGCTATTTTTTACCAGTTTTAACTTTGTTATTACCTATCGTCCTGGGGCAAAAAATACCAAGGCTGATGCACTATCTCGTTGTTTCCCTGGAGGGGGTAATGTGAGTGATCCGGTACCCATTCTTCAAAGAGGAGTGGTTGTTTCTGCGGTACATTCTGCTAATGGAGGGGAATGTGTTAGAGGCCCAGGGGGACGCCCCGGTCTCTTGCCCCTCAGAGAAATTGTTTGTACCGTTGAACCTGCGTTTCGAATTATTAAAGGAACATCATAATTCGGCACTTGCTGGGCACCCGGGTAGTAAAGCAACCTTGGAGCTATTGTCTCATTGTTTTTGGTGGCCAAGGTTGCGTCAGGATGTATTGGCTTTTGTGTCTTCTTGCTCTACCTGTGCGCGCGCAAAAGTTTCGCATACACGTCCTGCAGGGTCTCTATTACCACTCGTCATTCCCAATAGACCATGGACACATCTGTCAATGGATTTTATCACTGACTTACCTTTGTCTGCGGGTAAAACAGTTATTTTGGTGGTAGTGGACAGGTTTAGCAAAATGGTACACTTCATTGCGTTACCCGCACTACCTAATGCTAAGACTCTTGCTCAGGTATTCATCAGTGAAATCGTGAAGCTTCACTGGGTCCCTTCCGATGTTGTTTCGGATCGGGGTACCCAGTTTATTTCTACATTTTGGAAAGCTTTTTGTTCCCATTTGGGGGTACACTTGTCGCTTTCCTCAGCTTTCCATCCTCAGTCGAATGGACAGACTGAGCGTACCAACCAAAACCTTGAGACATATCTAAGATGTTTTGTGTCTGAAAACCAAGAGTTGTGGTCATCATATTTACCGTTAGCTGAGTTTGCCATAAATAATCGTCGTCAGGAATCCACTGGCAAGTCACCATTTCTTGGTGCATATGGTTTTCATCCCCAATTCTGTACTTTCAAAGAGGGGGGGGTCTTCTGGGGTTCCCGAAGAGGAACGGTTTTCGTCATCTCTTTCATCGGTATGGCAGAAGGTGCAAGCTAACTTGAAAAATATGGGAGGTAAATACAAATGCATGGCTGATAAGAGACGGTCGCCAGGTCCGGACCTAGGAGTAAATGACTATGTGTGGTTGTCTACTAGGAATATTAAATTAAAGGTTCCCTCTTGGAAACTGGGTCCTAGGTTCATTGGCCCTTACAAAATTGTAGCCATCATCAACCCCGTGGCTTTTCGCCTGGAGCTACCTCAGACTTTTAAAATCCATAATGTCTTTCATAAGTCGTTACTCAAAAAATATGTTCCATCTCTAGAACCGTCACCGCTGCCACCCCCTCCTGTTGTTGTGGATGGTAATCTAGAGTTTCAGATATCCAAAATTGTTAATTCTCGTCGGGTCCGCCGCTCTCTTCAATATCTGGTGCATTGGAGAGGTTACGGTCCCGAGGAAAGAATGTGGGTTCCTGCGTCTGAGGTAAACGCCGACAGGCTAGTTCAGACTTTTCATGCCTCTCATCCTGAGAGACCTGGTCCTGAGTGTCCGGAGGCCCCTCGTAGAGAGGGGGGTACTGTCACGAGGGTGTCAAGAACCACGCCTGACTCCGTTATACCCGGGGTCAGGAAGTCGCAGCGGTTGGCTGCGCGCTCTATGTAAGATAGGGCTGTTTCCTTATGGTAGCTTTCTGGGTTTGCTTTGCAACCCTTTTTGGCTCACTCAGGGATCCGTAGCTCCTTCTCCTCAGCTGTTCCTTGTCCAGCACTCCCAACCTCCTTATATTCCCCTCTCACACTTCTCTGGTTGCCAGATATAGAGCTTCCTGCCTGGACTTCTATACTGACCCACTAGAGCTGTGTTGCTGCGTTCTCTGGTTGTTGGTCCAGAACGTTTTCCTCCGGATCCCTGTTGGACCTTTGTGGTCTGCTGTGGTCGCCCACCTGGGTTTATGTGTTTGTCTGTATTGTCTGTCCTCTCCCTGGTGTTTTCCTCTTAGTGTCAGTGGTGCGGACTAGCGATCCCACCGGCCCGTTCACTATCTAGGGCTCATTTTAGGGAAAGCCAGGGTTTAGGCACGTGATCGCCACACGGGTGAGGAACCCGTCTAGGGACGTCAGGGCAGTCAGGTGCCAGCCGCAAGGTGAGTCAGGGGTCACCACCTTTCCCTCTCCCTTGGGCAGGGCTTTCCCTTTTCCCTCCCTGTGCGTGACGCCGGTCATTACACTGTGTGGCATCCCACGTGATTTGCTGGGCGGTCAGGTGACTTGTAATTCCAGGCGGGGTTTTCAAATGTCACCCGGCCTGTGATAGAAGTGGGCATGGCCACTTCTATCACACATATCATATTACATGAGAATGAATACACAAGATATACTCCAGCATGATACTAGCAGTCTCCAATTTTATTATTTTAACACTTCGAAGAAAACGCATTGAAAACGCAAAGGAATCGCATGTGTGTTTTTTATTTTATGATGTATTTTTCAATTTTAAGCCTTTTACATTAGGATTCGAATATATACAGTACAGACCAAAAGTTTGGACACACCTTCTCATTCAAAGAGTTTTCTTTATTTTCATGACTATGAAAATTGTAGATTCACACTGAAGGCATCAAAACTATGAATTAACACATGTGGAATTATATACATAACAAAAAAGTGTGAAACAACTGAAAATATATCATATTCTAGGTTCTTAAAAGTAGCAACCTTTTGCTTTGATTACTGCTTTGCACACTCTTGGCATTCTCTTGATGAGCTTCAAGAGGTAGTTACCTGAAATGGTTTTCACTTCACAGGTGTGCCCTATCAGGTTTAATAAGTGGGATTTCTTGCCTTATAAATGGGGTTGGGACCATCAGTTGCGTTGTGGAGGTCAGGTGGATACACAGCTGATAGTCCTACTGAATAGACTATTAGAATTTGTATTATGGCAAGAAAAAAAGCAGTAAAGTAAAGAAAAACGAGTGGCCATCATTACTTTAAGAAATGAAGGTCAGTCAGTCCGAAAAATTGGGAAAACTTTGAAAGTGTCCCCAAGTGCAGTCACAAAAAACATCAAGCGCTACAAAGAAACTGGCTCACATGTGGACCGCCCCAGGAAAGGAAGACCAAGAGTCACCTCTGCTGCGGAGGATGAGTTCATCCAAGTCACCAGCCTCAGAAATCGCAGGTTAACAGCAGCTCAGATTAGAGACCAGGTCAATGCCACACAGAGTTCTAGCAGCAGACACATCTCTAGAACTACTGTTAAGAGGAGACTGTGTGAATCAGGCCTTCATGGTGGAATATCTGCTAGGAAACCACTGCTAAGGACAGGCAACAAGCAGAAGAGACTTGTTTGGGCTCAAGAACACAAGGAATGGACATTAGACCAGTGGAAATCTGTGCTTTGGTCTGATGAGTCCAAATTTGAGATCTTTAGTTCCAACCACCGTGTCTTTGTGCGACACAGAAAAGGTGAACGGATGGACTCTACATGCCTGGTTCTCACCGTGAAGCATGGAGGAGGAGGTGTGATGGTGTTGGGGTGCTTTGCTGGTGACACTGTTGGGGATTTATTCAAAATTGAAGGCATACTGAACCAGCATGGCTACCACAGCATCTTGCAGCGGCATGCTATTCCATCCGGTTTGCGTTTAGTTGGACCATCATTTATTTTTCAACAGGACAGTGACCCCAAACACACCTCCAGGCTGTGTAAGGGCTATTTGACCATGAAGGAGAGTGATGGGGTGCTGCGCCAGATGACCTGGCCTCCACAGTCACCGGACCTGAACCCAATCGAGATGGTTTGGGGTGAGCTGGACCGCAGAGTGAAGGAAAAAGGGCCAACAAGTGCTAAGCATCTCTGGGAACTCCTTCAAGACTGTTGGAAGACCATTTCAGTTGACTACCTCTTGAAGCTCATCAAGAGAATGTGCAAAGCAGTAATCAAAGCAAAAGGTGGCTACTTTGAAGAACCTAGAATATGACAAATTTTCAGTTGTTTCACACTTTTTTGTTATGTATATAATTCTAGTTATCAATGTACATTAAGAGTAATATACTGAAGAAATCGCATAATTGCTTTTTAGTTTTTCCTCTATAGGCTTTTATAATTTATATATGGCACTATAGGAAACATATTAAAGTATGAACAAATCGCATATGTATCTTTTCCACAAGTCTCTACAATTTATATGAGGCATTGAAGTCGTATTGTCCATGAAATACTAAACTGAAATCCATATCCATGTCTTCTGATTCCCTCACTGTCCCAACGTGCAATGCGCTAATTATGGACAATATAAAAAGAACATTTAGCCGTCACTGTCTACACCACTGAGGAAGGGGTGCCTTTACCCCGAAACGCGTATGGTAAAGACAGTGAGGGATCATTAAGAAGAAGCATTTATAATCGCATACCCACAATTGGATTTCAAGCAGCTACGGATTAATCCTATTCAAGACATTTGAAAACCCTGCCTGGAATTACAAGTCACCTGACCGCTCAGCAAACCATGTGGGACGCCACACAGGTCCTGGAAGGTCAGAGCGGTGAAAGCAAATGGCACAGCTACCCAGGAGCGCGGGGAACTTGACACATAGATTCCATCTACAGGTCCTTGACGCTCACAATAGAGCACTGCACTTTACAACCTGGTGTACAAACGGACCAAATATAGGAGCGGTAAAGTACCCTGTACAAAGTACAGTATTTAACTACTTGCTATAATTTGTGGATGTATTAATGACTTTTCCATAAACGGCGTAATTTACAGTTACAAGTGCTTTTGGACTATAATGCTTGGGGCCACTCACTGACAAATTGCGGCTACTAGCCCCTCTCAAGGATTTTCAGTACCATAGAGTTTTAGTTTAGATTTTAAATAATTGTTTTTAATGTATATGTTTTATGCAACATGTTGTAAATAATTTTGAGAGCGATATATAAAATATAAAATGTATCTGATATAATCCAACTTGTCTATGGTTGCTTGATATTGAGTGACGCCCAATCCAATTCAATCTTCCAGAATCATCTCTTTTATATTTTCATTCATGGGGAAGACCTTGGATTTCTTCACTCTAAGGCCCCAAAACACTTCGTCCTGAATAGATAAGAGACCTAGGGGCTTCTTCAATCCACATTGTCGCTCTGAGCGCCTTTAATAAGTCACTCATTTCCTCCGAGGAAAAATAAAATTTTCTGTTGCTTTCGTAGATCTCTCCCTCAGAGAGAGAGAAATCATCTTCCCATTGCATGGAAGTAGAAGCTTTATCATCAGCGTCATCAGATCCTGAGGAGGAAATGATCTTAGAACGCGGACGTTTGCGAGAGGGCTGGCCTTGGAAATCAGATGGAGCTGCTCTAGCGGCCCTAAGTACTTCCTGAACCACTGATCTAATACTATCCATAAGGGAGGGTTGCTCCTGCTGGATCACATCAGAAATGCATTCTTTACATAGCTTCTTTCCATATTCATCAGGCAATCTTTTAGCGCAAGAAATGCAGCGAGGGGGTTTTTTAACCTTTTTTTTGAGCCTCTTTAGCCTAAAATTAAATAAATATGTAATAGAGGCATCAGTAAATAAGCCCAGGCAGAAACTTCAATAGAATCAATAAGCGGACCCCCAGAGGGATACTTACAGGAGGCAGAGAGGGAGCATCAGGTTCCATAGCAGTTTGCAGATCGGGATCTGACATACTATGGTAGTAGGAACAGTATACACGGCACTTACAGACCTCAGATCAGCGTTCCATGGTCGTCCCACCTTTTACTCAAACAGCTCTGCCTTCTGCACTTTGCTTCCGGGTTGCGTCACATGACCAAACCCGGAAGTGACGTCACAGACGTCGGCGAGCGCACACACCGGCCGCGGCACAGCTCAACCCACCGGGGAGGAGGAGGAGGAAGTTGTGGCCCGGGAGCAGGCTCCAGACCAGCCAGAGCGAGCCCTCCCGATACCCCCCAGCCCAGCACAAGCACGCGGCCGCCGGCGGACTGGGGGAGCTCCGATTGAGCTTCAGGTAAACCAGGAGACCGTCCTCGGACCCTCCTGGAGAAGAATAAAAATAAAAAAGGGTGTAGGAAACAATTCAATTTCCCATCTTCATCTCCCTGCCAGTCCGCAGGGAGACTCTTCTCTGACCCTGGCCACAGTAGGGACAGGAACACTGAGGTGTGGTGGTGGGAGGGGGCAATTTAACCTCTTCTCTATTTCCTGCCCCCACAGAGGTCATGGGTCAATCTCCTTGTGGCCGTCATGGTGATGATATGGGAAAACAACGTGACAGGGCATCCGCCTTCACATTCTTAACCCCAGGGCGGAACGTGACAACAAAATTAAACCTTGAAAAGAACAAAGACCATCTGGCCTGTCTCGGGTTCAGACGCTTGGCTGACTCCAAGTAGGCCAGATTCTTATGGTCGGTAAACATGGTAATAGGGTGTCTGGCTCCAATGGCGCCATTCCTCAAAAGCTTACTTGATGGCCAACAACTCCCTATCTCCCACATCATAATTTCTCTCTGCGGAGGAGAGTTTCTTCGAGAAAAAGGCACACGGTCGCCATTTGGCAGGAGAGGGACCCTGAGACAAAAGACCGCACCCACACCCACCTCAGAGGCTTCCACCTCAACAATGAAAGGCAGAGAGACATCAGGTTGTACCAAGATGGGAGCGGAAGCAAAACTCTCTTTGATACTAGAAAAGGCCTTACGCGTATCTACCGACCAGGAGGAAAAATCTACCCCCTTTTTAGTCATATCAGTGAGTGGCTTAACAACAGAGGAATTAATCAAAATGAACTTCCTGTAATAATTGGCAAAACCCAAAAAAACGCATCAGCGCCTTCTGATTCTCAGGAAGCTCCCAATCAAGCACAGCGCGGACCTTCTCGGGGTCCATGCGAAAACCAGAAGCGGAGAGAAGAAAACCCAGAAATTGAATTTCGGGAACCGCAAACACACATTTTTCCAGTTTAGCGTACAATTTATTCTCCCGCAGAATGAGCAAGACCTGACGTAGGTGGTCCCTATGAGTCTTGAAATCAGGAGAAAAAAAATACACTACTACAAATTTCCCCATTAAATGATAAAAAATACTGTTCACAAAATGTTGGAAGACGGCTGGAGCATTCATCAAACCAAAAGGCATAACCAAATTCTCAAAATGGCCCTCAGAGGTATTGAAGGCCGTCTTCCATTCGTCCCCTTCTCTGACCCTGACCAGGTTGTATGCCCCTCTCAAATCCAACTTGGAAAAAACTTTAGCCCCAACAATCTGGTTAAAGAGGTCCGGAATCAGAGGAAGCGGATAAGGGTCACAAATTGTGATACTGTTCAGCTCCCTGAAATCCAGAAATGGTCTTAAAGAACCATCTTTTTTCTTGACAAAAAAAAAAACCTGCGGCAACAGGTGACTTTGAGGGTCAGATGTGTCCCTTTCTCAGAGATATAAGTACGCATAGTGACTCTTTTAGGTTGGGAGAGATTGTATAAACGAGATTTAGGCAGCTTGGCGCCTGGGATGAGATTAATAGGGCAGTCGTACTCCCGGTGAGGGGGCAGCTCCTTAACACCACTCTCAGAAAACACATCTGAAAATTCAGAGAAAAAAGAAGGTACAGTCTTAGTAGAAACCTCTGAAAGAGACGTCGAGAGGCAATTCTCTCTGCAAAAGTCACTCCAACCATTTATTTGCCTCGCTTGCCAATCAATGGTGGGGTTATGTTTAGTGAGCCAGGGTAACCCCAACACTAGAGGAGTAGGTAATCCGCTTAGGACGAAACATGACACATCATCACCCACAGTCAAACGGATATTGTGAACTATACCCTTTAACGATTTTTGAGAAAGTGGAGAGGAATCAATAGCAAAAACAGGTATGTCCTTTCCCAAAGTGCATTCCTGGAAACCATGTGTTATAGCAAATTGATTATCAATGAGATTGACAGCTGCTCCACTATCTACAAAAATCTCACAAACAATATTCTTGCTCTCTAGCGCCACCCTGGCAGGTAGGACAAAACGAGAACTACAAGCAAACGGAACGAATGGAACGTTTTTAGAGGACTTTTTTCTTTTTGTTTCTTTATTACCCTCAAAAAACTCCCTGAATCTCCTAGAGGGACAAACATTTGCCAAATGATTTATACCTTCACAACAGAAACACTCCCTCCTCTGAGAACTGAATCCTCTATTGTTAGAGGCAAGCAAACCCAGCTGCATGGGCTCCTGCTCAGAGAGAATTGAGAGAGACTGAGGCTCCTCCGCACTGAATGCGACCACCCCATTGTCCTTGGACTGAGTATGACAGGGAGGAGTGATCTCTCCTCTCTCTCTAAGACGCCTGTCAATACTAACAGCTCGAGACATGGCAGACTCCAAGGAGGTAGGTCTCTCATGAAAGGCAAATGCATCTTTCAATCCCTCTGAAAGATTATGGCAAAATTGACTTCGGAGTGCAGCATCATTCCAACCAGTATCAGCTGCCATTCTCCGAAATTCTGATCAGTATATCTCTGCGGACTGTTTACCCTGGCATAAAAGACGCAGTATAAATTCAGCCAGAGCAATACGATCCGGATCATCATATACAATACAGACCAAAAGTTTGGACACACCTTCTCATTCAAAGAGTTTTCTTTATTTTCATGACTATGAAAATTGTAGATTCACACTGAAGGCATCAAAACTATGAATTAACACATGTGGCATTATATACATAACAAAAAAGTGTGAAACAACTGAAAATATGTCATATTCTAGGTTCTTCAAAGTAGCCACCTTTTGCTTTGATTACTGCTTTGCACACTCTTGGCATTCTCTTGATGAGCTTCAAGAGGTAGTCATCTGAAATAGTCTTCCAACAGTCTTGAAGGAGTTCCCAGAGATGCTTAGCACTTGTTGGACCTTTTGCCTTCACTCTGCGGTCCAGCTCACCCCAAACCATCTCCATTGGGTTCAGGTCCGGTGACTGTGGAGGCAAGGTCATCTGGCGCAGCACCCCATCACTCTCCATCATGGTCAAATAGCCTTTACACAGCCTGGAGGTGTGTTTGGGGTCATTGTCCTGTTGAAAAATAAATGATGGTCCAACTAAACGCAAACAGGATGGAATAGCATGCCGCTGCAAGATGCTGTGGTAGCCATGCTGGTTCAGTATACCTTCAATTTTGAATAAATCCCCAACAGTGCACCAGCAAAGCACCCCCACACCTCCTCCTCCATGATTCACGGTGGGAACCAGGCATGTAGAGTCCATCCGGTCACCTTTTCTGCGTCGCACAAAGACACAGTGGTTGGAACCAAAGATCTCAAATTTGGACTCATCAGACCAAAGCACAGATTTCCACTGGTCTAATGTCCATTCCTTGTGTTCTTTATCCCAAACAAGTCTCTTCTGCTTGTTGCCTGTCCTTAGCAGTGGTTTCCTAGCAGATATTCTACCATGAAGGCCTTATTCACACAGTCTCCGCTTAACAGTTGTTCTAGAGATGTGTCTGCTGCTAGAACTCTGTGTGGCATTGACCTGGTCTCTAATCTGAGCTGCTGTTAACCTGCTATTTCTGAGGCTGGTGACTCGGATGAACTTCTCCTCCGCAGCAGAGGTGACTCTTGGTCTTCCTTTCCTGGGGCGGTCCGCATGTGAGCCAGTTTCTTTGTAGCGCTTGATGGTTTTTGTGACTGCACTTGGGGACACTTTCAAAGTTTTTCAAATTTTTCGGACTGACTAAACTTCATTACTTAAAGTAATGATGACCACTCGTTTTTCTTTACTTAGCTGCTTTTTTCTTGCCATAATACAAATTCTAACAATCTATTCAGTAGGACTATCAGCTGTGTATCCACCTGACTTCTCCACAACGCAACTGATGGTCCCAACCCCATTTATAAGGCAAGAAATCCCACTTATTAAACCTGACAGGGCACACCTGTGAAGTGAAAACCATTTCAGGTGGCTACCTCTTGAAGCTCATCAAGAGAATGCCAAGAGTGTGCAAAGCAGTAATCAAAGCAAAAGGTGGCTACTTTGAAGAACCTAGAATATGACATATTTTCAGTTGTTTCACACTTTTTTGTTATGTATATAATTCCACATGTGTTAATTCATTGTTTTGATGCCTTCAGTGTGAATCGACAATTTTCATAGTCATGAAAATAAAGAAAACTCTTTGAATGAGAAGGTGTGTCCAAACTTTTGGTCTGTACTGTATATTTATACTTTTTTGACATATGTACTTATTGAAACTTCCCGCCACACACTGTGTGGATTTTGGGACTGTGTCGTCTATTGCTGTCATACTCTTCTCTGTGCTGCGTACTACTTAACCACCGGGACAGTAATTTCTCTACCTGCTTTCAGCTTGGATTGGCGCTTTCCCACTTTTCTCCCCTTCCCCCACCCCTTGGTCAGTTGAACCTATCAACTCACCTTCTCCTTTGTCCATCTTGCTGTTTCAGTGTCTTCTGGTCACTCGAGTAGTCTGGCAGAGTCTCCCCTCCAAGCACTGGTCCCTAACTGCAGAACACTAGGGGCTCTGGCTGCTCTCCTTATATACCATTTCTAGCTAGACTGGAACCATCTAGTGGGAGGGGTGGAGTGGAGAATCTCAGCACAAACAAATACAATGTTACAACTCCTGTCTCTCATAGACTTACATTAGAGCTTCATTGATATTCAAAGGCAATGACACAGCCGATTTCCCAGACATAAACAGGTTTACAGACATGACAACCGTTCGATTTTATCCAGCTATTTAAAACTTTCGTGGCTAATATTCCAGTGGGACGCTGCTGGTGTATGCAATTAGCGGGACGCCGCTTCATTTTGTTCACTGATTGCGCATTGGGACATTAGAAACTTTCGGATACCTCTGTTACAATATCGAATTGGACGCTGCTAGAGGACATTGTTTTATCGCTACCATTAGATTAGAGACTTTTCCCATACGAATATTTATACGAACATTTATATTATTTACTTCAATTGGCATTAGAAGTGTGAATCGATTATTCAATTTTATTCCTTGAATTTTAGCTTATTTTAGATTATTGTATCCCATTTGTTTTATGACATTTTATTACTGTATGTTGTGACTTTGGGTATGTTTTAGTTTTATTAGATATTATTACCGCCGTTCATATACTGCCGCTTATTGATACTACAGTATATGCTAATAAATTTCAAATGGTTCAGATATCCTGAGAGTGCCCAGTTATCTTTGTTTACTTGTTTGCATTTTTGGAGTGGACTGGGTGAGTCCACTTGACTGAGTGCACCTCTTGGGTCAGCAGTTACTCCTGTGCGCCACATCTACTGTTTTTAATACATCACAACATATATATAAAATATACTGTTATTTGGTAGGCAAACTTGCATACTGGAACAGCACTCTATATATTCATATCAAATATTCAGTTTATTAAAACATTAGCAAAAAAAATTCATATACCGTATTTTTCGCCCTATAAGACACACCTGCACATAAGACGCACATAGGTTTTTTCACTGTGACCGTATCTCCTAAACACCGCTTATACTGTGACCGTATCTCCTAAACACTGCTTACACTGTGACCGTATCACCTACACACTGCTTACACTGTGACCGTCTCTCCTAAACACTGCTTACACTGTGACCGTATCTCCTACACACTGCTTACACTGTGACCGTATCTCCTAAACACTGCTTACACTGTGACCGTATCACCTACACACTGCTTACACTGTGACCGTCTCTCCTAAACACTGCTTACACTGTGACCGTATCTCCTACACACTGCTTACACTGTGACCGTATCTCCTACACACTGCTTACACCGTGACCGTATCTACTACACACTGCTTATACTGTGACCGTATCTCCTAAACACTGCTTACACTGTGACCGTATCTCCTAAACACTGCTTACACTGTGACCGTATCTCCTAAACACTGCTTACACTGTGACCGTATCTCCTAAACACTGCTTACACTGTGACCGTATCTCCTAAACACTGCTTACACTGTGACCGTATCTCCTAAACACTGCTTACACTGTGACCGTATCTCCTACACACTGCTTACACTGTGACCGTATCTCCTACACACTGCTTACACTGTGACCGTATCTCCTACACACTGCTTACACTGTGACCGTATCTCCTAAACACTGCTTATACTGTGACCGTATCTCCTACACACTGCTTACACTGTGACCGTATCTCCTAAACACCGCTTACACTGTGACCGTATCTCCTAAACACTGCTTACACTGTGACCGTATCTCCTAAACACCGCTTACACTGTGACCGTATCTCCTAAACACTGCTTACACTGTGACCGTATCTCCTACACACAACCAACATCTAATGCACAGCCACCCCCATCTAACGCACAGGCCACCCCAATATACTTCATAGACCCCCACCCCCAATATATTGCACAGACCACCCCAATATATAGCACACACCCCCAATATACTGCGTAGACAGCCCCCCATATACTGCGCAGACACCCCCAATATACTGCGTAGACCCCCCAAATATACTGCGCAGACACCCCCAATATACTGTGCAGACAGCAACCCATATACTGCACAGACACCCCCAACATACTGCACAGACACCCCCAATAAACTGCGCAGACAGCCCTTCATATACTGCACAGACAGCACCCCATATACTGCACAGACAGCACCCCATATACTGCGCAGACAGCACCCCATATACTGCGCAGACAGCACTCTATATACTGCACAGACACCCCCAATATACTGCGCAGACTGCCCCACATATACTGCACAGACAGCACCCCATATACTGCGCAGATACCCCGCAATATACTGCGCAGATACCCACAATATACTGCGTAGACCGCCACAAAATATACTGTGCAGACACCCCTCATATACTGCGCAGACCCCCAATATACTGCGCAGACAGCTCCCTATATACTACGCAGACAGCACCCCATATACTGCGCAGACCCCCCAATATACTGCGTGCAGAAATATACTGTACAGACACCCCCATATACTGCGCAGACTACTCCCATATACTGCAGACCCCCCAATATACTGCGCAGACACCCCGAAATATACTGCGCAGACACCACCCATATACTGCGCAGACAGCACCCCATATACTGCACAGACACCCCCAATATACTGCGCAGATAGCACCCTATATACTGCACAGACAGCACCCCATATACTGCACAGACAGCACCCCAATATACTGCGTAGACCACCCAAAAATATACTTTGCAGACAACCCCATATACTGCGCAGACCCCCCAATATACTGCACAGACAGCACCACATATACTGCGCGCAGACAGACCCCCATATACTGCGCAGACTCCACATGTCTGAGAGTGTTGGGTGCAGGGAGAGACTGACCTGATAGAACAGTCAAGATGCTCCAGATGCTCCGCGTGTGCGCAGTGAGTGGTAGAGAGAACAAATGGTCATCAGATCTCCCTACCCCCACACTGCACAGGCGTGGTGATCGGATGAATGTTCTGTAGTTGGCCACGCTTGTGTACTGGCCCGTAGTTTTTTTCCTACCCTTATCGCTGGTGAGGCTGGTCGGCCGGTCTCCAGCTGAGGGGTGCGACGCAAGCACATTGCTTCTCAACAACTCTGGTGTGAAATTTCCCTACCCCGTCGTTGTGCGCCTGCGCGGCACGGCACACCTCCTTCTAAAGCTGAAACGTCATGTCCGGTGCGGCAGCGTCACAACAGGAAGTGACGAGGGTAGGGAAATCTCACGGGTAGGGAAATATCACGGAACACCGGCACACGCAGGCTATGTTTGTATTCTGGCATTAACTATATTCATAGGTGGTGCAGTGGCCACAGTCCCTCCCTTCTACTCCCCCTCTTCTCAGTATTATATTAATTGCGGTCCCCTCTCCGCCCCCCCCGACAGTATTATAGTCATTAGTGGCAGTGGCCCCAGGGTCCCCCCTCCTCACCCATTGGTGGGGCAGTGGCAGCTTCTGATCGGAGCCCCAGCAGTGTAATCCTGGGCCTCCGATGGGTTACCATGGCAGCCATGAAGCTCTGGTTGCCATGTTAAAGGGAGTCTTTCACCTATACTGACCGTTATAGAACACTAACACCACTATCAGCATCATAGTCCCCATAGGTGAATGCTACTTACTGTTTAGCTGGCTTATTTTCTTCAAAAAACACTTTTATTCAATATGCAAATTAGGTCTGAAGGTGCCCAGGGGCAGCGTTCAAGCAGCCGGTGCCCAGGTCCCTCGTCGCTATTCATCTGAAACCCCTCTCCTTTCACCACTCTGGCCCGTCCTAGGTTCTTCTGATAACCTCCTCCCTTCAGTGTGAAATGCCGCGCCTGCGCCGTGCATCCGAATCACCGCGCCTGCACACAGCATTACCCATTATGGACATCGGCATCCGAGAGTTCATTGCGCATGCGCCGGCCCCAACATCCCGATCTAGCCGCCCCTGGGCACCTTCAGACCTAATTTGCATATTGAATACAAGTGTTTTTTGAAGAAAATAAGCGACGGCCAGCTAAACAGTAGGTAGCATTCACCTATGGGGATTATAATGCTGATAATGGTGTTAGTGTTCTAAAACGGTCAGTATAGGTGAAAGACTCCCTGTCATATTTTTATTTTTTTGCTTAAGTGTAGGGCAAGTGATAGGTAACAATTTTGCAATAGACTTTATTTAGCCAAAACGTTTATTTTTGGGAAAAAAATGGGGCTGAAATGGCCCTTAGCAGCACTCTTCAAAAGAGCGTTGCTAAGGGCAGTCCGTCTCCGATTAGAAAAGACGAGCGGTGCAGCCAGACGCTGTGCTTCTCTGGGAGACAGAAGGCTGGGCACAGGAGTCTTAGGCCTCTTTCACACTACCGTTTTTTTTTTTCCGTTTTGCGGTCCGTTTTTTGCGTTCCGTATACGGAACCATTCATTTCAATGGTTCCGCAAAAAAAACGGAATGTGTTCCGTATGCATTCCGTTTCCGTATTTCTGTTCCGTTGAAAGATAGAACATGTCCTATATTTTGCCGCAAATCACGGTCCGTGGCTCCATTCAAGTCAATGGGTCCGCAAAAAAAACGGAACACATACGGAAATGCATCCGTATGTCTTCCGTATCCGTTCCGTTTTTTGCGGAACCATCTATTAACAATGTTATGCCCAGCCCATATGGAAAAACGGAACGGAACAACGGAACGGAAACGGAACAACAATGGAAGCAAAAAAACGGAACAACGGATCCGTGAAAAACGGACCGCAAAACACTGAAATGGACATACTGTAGTGTGAAAGAGGCCTAAGGAGTTAAAATTACATTTCTATTCCCCCTTTCTATGCAATCTAATGCTCCGTCACATTCACTGACCTGCGATCGCTGTGATAATAATTCATGAATCAGCCGCCGACTCACTGCGCACAATGTTTCTACTTCCGGCGGCTGATTCATGAATTATTATCACAGGGATCGCAGGTCAGTGAATGTGACGGAGAATTAGATTGCATAGAAAGGGGGAATAGAAATGTAATTTTAACTCCTAAGACTCCTGTGCCCAGCCTTCTGTCTCGCAGAGGAGCACAGCGTCTGGCTGCACCGCCCGTCTTTTCTAATCGGAGACGGGCTGCCCTTAGCAACGCTCTTTTGAAGAGCGCTGCTAAGGGCCATTTCAGCCCCAGTTTTTTACCAAAAATAAACATTTGGGCTAAATAAAGTCAATTGCAAAAATTATTACCTATCCCTTGCCCTACACTTTAGCAAAAAATAATAATAATAATATGACAGTTATCGGGAGAGTGTGAAGTCCTATTCACACTCATAGAGCTCTAGTAGGGTGAATAGACAAGAAGGGGGCTAATAGTTAGTAAATAAAAAGTTAAAATAAAAAATAAAGTTTAAACCCCCCCCAAAAAATTACAATTTCAAATCACCCTTTTCCTAATTTTACATATAAAAATATAAACACAATAAAAAAATAAATGTATTAGGGCTCTTTCACACCTGCGTTCTTTTCTTCCGGCATAGAGTTCCGCCGTCGGGGCTCTATGCCGGAAGAATCCTGATCAGTTTTATCCTAATGCATTCTGAATGGAGTGAAATCCGCTCAGGATGCATCAGGATGTCTTCAGTTCAGGACCGGAACGTTTTTTGGCCGGAGAAAATACCGCAGCATGCTGCGCTTTTTGCTGCAAGGCCGGATCCGGAATTAATGCCCATTGAAAGGCATTGATCCGGATCCGGCCTTAAGCTAAACGTCGTTTCGGCGCATTGCCGGATCCGACGTTTAGCTTTTTCTGAATGGTTACCATGGCTGCCGGGACGCTAAAGTCCTGGCAGCCATGGTAAAGTGTAGCGGGGAGCGGGGGAGCAGTATACTTACCGTCCGTGCAGCTCCCCGGGCGCTCCAGAGTGACGTCAGGGCGCCCCACGCGCATGGATGACGTGAAGGCATGGACATGGGGCGCTCTGACGTCACTCTGGAGCGCCCCGGGAGCCGCACGGACTGTAAGTATACTGCTCCCCCGCTCCCCACTACTACTATGGCAACCAGGACTTTAATAGCGTCCTGGCTGCCATAGTAACACTGAACGCATTTTAAAAACGGATCCGTCTTCAAATGCTTTCAGTTCACTTGCGTTTTTCCAGATCCGGCGTGTAATTCCGGCAAGTGGAGTACACGCCGGAGCCGGACAACGCAAGTGTGAAAGAGGCCTTACATATCGCCACGTCCGAAAAAGTCAGAATGATTAAAATATAAAAAATATCTCCTATGCGATGAACGCCGTAACAGAAAAAAAAGATAAAAAAACATGCAATTTACCATTTTTTGGTCACCTTGTCCCCCCCCCAAAAAAATGTGGGTGTTTTGTAGGGGGATCCTGTAATTTAAAGGGGCTGATAGCGCTGGCTTGGGGACATGGATGCTGGCAAATGGCAATGGCATGGGGGTAGGAGTGGGCAATATAAACTATATGCGATATAAACGATATGAATTTGGGCAACGAGATAGATTTTGTCTATATCGCGCTACTGCGGTAGATGATCACGGAATAATTTATTGCGATATATATCGTTATCGCACATGCTTCGAATTATATCGCGATATAGATTTTAGGCCATATCGCCCAGGCCTAATTCACAGTATGGGGAATAACTATTAGATCAGTGGGGGTTCTACCGCTTGGACCCCACCAATGACAAGAATGCAGCCACCTGCAGCCCCCTGAAATGATCGGAGTGGTCAGAAGGGTATGCTCGTGGCCGCGCCATTCCTTTCTATGGGAGTCCCGGAGATAGAAGAGTACAACGCTCTCTCCAGAATTCCCATAGATATGAATGGAGTGGCTGTGAGATGTGGATAGGGGATAACATAATTAGGGATGAGCGAATCGACTTCAGATGAAACATCCGAAGTCGATTCGCATAAAACTTTGTTTCAATACTGTACGGAGCGAGCACTCCGTACAGTATTAGAATGTATTGGCTCCGATGAGCCGAAGTTATTACCGAACCTGAGTTCGGGAAATGTTTTTTTACAGTAAAAACAAATTTTTGAAGTTATCACCCAAAGTCTCGCGAGACTTCGCGAAGTAATAACTTCGGCTCATCTGAGCCAATACATTCAATGCTGTACGGACAGTAAAGAAATAAAGTTTTATGCAAATCGACTTTGGATGTTGTATCCAAAGTCGATTCACTCATCCCTAAACATAATGTAATCGGAATACCCCTTTATAGAATCCCAGCACTGCCATAGAACAAGGTGGTAGGATCACACGAGCACATGGTTCACATGGACAGAGTGTTGGGGCCCCTTCATTCACTGCTGGGGTCCCGTTGGCAGGTTAGATAAAAATGTACCTGAAAATAGCTATAATGGCAGCCATATTGTTAATTACCGGGTACAGATATAGGGAAGAGAAATGATTGTACTGTACTGACATGGATCATCCCTCCCCAAACATGGAACTACAACTCCCAGCTGTTAATATGTGATATTAGAGGACAATACAGGAGGAGGAGAAATAAAAGGAGGCAATTACAACTCCCAGCATGTCCAGGTTGTTGTTATGTGATATTAGAGGATATTACAGGAGGAGAAGGTATAAGAGGAGAGTACTACAACTCCCATCAAGTCCAGGCTGTTATTATGTAATATCAAGGCCAGGACAAGGTATGTCGGTGCCCTAGGTGGAGCAGGACATATTGCATCCAAATGAATTTAAAGTGACCCTACTTTCTAGGGGTCTGGCCACACAATCAGGTTTCTGGATGCAGTTCCGGAAGGAGTGGATCATAAAAGGGGAGAAAGTATAAAGGGTTAATACGACTCCTCCTCTCTTTCTAATTTACTCCTGGTTTTTGCTACCAGAACGGCATCTGGAAACGGACTGTGTGACCGTACCCTACTAAAAAGATGAAAAAACGTTTCCAGCGACTTACAGGTGACGTCTCCACGGACTTCAGTTCTTCACTTTCCTTTTCTTCTCCATTTGGTCCAGACCATCACGGGCAGACGTCTTTGGTCAGGGGTGTGTAGCCCCCTCTGTCACATAAGAAGACACCAGCATTACTATATGACACATGGTAGATGGGGAACAGACCCCAATTTATACAGGCCGCAGATCAGCACCCACTGTCATCCTGAATCTACTCCTAATACTGTGCCCGCTGTGCTCCCCCCATGCCCACAAACATTATACTATACACCCAGACTGCCATCATTAGTAATAGTGCCCCCAAGAGTGCACACATTAGTAGCAATGCCCTCCATATTGTGTCAAATGATAGTGCCCCTACAGTACCCCTAGTAGTAATAATATGACCATAATGCTCCCAGTAGCTCTAATGTCCCCCTCTAGTTATAGCTCCCTTGTAGTTCCAATATATAATGCTGCCCCATCGTGCCAGTATATGATGCTCCTCCATTCCCTTCCAGTACTGCTAGGTATATATAATGAGCCCCCCCCCCCAGCAGTGTGGACGTTTCGTATAAAAAAAAAACAAAAAAAAAAAACAAAAAAAAAAAAACACCTTACTCCAGTATGATCTGCGTCCCGATGCATGCGGTCCCAATGACATCACCACTCCTGTTCTGGGTCTCGCGTGATTGCGTGATCACTCGAGACCCAGCACAGGAGGTTGCGTTGATGTCATTGCGGCCTTTTGCGCTGTTCTGATGCCTAGCAGCCTGAGGCTTGTGAGGTTGAATGGCCGCACATATGGCCGTGAGTGCTCCTCCCTTTATGGGTAGCGAGGTGGCGCCCCCTAGGCAGACGACTACCCCCCACCTATCCATCGTCCCGGCCCTAAGTCAGAGCACATTACAAGAGGAGGTATAAGAGGAGATAACTACAACTCCCAACATGGCCAAGCTGTTATGTAATATAATAGTACATGACAAGAGGTTTAAGAGGAGAGGACTACAACTCCCAGCATGTCCAAGCCGTTATTATGTAATATCAGTGTGGAAAACAAGGATCCAGCACTGCCTTTCCCTGAACTGTAGACTTTACTGGCTTTTCTTAAGAAAACTCAATCTTTTTTTTATTGCATGTGTACGCCTTAATAAAGTCTACAGTTCGGAGAAAGGCGGTGCTGGATCCTTGTTTTCCATATTGGGAGTCTTCACTCACCGTGACACGCCACATCCACTGACATATGATTTAATCCTGGGTTGGGGCTGGTAAGGGGGTTTTTCTTCTGTATATCTATTTAGTAATATCAGAGTACATTACAAGAGAAGGTATAGGAGGAGAGGACTACAACTCCCAGCATGTCCAGGCTGTTATGTCCAAGCAAGTGCGGATGCAGTGCGATTTTCACGCACGGTTGCTAGGAGACGATCGGGATGGGGACCCGATCATTATTATTTTCCCTTATAACATGGTTATAAGGGAAAATAATAGCATTCTGAATACAGAATGCATAGTACAATAGCGCTGGAGGGGTTAAAAATAAACAAATTTAACTCACCCCATCCACTTGGTCGCGTAGCGGATCTCCTCTTCTTTCCACTTTCTTCAGGACCTAGCTAAAGGACCTTTGATGTCACTGCGCTCATCACATGGTCCATCACTTGCGCGGAAAAAACACGCCTTTTCCCGCAATGCACTCACATCTTGTCCGGCCCTCACACGCGACGCCCGTGTGAAAGAGGCCTAAGAGTACATTACAAGAGGAGGTATAAGAGTTTGAGGACTACAACGCCCAACATGTCCAGGCTGTTGTAATGTAGTCTGATATTACATAATAATGGCCTGGACCTGCTGTGAGTTGTAGTCATTTGAGCTCCGCCTCCTGTTCTGGTCACATGATGGTGAGGTCATCACAGGCCCATCCTCACCTCTTCTCTGCATTGCTGAGCTCCGCCTCCTGTTCTGGTCACATGATGGTGAGGTCATCACAGGTCCATTACCTTTTCTCTGCTGAGCTCCGCCTCCTGTTCTGATCACATGATGGTGAGGTCATCACAGGTCCACTACCTTTTCTCTGCTGAGCTCCGCCTCCTGTTCTGATCACATGATGGTGAGGTCATCACAGGTCCACTACCTTTTCTCTGCTGAGCTCCGCCTCCTGTTCTGATCACATGATGGTGAGGTCATCACAGGTCCACTACCTTTTCTCTGCTGAGCTCCGCCTCCTGTTCTGGTCACATGATGGTGAGGTCATCACAGGTCCATTACCTCTTCTCTGCTGAGCTCCGCCTCCTGTTCTGGTCACATGATGGTGATGTCATCGCAGGTCCTTCCTCACTTCTTCTCAATCTCTGCAGGTGACATCATCGCAGCTGAAGTAGAAGGGTGGGTGCTGCTGGTGTCAGTTTGCAGAGCTGCCTCCTCTCCTTCAGTGCTGTCTGAACTAATGTAAAGTCTTTGCTCTGCAGGAAGTTCAGCTCCAGCATTAATATGGACCGGGTCACAGAGACGGACTTTCTGAGGAGGTTGATTGGGACAACTGTAAAGGTTACCACTGTCCATGGCTGCTTCCAGGGGGAGCTGAGTCACATCCATGCGGACCGTGCCATCCTGTTAATCAGAGGTGAGGGAGTATTCCTGCACTTGTGCCTTCTCTGATGTATTATCTTATAAGAACAGGTGAACCAGAGATGGCAAACCAAGAAAACGTGTTCATTGATGCTGACAACGCGGCGGGCTGGTCCATCTCAGGCAGGTGTGGAAATAATTACATGTGCAACCAATCCAGGTTCTGACGGCGGTCCGGTCCGCGTACGGAGGCCTCGTGGTGAGAGCTTCAGTCCTCCAGAATAAATATTCTACATGGACAAGGAGTCATTTCCGTTTTTTTGCTGACCCATAGAAGTGAATGGTTCCGCATATGGTCCAAAGAAAAGTAACGGACACGGAAAGAAAATCCGTTTGTGTGCATGAGCCCTAAGGCTAGGGCTACACGGCGATCATTTTTATAATGATAGTTTATGGTGTCGCGCTGCGACTGCAACACGACAGTAGCAAAAAATCAATCCAAGATGGATTTTTCTGCGACCGCAGCGTCGCAGCATGTCACAGTGCAACACTATGGAATACCATTATAAAAAATTGTTGTGCGACATCAATGTCGCAGTGTAGGTGTGCTCTATGTGTCGCACGACTTATTGTCGCTGGGTAGCCCCAGCCTTAGGAATACGTTTGTGTGTATGAGACCTAAGTATGTATTTTGCGGTCCTCAAAACGCTGATATGCAAAAAAAAAAAGTTAGATGGCATCCATTTTTGCGGATCCATTGAAATAATGCCTGTCTGTGTCTAAAAAAACGGACAAGAATAGGATATATTTTTTTTGTGGAACAGACATGTGAAGATACGCAAACAGAATGGGCAAGAGGTCCTTTCCGTTTTTTGGCAGACCCATTGAGGTAAATGGCTCAGCATACGGACCTGTAAAAATTAAAGGAATGGGAACAACAAAAAATACATTCGTGTGAATGAGCCCTTAGCTGGGGCTGCAGTGTGAGCTGCCCACACACATAAGGCTACTTTCACACTCGCGTTTGGTGCGGATCCGTCATGGATCTGCACAGACGGATCTGTTCAGATAATACATACGTCTGCATCCGTTCAGAACGGATCCGTTAGTATTATCTTTAACATAGCCAAGACGGATCAGTCCTGACGCACAATGTAAGTCAATGGGGACTGATCAGTTTTCACTGACACAATCTGGCACAATAGAGAACGGATCCGTCTTGAACACCACTGAAAGTCAATGGAGAACAGATCCATTTTCTATTGTGCCAAATTGCGTCATAGAAAACGGATCCGTCCCCATTGACTTACATTGTGTGTCAAGACAGATCCATTTGGCTCAGTTTTGTCAGACGGACACCAAAACGTTGCAAGCTGGTGCCCGCCTCCAAAGTGGAATGGAGACAGAACGGAGGCAAACTGATGCATTCTGAGCGGATCCTTATCCATTCAGAATGAATTAGGGAAAAACGGATCCGTTTTGGACCGCGTGTGAGAGCCCTGAACGGATCTCAGAAACGGAAAGCCAAAACGCCAGTGTGAAAGTAGCCTAAGGCTTGGGCTACACTGCGACTTTTTGTAGCGCGACTAATTGAATTTAACTATTGAACTGCAGCTGCGTCCACATGAATGCGTTCAGTTGATGCCATCTTGTGGACTTCAGCAGTCAACAATTAGTCGCGCTACAAAAAGTTGCAGGGTAGCCCAGGCTTTATGTGTGTGGGCAGTTCGAGACAGATGAGACTGGTGAGAGAAGGGTTGGGCGAAATAAGGCTACTTTCACACTTGCGACAGAGTGATCCGGCAAGCAGTTCCGGCACTAATATCCGACGGATCCGGCACTAATACATTCCTATGGAAAAAATGCCGGATCCGGCATTCAGGCAAGTCTTCAGTTTTTTTGGCCAGAGATAAAACCGTAGCATGGTGCGGTTTTATCTCTGTCCTGATCACTGTTTACCGCCGGCCCACTGACGTCACGACTAGTATCAACTAGCATGGGCGGGGCTAAGCTCTGTTCACTTAAATGGAGCTTAGCCCCGCCCACGCTAGGTGATACTAGTCGTGACGTCAGTGGGCCGACGGTAAACAGTGAGAAGGCCGCGGCGCTGCTGGAGCGCCGCTGCCTTCTCAAACAGCTGATCGGCGGGGGTCCCGGGTGTCGGACCCCCGCCGATCGGAAGCTGATGATCTATCCAGAGGACGGATCTGTTTGGCCCAGTTTCATCAGATGGAGTTTTGGTGTCCGTCTCCAAAGCGGATCGGAGGCAAACTGATGCGTTCTGAGCGGATTCTTTTCCATTTTAGAACGCAAACTAATCCCTTTGGACCGCTTGTAAGAGCCCTGAACGGATCTCACAAACGGAAAGCCAAAACGTGATGGTAGATCTTCAGGTTGGGGAAAACCAATCCGACCTGATTATCTATGTCCAGGCAAATTATATTGAGCAGTGCCGGGTGCTTATTGTTCCGAATGAAGTCCATCATCTGTTTAGGAGCCTTAGAGAAAAGGGGTCCTGGAAGGGTCCTAAATAGGTATGATAGCTTATGGGCCGCTACCCTGCCAAACTATGATACTAACCCTTACCCTAAGTTCACACCTGAGCGTTTTACAGCGCGTTCCTACGCGCTGTAAAACGCACAACAAGGAGAAACCAATGCTTCCCTATGGGAATGGTTCTCACCTGGGCGTTTTACAGAGCGTACGATCGCGCTGTAAAACGCCCGACGCTCAAAAAAGTTCTTGAGCTTCTTTGGGGCGTTTTGTCGCGCGTTCCCTTACATAGACTTTCGGGAACGCGCGACAATGTGTGTACGCCTGTCTCTGTATGCGTGATTGTAAATGCTGGTACAATCGCGCATACAGAGCGCTCCTTTCGGAACGCTCAGGTGTGAACCCAGGGTTAGAGAACAGGGCGATTTTCCGTTTTAACGTTTTCAGCGTTCACTATTCGGTAAAATTGACCTGTTACCTTCTCCAGGTCAGTACGATTACAACGATGCATTTTAATACTGAAAAAAGATGAAAAACCTTGAAGAAAAAAAAAAATATTTTTTTTTTATCCCCATATCCCGACCCCTATAACCTTTTTGTAGTTATGCGTACGGAGCTGTGTGAGGGCTCTTTTTTTGCAGGGCGATCTGTACTTGTCAGTGATACCATTTTGTGTGTCTGACTTTTTGATCACATTTTATACAAATTTTGGGGGGGGAAGTTGAAGTGACAAAGAATAGCGAATTGGACGTTACGCCATTTGCCGTATGGGATTCGTATTGTTATATTTTAATAGTATGGGCGTTTTCACGTGCCCATGATATATTTTTTTTCCCTAAGTATTTTGATTTTGCTTTTGGGGAAAGGGGGTGATTTGATCTTTTATTTTTTATTTATTTTCATATCTTTAAAAACTTTTTCTTAGTTTTTTAAGCCCCCCTCGGTGACAATAACGGGCAATCATTAGATTGCACATTGTGTTTGGTGATGGCTATATAGCTTTCTTTGAACACATAATTTTCAATACAATACAGTGCTGCCACCTAGTGTCTGTATTGGTATATTCCACTAATACAACTGTCTGTTATGCAGGAAAATGTGGCAGAAGGGAGGCGCATGCCCTCAGAGAAGAAAGTGTCCCAAAGGCATGGTGCCCTTTGTCTTAGTCACTTTCTTCTTGCCCATGTAGTCTAGGGCATATCCCCACTTAGGGAGCTAGCTTTAGGGCACTTTCACTCTTGCGTTCTTGGATTCCGCCGCTCACTCCACCAGAACGGCGGGCGCATCTTGGGCTCTGAGGAATCGCGATTCGGCTGCACAGTTGTTGCACTTGGCCCTCCTTACACACATTCACAAGATTAACCAGGTGCATACTTGCATCAGCAGACGCTGCCTTAGGCAGCATGGTCTTGCAGGCGGCAGTTCGTAGATGCCTGCAGGGACTATTGCTTCCATGGGTCTGTGGTTTTCCCTCCCTGTAGACTGCTTTTGGACATCCCACGGTTACTGTGTCCCCCAATGAATTTGGGCGAGAAAAGGAGATTTTTGTATAACTTACCAGTAAAATCTCTTTCACGCTCTTCATTGGGGGACATAGCACCCACCCAGTATTGTTGTTCGACCACGGTTGTGGCTGTTGCTGGTTAGAAGCCCGCTGGGTCTTTTGGCATGGTCGGTGTTCCATGTTTTTTCGTGGTTGGCTTGCTTCTCCTTCTGCTTGTGCACAAACTAAAGCTCTCTCTCGCCAGGCTGGTGGGGGTATAGCTGCCAGGGGAGGAGCTAACAGCTTTTACTAGTGTCGACGCCTCCTAGAGGACATAGCTATACCCACGGTCTCTGTGTCCCCCAGTGAAGAGCGAGAAAGAGATTTTACTGGTAAGTTTTACAAAAATCTCATTTTTTAATACTGGGGAGGGCGCACTGCGCCACCAATGATAATTAGCGTTTAATATACAAGTACAGCCGGCGGCAGAAACACATTGCCAGCACCCAACCTCTGACAGGGCGCTGTTAACCCCTCAAGTGCCGCTGATCGCAGCTCCCTGTCAGAGGCAGGGTGCCGGCAATGTGTTTCTGCTGCTTGTATTTGTAATGTATTAAACGTTAGTTATCATTGGTGGCGCAGTGGCCACAGCCCCTCCCCTCCTCCACCCCTCTGCGCTCTCATTGGCAGAAGCAGCAGCAGCACAGGGGGAGGGAGAGACCGCTTCCTTCTCCCCGTGCTTCTGAGGGAACATGGCCGCGCTGATAGCAGCGCGCTCATGTTCTTTGATACTGGGCTGTGCAGTAGCATAGTCTAGTATCGATAAAAGACAAATCCCAGTATCGTATTGATACCAGGCTAAAAGTATCGATTGGGTATCGAAAGTTCGATACATGAAACAACCCTACTGTGGACGGAAGTCAGAAAATGGCGATGCAAAGAAAATTTCGATATTCCCACCCCAAAGTTTTTTTTATTTTTTTTAAGTAGTGGTATCACTGTAGCCGTATTGAGCTACAGAATAAGGACGCCATGTCATTTTTAGTGCACAGTGAACGCCGTGTTGTCAAAACCTTATAAACCTGCCGGAATTGTGTGTGTGTGTGTGTGTATATATATATATATTAATAATTTCGTTATTTATTTTTTCAATTTTACCCAACAAATAATTTTAATAACAGACTTGATAGATTAAATTGTTCCCCCCAAAAAAATACAACTTATCCTGTAAAATATAAGCCCTCATATGGCTATATAAATGAAAATTTTTGAAAGTTATGTCTATTGGAATGTGGGGAGGAAAAAACGAAAATGCAAAACCAAAAAAGGGCAGGTATTTAAGGGGTTAAACAGTTACTTGGATGAAGCCATGCACCTGAACCTTCGCAAGCACATCCACTTCTGTGTTCCAGTGCAGCGTACAGATGTCTATACCCCAGGCCTTTGAATGAAAGCGCAAATACCCAGCCACCCACCCACAGACCATAGCACTAAATGCGCACCTTTCCAAATTGCTGGCCCTGGATATGTTGCCATTTAGGCTTGTGGACGCTGAGATGGCGGCGGCTGTCCCGCGGTACTGTCACCAGCCGCCAATATTATTCTCGGTGTGCAGTCCCAGTCTTACAGCAGCATGTGTCCCGTACCATTACCCGTGCCCTGACCAGAGCAGTTATTAGGAAGGTCCACTTAACGACGGACACATGGACAAGTGCTTTTGGCCAGGGACGCTACTTTTCCCTGACGGCACACTGGGTCGGGAGCGAGTCGTACCCTGGGATGGCACAGATGCTACTGACGCCAAGGATTGCGGGCCCTACTTCCATTAGGTCTGTGAAGGTTCTCATTTATCCAGGTCATGGTATATCTGTAAAGAATAAATCAAGGCAACTGGACGTACTCTAGATTTCTTGAAAGCGTTTCACTCGTTCTTCCAGCGAGCTTTCTCAATTCTGAGTGACTGTACAAAAATTCTCTGGGATTAAATATGTAAGTGAATCAACATCTGGTAATTATACCCAGCATGGGGTCAGACTGAGGTCATTATACCCAGCATGGGGTCAGAGGTCATTATACCCAGCATGGGGTCAAAAGTGTTGATTCCATTATCCTAATTGGAGTCAGTAGGTGATAATGGCCTCCCAGAAAAAGGTGTCAAGACAGCATTGTATGTGGCAGACAATAGATGTCTAACCCCCCGCCTCTATTCAAGCCTGGCTTCTCCATTTTTACGTAGATGGCCTCCTTCACACCTCGTTTGTACCAATCGGCCTCCTTATCCAAAACATGTACTTGACTGTCGTGTACTTGCATCTAAAAGAAACAGGTCACACCTTTTGAAGACAGTCAAGTACATGTTTTGGATAAGGAGGCCGATTGGTACAAACGAGGTGTGAAGGAGGCCATCTACGTAAAAATTGAGAAGCCAGGCTTGAATAGAGGCGGGGGGTTAGACATCTATTCTCTGCCACATACAATGCTGTCTTGCTGTCTTGACACCTTTTTCTGGGAGGTCATTATCACCTACTGACTCCAATTAGGATAATGGAATCAACACCTTTGACCCCATGCTGGGTATAATGACCTCTGACTCCATGCTGGGTATAATTACCAGATGTTGATTCAGTTACATATTTAATTCCAGAGAATTCTTGTACAGTCACTCAGAATTGAGAAAGCTCGTTGGAAGAACGAGTGAAACGTTTTAAAGAAATCTACAGTACGTCCAGTTGCCGTGATTTATTCTTTACAGATAGGGTTTCCACCGCTACCTACATTAGTGGCTGCAACCTCCCCTTCTCCTCCTTTGCCTCCTCCTCCACCTCTGAATTCTCATCTTGCAGCACCAGTCAGCCATCAGTCAGTAGCTGGAAGCAGTGTAGCACTGCAGTGGGGAAGCGGCAACAGGCCAAGCTTAAACTGATCTGCTTAGGTGACAAACAGCACACCGCCGCAGAGCTGTGGCAGGGGATAAGGGACCAGACTGAGCTGTGCCTCTCGCCACTCAACCTACAACCAGGCATGGTTGTGTCTGATAATGACTCAGCAGCAGACCCTCACCACTAAATTTTTTAGATGGTCAGCTCGGCAGCAGGCCCTTAGCCACAAAATTTTTTAGATGATCAGCTCGGCAGCAGGCCCCTTACCCCTAATGTTTTACATGGTCAGATCAGCAGGCAGGCCCTCGCCCTTAGGCCCCTTTCACACTTGCGTTGTCCGGATCCGGCATAGAGTTCCGTTGTCGGGGCTCTATGCCGGAAGAATCCTGATCAGTTTTATCCTAATGCATTCTGAATGGAGTGAAATCCGTTCAGGATGCATCAGGATGTCTTCAGTTCCGGAACGGAACGTTTTTTGGCCGGAGAAAATACCGAAGCATGCTGCGCTTTTTGCTCCGGCCAAAAATCCTGAAGACTTGCCGCAAGGCCGGATCCGGAATGAATGCCCATTGAAAGGCATTGATCCGGATCCGGCCTTAAGCTAAACGTCGTTTCGGCGCATTGCCGGATCCGACGTTTAGCTTTTTCTCAATGGTTACCATGGCTGCCGGGAGGCTAAAGTCCTGGCAGCCATGGTAAAGTGTAGCGGGGAGCGGGGGAGCAGTATACTTACCGTCCGTGCGGCTCCCGGGGCGCTCCAGAGTGACGTCAGGGCGCCCCAGGCGCATGGATGACGTGATCGCATGGCACGTCATCCATGCGCAAGGGGCGCCCTGACGTCACTCTGGAGCGCCCCGGGAGCCGCACGGACTGTAAGTATACTGCTCCCCCGCTCCCCACTACTACTATGGCAACCAGGACTTTAATAGCGTCCTGGCTGCCATAGTAACACTGAAAGCATTTTGAAGACGTATCAGTCTTCAAATGCTTTCCGTACACTTGCGTTTTTCCGGATCTGGCGTGTACCTCCGGCAAGTGGAGTACACGCCGGATCCGGACAACGCAAGTGTGAAAGGGCCCTTAAAGGGGTATTCCCACTTCATTAATTAGGGTTACATTAAATCATTGCCCCCCACTGAACATTTCTTATTATACAAACATACCATTCGGCATAAAAATGCTCCTTTCACTCCCCCGGCCTATGCTGTAAAACGTGAACGCGCACGTCTTCAGCAGTATCGGGCGGCCAGTCAGCGGAAGTAGAGATGGGAAGTTCTGACCTGTACACTCAGAGCTCCTGGGAGTCCCAGGCTATGAGCTGTGCGCTACTATTGGCCAGCGCTGCAGCAAGGGACAACCCTAATATAAAAACTCCGCCCAGTACAGTCCCTGCACGACTCCCCCTGTGCTGTTGCTTGCTGAGTGATAGCAATCCACACCAGGAGAGATGAGCTTCACAGACACTGCCGGGAGCCAGTCAGCCTGATGACTCATACTCGGCCAAATTACTCCCAGACGCGTTTCGAAGTCTTATGGGTTCTGACTTTTTCCTCAGTGGTAATCTGGAGCCCAAGATTACCACTGAGGAAGAAGTCAGAACCCATAAGACTTCGAAACGCGTCTGGTAGAAATTTGGACCCTCTAATACCACCATTTCTGCGTACGCTACAGACCATCAGGATCTGCACCTCTTTTATCTGCTGGCTAAGAACAGATTGCCCCGTGCCTGCTAAAGAATTCCCTGGAGCCACTCTGTTCCACTCCACCTTAAAGGGTTTCTACCACTTCGTTTTCACATAATTAGCTTTCAGACACTAGCGATCCGCTAGTGTCTGCTCTGCCAAACAATCCTAATATAATAGCTTTTGGGGCAGCCGTTTCGCTAAAAAAAGAACTTATATTGATATGCTAATGAGCCTCTAGGTGCTATGGGGGCGTCATTAGCACCTAGAGGATCGGTCTACCTTCACAAAATGCCGCCGCCCAGCGCGTCCCTCCAGCCCGCCCATCTCCTCTGGAATGCGATCAAGTGGACGACTTCTCGCGCATGCGCCGTGCGTGTCTGTAATCGGCACATGCGCAGTGAATGTCCGACCGCTTCCCTGCTCAGACATCTCCACTGCGCCGATGGAGCACTATGACGTCAGCGGCGCAGGCGCAGTAGAGATATCTGAGCAGGGAAGCGGTCGGACATTCACTGCGCATGCGCCGAATACAGACGCGCACGGCACATGCGCGAGAAGTCGTCCGCTTGATCGCATTCCGGAGGAGATGGGCGGGCTGGAGGGACACGCTGGGCGGCGGCATTTTGTGAAGGTAGACCGATCCTCTAGGTGCTAATGACGCCCCCATAGCACCTAGAGGCTCATTAGCATATCAATATAAGTTCTTTTTTTAGCGAAACGGCTGCCCCAAAAGCTATTATATTAGGATTGTTTGGCAGAGCAGACACTAGCGGATCGCTAGTGTCTGACACCTAATTATGTGAAAACGAAGTGGTAGAAACCCTTTAACCACTTTAACCCCCCTAGCTGAAACCCCCTTAATGACCAGACCACTTTTTACACTTCGGCACTACACTCCTTTCACCGTTTATCGCTCGGTCATGCAACTTACCACCCAAATGAATTTTACTTCCTTTTCTTCTCACTAATAGAGCTTTCATTTGGTGGTATTTCATTGCTGCCGACATTTTTACATTTTTTTGTTTTATTAATCGAAATTTTACGTTTTTTTGCCCAAAAATGACATTTTTCACTTTCAGTTGTAAAATTTTGCAAAAAAGACGACATCCATATATACATTTTTCGCTAAATTTATTGTTCTACATGTCTTTGATAAAAAAAAAATATGGTTTGGGTAAAAAATGTGAATTTCCACTTTTTGAAGCAGCTCTGACTTTCTGAGCACCTGTCATGTTTCCTGAGGTTCTACAATGCCCAGACAGTAGAAAAACCCCACAAATGACCCCATTTCGGAAAGTAGACACCTTAAGGTATTCACTGATGGGCATAGTGAGTTCATAGAACTCTTTATTTTTTAAAGGGTTTCTACCACTTAGGTGTCACATATTTGGCTGTCAGACACTAGCGATCCGCTAGTGTCTGCTCTGGCCAACCATCCTAATATAATTGCTTTTGGGACGGTGGTTTGGCTAAAAAAACTACTTTTATTAATATGCTAATGAGCCTCTAGGTGCTATGGGGGCGTCATTAGCACCTAGAGGCTCCGTCTACCTTCAGAAACTGCCGCCGCCGAGCGCGTCCCTCCAGCCCGCCCATCTCCTCCTGAATGCGATCCTCGTATGTATTCTGCGCATGCGCAGTGAATGTCTGACCGCTTCCTTGCTCAGACATCTCCACTGCGCCTGCGCGATGACGCCATAGTGCTCCGAGGAACAGGCGCAGTGGAGATGTCTGAGCAGGGAAGCTGTCAGACAGTTACTGCGCATGCGCAGAATACATACGAGGATCGCATTCAGGAGGAGATGGGCGGGCTGGAGGGACGCGCTCGGCGGCGGCAGTTTCTGAAGGTAGACGGAGCCTCTAGGTGCTAATGACGCCCCCATAGCACCTAGAGGCTCATTAGCATATTAATAAAAGTAGTTTTTTTAGCCAAACCACCGTCCCAAAAGCAATTATATTAGGATGGTTGGCCAGAGCAGACACTAGCGGATCGCTAGTGTCTGACAGCCAAATATGTGACACCTAAGTGGTAGAAACCCTTTAAGTTAGCGGAAAATTATGATTTTTTTTTTCCTTACAAAGTCTCATATTCCACTAACTTGTGACAAAAAAATTAAAACTTCCATGAACTCACTATGCCCATCATGAAATACCTTGGGGTGTCTTCTTTCCAAAATGGGGTCACTTGTGGGGTAGTTATACTGCCCTGGCATTCTAGGGGCCCTAATGTGTGGTAAGTAGTTTGAAATCAAAATGTGTAAAAAATGCCCTGTGAAATCCGAAATGTGCTCTTTGGAATGTGGGCCCCTTTGCCCACCTAGGCGGCAAAAAAGTGTCACACATGTGGTATCGCCGTACTCAGGGGAAGTTGGGCAATGTGTTTTGGGGTGTCATTTTACATATACCCATGCTGGGTGAGAGAAATATCTTGGCAAAAGACAACTTTTCCCATTTTTGGCATTTGACCAAGATATTTATCTCGCCTAGCATGGGTATATGTAAAATGACACCCCAAAACACATTCCCCAACTTCTCCTGAGTACGGCGATACCAGATGTGTGACACTTTCTTGCAGCCTAGATGCGCAAAGCGGCCCAAATTCCTTTTAGGAGGGCATTTTTAGACATTTGGATTGCGCTTTGGAGGAAAGGGCTCATTCAGACGGCCGTATCCTGTCCGCAAAAATACTGAATGCTATCCGTTTTTTTGCGGATCCGCAAAAAAACGGATAGCATTCAGTATTTTTGCTGACCCATAGACTTCAATAGGGCCATGTCCTGATTTTCACGGACAAGTATAGGACATGTTTCATTTATTTTGCGGAACCTTGGAATAGAAAAGGGCCCCATAGAAGTGAATAGGTCAGCATCTAATCCGCAAAAAAACGGATCCGCATTTTTGCGGATAGCATACGGCCGTCTGAATGAGCCCTAAATCTGTGAAATTGATACAGTGTTTCTATGACCAAATATTGACTTTGTGAGCCAACCAAATATATAGTGTTGGATCGATACAACACTTGTAACTTACAGCCAATAATCGAACTGAAACCACGTCCTGTTATCTGTGAAAATTATATAAATGCATTCCAACATGTTTAATGGCGAATATTTGGTGACCATCCAATCGAGATTCTGGTTTGAATGACTATTATATCTGTTAACCAGAGTATATTGTGAATTGCGATTTTTGGCTATCGAATAGATGGTGATGGTCTGATCGATACCCAGCCTGAACGATCACCTTTATTCGATGACCTGACTACATTTGCTGCTAGGCACATAGGTTCAACGAAAACCCTATTCCTCAGCCTTTGACCTAATAATCGTCATTTTAGTGACGTTTTAATGGTTTTATTGTGTATTTCTACTACAATTTACGTATCTTGTATGTTGATTTTAGATGTATGATTTTTAGTCATTTTTGACCTGCAGTATTTGAATATAATAAAATCAAATGTTTGAGCAGTCTTCCGGATATATGAGTGCCATATCTTTCTTGACTATCTTTTTGTAAAAACTACTTGTCTCTTAAAAAACAAGCACCCATACGGCTACTAGACAAAAAAATAAACAAGTTATAGCTCTTGGAAGGCAACAATAAAAAATGAAAAATAAATAACTTGGCCAGGAAGGCTGGTCACTATGGGGTTAAAATAGTAAAGGTAAATTAAGGGTAGTGAGCTTATCCAGCTTTTATAGTCCTTTTATAGTCCAATATGTGAGGTATTTACTAAAGGAACATGATTGTTCTAGCCCGCCGTTTCTGTAATTTACACTTGACGTTTGTGATAATTTTTATATTAAACACAGGTGTTGTGATTCTTATGTTTCAGTGAAGGATTTAAGTGCTGATAAGCCTTTGCCGGGAGCGAAACTATTTTTTGGACAAGCTATTCTGAACGGTAATATATGACGTGTCATTGTTTGCTGTATTCATTGTATGTGCGTTATGGAATGGGATTTAGGGTTGATACTTTAAAGGGAACCTGTCACCATGTAAATGCAAATTAAGTCACTGGCAGCATGTACCGTGTATATATATTGAGATATAGGTGGTCATTTATCAAACTGTTTTTCATTTTCCAGAGGCACTGTCCAAAATGAGAGGAGGAATCTGATTGGTTGCTTTGGGCAACTAAGCCAGTTCTACTTTACACAAGTTTGATAAATGACCCCCATAGTTTTGTGGGAAAAGATTTAGTATAACTTGTATTTTATTCATTTAAATTGCTGCTCATTAATTATAACATCCACGTGTGACCTCATAAATGCTCTTTTGGCTTTTGTAAAGCTTTCAAAGAAGAGTTCGAAAAGGGGTCCGACTACCTATTAACGTCCATGGTTTTGGATTGGGATGTCCAGCAAGCTCCTATAGGTGTGATGGTCTGGTGTCCACATATATGACTATATAGTGTATTTTCTGTACACATTCTTCTTGCATTACATGATGTCTGCTTGCAGTTTATAGGAAACCACTATTTGTTTCTAGTGACTAAAATCTGTTTTGGTCATTTGATGTATAGTCATTGGAAGCAAACACTGAAGGCTGTGTGAAAACTGTGGTTATAAATCTGCTAATACCCATCCCTTAGTGCACGGTTTTAAAATCTAAGTATTCAGAACTGCAGTAAGACACAAGGATTCAACTTGTGGTGTTTTCTTTTTAGTGGAGATGGTAGAAGAACCTTCTGACCATGTTGGTCTGGAACGAGATGAGCCAGTTGATGAAAGGTAGAAAACTGTAACTATTGTACGAAGTATTATATGTAGGGTCTAAATTGTAGACTGTACTAACATAGTTAAGCTTGAAAAAGACACACATCCTTCAGTACCTATGTTAGTATCTAACATGTTGATCCAATGGAAAGTAAAATCCCCTAAGAGCTGGACACCAGTTGCATCTCATTATTAGAATAATTTCCCACAAAACCCCCAAATTGCCAATCGGAATAAATCTTTGTATCAACATCCCATCCCTAGTATATTTTTCTCGAAAAGCATGCAGGACCTTCTTGTTTGAGTACCCAACCATCACAACTTTGAGTTGCAGAGAGTTCTGTAATCTCACTGCTCTTACATTAAGAATCCCAATCTAAGATAATGGGAAACCTTCTTACCGCTAGACACAGAGGATGGCCTAGGTGTAAACAGATCATTAGAAATATTTGTTTTTATACAATAAGAAATCTCCTTCTGCTCCAGTGGTGATACACCTCTGGTTCCAGCTGGTGTTTTTTTACTTCTCCAGCAGTAAATATTAACATAGTTTGGAAAGCTTAAAAAGACATATGTCCATCCATTACAGCCTATTACCTGTAAAACTGATTCAAATGAAGTTAAAAAAAAAAAAACCCTCATGGGTTCGAAGCCAGTTCTCTTTATTTTAGGGATACATTCCTTCCAAATCTCCATACTCCAGAAATACATCCAGGCCCCTCTTGAACTCTTTTAGTGAACTCGCCATCACCACCTCCTCAGACAGAGAGTTCCATAGTCTCCCTACTCTTACCGTAAAGAATCCTCTTCTATGTTTGTGTAGAAACCTTCTTTTCTCCAGATGCAGAGAATGTCCCCTCGTCACAGTCACAGTCCTGGGGATAAATAGATGATGGGAGAGATCTCTGTACTGACCCCTGATATATTTATAACATAGTTTTTAGATCTCCCCTTGGTTATTTCTAATCTAAATAACCCTCATTTTGATAATCTTTCAGGGTACTGTAGTACACCCTTTCCATTTGCCAATTTGGTTGCCCACCTTTTTAACTGCAATTTCTGTCTTGTTCACTGGTGCCCAAAATTGTACACTTTACTCCATGTGTGATCTGATTAGTGATTTCTAAAGTGGTAGAAGTGTGTTCTTGTTACATGCACCTACAGTATGCCACTTTTGATGCAGCACATGTCAGTGTTACCCAGTGTTTTCCCGTTTAGTATGTACTAGTGACACACGTTTTCCCATACCATGTGCATAACCTTAGATTTATTAGGGTTCATCTTCATCTGCACAAGCCTCCAATCTATCCAGATGTCAAGACGCAGTGTGGTAAATCCACACTGAACACAGAAGGGAAGGGAAAAGGTGTTCGGCCTGGGACCTAGGGAAAGCGAAATGGTCACTCCTAGTGAGTCCCTAAGCCGAACCCTACCTGCTATTACTATGAACAGACCTTGATGGTAGGAATGTTCATACACAGGAACCTAAGGCCCTGTCTCACGCTACAGGTCCCTGGAAACAGAGTCAGGACAACAGGTGACCTGTTCCTTCCCAACTGAAGGAACAGGGGACCCCCTTGGGCAAAATACCAAAAGGGAAGGGGAAAAAACACCAACAAACAATAGGAAAAAAATGACACCTAACTAGTATGCGGATGAGCAGGAACTCGGAGGAGAACAAACACCAGCGCTTCCAAAGCGAGCTATCAACCGCATAGCTTGATGGGTGAGGCCAGACTAAATAGAGGAGAAGGAATGACTACTAAGCTACACCTGAGGCAAGAGGTGTGGTCATCCCCAGCAACAACACAGCAAGGTGAAACCAAAGAGGCTGTCAATCACTTGCAGCCAGTCTCCTCGATCTTCTGGTCCCTGTCACAAGCAGGACCCTGACAGTATCCCCCCTTCTACGGGTGGCCTCCAGACACCCAGGAGACCGTCTTTATCCGGATGAGCCCCGTGAAAAGCCTTCACAAGACGATTAGCATTAACGTCGGCTGCTTGAACCCATATCCTCTTCTCTGGTCCATAACCCTTCCAGTGAACGAGATACTGGAGGGATCTACAGAGAATTCGGGAGTCTACTATCCTGGTTATTTGAAATTCTAGATTACAATCCACAATGAAAGGCGCGGAAGGCAAGGAAAAACGGTTCAACAGGTTCGACATATCTCTTCAACAATGACTTATGGAACACATTATGAATTTTCAAAGCCTAAGGGAGTTCAAGACGAAAGGCAACCGGGTAACAATGGCAGTTATATGGACCAATAAACCTTGGACCAACTTCCAAGAGGCTACTTTCAGCTTAATGTTTCTTGTGGACAGCCACACAGAATCACCCACTCTTGGGTCCGGACCATTCATATGTCTCTTGTCAGCCATACGTTTTATTCTTATTGCCCTTTTTTTTTTTTTAGATTATTTAGAATCTTCCACCAAATAGATGACAAAGAGGAAAATAGTTCCTCTTCCGGTATACCTAAGGTTTCTAGACCAGAAAATGTGCCAAATTGCGGGTGGAACCCATATGCCCCAAAAAACAGCGATTTATCAATGGACTCCTGTCTACAGTTATTTTTGGCAAATTCGGCTAAAGACAAAAATGAAGACCACTCCTACTGGTTCTCCGAGACAAAGCATCACCAGCCTTGACGTTCCTAACCCCAGGACAATAGGTGATGATGAAATTAAATCTGGTGAAAAACAACGACCATCTGGCCTGCCTTGGGTTTAGTCGTTTAGCCGACTCCAGATAAGCCAGATTTTTGTGGTTAGTAAGCACAGTAATAGGATGAATAGCTCCTTTCAACCAATGATGCCACTCTTCAAAAGCTAACTTAATGGCCAGCAACTGCCACGTCATAATTCTTTTCTGCAGCCGAGAGTTTCTTAGAGAAGAAATCACATGGGCGCCATTTACTAGGTGAAGGACCCTGCAACAAAACTGCTCCTACCCCTACCTCGGATGTCCAACTTCCACAATGAATGGTTGTGACACATCAGGTTGCACCAGTATAGGAGCAGAAGCAAAACACTCATTCACTTCAGAAAAGGCTTGTAATGCTGTATCAGACCAGACTGAGACATCTGAACCTTTCTTAGTAATGTCCGTCAAAGGTTTGACCACAGTCGAGTAGTTCAAAATAAATTTACGCATAAGCGCTTTCAGATTTTTGGGTCAATCCCAGTCCATCACAGCAAGGACCTGCTCTGGATCCATACGTAAACCTGAAGATGAGAGTAAGTAACCCAGGAATTGCACTTCCTGGACTGCAAATACACACTTCTCCATCTTCACATACAATTTATTCTCTCTTAGGATCTGCAACACCTGTCTCGCGTGATCCTGATGAGTCTCCATATCTGGAGAATAAATGAGTATGTCATCCAGATACACAACCACAAACCTCCCCACCAGATGATGAAAGATATCAATGACGGAATGCTGAAAAACCACGGGAGCATTAGTTAATCCAAACGGCATGACCAGACCCTCAAAATGACCCTCTGGGGTATTAAACGCCGTCTTCCATTCATCTCCTCCCTTGATCCTAACCAGATTATATGCCCCCCTAAGGTCCAACTTGGAGAACACTTTGGCACCAACAATCTGATTAAACAAGTCAGGAATCAAAGGAAGAGGGTACGGATCACGGACCGTAAAACGATTGAGCTCACGGAAGTCCAGGCATGGCCTAAGGGTTCTGTATTTCTTCTTTACAAAGAAAAACCCTGCTGCCACTGGGGACTTGAAAGGTCTAATATGTCCCTTAGCCAAACTCTCGGCATGGCTGCTCTTATTCCCGATGTGGGGGTAACCCTTGGCAACCACTTTCAGAAAATACATCAGAAAAATCAGAAATGAAAGTGGGAACTGCATTAGTGGTCAAGACAGAAAGAGATGTATTAACCACTTCACATCTGCCCATAGGATATAAACGTCCTATGGGTGGATGTTTAACTCTGAATGGACGTTCTGGAATGTCCATTCAAAGATCCCAGCTGCATGTTAATCGTGCAGCTGCAGAGCTGGTTGCCTTCTGTCAGTGACAGCAGGGCTACCCAGGGACAGTTCCCAGGTGTCCCTGCCTTCTAGATCGCTCACCGAGCTGTGTGTATACAGATCAGGAAGCGCTATGCGTTTCCTGTCCCAGCCTGGTGGTCATGTGATTGCCGGGAGAGTGCAGGAGCTGTTGGGTCTTTCACAAACCTTGATCAACCCTGCACTGAGGCTGTACAGCGCTGTTTTCTGCTGTACAGACTCTCTGGGGGGTGTATTTCCCCTTTAACTGGGGCTACCATGTCACCCCCAGTTACAGTAGAAATAAATAGTGTAAAAAAAAATAATGTCCCCCAGAGGTCTTGTATGACCTTATGGGGGACACAAAGTGTAAAATAATAAAAAGAGGTTTCACATGTAAAAAAAAAAACATTCCCCAATTAAGTAATAAAAAAAAAATATATAAAAAAATAGGAAAAAATAAATTGACATATTTGGTATTGCCGCATCCATGACGGCCGGCTCAATAAATATATCACATGATCCATCCTGTCGGATAAACACCATAAAAAATAAAAACTGTGTCAAAAAAAGCCATTTTTGTCACCTTACATCACAAAAAGTGCAACACCAAGTGATTAAAAAGGCGTATGTCCCACAAAATGGTACCAATAAAACAGTCACCTCATCCTGCAAAAAATGAGCCCCTACATAAGAAAATCGCTCAAAAAAATAAAAATAAATCATCATTTTTAAAAATGATTGAAACATAATTTTTTGTTTAAAAAATGCTATTGTGTTAAAGTAGACATGTCGCCGTGTCCGTGATACCTAATATGTCTACTTGTTACAACCAGCTCTATAAAAATATCACATGACCCAACCCCTCAGGTGAACGCCCTAAAAAAAAAAAAGAAATAGAAACCGTGCCACAAAAAAGCCATTTTTTGTCACCTTACATCACAAAAAGTCTAATAGCAAGTGATCAAAAAGTCATATGCACCCTAAAATAGTACCAATCAAACCGTCATCTCATACCGAAAAAAAAATTAGCCCCTACATAAGACAGTCGCCCCCAAAAAAATATAAAAAACTATGGCTTTCGGAATGTGGAGACACTATAAAAATTATTTTTTTCAAAACAAACAACCCAAAAAAGTAGTCCTATTTAGTATTGTCGCGTCCGTAACAACCTGCTCTATAAAAATAGCACATAATCTAACCTGTCAGATCAACATTGTAAATAACAAAAAATAAAAACGGTGCCAAAACAGCTATTTTTTTTGTTACCTTGCCTTACAAAAAGTGTAATATAGAGCAACCAAAAATCATATGTACCCTAAATTAGTACCAACAAAACTGCCTCCTTATCCTGCAGTTTCCAAAATTGGGTCACTTTTTTGGAGTTTCTACTCTAGGGGTGCTTCAGGGGGGTCTTCAAGTGTTACATGGTGTCAAAAAACTAGTGCAGCAAAATCGGTTTGTAAATTCAGTTTTGAATACCTTGAGGGGTGTAATTTTTTGGGTGATTTCTATTATGTAAGCCTCACAAAGTGACTTCAGACCTGAACTGGTCCTTTAAAAAGTGGGTTTTGGAAATTTTCTGAAAAATTTCAAGATTTGCTTCTAAGCCTTCTAACGTCCCCAAAAAATAAAATGACATTCACAAAATGATCCAAACATGAAGTAGACATATAGGGAATGTAAAGTCATAACTATTTTTGGAGGTATTAGTATCTATTCTAAAAGTAGAGAAATTGGAAATTTGCTAATTTTTCCACATTTTCGGTAAATTTGGTATTTTTTTTTTTTTATAATTATAAATGACATTTTTTGACTCAATTTTACCAGTGTCATGAAGTACAATATGTGACGAGAATACTTTCTCAGAATGGCCTGGATAAGTAAAAGTGTTTTAAAGTTATTACCACATAAAGTGACATGTCAGATTTGCAAAAAATGGCCCTGTCAGGAAAAGGGAAATGGACCGTATGTGAAGTGGTTAAAGGGGTTCTGCAGTTTTTTTATAAACTGATGATCTATCATCTGGATAGATCATCAGCACCGACACCTGGGACCCCTGCCGATCAGCTGTTTGAGAAGGCAGCGGCACTGGCAGTAGTGCCGCGGCCTTCTCGCTGTTTACCGCAAACCCAGTGACATCACGACTAGTATTAATGGCCTGAGTGGGGTTAAGCTCCATTCAAATGAACAGAGCCCGGCCATTGATACTAGTTGTGACGTCACTGGACCTGCGGTAAACAGCGAGAAGGCCGCGACGCTACTGCCAGCGCCGCTGCCTTCTCAAACAGCTGATCGGCAGGAGTCCCGGGTGTCGGACCCCTGCTAATCAGATATGGACGATCTATCCAGAGGATAGATCATCAGTTTAAAAAAACTGCAGAACCCCTTTAAGACAGTTGTCCATGTAATAATCACTCCAATCGAGAATCTGTCTTGCTCCCGGCGATCACATGACCACCAGGCCGGGACAGGAAACGCATAGCGCTTGGTAGGATTATGTTTGCTCAACCATGGTAAACCCAGAACCAATGGAGCAGGCAGACCCTCCAGCAAAAAACACAAAATAGATTCCTGATGAAAATCACCCTCTCTTAAACTAATGACCTGCACAATCTGTGACAAACATTTCTGTGACAAACAAGTGGTGCAGAGTCTATTGTGGACACCAAAATATTTTTCTCGCAGGTATCATTGGGGGACACAGGACCGTGGTTATAGCTTGCTGCTGCCACTAGGAGGTGACACTAGGCTGAAAAATGACTTAGCTCCTCCCCTGCAGGCTATACCCCCTCCAAAGAGAGCATGTCAGTTTTTAGCTTAGTGTCGTAGGAGGCAGACCTCCCTGCCTTATGCAGGGCGGCTTCCTTAATTTATTCTTTCTTTTTTATTTTTTCCTTTAAGTTTGGCCTCTCTGTTGTCCCGGGGAGCAAGACCGGTGAGGGAATCTACTGCTGACCTCCCCACAGAAGCAAAAGGAGGACCAGGGTCACCTAGGTCCGCCAAAGAAGAAGACCCTCCTGCCATGCCAGACTCCCGCCACTCTGGTGCCAGCTGGTGAGGAGATGACCCTGCTGGAAAAGGTGACCTTGCGGGTCCGCTTAGGGAGGGTGAAGAGAAGAGGAAAAAGATAGGTGAGTACACAGGACTAGGTAAGTATGTGTACCCCTCCCTCCCTGGCGGCAATAGTTCTTGGTTTTTATAGGGTCCACAGGCACCGGGCTCCGTTTATTGTAGCCCAGGACTTCTATAGACCTTCCCTCTCTTCCCCCTGGTTACTTGGGCGCAAAGGGGGTTAATGCTCCATATCCCCTGGCAGGTGCTGTTTATCACAGCGGGCAGCCGAGCGCTCCGCTGTGGACCTAGCGTCTGCTCTTATTGGACAGGCAGGGAGGGGAGCTCAGGAGGCTTCCCACTCCGTTTCCAGCCCCATGATTCGCCCTTTTCGAGAGCCATGCGCGCCGCTCCGGAACGTTTATGCAGCCAGGTGCATGATAATTTAGGCCCCGTCTTCTGTTGGGCCTACCTGTTACTCCGGCTTCGTTCCGGCCCACCGCTCTGATCCCTCTGTTCCTGCCAAGTAGTACATCCCGGTCGGCCGTACACCAAAACCTTAGGCCCCGGCGAGCGGTACTGGCGCAAATTCTTCTCGCCTAGCCTTCCCCCTTCTCCAGGAGCCCGCTGAGTCCCGGCACTGGTCCTTAGTCAGCTTTAACTACTTCCTGGCCAGTCACCTCTTGGGGCTGATACAGAATGATCTGTCATTTATGTATGCAGTGAAGGTGCTCTGAAGAATTTAACACCTTCCTGCCTCCTGTCCACTTAAAGGGGTTGTCCGGGTTCAGAGCTGAACCCGGACATCCCTCCATTTTCACCCCGGCAGCCCCCCTGACATGAGCATCGGAGCAGTTCATGCTCTGATGCTCTCCTTTGCCCTGCGCTAAATTGCACAGGGCAAAGGCATTTTTAGGAGTTCCAGTGACGTAACGGGGCTTTCCATGGGGCTGACAGGAACCCCAGTGACGTCACCGGCACTGATGGGTGGGATTTATCTCTGCCCTAGCCAGTAAAACGGCTAGGGCAGAGCTAAAGCCCGCCCCTCAGAGCCGGTGACGTCACCGAACACACTGCCGGGCGGAAGTTACCGCCCGGCAGTGTGTTATTGAAAACAAAAGAGCCTGTGCGATTTAGCGCAAGGCACGGGAGCGCATCGGAGCATGAGATGCTCCGATGCTAGGCTCAGGGATGCTGCCGGGGTGAAAATAAGGGTATGTCCGGGTTCAGCTCTGAACCCAGACAACCCCTTTAAGGCTAGGAATCCCAGTTTCTTAAAAACAAAACAAAAAAAAACTATCCTATCCCTCATAAAGGAGGACCTCTCATAGTTCCCAATCGCCCTCCGCGGTCGTTTGGTTGATTGACACTGCCTGCTCACTCCACTGGAGCATCTCCGGACCTTCCCAATCCACCCTCAGGGGTCGCTTGGTTGATAAACACAGTCTGTGCACTACAGTGGAGGCAGTGCTCGACGTAGGCATTACCAAACTCCATTGATGGGGTACTTCCAGTACCGTTGGATACGGTTCTGACTGTCGCGCTACCCCCTTCCTTAAGCGGAGTATTGCACTACCACTGGAGGTTATTTCTTCAGTCACATTGACATCTCCATGCTTACTGTTACATTACCCTTTCGTTAGTGATCGGTGGGATAACTAAGCTTCTTGGGATGCTGCAATTCAACTACGCCATGGGTCTAGATGCTTTAGCTTCTTTAGTGCCCTGTAATCTTCACCTAGTGGTATATCGCCAGTGGATAACGTGGCTATTTCCCCGTTGTATCCTTTTTTTCTTGTCTGTGCTGGTTTGGGGCATGAATATGTCACCCTCTGTCCTCTCAGAGGATTACCCGACAACACTTAAGTGTCCTAGAGACCCACATGTCCATGGGCCTACACCGTTCCAGTCGGTCATGGTATTTGTCCTCAACAATATGGAGTGCGTACGCCATTGCACATAATATCGTGATTACGCTTCAGCGAGTCGAGGGTTGCACGGACTCTGTATTCTCTAGCTCCACTCTCCCTTATCTGGGAAAGTGGTTATGCTGGCCCTCTGGTTTAGCTACTACAGTGTGTTCTCCTCCGCAGGTGCAGCTTTTACGCTGGTGATAGGGGTCGTAGTTGTTGCAGTGGGGCGTCCCCCCTCAGGTAGGGGTTCTTCCCTGACGCTAGCTTTGGCGGTTGCTCTTGTTCGGTGCCCTTGTCTGGTGGAGTGTTAGCTCTACTTAACTGGGGCATTATAGTTCTATGACTTCTACTGCAAGTCCTCAGGCCTCCCCCTCAGTTTTGCGCTGACGGGGCATGCTGTGGCTACTGCGGTACGAGGGGTCTTTGCGTTGTCACGACATACTATGGTTCCTCCTCCTCCGCTCCTTCATCGGTGGCAGATTCTTCTAGCACCGCATTTGGTGGCATGCAGGACTTTTGTCTCCGCTTAAAAATCATCTTCTGAGCGGAAACATAACGGACCCATTATAATCTATGGGGTCCTAAGGGCTCCGTTTGACTCAGTTTGGCGTCAGTTATGTGCCTTTTCCGTCCTTTCCGTTCTCCTGCTCCTAAACGGAGCAGGAGAACGGAAAGCCAGAACGGTGATGTGTACGAAGTCTAAGGTAAATTTTGTATTTATTTTTTTAACCCCTCCAGCCCTATTGTACTAAGCATTCTGTATTATCAAACCATGTTATAAGAGAAAATAATAATGATCGGGTGCCCATCCCGATCGTCTCCTAGCAACCGTGCGTGAAAATCGCACCGCATCCGCACTTGCTTGCGATTTTCACGCAGCCCCATTTACTTCAATGGGGCCTGCGTTGCGTGAAAAACGCATAATATAGAGCATGCTGCGATTTTCACGCAACACACAAGTGATGCGTGAAAATCACCGCTCATGTGCACAGCCCCATAGAAATGAATGGGTCCGGATTCAGTGTGGGTGCAATGCGTTCACCTCACGCATTGCACCCGCGTGGAAATCTCGCCCGTGTGAAAAAGGCATTTAGGGCCAGGTACCTGGTTTCGTCCATACGACCGGTGGGTCGTTTGGTGGCGTTTCAGTGAGGAATATGACCCCTCTTCTTCCCTCCTTTTCTTTCTGGGAAGGTGGCATTCCTGGTGGTGGGCTTTTCCACCCAGCGAATTTGGGAGTTGGGAGCGCTTTTCTTGTACGTACGTTTTTCTTGTCAGGTACCCACATAAGCCAGTGCTCCGCCCAATACCTTCTTTTTTGCTGAAGGTAGTCGCCACCTTCCACGTCTACACTGACATTGTTTTCTCTTCTTTTTCCTTCTCCCTCGCACTCTAGAGAGTGAGCTCTCCATCAGAATGGATTCGGGCTCGGGGGTTTGCTTGTCCATGACTAGCTCTTTCCGCCGTGCGGATTCTTACCTAGTCATTCCTGGAGGTCCTTGGAAGGGCTCGATGGCCTCCAAGGGGCTTTTCCAGGTGGATCCGTTGGCAGTTGCTTAGGCATTCCACTCCCGGGGCAAGGCACCGCCCAGCGGAGTTAAGGTACACCTGACCAGCGGTCAGCTCTTCTTGGGTTCATTTTCACCATGCATCAGCTTCACAGTTGTATAAGGTAGCGTCTTGGTCTTCCTGGCGCACGTTGACCAAGTTTTACCAGGTGCTTCCTAGGCATCGCCAGTGCTGCTCCGGGCCGCAGTGTATTAAGCATTCTCGAGGGTGCTATTTCCATGGGCGTGGATTTTTTCCCCTTCCCCGTGGACTGCTTTAGGACATCCCACGGTCCTGTGTCCCCCAATGATACCAGCGAGAAAACGAGATTTTCCAGGACGTCCCTCCATGACAGCACCCATGGAGGTTGTCCTATTGGTCTCTGTAGGGACAGGAAGCGAGAGAGATTAAAAGGCCCCCTCCCCTCCCACTCTCCTGTGTTCTTCCTGTCCCTACAGGGATCTGAGCAGAGAGAATCTTTCCCGACTCTGGGAATCTATTTCAGGGCCGAGCCTGGTCGGGGGGGTCTCCCTCTCCTCTTCAGGCTCTGGAGGGCCCTGGGGCTAGCACCTCTCTGGGTAGGGGTCCCCTAGCTTCCCCCGATACCTGGTTTTTTCTTTCCGCATCAAGTGTGGGTAGCCGCGGTATCAGGGAGCCGAAACCGCTTCTTCCGGGTTCGGGAGCTCTGGGATCGGCTGCGGCTCCTGCGCTCGGCGCTCCTCCCGTTGACGTGCAGGCCCATGTGACCGGAAGTGAGGGTCACATGGGCGGAAGCAAGATGGCGGCGCCCAGGGAACGCCGAGCCCGGCGGAATGCACGCAAGGGGGGTCGACTCTTCGTTTGAATGAGTCCCCCCCCACCTGGATTTAAGGAGGCGGAGCCGCGCGGCATCGGGTGGACCAGGTAGGACATAAATTGTGTGTCAGTTTGATTGTCCAAACGTGGTATGGAGGTCCAGATGTCAGCTATGGATTCTAGCGCAGACATCCCTAACCCGAGTCATGGAGAGAAAGACACCACGGTTAAAACGCTGGGAGAACCCAAAAAGAAACCCAGAAGATGTGCTCTGTGCTCAAAGAGACTGGGGGACGCACATGTAAAAGCCCTGTGTAGCGACTGCCTGGCAAAGATCCTCAGAGACGAACAATCCTCCCTTTTGGGCTGATCTGAGGGTGATTGTGAAGGAGGAGATCCAAGCGGCCAGCTCTAGTATAGCACAGAGACCCTGTGCCGTCTCCCCTCCCCCCAAGAGACCCCGTGTTCTTAGGGAGTCAGATTCTGAGGAAGAAGGTTTATATCTGTCAGAAGGGGAAACCTCAAAGGGGGATGACGATCAGGGCTCGTCTTATATGGCCGACGACCAGAGAAGATATCTCTTCTCGTAAGAAGATCTAGATCCCCTCCTGTCGGCTGTAAGGCAGACAATGGATATAGAGGAGGAAGAACAGACTCGCTCGATACAGGACGAGATGTTCGGTGGCTTAAAAGCTAAGAAGAAAAAGTTGTTCCCAGTAAACGAGACCTTAAAGGACCTAGTCATAGACGAGTGGGCAGATGCCGATAGAAAATTGTACATCCCACGGGAGTTTAAGAACAGACTATTGTTCAACTCAGAGGACACAAAACTGTGGGATATAGTTCCTAAAGTTGACATTCAAGTGGCAAAGGTGGTAAAGAGAACCACTCTCCCCTTTGAAGACTCAGCCCAGCTAAAGGAACCAATGGATCGGAAGATCGACGGTTTGCTCAAAAGAGCATGGGAAGTGTCGGCCAACAGCATAAATACCAACATTGCTGCTACCTCCGTGGCCAGATCTCTGTGTTTATGGGTGAACCAGCTGGAGGAACACCTCAAGCGGGACACCCCTAAGGAAGAAATTCTGGCATCCCTGCCTCTCTTTAAGATGGCCGCATCCTTTGTAGCAGACGCCTCGGCAGAGTCCATAAGGTTCGCAGCAAAAACAGACTCCCTAACAAATACGGCAAGGAGAGCCCTGTGGCTAAAATCCTGGTCTGGGGATATAGCCTCCAAGAATAAATTATGCGCCTTACCTCTTAAAGGTTCTCACCTCTTTGGTCCAGTACTGGACGAGATCCTGGAGAAAACAGCGGACAGAAAGAAGGGGTTTCCGGAGGAAAAAGGCAAGAAACCCTTGCCCTTTCGTAAGACGACCAGCAGCTTCCAGGGCACTCCCAGAGGTAAAGGGAAGACAGGAAGGTGGAGCTACCCCAAAGGAGGAAAAGGTCGGGGTTTCCTTTTTAATCCCAACTCCAAGCCTGAGAAACAATGACGCCAGACCAGTAGGGGGCAGACTTCAGTTCTTTTGGGAAGAATGGACTCTGATAACCAAGAATCAATACATCCTGGAATCCATCCAGAAAGGGTTCAAGATAGAATTTCGCCTTCCCCCTCCTCATCTTTTTCAGGCCACAATATTTCAGTCGACCTCCCTGCAGAATCAACTTCTGACGGACATCCAAAAACTTCTGAGTTTGGGCGCAATAGTACAAGTCCCTCCTTCAGAAGAATTCAAGGGTCACTATTCAAAGCTCTTCCTCATAACCAAACCGGATGGCTCCAAGAGAACCATAATCAACCTGAAATTCCTAAACAAATGGATAACACATCACCACTTCAAGATGGAATCAATAAAATCCGCAATTCCGTTGATAAGCCCAGGGGCGTTCCTATGCACCCTGGATCTAAAGGACGCTTATTACCACGTCCCCATTCACCCTCAGTACCAACAATACTTGCGGTTCGCAATCAAGATGGATGGCAGGATTATGCATTTCCAGTTCCAATGTCTCCCGTTTGGGATCTCATCAGCCCCACGGATCTTTACAAAGGTAGTGGCGGAGATAGTTGCCTATCTAAGACAGAGACAGGTAACTATAATTCCCTACCTAGACGATTTTCTGCTTGTGGCAGACTCACAGGAGGAGTTAGAGCTTCACAAAGAATGGACTCTATCTTTGCTCACACGTCTAGGATGGAAAATAAACCTGGAGAAATCAGACCTACATCCAGCAACACAAAAGAAGTTCCTAGGAACCCTCCTAAACTCCGTGACCCAATATTCTCTTCTTCCCCAGGACAAGCAGGTCAGTACAAGGGAAAGAATAAGAGCCTTCAAACTAAAGAAAAAACGGACTCTACGGGAAGCCATGCAAGTCCTGGGTCTGATGACCTCATGCATCACAACAGTTCCTTGGGCCCAATTCCATTCAAGAACTCTCCAGGCGGAAGTCCTCTCTTCTTGGGACAAGGACCACAGATCTCTGAACGCCAGGATATCTCTTTCGGACAGAGCAGTAAGCTCCCTCTCCTGGTGGTTGTTAGCAAGAAACCTGTCCCGGGGGATTTCCTGGAACACGTTACCACTCAGAACGTTAACAACGGACGCAAGCAGCCAGGGTTGGGGGGCTCACATAGAGGATCAGTTCTTTCAGGGCAGCTGGTCAAATACAGACGCCCTACGATCCTCAAACTACCGGGAGCTAAAAGCGGTCTGGGAGTCCCTGAGGGCGGCAGAACATCTCCTCATAGGTCATCATGTCCGTGTTCTATCAGACAACATAACAACTGTCTGCTACATAAAGAGACAAGGGGGGACGAAGAATCCTCATCTCCAGCGGCTAGCGGATCTCATCTTCAGCTGGTCAGAGGAAAAGATCTTATCCATTTCAGCCACACACCTGAAAGGGTCTCTCAATCGCACAGCGGACTTTCTCAGCCGACAGTTAGTCAGGCCAGGGGAATGGAAATTGAACCAGGAGGTATTCCAGTTGATTTGCCAGCAGTGGGGGAGACCTCAGGTGGATTTATTCGCGTCCAGCAAAAATACTCAGCTGGACTGTTTCTTCTCGCTAGACCCAAGAGGAGGACCACTGGCGGTGGATGCTCTTTCCCAACCGTGGGACATGAGTCTAGCCTACGCTTTTCCCCCACTTCTCCTCATACCGCAGATCCTGAAGAAATTGAGAGGGTGCTCATCCACGCTGATTTTGATAGCCCCAGCTTGGCCCAAGAGAGCCTGGTTTTCGGTTCTAAAGACTATGTCCATCGGGGATCCAATATCCCTTCCAAAAAGACAGGATCTTCTATCACAAGGTCCTCTGTTGCACCCCAACCTGGACAAACTGAACCTTACAGCCTGGATCCTGAGAGGCAGACCTTAAGGAATAAAGGACTCTCGGACAAGGTAATTTCAACTTTACAGAGCTGCCGCAAACCTGTCACAAGAGCAATATACAACAAGGTCTGGAAGAAGTTCTCATCCTGGTTGTCACAGAACCATACAGATTCCGCATCCCCCACAGTGGGTGGTATTTTAGAGTTCCTTCAGGAGGGGTTTGATGCAGGTCTGAAACCCAGCACTCTCAAGGTACAGGTTTCGGCTCTCAGCTGTTGTCTCGATAGTCCCCTTGCAGACCATAGGTGGATTAAAAGCTTTCTAAAAGCAGCTTCTAGATTGAGACCCACCTTGAGACAGTCGGTCCCCCCCTGGAGTCTAAACATAGTTTTAGAAGGGTTATGTGATCCTCCTTTTGAGCCGATTGGGCAGACATCCGAAAAATTTCTGTCTCTAAAAGCGGTGTTCCTTCTGGCTATAACCACAGCCCGCAGGATAGGGGAAATCCAGGCCTTATCAATTAAACAACCTTATCTAAGGATTCTGGATGACCGCATAATCTTGAGGCCGGATCCAGCTTTTCTTCCCAAGGTGGTCTCTACTTTCCATAGAGAACAGGAGCTAACACTCCCTTCATTTTGTTCCTTTCCCAAAAATATACAGGAGGAAAGATTCCAGAGGCTGGACGTTAGAAGAACAATCCTAGCCTATCTGGACAGAACCAGTTCCTGGAGGAGATCAAGTAATCTGTTCATCCAGTTCGGTGGGAAAAATAGAGGCTTGAAAGCATCAAAACAGACGCTGGAACGGTGGATTAAGGACACCATCAGAGAAACATACAGACTGCAGGAAATGGCCTGCCCCTTAAATCTGAAGGCACATTCCACGAGAGCGATGGCAACTTCCTGGGCTGAAAGGGCCGACGCTACGGTTGACCAGATTTGCAAGGCTGCAACCTGGTCTAACTTCCTGACTTTCGCCAAGCATTATAGGCTTGATGTATTGGCCGGACAGGACTTGGCCTTTGGGCGAAAAGTCCTTCAGGCAGTAGTCCCCCCCTAGGAGATTCAGTTGTTAGTTCTCCATGGGTGCTGTCATGGAGGGACGTCCTGGAAATACTGGTTTAGTTTACCGGTAAATCCTTTTCCAGGAGTCCGACATGACAGCACCCTGTACTACCCTCCCTGTTATGCTGGTTCCAGCCTTGTAAGCAGTGTGAATATAACATTGTATTAATAAAGGTGTTGGATCCTATCCGGTGTAGTAATTTGAAAGAACACTGGAGAGTGGGAGGGGAGGGGGCCTTTTAATCTCTCTCGCTTCCTGTCCCTACAGAGACCAATAGGACAACCTCCATGGGTGCTGTCATGTCTGACTCCTGGAAAAGGATTTACCGGTAAACTAAACCAGTATTTTGTGAACTCACCTGTAAAATCTCTTTCTCGCGTGGTTCGTTGGGGGACACAGCACCCACCCAGTATTTATTATTGTTGGTGGTGATGTTTGGTTGCCGGTCGGGTGTTTAGCGGATTCGCTTCCGCCGGCGTTTTTTATTTTTTACTTTGCACATGTTTCTACTGCTCCTACTGCTTGAGCACAAACTGACATGCTCTCTCCAGGCTTGAGGGGGTATAGCCTGCAGGGGAGGAGTTAAGTCTTTATTCAGCCTAGTGTCGCCTCCTAGTGGCAGCAGCAAGCTATACCCACGGTCCTGTGTCCCCCAATGAACCACGCAAGAAAGAGATTTTACAGGTGAATTCACAAAAATCTCGTTTTCTCTAATGCATTTGTCAACCCATGCATACGGACTAACTGACCATCAACTAGGTTAACCCCCCCCCCCCCTGTTTCACTGTCAATAAACACCTCAATTCCAACAGTTTTGGACTCTAGCGCCACCTTGTCAGACAGGAGAAATCAGGTACTACAAATGGCAAAAGTAAGTTCTCTGATTCCCCACCTACACCACCAAGAGTAAGATGGGAAAACATTTTCTTCTTGTTTTCATCTTGATGCAGAACGTAAGGACATACATTAACAAGATGTCCCCTTTTTCCACAGAAAAAACATACTCCCTTCTTATGACTAGAACTCTTGCAAGCAGGCCCAGGGGTAGCTCCCCCTAACTGATTGGGTTCGTCACCAGGCATAAACTCTGGAGTCTCTCCTCCCAAGGTGTCAGAGGAAGCCACGTTATATGATAGTTCATCCTGAGAGTGAGGGACCTTTGATCTCTCCCTCTCCCTCATATCCATACGTACGGCAAGGGACATAGCCGCTTCCAGTAACTCGGGATTTTCGTGAAAGGCCAAGGCATCCTTTAGCCTCTCAGACATTCCCTGACATAATTGACTATGGAGAGCTGGATCATTCTACTCCGTATCCGTGGCCTATCTTTTAAATTCAGAGCAATTTGTCTCCTCAGAGCGCTCTCCCTGCCGTAAACTTTGTTACTTGGTCTCGGCCAGGGATATCTGATCTGGGTCATCGTAGATAAGACCTAGAGCTCTGAAAAATTAATCTACCGACCGGAGAGACTGTTTTCAGTAAATACACTGAACACAGAAGGGAAGGGAAAAGGTATTAGGCCTGGAACCTAGGGAAAGGAAAATGGTCACACCTAGGGAGTCCCTATGCCGAGCCCTGACTGCTATCAGTATGAACAGACCTTGGTGGTAGGAATGTTCATACGCAGTAACCTAACGCCCTGTCTCACCCTACAGGGCCCAGGAAACAGAGTCAGGACAACAGGTGACCTGAAGGAACAGGTCCTCTTCTTTTGTTAATTACTTTACAGAGTTTAGTGTTCTCTGCAAACATGGTTATCTAACTGTGCAATCCCTCTACACCACCATTTATAAATACGCTAATTGAAAAAAATATATAACGTACCCAGATTTTTCAGCAGAATCATGCTCACCCACACACAGCAAGGTTTGCATCTGGCCAAGTTGCTAGATTTATAGCCGTGCATAGCTCAATATGGAGATTGCCTTGGCAGACCTGGATCGCTTTAGCAGCGTCCAGACTGTCATGGCAACCGATCGGAGACCTGCGATTTCAATAAAGCAGAACCTAGTGTGTTCTCTAGAGGGCTTTCATTCTGTCATCTAAAGCCCCTTGAACTCTGGAGTGATAAGGAAAATTATTTCGGAGACTACGCCTGAGGAAATATTTTCATGATGCAGAAGAGACAGAGCTCATCCTGGCAGAACGGAGCTGAAATTTTATAGTTAAAGAGATCTGATCGTACTCCTCTCACAGGACACATCTGGATAAATATATAGGGGCACCTTTATTAAGACCAGCATTTTAGACACCGGTCTTAATAAGCCCTATACCACCGGAGTTATTAAGATCGCAAGCATCTACATAACTTTGATGGGTCCTAATTTAGGCGTATTTCTGTTTAATAAATGACCCCCATAGAGTCCTTCAGACACATGGCAAAATCCACCATTATCAATAGAGGCAACTGACAGACACATGCTACTATACAAATAATAGTCAGACCCGACACACGTATTCTAAAGAACTTTGTTTCTGTCCAACCTACAAAACCATATGACTTGATAAAAGAAACTCCAAGAATACTGACATTTTACTTCCTTCCCAAGATTTAGGGACACGGACATTCCTAACTGTGTACACCCTCATTGAGATGGTGCTTCCTTCAGGAGAAAACTGTCCTACAAAACTGAGGGAACTATCCTGGCCACCATGGATGTTTAATCTTTGTATTCCACACCAGGGAGGGTTAATGAAGAATAAAGAAACTAGCTCTGAATCTGTGGTGGAGCTTACGAAATTCATCCTCACTTTAATAGCAACTTTTCATTTGGGGACTGCGTGTACCTACAGAAGACTGGTACAGCAATGGGAGGTACAGTTGCACCACAATATGTTATTCTATTCATGGTCACCTCGAAAGTGACTTTCTGTCCTCCTGCCCCATCAAGCCTTTAGCTTACTATTGTTTTATTGATGATTATAATCATTTATACCGATTCTGAACAACAACTGAAAACGTTCCAGTCCCTTTCATCCCTCCAATACCGCCCCACTGCTGGATTCTATAATGGGATCGGGAGGCATTCCAGAACAGATGCCAGCTGTATCTAGCAGTAATTCTCTGTCCAACAGCTGGAATTTGTGCCGAAAAGCTGGCGGTATCCGGCCATGCCGGATTCAGTAAACTCTTGGAGACTGTTTCTCTACTGGAGCTTGTGCTGACGAAGACTTAAGTAATGTGTCCTTCAAACTTCTTGGGTTCATCACATTAAGTGGTCAAAATACTTTCACGCTTCTCATCTATAACTGCTACAGTAATATACTGCTGCAACAGTTTGTTTCCTCCTCTACTCTTATTGCTGTGCTTCACATCTTATGTCTAATTTACGGTAGGTTCACATCTGTTGCACTGTGTTTCAGTAGTCTGTTCCAGCAGGGGAGCAGATTACCAGAATTATTGTGTCCGGCATAGCTGGACATGGCCGGGATCTCTCTTCACTATCCCTGCCCCCAAAAAATTATTACTGTGGCAGAAAGCTGGCTTTTACACTGGGAAACCATGGTTTCCATTATAATGAATGGGGATCTGGCAATGTCCGGCTATGCCAGATACAACTATTCTGGTAGTCTACTCCTCTAACCACTGTGTTCACCAGATAAGAACAGAGACTCATCCTACTATTCCTGTGTACTTTTCAGTTTAAATATGTGCCTTCAGATACTGTTATACTATGCCTGTTCAGGAGACCTGAGTAGTCTTTGAAGCTTGTTATTTTGTCACCATTAGAGTGGTTTTCCGGGATTTTAATATTGATGACCTATCCTCAGGTAATGAAAGGATGGCGGCACGTGGCCTTCTGTTCGACCAGCCGATTGCCGGATTTCTGCCGATCTAAACCTGAGGATAGGTCGTCAATATTAAAATCCCGGCAAAACCCCTTTAAAATGTACCAGGGACCAAGGAGTCTCATTTTTGAATATTTTCTTATGATTTGTTAGCAGTGGTAACACGCTGTCACAGCCTGGTGTTAAACATGAAGAGATTGATGCAACAACTCTTCAAAGGCTGAAACAAAGCATTGACTCTTCAGGTACGGCAACTTAGAAATTTCTAGATTTAAATACAATTGTTCCATTGTCTTATTGGTTGCGTTATTAAAGTGTTTACGGTGCAGTAAAAATGACATGGTAGCTTCTGTCTGCAGGTCAGTACGATTACAGCAATACCACATTTATAAAGTGTTATTATTAGTCGCGTGGATTGGGAACTCAGTCACAAAATGCTCCTCTTCAGAAGAGCCTACTTTTGCCAGCATCACCAGTTTTCTGATCTGCATGGGCATGTAATTCTGCATACCATATAGGTTGCAGGATATGAATATTATTAGTGAATTGATGCCCATGTTGGATTGACAATGATATTCAACATTATGGAGGTTGCTGGGTTTTATTATGAAATATTGGTTTATTTTTAATCTATTTTAACCAATTTTATATTGAATGTTATTTATATTGCATTTAAGCAGCAATGGTGCAAAAAACTCAATTTCTAAAAAAGAAAAGCATAAGAGAAAACCGCATAAAAATTATACTATTGGGAAATCCGGGTTTTCCATGTCTCCCTGGGATGATGAGATTCCTGTCCGGACTTTGACTTTCACCATGATTTCATATAAAAGGATATGGGGAAACACTTCATGGTTACCACTGAGGAAGGGGTCATCCAAGTAACCCCGAAACGCGTATGGTCTATACCTTGTACTGGCATGCTGGGACAGTAGTTCCCCTGGACTTTGGAACCAAACGGCTGTGTCTAAGGGTCCATTCACACGTCCGTTGTTTCTTTCCTGATCTGTTCCGTTTTTTGCGGAACAGATCTGTACCTATTCATTTTCAATGGGTCCTGAAAAAAATCGGACAGCACAATGTCTGATTTTTTTTTTTCAGGACCCATTGAAAATGAATGGGTACAGATCTGTTCCGCAAAAAACGGAACAGATCAGGAAAGAAACAACGGACGTGTGAATGGACCCTAAGACCGACGAACACTGGGGGAATCCCCACGTAAGCCGCTCCAATAATACGAAGTATAAAGGAGCCAGGTGAACAGATATCCAGGTGGCGTCTGGTTCACGGCGAATATTTTAAGTTCGGATAAGGACGAGAGGACACCAGCCAGGTAAAATCAACGCAGTGGTATGAATAGGTGGGACGCCTATTGCACTGTGTCTTTGTGACTTTCCATAAAGGACTGGCAATACTTGCCCATGCTCCGTTGATAAGAGCGATACATAAGACTTATTATCCCATTGGAGTCATATGCGATCCTACGATTATTTGAAAGCGCAACATCTATTGCAAGTAGGAATTGCGGTTTCTTCACATTCGCACTTTATATCTGCGTTTTACACACTCGCATTGCTGATGAACATTAACTCGGTCTGATACACTGTACCGATTGCTGCTGTTACCAATGCGTTGTTGTGTATATATGATTTTATCGTATTGATTTTATATTTACTGCCATTGAGGGAGTTAATCTCCTGTTAAATAGTTCTCTCATTTTACCCCCCATATTTGAGTGCCTGGTCTTATTGATTTCTTTAGATTTCTGATCTGATCGATGGTGCTGCTGTGGGGTTGCTGTGGATGGGCCAGCGCCTCTACATAACTTTGGCGGATCCACCGCCGGCTCAGAGCCTAATTAAGACAGGTGTCTAAAACGCTGGTCTTAATGAATGTGCCCCAAAGTGGTAGACCTCGAGTGCTGAGGCATGTAAAAATTGCACCATGTTTTTGATATTTTATAAAAATTGAGTATTTTATTATTGCAGGTGCCGATCAAGACATAAATTATATTGTGATAGACCAGTTCCAACCATCGTTTGGACCAGCAGTAAGTAAATGCATACTGTTATTTTTTAAATGACCTGTTCCTTGCTGCTGGGTTCCAGCTCCTCTGCTGCCACTACAGACATCCGGTCTCTCCATGTCAAGATCCGGTTTTACATGCCTTATGGCCTCTGAAGCCAATAACTGGCAGCAGTGGTGACATGTGACCCAGTGACATGATGCATGGGAGACGTGACGCATAAGGGACATGTCACCACTGCAGCCAGTCATTGGCTGATGTTGACTTGAGAAGACCAGAGAAAAACAGTGGTGGGGGAGGGAGAAGAAACCAGAATCCAGCTGCGGGGATCAAGTAAGTATGATTCTCTCTCAGGTCGAGCCACTCTGGGGCGGGTGGGGGGGGGGGGGGGGGATTGGAAGCTCTGCCCAAAAGACCCCTGAGAGTGAACCAAACCGTTTAAATTACATGCCGACATTGATAGAATTTTTTGCAAAATTTCCCTTTTTTTTTTTTTGTCTGGTTTTATTTTATTTTTAGATACAATTGTTCATAGCCTATTTACCTAAATTCATATCTGTTAGTAGATATGGTGATATTCCAATTATGGCATGTCTTTATGACATGTATGTGTCTCAGGAACAGACTTCCTGTGCCTTCCCGTCCTTCTGCTGTCAATAGAGGTAGATGGCGGCACAAAATAACTGAATAAGAATGCGTGCCCACAGCAGGAGACAGGATGCCCATTCTCAAGATAGATGCTGATCATAGAGTTGGAACCCAACCCGCACCTATTGGATATTTATGGCTGATCCTGGTGATTTTATTTATATATATATATATATATATATATATATATATATATATATATATATATTATTTTTTTGTGCACAGATATTCGTACAGGCAGTAATCCGTATGTAGTGCTATAGAAACTTTGGGCGAATTTAGCAAGCCCTTCACTTGAGAATCTGTCTTCAAAATGTCACAAAATAGGGCATTTAGATTTTTTTTTTAGGTCACTTGTGCAAATATTTTGCAATGTTTTAATTTTTACATCACTTCATATTTGAAAAATGGGTGGAAAAGTGGGCGTGGTTGACTGTTTTAATTAGTTTTACTCCAGATTTATCGCTGTCGGGCGGTGGCGTAGAAAACTGGAGTACCATTTCTACACAAAAGAGCATTGCATGATTTGATAAACTTAGTGCAAACACAGACTCAAGGAAAACTGACTTCAAATGTTACCTTCATGTTAAATAACCCCCTTTTTTAAGCATCACTGTGTGTTGAAGTGTAACTACCATTTATTTTTTTGTTCTAAATGTGTATAGTCAGGGATAGGAAATGTTTTCCTAATGTTCTTTATTGTTTTTTTATTTTTGTATGTGAAAAATTGCTCAAAAGTTTTTCCCCTCTAAATGAGCATTGCAAAGGCATATCCATCTTTACTGTGACGACGGCTGGGGTCAATTCTTTTTCCCTCCCTGCTCCCTCCTACACACACATAAACATCTGTGCTATATACTCTATTTATATACTCGGTCTTCCTGTCTTTACTATTTCGACACTGATCAGCGTGGCCAGCGCTGAGAGTGAATAATCTTTTAGTATCCCTGGCACGCAGGAAACCAGCCGCCGGGGAAATACATGAGTCAGCAGTAAGTTCTTGCTATTGAGGAGGAGAGACAGGTATTATGGGTACATTATATGTTATAAATCCGCTTTTCCCTGTCTCTCCTTCTTCTCAATAGTGAGTGCTTACTGCCCACTCTCATGTATTTCCCGGCAGCCAGTTAGTGATTAAGGGCATCGGGGATAAAAGGATTATTCACGGTCAGCCTTGGTCATAGCAGGGAGAGGGGGCTCAATCTCATCGTAACCTCGGCAGAGCCTTCAGACAGCACATGGCTTTTCACTGTATGTGCGCCTCCAAGAAAAGCACTACAAACTCCTCACCAGGTGGTACATGACCCCCGCACTTTTGTATGTCAGGGGGCTATCAAACGTGAAGAGATGCTGGTAGTGTGTGGATGATGTGGGCTCCCTCTTGCACGTGTGGTGGACTTATCCTTTGATCTCCACATTTTGGGAAAAAATGTAAGATGTCATTAGAAGGATCGGTTCTGGTGACTCTCTAGCTAGACCTAGCAAATGTTACTCCCCCTCCAAAAATAATCTTATTGCGCATTTTATTGCGACTGCAAAGCCATTGATTCCCCTGCACTGGCTATATACTCAACCTCTTTCATTTCAGGAATGGGTGGCGAACCAGAGAGGACACATGAGAAATTCCTAAAAAGATGGCCGATGTGACAGTTAATTGCTGACACATTAGGAGAGACAGCCTGATAGCTGAACGTACCATTAGGCAGCTGACCGGGTTCTTTCGTTTGCCCCACCACAAGATCAGACATGATTCCTGATTGGACTCTTATGCAGTGTTATGTTTGTACATCACCATACAAGATCTTATGATATGCTATATCCCTATCCCTCCTGCCTTTTACCTACTCTCCTCCCTTATCTTTTCTTCTCATATCATCTCAATTTTATTTATTTTTTTACTTATCCAACTGACAGCACTACTGATTCCGCATTTGGTGGTGGACGAAGAATCTTGACAATAAGAAGAACTTCCGTTCTTATGTTCTTGTATACCATTCGTCATATTCTTCATGCTTATTTTTCTGTATTACACGACATTCATTTGACATACAGAAAAAATGTTAAAAAAAATATCAGGGAGACAGGAGGGCAGAGGATAGATGTGTATATATACACTGCCTGTCCAAAAAAAAAAAAAAAATCACCACCCAAAAAAAAGGTCACACACTCTAATATTTCATTGGACTGCCTTTAGCTTTGATTACGGCACGCGTTCGCTGTGGCATTATTTCGATAAGCTTCTGCAACGTCACAAGATTTATTTCCATCCAGTGTTGCATTCATTTTTCACCAAGAGATTGCATTGAGGATGGTAGAGTCTGACTGCTGCGCAAAGTCTTCTCCAGCACATCCCAAAGATTCTCAATGGGGTTAAGGTCTGGACTCTGTGGTGGCCAATCAATGTGTGAAAATGATGTCTCATGCTCCCTGAACCACTCTTTCACAATTTGAGCCCGATTAATCCTGGCATTGTCATCTTTGAATATGCCCGTGCCATCAGGGAAGAACAAATCCATTGATGGAATAACCTGGTCATTCATCTTGGAATATGCTGGCCTCATTCTTGGAGCATTTACTGTTGCTGAACCTAGACCTGACCAACTACAGCAACCTCAGATCATAGCACTGCCCCCACAGGCTTGTACAGTAGGCACTAGGCATGATGGGGGCATCACTTCATCTGCCTCTCTTCTTACCCTGATGCACCCATAACTCTGGAACAGGGTAAATCTGGGCTCATCAGACCACATGACCTTCTTCCATTGCTCCAGAGTCCAATCTTTATGCTCCCTAGCAAATTGAAGCCTTTTTTTCTGCTTTGACTGATTAGTGGTTTTCTTACGGCTACACAGCTGTTCAGTCCCAATCCCTTGAGTTCTCTTCGCATTGTGCGTGTGGAAATGCTCTTACTTTCACTATTAAACATAGCCCTGAGTTCTACTGTTGTTTTTCTTGGATTTAATTTGACCAAACGTTTACTGTATTTTTCGCCCTATAAGACGCACTGGCCCATAAGATGCATCTAGGTATTTCAGGGGTAAAATAAGAAAAAATATATTTTTAACCAAAAGGGGTGCTTTTGGTGGGTTTGAACTAATGGCGGTCTGTGCAGGACACTATTATGAGGGATCTGTGGATGATGCACTGTAATGGGGTGGGGGATTTGTGGATGGCACTGTTATGGGGGGGGCTGTGGATGGCATTATGATGGGGGGGGTCTGTGGATGGCATTATGATGGTGGGGGGATCTGTGGATGGCATTATGATGGTGGGGGGGATCTTTGGATGGCATTATGATGGGGGGGGGATCTGTGGATGACACTGCTATATGTGTCATCCACAGATCCCCCCGATCATAATGCCATCCACAGACACCCCCCCCCCCCCCCACATCATTATCCCATCCACAGATTCCTAGTGAGGGGGTACATGTCACGCTCCTGTAGTAAGCACTAGCAGCTAGCAGGCAGGCCGGGCGGCTGTAACTAGAGGTAGTCCTGCAGTATATATCTGTTACTAGGGCTAGTCCTGCAGTGTATTTATCTATTACCAGGGGTAGTCCTGCATTATATTTATCTATTAATAGGGCTAGTCCTGCAGTATATATCTGTTACTAGGGGTAGTCCTGCAGTATATATTTGTTACTAGGGGTAGTCCTGCAGTATATATCTGTTACTAGGGGTAGTCCTGCAGTATGTTTATCCATTACTAGGGGTAGTCCTGCAGTATGTTTATCTATTACTAGGTGTAGTCCTGCAGTATGTATCTATTACCAGGTGTAGTCCTGCAGTATGTTTATCCATTACTAGGAGTAGTCCTGCAGTATGTTTATCTATTACTAGGGGTAGTCCTGCCGTATATTTATCCATTACCAGGGGTAGTCCCGCAGTATATGTATCTATTACTAAGGGTAGTCCTGCAGTATATTTATCTATTACCAGGGGTAGTCCTGCAGTATATTTATCTATTACCAGGGGTAGTCCTGTAGTATATATCTATTACCAGGTGTAGTCCTGCAGTATGTTTATCCATTACTAGGAGTAGTCCTGCAGTATGTTTATCCATTACTAGGAGTAGTCCTGCAGTATGTTTATCTGTTACTAGGGGTAGTCCTGCAGTATGTTTATCTATTACTAGAAGTAGTCCTGCAGGATATATGCATTAGGCATTATACAAATGACTGCATCCATTTTGTGGTCCACAAACAGCAAATCTGCAGAATACAGATACCGTCTGTGTGCTTCAGTGGGTCAGTGATCTGCATTTTGAAGACCAGAATAGGACGTTATATAATTTGCGGAACAGACAAACATGTGCTGTATGCATCCGTATGTCCGTTCACAAATTATAGAACATATCCTATTCTTGTTTTGACGGCATCTATATTTTGAGGAGCCGCAGTTTGCGGACCGCAGAACGGACACCGTATTGTGCATGAGGACGGGTAGTCGGGCAGTATACTGTACATCTATTACTAGGGCTAGTCCTGCAGTATATATATTACTAGGGTATCCTGTAGTGCATAGCTATTACTGGAGGCAGCCCTGCAGTATATATCTATTACTAGGGGTAGTCCTACAGTGTATGTGTGTGTGTGTGTGTGTATGTATATATATATATATATATATATATATATATATATATATATATATATATATTACTATTATTTTCTATAATTGTGTGATTCTTGATGCTGTTTTGGACAAGTTTTCCATACAAAGCTGTATCATTTAGAATGAAGATGTTGGAAGCTTTGTGATTCTTCTAGAGAATGTTGAGTATGAAGTTTCTTGAAATAGTAACATATTCCTGTCTTAGCGTTAAATAAAGTTCATGCGCTGTAAGTTTTCTCAAAGTGTTCCCTCTAGTGGTAGCATATCATGAGTAGCTAAGTCAACATATGAGTTCATCTTTCTTGCTTCCAAATTCATTCTTACCTTTAAAGTAAGATTAATTGCGTTGAGCTTTCTGACCAGACTGCAGATTGAGATCCATACCCTCTCCTATCTCTAACTATAAATGTCTCAGTCCATAGATGAGGTGTAAAACTCCGGCCACAGGTAAACATATCCAAAATACAGAGGTTCCGGCAACACGTCATTGAATCCCTCAGATGCCGCGTTCATTGCTGATTGCGGCATCTGAGGCTACAATTTACGCCTTTCGGAGTTAATCAGGCAAAAAAAAAAAAAATTAAAATGCTCTCCTCACTGATGACGTCACCGCACCTGGCCAGCACGATTACGTCATAGGTCAGCCCGCACAAGAGTTTGCGCAGTTTCTGCAATCAAGATGGCCGCAACAGACTCTTTACGCGCAAATGGATGAGGTGAGTGTTTTTTTGGTTTTTTTTTCTTCAGGAAAAATAGATTTGTTACAATGAAGCGCAAGGGAATTCGGCCTCGCAGCAAATCAAATTTTTCCTGAAATTCGGATCAAAGTCAGTTTGGCTTAGATTGGCTCAGGACTAGTGACATCACACAGACGGGATGGACCAGAATACCGAAGTGAGGCTGAGATTTACTAGGGGATCCTATGGTCTGATTGGCTGAGCTGCCGCTGCTAATGAACACGCACTGTGGATCCATACTGCTGATCTCCATAGCTCTATCTCTGCTGACGTTACAGATATATCGGGCACTCTCTCTTTTTAATTATATTTTTATTTCTTGACTCAATAGCTAGACAGCAAGTGTAAAGCTCCTGATACAGTATGGCTGTGGTTGTCTGTATTCACCAGTACTTTTTGCAGTCTGTCAGCCTAATGTTCAGCTAAGGCTACTTTCACACTTGCGTTCTTTTCTTCCGGCATAGAGTTCTGTCGTCGGGGCTCTATGCCGGAAGAATCCTGATCAGTTTTATCCTAATGCATTCTGAATGGCGAGAAATCCGTTCAGGATGCATCAGGATGTCTTCAGTTCCGGACCGGAACGTTTTTTGGCCGGAGAACATACCGCAGCATGCTGCGCTTTTTGCTCCGGCCAAAAATCCTGAAGACTTGCCGCAAGGCCGGATCCGGAATTAATGCCCATTGAAAGGCATTGATCCGGATCCGGCCTTAAGCTAAACGTCGTTTCGGCGCATTGCCGGATCCGACGTTTAGCTTTTTCTGAATGGTTACCATGGCTGCCGGGACGCTAAAGTTTCTGGCAGCCATGGTAAAGTGTAGTGGGGAGCGAGGGAGCAACATACTTACCGTTCCTGCGGCTCCCGGGGCGCTTCAGAGTGACGTCAGGGCGCCCCAGGCGCATGGATGACGTCATTCTGGAGCGCCCCGGGAGCCGCGCGGACTGTAAGTATACCGCTCCCCACTACTACTATGGCAACCAGGACTTTAATAGCGTCCTGGCTGCCATAGTAACACTGAATGCATTTTGAAGACGGATCCGTCTTCAAATGCTTTCAGTACACTTGCGTTTTTCCGGATCCGGCGTGTAATTCCGGCAAGTGGAGTACACGCCGGATCCGGACAACGCAAGTGTGAAAGAGGACTTAGGCTACTTTCACACTTGCAGCAGAGTGATCCGGCAAGCAGATCCGGCAAAACGTATGCCAACTGATGGCATTTGTAAGACTGATCAGGATCAGTCTTAAAAATGCCTGATCAGTCAGAAAAATGCATTGAAATGCCGAATCTGTCTTTCCGGTGTCATCCGGCAAAACGGACCCGGCATTTATTTATTTCACTAATACATTCCTATGGAAAAAGAAAATGCCGGATCCGGCATTCCGGCAAGTCTTCAGTTTTTTGTGCCAGAGATAAAACCGTAGCATGCTGTAGTTTTATCTTTTGCCTGATCAGTCAAAACGACTGATGCCTCCTGAACGGATTGCTCTCCATTCAGAATGCATGGGGACAGTGATGGTCAGTTCGCAATGTTCACCAGCGAACACATGCGGGCTGCCATCTTTAGTAAGGTAGACTCACCCGTCCGGCGATGCACAGGTAAGCCCTTACCTGTGCCTGTGCTGGGAGCCGGTCTGAAATCAAATGCAGTCACCGGGAGCAGGCAGTTCTGAGAACAGCCGCCGGGGGCCTTCATCGGGCTGTTCTAGGAACTGCCTGCTCCCAGTGACTGCATTTGATCTCAGACCGGCTCCCGGCACAGGTAAGGGCTTACCTGTGCATCGCCGGACGGGTGAGTCTACCTTACTAAAGATGGCAGCCCGCATGTGTTCGCTGGCGAACACTGCAAACTGACCATCACTGCATGGGGATAAAAGTGATCAATTATTTTCCGGCATTGAGCCCTTTTGACGGAACTCAGTGCCGGAAAGGAAAAACGCTAGTGTGAAAGTACCCTAAGCTGAGAGGGCATATTTAAAGAATCCATGAGGTTGATTGTCAGGCTTGTAAATATGCGCAAAGCGGCAGGTGAAAAAACGTGTTTTTATGCTAAAGCTCAAGAGGAGATGACTGCATAGAACAGCCTGAGGGACAAAGTTATACCAAAGCAAAGCACATACAATAGAGAAAGCCACATGGTCATTCCCCTTACATATACCTTCCCCTGGTTTGACATCTACATAAAAGCAACGCCTCCCATTCCACATACAATAACGTACAACTGGTACCAGTAGAAAAGCAAAGTGGTTTCTACTTTCTTAAACTATACAGAACTGTGGCTGTTGATGAAAATCAAATGAATTGTATTGATTTAAAGTTTACTTTTTTGTCAGATTAGGCATCTCCAGAATCAAAAAGTACTGGGTTTAGCGACTGTTGCTCTGAATGTGTCTCGACATGGAAAGCTTTGCTGGCTACAGGTAAGAAGAGATCGTTTTCCTTCTATATTGTGGTTCCAGATTATTTAGCGTACTGGTATGCACGGATCAGAGGGAGTGAGGAACTGGGAATGTGGACAGGAGCCTATAGAAATGAGGACAATCCCATCTAGTGCGACCAATGTTCCTGCACTGTTAAAGGCAGACAAAACTGCCCTACAAGTAAGAAGCCAATGTTTAACGTCATTCCCTTAGGTGTCCATTTTCTGACTATTAGTAATCTGTCTGTACTAATCTCACTGAGCGCAGTCGACTGATCTCCCATCATCTTTGTGAAGTCTAAATTTTAATGTCAGATTTACCCCATGCAAAATAAATTGTGAATCTTGAACTCTAGGGGCCTGTTCACACTGAGGTTTGTTATGCTGATTTTGTTGCACCTTCCGTGTCCGAATCGGCAGCTTCCTACGTATTTCAATGAGAAGCAGCACTTGCTCTTGTTTTCTGCCCCATAAAAAAAGCAGCATGTACTACCTTGGTGCAGAATTTATGCTAAATCTCCCATTAAAATAAACTGTATTCATTATTATTGTATTAATTATTAGTATTAGTGGTAAAAAAAACACAAAACACAATTTGCACCCGAAACTGCGAACAGAAAGTGCAGTTGTGAAATAAACTATACACCACAAATAGCGCAAAACACCAAAAAAAGCTTAAAAATATGTGTAGATTCCATGCTAATTCTTTGAGGCAGTTTTTGAAAATCCATTGTGTGAATGTACCCAAACCCTTTCTGTGGTCACTACGGCCTAAACGATTCATTGATGTAAAAGATGCAAAAAAAACTCCTCGATACAGTTTCCCTGCATCGAGGATTCGTTTAAATCATGTGACCACGGAGCGCGAGTGAAGAGAAGCCTCTCACTCACCGCTCTGTGGCCTCCTGTCCGCACCGTGCTGGCAGGGTCAGGGCCTTACGTGCACACATCGTCAGCCGGAAGAAGATGTGGTCCGTCTCCTGCGTACTCCATGTCAGCGCACTGCCAGGAAAGGTAAGTGTAAGTTAGCAGGGGCCTGATGACGCTGGTGGACATGGATGAAAATGGCATGGAGGCGCTGGGGGAGTGGGAGACGGGACATGGATGGCATAGAAGGGCTGATGGCGCTGGGGGACATGGCATGGAGGGGCTGATCTGATGGCACTGGGGGAATGGGGGACATGGTGGGTGTCATGGAGACACTGGGGGAGGGGGACAGATGGTAATGGAGCTACTGGGGGAAGAGGACATGGCAATGGATGGCATGGAGGGGCTAATCTGGGGGAGTGGGGGACATGGTGGATGGCATGGAGGCACTGGGGGAGGGGGACAGATGGCAATGGATAGCATGGAGGCACTGGTGGAGGGGGACATGGCAATGGATGGCATGGCGGCACTGGAGGAGGGGAACATGGCAATGGATGGCATGGAGGCACTGGGGGAGGGGGACATGGAAATGGATGGCATGGAGGGGCAGATAGCACTGGGGGAGTGGGGGACATGGCATCGAGGGGCTGATCTGATGGCACTAGGTTAGTGGGAGACATGGCATGTAGGGGCTGATCTGATGGCAGTGAGGGACATCACATGGCATGGAGATATTGGGGGAGTGGGGGACATGGCAATGGATGGCATGGAGGGGCAGATAGTGGGGGACATGGCATGGAGGGGCTGATCTGATGGCAGTGGGGGACGTGGCATGGAGAGGCTGAGCTGATGGCAGTTGGGGACATCACATGGCATGGAGTCACTGGGGGAGTGGGGAACATGGCAATGGATGGCGTGGAGCTGAAGGCACTGAGGTGGGGGACAGCTGAAGGCACTGGGGGAACGGAGCTGAAGGCACTGAGGTGGGGGACAGCTGAAGGCACTGGGGGAACAGAGCTGGTGGCACGGGGGGAAAGCTGATGGCACTGGTGGGTAGTGGAGCTGATGGTACCGGGGGAACGCAGCTGATGACACTGGGGGGAACTGATGCACTTAGGCTGATTCTACAGGGGGGAATGAAGGGTGTTGGGGACTGATGGTAGGGGGTCTGTTGAGTTTTTTAAAGGAAAACTGTCTATTAATTCATTTTTTCTCATTAGAGTACTAAATCGTAAAAATAATCGGTAGAATACTCGATTGCTAAAATAATCATTTGCTGCAGCCCTAGTGGTCACGCTGATGGGACTCATTATCCCCAGATACCACAGTGGACATATATTAACCCCCACCTTCCATTGTAAAATTCTCAAAACTTACCATACTAAAATTACCATCTCTGAAAAAGTGCTCAACCCTTATTAACCCCATTCTCATCCAGTGGTCTGTGTCTGGAACTTTCCCCACTTCCTCCAAATTTAATTTACCCAAAAATGCAGTGCATTCAAATGACCCTTTTCCTTATATCTCTCCATAAGCGAAAAATCGGTGGGCTTGACCCTTAAGGAATAGGCCAGTTTTTGTTTTCCATTCACGTACCCATACGAGGGCTTATTTTTATTTTTTATTTTTTTTGAGGACAAGTTGTATTTTTGTTCTAATCATTTAATTTACCTTATATTGTACTAGACTATGGGAGAAAAAATGAGCAGTGATATTGAAAAAAATAAATAAATAAAATAAAAACCACATTATGCAAATTATTATTATTTTTTTTTTTACAACTAACACTATACGCTAAAAATGTTATTCTGCTGGTAATTACAATTGCGGTGATACAACATTCATGTGCTTTTTAGGTTTTGCGATTTTAATAAATATTAATAGAATAAAAAATAATCTTGCCATTTTCTGCCTGCCATAACATTTTTATAAATCCATCTCCAGAGCTATGTTAGGGCTTGTTTTTTTTTTACAGGCCAAGCTGCAGTTTTTTTGGGTACAACTTTTTAATCACTTAGCAGAAAAGTTAAGATTGGATAGGCACTCGGACATCTGGAGTGATGAAGCAAAATATAGGGTTTTATTCACAAGAATAATTAAAATAAATCGCAGAAATAAAAACAATTAAAATATAAAAAATAAAAATTGATACATATTGCAATAATTACACTCAATGGTATATGTTGAGATGGAATTCAATGCAATTGTGCAGATAATCCATGCAATAGGTAAACTCTGATTGAAGGTATCTTACTGAGGAAGAAGGACTTCGAAACGCATCTGGGAGGAACTTTGGCTTCGGGATATCTATACTTGGTATGCGCTAGAGAAAAATCTACGAAAACAACATTTAATCAGCTGATTCGACATCTAAAATTTGAAATCCCCGCTTAGCCGGCAAGCAGGGGAAAAAAAAGGACTCTCAGTTGGTCGACTCTCACCACGTGATTAATCGAAGGAGGAGTCGACAACACGAGGGATGCCGAACGTGGATCGAAAAATTGTTCACACTGAACTAGAGGCGATACTCAATAAGAAAGGCCGGAAACAGGGATAAGCGAAAAGACCCACACTGATGTTTAGTGTGGTCACGCTTTATACCTAAATACCTCGCAGAGAACCAACTGAACAGCGAGTACCTCTGAAATTAAATCGTGTGATAAGGAATATACACAAATCGAATATACGCATACTGCTACACTGACTGGACTATCTAAAGTCTACATATTGAGAATTCGAGAAAGAAAGCTAGTGTTTTATCGATTTGGGGAAAAAAACACAACAAGGAGAATTGTTCATATGAATTATTAATCCCGGTAGTTTATGGAGTACTTGGTGGACTAAAGTGCTATATGAACTGTTTGCTTTACCCAATTATATTGAACATCCATTGGATCAAAGTGCAATGATGGATTAAGATACCTTCAATCAGAGTTTACCTATTGCATGGATTATCTGCACAACTGTATTGAATTCCATCTCAACATATGCCATTGAGTGTAATTATTGCAATATTTATCTATTTTTATTTTTTATATTTTTTTTGTATTTTAATAGTTTTTTAGTTTTTATTGCTTTGATTTATTTTAATTATTCTTGTGAATAAACCCCTATCTTTTGCTGCATCACTCCAGATGTCCGAGTGCCTATCCAATCTTAACTTTTCTGCTATTTAATTTTGGTGACTGTGAGGGCTGTAAGTCACGATACGAGCATCTGTACCATCCACTTGGAGGTAGAGCCACCTTAATACTCATTGATCCATTTTTAATCACTTATTTTGTTTTTTTTATGGGGGTCAAGGTGACCAAAGCTTGGCATATTGCAAAGTGTTTTTCTTTTACGGCATTCACTGTGCAGAAAAAATAGTTTTTTTTTTTTCATTTTAATAGTTCAGACATGGTGATACCAATTATGTTCATTTTACCAATTATTTTGTATAACACCTGAACACTGTCTGGTCATGGCGGGTCTGCGAGTCTCTCGTAATATGGCTGCGCAAAACAGGCAATTGTCCATACTGGAGTTACAGGTGGTTTGGCCTCAGTTTTCTTTCCGTAGGCATATTGGGGAAAAAAGGGGTTTCATGATGGACTATGGGTTAGTCAGGGCCTGAAATAGATATTTACAGTGCTGGACTGGAGTCTGGACTTGTGACGTTGCTGGTCAGTCAGGTCACAGAACAAAGCAGGTATTTTGGTACCCAGGCAGACTAGGCAAATGGTGCCCCCTTTATAAAAATAATTAAAAACTACCTTACTTGCTAATAAATGAAAAACATTTTACAAAGTGCAGACACAGAGTAATTTATTTAATATGGTCACAGCTGATGTTTATCCGACTGCTGCAGAGCCTCCGAATACACACCTCAGCAGCTTCAGTACCTCCTAATACACACCTCAGCAGCTTCAGTACCTCCTAATACACACCTCAGCAGCTTCAGTACCTCCTAATACACACCTCAGCAGCTTCAGTACCTCCTAATACACACCTCAGCTGCTTCAGTACTTCCTAATACACACCTCAGCAGCTTCAGTACCTCCTAATACACACCTCAGCAGCTTCAGTACTTCCTAATACACACCTCAGCAGCTTCAGTACCTCCTAATGCACACCTCAGCAGCTTCAGTACCTCCTAATACACACCTCAGCAGCTTCAGTACCTCCTAATACACACCTCAGCTGCTTCAGTACTTCCTAATACACACCTCAGCAGCTTCAGTACCTCCTAATACACACCTCAGCAGCTTCAGTACCTCCTAATACACACCTCAGCAGCTTCAGTACCTCCTAATGCACACCTCAGCAGCTTCAGTACCTCCTAATACACACCTCAGCAGCTTCAGTACCTCCTAATACACACCTCAGCAGCTTCAGTACCTCCTAATACACACCTCAGCAGCTTCAGTACCTCCTAATACACACCTCAGCAGCTTCAGTACCTCCTAATACACACCTCAGCAGCTTCAGTACCTCCTAATACACACCTCAGCTGCTTCAGTACTTCCTAATACACACCTCAGCAGCTTCAGTACCTCCTAATACACACCTCAGCAGCTTCAGTACCTCCTAATACACACCTCAGCAGCTTCAGTACCTCCTAATGCACACCTCAGCAGCTTCAGTACCTCCTAATACACACCTCAGCAGCTTCAGTACCTCCTAATGCACACCTCAGCTGCTTCAGTACTTCCTAATACACACCTCAGCAGCTTCAGTACCTCCTAATACACACCTCAGCAGCTTCAGTACCTCCTAATACACACCTTAGCAGCTTCAGTACCTCCTCATACACACCTCAGCAGCTTCAGTATCTCCTAATACACACCTCAGCAGCTTCAGTACCTCCTAATGCACACCTCAGCAGCTTCAGTACCTCCTAATGCACACCTCAGCAGCTTCAGTACCTCCTAATGCACACCTCAGCAGCTTCAGTACCTCCTAATACACACCTCAGCTGCTTCAGTACTTCCTAATACACACCTCAGCAGCTTCAGTACCTCCTAATACACACCTCAGCAGCTTCAGTACCTCCTAATACACACCTCAGCAGCTTCAGTACTTCCTAATACACACCTCAGCAGCTTCAGTACCTCCTAATGCACACCTCAGCAGCTTCAGTACCTCCTAATGCACACCTCAGCAGCTTCAGTACCTCCTAATACACACCTCAGCAGCTTCAGTACCTCCTAATACACACCTCAGCAGCTTCAGTACCTCCTAATACACACCTCAGCTGCTTCAGTACTTCCTAATACACACCTCAGCAGCTTTAGTACCTCCTAATACACACCTCAGCTGCTTCAGTACCTCCTAATACACACCTCAGCAGCTTCAGTACTTCCTAATACACACCTTAGCCGCTTCAGTACCTCCTAATACACACCTCAGCAGCTTCAGTATCTCCTACTACACACCTCAGCAGCTTCTGTATCTCCTACTACACACCTCAGCAGCTTCAGTATCTCCTACTACACACCTCAGCAGCTTCAGTATCTCCTACTACACACCTCAGCAGCTTCAGTATTTCCTAATACACACCTCAGCAGCTTCAGTATTTCCTAATACACACCTCAGCAGCTTCAGTATTTCCTAATACACACCTCAGCAGCTTCAGTATTTCCTAATACACACCTCAGCAGCTTCAGTATTTCCTAATACACACCTCAGCAGCTTCAGTACCTCCTAATACACACCTCAGCAGCTTCAGTACCTCCTAATACACACCTCAGCAGCTTCAGTACCTCCTAATACACACCTCAGCAGCTTCAGTACCTCCTAATACACACCTCAGCAGCTGCAAAACATGATAATCTGATGCTACGGGACACACAAGGCTTTGATCACATCTGTGTTGGGTCCTCCATCGCAGTTCTGGACATAAATGCTGAACGTCACTATGTGCTGCATTACGGTAAGATATGGGGTTATTGATTTTTATAGCCTTTAAAGAATACTTAACGTACAACTGCACCCCTGATGTACAACCCACTACGACTTGGTGCGCACATAAGGCTTATGTAAGAGGCCATCTTATTTGCATTTCAGTCTTCTTAAAAAGAGACGCATTCGTACGGAACAACTATGTACAATACAGACCAAAAGTTTGGACACACCTTCTCATTCAAAGAGTTTTCTTTATTTTCATGACTATGAAAATTGTAGATTCACACTGAAGGCATCAAAACTATGAATTAACATATGTTGAATTATATACATATAACAAAAAAGTGTGAAACAACAGAAAATATGTCATATTCTAGGTTCTTCAAAGTAGCCACCTTTTGCTTTGATTACTGCTTTGCACACTCTTGGCATTCTCTTGATGACCTTCAAGAGGTAGTCACCTGAAATGGTTTTCACTTCACAGGTGTGCCCTGTCAGGTTTAATAAGTGGGATTTCTTGCCTTATAAATGGGGTTGGGAACATCAGTTGCGTTGTGGAGAAGTCAGGTGGATACACAGCTGATAGTCCTACTGAATAGACTGTTTGTTAGAATTTGTATTATGGCAAGAAAAAAGCAGCTAAGTAAAAAAAAAAACGAGTGACCATCATTACTTTAAGAAATGAACGTCAGTCAGTCCGAAAAATTGGGAAAACTTTGAAAGTGTCCCCAAGTGCAGTCACAAAAACCATCTAGAGCTACAAAGAAGCTGGCTCACATGTGGACCGCCCCAGGAAAGGAAGACCAAGAGTCACCTCTGCTGCGGAGGATAAGTTAATCCGAGTCACCAGCCTCAGAAATCTCAGGTTAACAGCAGCTCAGATTAGACACCAGGTCAATGCCACACAGAGTTCTAGCAGCAGACACATCTCTAGAACAACTGTGTGAATCAGGCCTTCATGGTAGAATATCTGCTAGGAAACCACTGCTAAGGACAGGCAACAAGCAGAAGAGACTTGTTTGGGCTAAAGAACACAAGGAATGGACATTAGACCAGTGGAAATCTGTGCTTTGGTCTGATGAGTCCAAATTTGAGATCTTTGGTTCCAACCAGTGTGTCTTTGTGCGATGCAGAAAAGGTGAACGGATGGACTCTACATGCCTGGTTCCCACCGTGAAGCATGGAGGAGGAGGTGTGATGGTCTGGGGGTGCTTTGCTGGTGACACTGTTGGGGATTTATTCAAAATTGAAGGCATACTGAACCAGCATGGCTACCACAGCATCTTGCAGCGGCATGCTATTCCATCCGGTTTGCGTTTAGTTGGACCATCATTTATTTTTCAACAGGGCAATGACCCCAAACACACCTCCAGGCTGTGTAAGGACTATTTGACCATGAAGGAGAGTGATGGGGTGCTGCGCCAGATTATCTGGTCTCCACAGTCACCGGACCTGAACCCAATCGAGATGGTTTGGGGTGAGTTCGACCGCAGAGTGAAGGCAAAAGGGCCAACAAGTGCTAAGCATCTCTGGGAACTCCTTCAAGACTGTTGGAAGACCATTTCAGGTGACTACCTCTTGAAGCTCATCAAGAGAATGCCAAGAGTGTGCAAAGCAGTAATCAAAGCAAAAGGTGGCTACTTTGAAAACCTAGAATATGACATATTTTCAGTTGTTTCACACTTTTTTGTTATGTATATAATTCCACATGTGTTAATTCATAGTTTTGATGCCTTCAGTGTGAATCTACAATTTTCATAGTCATGAAAATAAAGAAAACTCTTCGAATGAAACTGTACTGTACTGTACATCCATAGCTAACCTAGAAGCTACGCACAAAATAAACCCTTCCCAAATTATACTAAACCAACTTAAAGATTTATGCTTCGAGCTATACCAGCTTTTTCAAAGTAACTTCGAACACAACTTGAGGAAATCTAAAGCTAAATATTACTCACAAGGAAATAGAGCGAGTACAATATAGGCCAATAAAATTAAAGCCCCCCCACAACAGAAAAAAACTACAGTTTATTTACAATTCTCGCAAAGAAAAGATTATTAATCCCCAAGGTATATCCAACACGTTAGTCGATTTTTACTCTGATTCATATAATCTCAAAGATAACAACTCAGTGCCCCAACTGACCCCAGACCTCATTAATAAATTCCTATCTGATATCTCACTGCCTAAACTGTCTACTGATCAACTTGTGCAAATTAATAAACCAATTGAAATTGCAGAAATAGCACAAATTATCAGTCAACCAAAAACAACACATCTCCAGGTCCAGATGGAATAACCAATGAATACTTCAAAACCTTTGAAAAAATATTCTCTCCCTATCTTTTATCCACCTTCCCCCACATAATGTCCACCGGGAATATGCCACTTCAAATGCTCCAAGCCACTATAGTAGCTCTTCCTAAACCATCACAAATCTCTTAACCAACCAGGGAATTTCCGACCCATCTCTCTTCTGAACACTGATCTAAAAATGTACTCTAAACTATTGGCCAACAGACTGTCTCCCCTGATTCCTTGCCTAGTCCACCATGATCAACTGGACTTTGTTAAATCCAGACAAACGCTAGATGGTACTTGATGCATGATAGATCTTATTTATGTGGCAGGGGCAAGTGGGATCCCTACTCTCCTCCTATCTCTGGATGCGGAGAAGGCATTCGATCTAGTGCATTGGGGGTACTTGGAGGCAGTATTATCGAAGTTTGGAATACTGGAATAATTTGCCAAAGCTACATGTGCACTCTACTCAAAACCCTCAGCTAAAGCCTTTATTAATGGAATGCTATCTAACCAGTTCCCAATTAATAACGGAACAAGTCAGGGGTGCCCCTATTATTTTTGTGCTAATAATTGAACCTTTAGCGGAATGTATAAGGGCTCATTCACAGGTTACAGGTATAAGAATTTTGCGATACAAATCACAAGATTGGACTATTTGCCGATAATATTTTATTGGCACTTGCCAATCCGACAGTGTCCCTACCCATTGTGATGCAATTCAAAGTCATTCATCTCAGTTTCCTATTACAGTCTAACAGAGCCAAATGCCAAGTCCTTAATCTTGGCCTGAAAGATTCAGACCTTACTTCGTTGAAAGCCAATTTCCCCTTTTAAATGGAATTTCAAATATATTACATATTTAGGAATCCAACTAACCCCAACAATCGTCCATTAAACATGACCTGATCAAAATGAAAAGGCATGAAATCTCGTGGATGTGGAGGATCTCTGCCCTGAAAAATGGTTATTATCCCACAAATCCTTTATTTATTCCGCAACTTGCCAATCCCTATCCCTATAACAGATTTAAAGTCAATCCAAAGATTACTCCTTAATTACAAATGGCAGGATAAAAGACCAAGAGTCCAAGCAGAAATACTCTATTTGCGTATTTCAAAGGGGGGCTTGGGTTGCCCATCCATTATTAGATACTATAGACCTTGTATTTTTGAACAATGGAGATTTCTTTGGTTAAACAATCCCAACAATCACTGGCTCTCTATTGAGTACTACCTAATGGGTGTGACAGACCCCCAGGTATTTTTCTACTTAGGTCCTTACAGAAGAACGCCTATGCCCTTGAGGTTCCCCCTACAATCCAAGCTGCACTTGAAATATAGACCTTACTGTCAACTAAATTGAGCTTTATCAACGTCTCCCTTTCTGAGATGCCTTTAGCGGTCATGGGAAAATGCATCTCAGACTTGCATATTCGTAATTGGATTGACCAGGGAATCGATACTTTGAACTCATTTACGGGTTTATGCCTGAGATTCAACATTCCTGAAAGGGAATTTTTTTAATATTTACAAAATAGATATTGTCTGGGTTGAGTTTTCCTGCGACTGTTGTTATCTCCCGAACTATGAAGTTGTTACGAAACCCGTTAGTTAATCTTAAAGCCTTGTCTCTCAATTATTTCATGACAGAGATTGGACTCTCTAGTGTCTCTATTACTTGAAAAATGGGAAACAGCATCAAACTTTAGTGTATCCTCTTAGCAATGGGAATCTGCGTTCTCCATCATGTGTGCCTCCTTCAAATGCGTTAACCATCTGGAAAATTCTCTACAGATGGCATTATACTCCTCATAGATTATCTAAAATGTACCCTTCATCGTCCCATCTCTGTTGGAGATGTTCATCAGCAGAAGCGGATATGGAGCACATATGGTGGGACTGCAGGGAAATCAAACCCGTTTGGAACTCAGTTAACATAATTCTAACCCAAATATGCAAATCTCCCATTTCCCTATCAATGGCGCAACGCCTACTTTCTATTATTTTGGATTCCTTTCCAGATTCTTTCCGAACAGTCATAATTCATATCATCATAGCAACCAGAACGAAAATTGTCCACTACTGGAACCCCCCCACATCCTTTAATGGAAATTGTGAACTCTGTTAACGACAATTGTCTCTATGAGATGATTAACGCCTCAGTCTCCAATAAGTTAGTCAAGTTTAAGGCTAAGTGGCATAACTAGCTTCTCTCTCAATTCAACAAAGTCTCATTACCTTTGTGATGTAATGTCGAGCATACTACTTGTCACCTTTTTATTTATCGCTTTTTTTTTCCCCTTTGTTATTATTTAATTTGGTCAAGTTCATTATATTGTAACGTTCTTTCCCTTTTCCTTGTGTCCCCCTTTTAATGTGACTTTAAGGATCATGCAAGATTAGATTGGAAACAAAGAAAGCAACACAATGCATATTCTTGCATGTAATATTTTATTTTATTATTGAAAACAATAAATAAATTAAAAAAAAAAAAATATATATAGCAGACACCCCGCATGAGCCACATTTAAATATAGAAACGTATGTTTTTGAGTGGACTTGCATCAAAATGCTGAGGTTGAGTGTTTTAAAAAGCAATGCAATAAACTTTGCTGCAGCGGGACAAATGGCATCATCATTAGTTGCATATGGGCAATGTGATGATAGGTTCCCTTTAAAGAGGACATGCCCCCTCCCCTGACATGTCTGTTTTAGTAACTATTTGCATTCCCCATGTAATAACAATTCTGGAGCATCAGTCCTTATAACGGTCTTGGGCCATTGCTTTATTATTCCTGCTAAAAGTTATGAATGAATTGCTAGCTCTTTGCAGGGAAAGTCCATATGGGTGTTACCAGTTGGGAGTAAGTCCCTGCACAGTCTGACACTGGCAGCACGGACTGACTGCCAACTGGTGACCCTTGTGAACCTTTATTGCAAACTGCTGGAAAATCATTCATAACTTGTGGAAAGAATAGTAAAGGAATAGCACAGCAATCATAGGAATGGGGACTACAAAATTGTAATTAGAAGGAGAATGCGAGTAGTTGCTAAGACAGAGATGTCAAGAATGGTTACAGGGTCCATTTATAAAGCTATTGTCAGGATTGACTTTAAAGAGGACCTTTCACCAGTCCTGCCTGTTTTAATAGCTTCATGCATTCCCCATGTAATAGCAATTCTGGAGCATCTATTCTTATGGCTCTATGTTGTACCATTCATGAGTTATTTCTGGTAGAAGTTATGAATGAGTTACTAGCAGTCTGCAGTAAGGGTACAGAGGGGAGGTGATAAGTTGGGAGGTGTACCTGCACAGTCTGACAATGGCAGCACTGATTGGATAGAGTGAGTATGTGCAGGGACACCCCCAACTGTTTACCACCCCTCTGTACCCTTATTGCAGACTGCTAGTAGTTCATTCATAACTTCTAGAAGATATAAAACACAGGAATGGCACAACATAGAGCCATAGGAATAGATGTTCCAAAATCATTATCACATAGGGAATGCATGAAGTTATTAAAACAGGCCTGTTAGGAGTGGTGAAAGGTCCTTTTTAAGTTTGTTTAATTTGACTTTTATGGGATTGCTGTGTTATTTTTTTTCAGGCGAACACTATACTTATTAAGACATCGTTAATGCCTTTTTAAACTTTGCTTTTTTTTTGTGACAGATAGCAAGCAAAAGCTATATTTACCTTTTCGACATTCTTCTCCTGGGACCTAGAGTTTTCAAGAATGGACTCCAGATGGTGCTTGAAGATAAAGGAATCCTTAAGGTGATAACTGGGATATGGATAGATAGATAGAGATAGATATATATATATATATATCTATCTCTATCTATCTATTAGTACAGACCAAAAGTTTGGACACACCTTCTCATTCAAAGAGTTTTCTTTATTTTCATGACTATGAAAATTGTAGATTCACACTGAAGGCATCAAAACTATGAATTAACACATGTGGAATTATATACATAACAAAAAAGTGTGAAACAACTGAAAATATGTCACATTCTAGGTTCTTAAAAGTAGCCACCTTTTGCTTTGATTACTGCTTTGCACACTCTTGGCATTCTCTTGATGAGCTTCAAGAGGTAGTCACCTGAAATGGTTTTCACTTCACAGGTGTGCCCTGTCAGGTTTAATAAGTGGGATTTCTTGCCTAAGGCTAGTTTCACACTTGCGGCAGGACGGATCCGACATGCTGTTCACCATGTCGGATCCGTCCTGCGGCTATTTCGCCGTGCCCGCGGACCGCCGCTCCGTCCCCATTGACTATAATGGGGACGGGGGCGGAGCTCCGGCGCAGCACGGCGGTGCACGGAGAAAGCCGCAGGACTAAAAAGCCTGACATGCAGTAATTTTAGTCCGGCGGCCTTTCTCCGTGCACCGCCGTGCTGCGCCGGAGCTCCGCCCCCGTCCCCATTATAGTCAATGGGGACGGAGCGGCGGTCCGCGGGCACGGCGAAATAGCCGCAGGACGGATCCGACATGGTGAACAGCCTGTCGGATCCGTCCTGCCGCAAGTGTGAAAGTACCCTTATAAATGGGGTTGGGACCATCAGTTGCGTTGTGGAGAAGTCAGGTGGATACACAGCTGATAGTCCTACTGAATAGACTGTTCGAATTTGTATTATGGCAAGAAAAAAGCAGCTAAGTAAAGAAAAACGAGTGGCCATCATTACTTTAGGAAATGAAGGTCAGTCAATCCGAAAAAATTGGGAAAACTTTGAAAGTGTCCCCAAGTGCAGTCACAAAAACCATCAAGCTACAAAGAAACTGGCTCACATGCGGACCGCCCCAGGAAAGGAAGACCAAGAGTCGCCTCTGCTGCGGAGGATAAGTTCATCCGAGTCACCAGCCTCAGAAATCGCAGGTTAACAGCAGCTCAGATTAGAGACCAGGTCAATGCCACACAGAGTTCTAGCAGCAGACACATCTCTAGAACAACTGTTAAGAGGAGACTGTGTGAATCAGGTCTTCATGGTAGAATATCTGCTAGGAAACCACTGCTAAGGACAGGCAACAAGCAGAAGAGACTTGTTTGGGCTAAAGAACACAAGGAATGGACATTAGACCAGTGGAAATCTGTGCTTTGGTCTGATGAGTCCAAATTTGAGATCTTTGGTTCCAACCACCGTGTCTTTGTGCGACGCAGAAAAGGTGAACGGATGGACTCTACATGCCTGGTTCCCACCGTGAAGCATGGAGGAGGAGGTGTGATGGTGTGTTTTTTTTTTTTTTGTTTTGTTTTTTGCTGGTGACACTGTTGGGGATTTATTCAAAATTGAAGGCATACTGAACCAGCATCGGCTACCACAGCATCTTGCAGCGGCATGCTATTCCATCCGGTTTGCGTTTAGTTGGACCATCATTTATTTTTCAACAAGACAATGACCCCAAACACACCTCCAGGCTGTGTAAGGGCTATTTGACCATGAAGGAGAGTGATGGGGTGCATATGACATATTTTCAGTTGTTTCACACTTTTTTGTTATGTATATAATTCCACATGTGTTAATTCATAGTTTTGATGCCTTCAGTGTGAATCTACAATTTTCATAGTCATGAATAAAGAAAACTCTTTGAATGAGAAGGTGTGTCCAAACTTTTGCTCTGTACTGTATTTCTACCCACAGTGACTCCACATGTTCATGTCCCTCACTTATATCTTCCCGAAGTGTGGGCTTTAGACAGGACTTTACATAAAGGCAATCCTCCTCTCCGGTTTTTACTATACTTTCTAAACAGGCTGTGATCCTGTTAGTCAGGGATGCTCAACCTGCGGCCCTCCAGATGTTGCAAAACTACAACTCTCAGCATGCCCTAATATGAAGGTTGAAGAAAAATAGGACCACTTTCCGGTGCTGTAGGTGTATAAATCGATCCGCACGATGGCTTGGAATGATGATAAAGCTGTCTACGCCTTTTTAAGGGCGTACAGCCCTCTTCCTCAGGACAGTATGCTTTACAGAGTGTTGATAAGAACATGCATTGTATTTAAAACAGTTTTGGCGCCCTACAGGAGAAAAAGGGGGCGTGGTTAAAAAACATTTTTTAAAGAGCTTTATCTACAATGGGCACTCGCTCCAGTAAGTAGAAAGACAATCCTAAGTTTTAGACTTGTACATAAAATATATAGATACACAAGTAAATAAATATATGCATACATACCATAGGTTTAGAAATAGCAGTAAAATTGAGGACAAATAGGAGTAAAAAATGTATAAAAAAGATAAAATGAAAACAAGAATAAAATCCATATAGAGGTTCACACCTGCTTAGTTAGGCAGGCAGAAACCTTACAGACATAGGGGGTGGAAGTGCGGGGGGTTTTGGAAAGCGTATTTTTTGTATGTTAATCAGACAGATAAAATAGTAGAATTACATTAGTGGATGCCTATGTGTTAAAAATAGAACAAGTATGTATACCGTGTACACTAAACTAGCAGCACTTACAGTTGCAAGAAAAAGTATGTGAAGTTGAACCCTTTGGAATGATATGGATTTCTGCACAAATTGGTCATAAAATGTGATCTCCTCTTCATCTAAGTCACAACAATAGACAATCACAGTCTGCTTAAACTAATAACACACAAAGAATTAAATGTTACCATGTTTTTATTGAACACACAATGTAAACATTTAAAGTGCAGGTGGAAAAAGTATGTGAACCCCTAGACTAATGACATCTCCAAGGCTAATTGGAGTGAGGTGTCAGCCAACTGGAGTCAAATCAATGAGATGAGATTGAAGGTGTTGGTTACAGCTGCCCTGCCCTATAAAAAACACACACCAGTTCTGGGTTTGCTTTTCACAAGAAGCATGATATGAATGATGCCTCACACAAAAGCGCTCCCAGAAGACCTACGATTTAAGAACTGTTGACTTGCATAAAGCTGGAAAGAGTTATAAAAGTATCTCCAAAAGCCTTTCTGTTCATCAGTCTTCGGTAAGACAAATTGTCTATAAATGGAGAAAGTTCAGCACTGCTGCTACTTTCCCTGGGAGTGTCCGTCCTGTAAAGATGACTGCAAGAGCACAGCGCAGACTGCTGAATGAGGTGAAGAAGAATCCTAGAGTGTCAGCTAAAGACTTACAAAAGTCTCTGGCATATGCTAACAACCCTGATAGCGAATCTACGATACGTAAAACACTAAATAAGAATGGATTTTGTGGGAGGATCCCACAGAGGAAGCCACTGCTGTCCAAAAAAATATTGCTGCACATTTACAGTTTGCACAAGAGCACCTGGAAGTTCTACAGCAGTACTGGCAAAATATTCTGTGGACAGATGAAACCAAAGTTGAGTTGTTTAAAAGAAACACTCAACACTGTGTGTGGAGAAAGAGGCACAGCACACTAACATCAAAACCTCATCCCAACTGTGAAGTATGGTGGTTTGGGGCTGCTTTGCTGCGTCAGGGCCTGGACTGATTGCTATCATCGAAGGAAAAATTAATTCCCAAGTTTATCAAGACATTTTGCTGGAGAACTTAAGGCCATCTGTCCACCAGCTGAAGCTAAACAGAAGATGGGTGTTGCAACAGGACAACGACCCAAAGCATAGAAGTAAAACAAAACATTGAATGCTACAGCTCTCTGCAAACCAAATAAAGTACAAAAATGCATAATGATTGCTAGTGCTATACTTATAAATTAGAGATGCTTGGCAAATCATTTTGTACAAAATTATTTGAGCCTGTCTGCCGCACATCAAGGTGATCTCTGTAAGATGGGTTCCTAACACTAAATTCTACTTGTTATGTGCCATGACGGCTACTATACAATTCGGGAAGTGCAGGTTCCACATGCATGCTGGGCCTGCTTTAATTTCTGTCATCTTTGGTGCCAAAATAGCCTCCATTATATCCAAGGAATGCAGGTACCAACATGCATGCCTAGCCCACTCCACACCACTCCTGGTGCCAAATGGCCACCAGAGAATGCAATGAGAGTCCACACTATACCTTTCCTGGTGCCAAATGGCTTCCAGTGAATGAGGGAGAGCAGGCTAAGCTATATAAGCATAGAAGTAAATCAACAACAGAATGGCTTAAACAGAAGAAAATACGCCTTCTGGAGTGGCCCAGTCAGAGTCCTGACCCCAACCCGATTGAGACGCTGTGGTATGACCTCAAGAAAGCGATTCACACCAGACATCCCAAGAATATTGCTGAACTGAAACAGTTCTGTAAAGAGGAATGGTCAAGAATTACTCCTGACCGTTGTGCACGTCTGATCTGCAACTACAGGAAACGTTTGGTTGAAGTTATTGCTGCCAAAGGAGGTTCAACCAGTTATTAAATCCAAGGGTTCACATACTTTTTCTACCTGCACTGTGAATGTTTACATGGTGTGTTCAATAAAAACATGGTAACATTTAATTCTTTGTGTGTTATTAGTTAAGCAGACTGTGATTGTCTATTGTTGTGACTTAGATGAAGATCAGATCACATTTTATGACCAATTAGTGCAGAAATTCATATCATTCCAAAGGGTTCACATACTTTTTCTTGCAACTGTATAGTGCACAGTATGGGGGTGCTGCTACCAATCGCTGGCTTGAAGGCTTATTGGTTGTTACACCCTATGCGGTGTTGCTAGAGAAGGGCATTGGGTTTGGGTCGAAGCATCGTAATGAATTATTTGTTATGAGAGAGTATCTGGGAACAGTGTAATGGTAGATAACCGATTTTGTTGTGACCGATGGTCTCTGTTATTTATTTAAGACCATGTGGAGTGAGCGTGTCTAGCTGTTATATCCAATAGACTTCTCTTTTCTGTAGGTTCTCAAACCTATTACATGGATTTTTTCAGGTATGAAGTTGATCGGAGTGATTATGAGCTTGTGTTTCTCTTTTTCGGGGGTGTTTGCCTGGAAGACACCGTGCCTTGATGTACCCGGCAATGGAGAGCTTGTGTGGTGCAGCCTACATATTTTAGGCCACATTCACATTCGATCAGATATGACGTAGGATGAATGACATGTAAGATGGTATTTTATTGGGAATGTAGGACTGTTGTGGTTGGAAGTAAAAGTTGTTTTGTTGTGTGTGATGATACTGCAACACAGACAGTTCTTTGCCCACATCTGTAGCTCCCCTTCTTGGTGTCGTTGTTAGGTGTGTTTTTATTTTAGGTTCCATGTGTTGTTTTGGTCTACTTGGAGCCAGTATGTTTTTAATGGTTGGTGCTCTCCTATAACTAATTTTGGGGATGCTTGGAAGGTATTTGGTCTGGTATGGGTCCTGTCGGAGAATATGCCAATGTTTTTCAAGGCTTTTCTGAATATATGGGTTGGATGTGTTATACTGAGTGATGAACCGTACCTCTTCTGTTGTTTTCTGGATGTTTGTAATAGTGACCAAGCATTCCTCTTGTGGCAGTAGGCTGCTTCTTTTAATGGCATTTTTAATGAGTAGCCTTTCTCCTTGAACCTATTTTCCAGGATATTCGTTTTTAGTTTGTAGTCTTCATCCTTGGTGCAATTGCTTCTTATTCTCCTACATTGACTGTAAGGTATAGTTTTTTAGACACTTTCTATGGTGAAAGCTGGTATGGACCGCTATGGGGACTTGGGTAGCGCCGGCCTTCGCTAATATATTCATGGGGCAATTTGAAGAAAAATTCATCATAAATCACCCCATCTTTTAAAGGCTTTTTTGTTTTTCTATTATTATTATTGCATTGTACTCATTATGAGCTAAAAATCATTTTTTAAATTGGTCTTCATAAAAAAATATGGCTTCATTTTTTCTGTACAGAGCTGACATGCTCTAGAAGCACCCTTTTGGATTTTCTGTCTTTTCCGTCAGACCAGGAGCAGATGGACTCCTTATCTTTGCTCTATGACCTCCTAAACACTCATTATAGCTCGGTTCTTATCTTACTGATAGGAATATAGCTTAAATAAGTGTTTGTGACCAATTAGTAGTTTAGAGATAAGGTTTATTAGATGACCTTCAAGTGATAGTACCAGTCACAGAGCTAGAAAAACCGTTAACCCTGTGTGACAGAATGGCTCAATATTGAAAAAAAATTTTTTTTGCCAAAAATGAGTAACATGCAATCATAAAAAAATTGCCTCCGAAGGTGTACATAGCATTTAAGGACCAGTACAGTTATAAAGTCACTTTGCTGAGCTTATATAATAGAAACTACCCATAAATTACCCCATTTTAAAATCTACACCCCTCAAATTATTCAAAACCTATTTGACAAACTTTGTTAGGGTACTTTCACACTAGCGTTTTTCTTTTCCGGCAAAGAGTTCCGTCCTAGGGGCTCTATAGCGGAAAAGAACTGATCAGTTTTATCCCCATGCATTCTGAATGGAGAGCAATCCGTTCAGGATGCATCAGGATGTCTTTAGTTCAGTCTTTTTGACTGATCAGGACAGAGATAAAACCGCAGCATGCTACGGTTTTATCTCCGGCCCAAAAAACTGAAGACTTGCCTGAATGTCGGATCCGGCATTTTTTGTTCCATCGCAATGTATTAGTGCCGGATCCAGCTAGAATACCAGATCCGACCTTCTGGTCTGCACATGGAGAGCCCGTGGATCCAGCTAGAATACCAGATCCGACCTTCTGGTCTGCACATGGAGAGCCCGTTAAGGAGAACCCGTAACGTCACTGGATCTCAAGCAAATTACCTTGCCCTGCGCGATAACTCTTCTGTTACTGATAATACAACTGTCTGCGTCCGGATCCGGTTGTATTATCTTTAAAATAGCAATGACTGATCCGGCATGAACACCATTGAAATTCAATGGGGGACTGATCCGTTTTCTATTGTGTCTGAGTAAAACCATTGACTTGAATTGGAGGTCATGCTGGATCCGTTTTGCTCCGCATCCCATGACGGAAAGAAAACTGAAGCTTGCTGTGGTTTGCTCTCCGGTATGCATTTTGGAGCATTCCGTTCTGTTCAGTTTAGTTTTGTCCCCAATTAATGGGTTTTTCCGGATCTCAATTTCAAAAGTGAAATGTAAGTGTGAAAGTATCATTCGTTTTACATGATCTGCCCTCAGCAAAAGCGGACTACACTCGTACATGGCTTCTTATTGTATTCTCCTTCTGTAATAGAGTATGATAAAGAAAGTTGCTCTCACATGCAGCCCATTTTCACTGGGTTCTCCTCCTCTTCACAGTCATCAGCCAAATAACACATATCTGGGGAAAGGCCTGGGTGCCAAAGCTTTGCCGTTATGGGCTTTTGTGCTCAAAAAAATCATTGAAAAGTGGTGGTGCCCTGGTTCCTTCTTGCATATCAGTGAACTTTTAGTTAGTGTGCATAGGTCGAAAATAGACAAGGTCCATCAGATTCAACTTTTCTTGGTCAATTACAAATTTTTCACTGATAGCTTGAAAGGGATTACCCCACCATACGAACTTTATAACCTATCCACGGTATAGATGGTAAGTATCTGATTGGGAAGGAAGGGGGGTAGAACCGCTAGGATCCCCACTAGGGATGTGGGTATCGACTTCGGATCCTTCATCGGAAGTCGATTCTCATAAAACCTTGTCGTAATGCCGTACTGAGTAGGAGCGCCGTACAGTATTACAAAGTATTGGCTCCAATGAGCTCCTGCTCTGTACATATATTACAACAAATATTTATGCGAATCGACTTCGGATGAAGCATCCAAAGTCGATTCGCTTATCCCTAATCCCAGCCAATCATAAGAATGTGATCCCTGAGTTGCTGGAGTGAATGAACATGTGTGCTGCTGCTCTATTCATTCTCTATGGGACAGCCAATCGCTTTACTCGGCTATCTCCGGTAGACCTTTAGAAAATTTATCAGATACTTACCAGTTTTATGGTGGGACACTATCAAATCTAAAACTTAAGTCCGCTTGTTAGTCAGATAAGCATCTAGCTTTTTTTATTTGCTTTACTGCCTTTTGGGGTACGGTATTCCATAGCCTGACTACATTAACAATAAGAACCTTTTCCCATATTGATGTATATTTAACCTTTTCACTTTTTTTAATGCATGTCTCTTGTCCTTTATAAAATTATTCTTGTGTCATTTCTTTGTTGTGACAACACACATATTCATTTAAATTAGATCAGCTCTGAGACATACTGTCACCACCAGACATTTGAGAAACTCTGACAGACGTTCTTCAGAACCTCCTCCTTGAGGTTCCTTTTGTTTTGCTTTCGTTTTCTCATCTCGTTAGCCTCTCTCAGCTGTCAGGTAGTTGCACTGATTGCATCCCTTTAAATCCCTCCCCATACTGCATCACTTTGCGGTTTATACAACTTCCTGGAGTGTGTGCATGCTGGATGCTACTACTGAGTCTTCTACAGATAAGTTTTGTTCATTCATTTGTGTTTTCCTGTTTGCTGGATCCCAGGTGACCCTGACTCCCTCCGTATCAAGTGTAGGGAGCCGGTGGTCGTGTCCCCTCACTATTATAGGGTGTTCAGGTGTTATACAGTCGAGGAACGAGGATATGCGATCATCTACCATTGAGATTTTTGCATAGGCTGAGCAGTTAGGGAGAGAGCCAGGTCTGTTGCAGGGCTCTCCCTTTGGTTCCTTAGTTTTGGATCCAGTCAGTCGGATCTTCATTTTGTGTCTTCTAGTTTTCTGTACACCTTCCGTGACACATCTTTTCCAAACTGAACAAGACAAATTTCTAGTCTTTTAATGGCCTCTTTTCCCACTAGTATATAGAAATCTGTCCATAATCCAGCTCTAAAATACACATGTGTATTGTAAGGGTATTTTTAAGTACTGATTGGTTTTGTCCCTTTAATTCTGTTCCATTTTATTATTACCAAATCTATGTAATGATGTGCCTTGTAATCTAGTACTGTTCCCATATTGTGTCGATAAGACCACATTTCTTAGTTATCTCAGACACGTGTGCTGCACACTGGAGAAGGGGCTAAAAGGTTTAAACTCTGTGGCACACATACATTCGGGGGTCTCCACCTGAAACTTCATCCTAGGTAGGATGTAAGTTTATCATGTCCACCCTAGGGTGTCAGTCATGTGTTATAACGTGGTAGACAGCCATGTGTTATAGCATGATAGACCCATTTAGGCTAGTGATGTATTTACTTTTTATTATTCAGTATGTGATTTGTCTTTATCTTATGTTTAATCACACTTAGTAAATATATTTATTCACTTAGCCTACATAAGCCTATTCATTCTGAAATCTTTTGAATTCTCGTTACGTTACAACATGGATTCCGAATTCTATACCATCCAGATTGTTTTCAGTATTGCTTTAGTAATTCATCTGATTTACATGCATATTTTTCCTTCCAGCATTTTGGTGGACTACCCTAGACTATAATGGGCGTATTTAGAAGCAAATATGCACAAAACTCGGACACGCCGCGTATTTTAAATACTGAAAGAAATCATACGCCCATCTGAATAGCCCTATTCATTAGCAATATCTGCATAGTCCAGTACACAAAGTACACACCATATACACATTGCAAATAGACTCATGTGAAAGAGGCCAATGTAAGAGACCGACCATCCAATTTAAAGGGACACTGGCAGGCCCAATAACCATAATTAGCTGTACATATGCATGTACAGGTCTTCTAATGTGCATTAAAAACATATAAGTATCCCCCCTGTCCACATTATGTATACTGTTAACTCACGTTCTATAACCTGAAGTAATCGCTGTTCTTTCTGCCCAAGGGGTGGGGTTTCAGCTTCTCTTGCGCCCAGCCAGCATCAGCCCAACCGCGCGCCGCCCAGCTCATCAATATTCACTTAGCTGGGCAGCTTCTGCAGTCCCCGACTGCCCGAGATCCGGCGCATGCCCAATAGAAAGCTATGGGTGCCGGGCGCATGCGCAGAAGCCGAAAGCGAGTCCGATGCCCATAGCTTTCTATTGGGCATGCGCCGGATCTCGGACGGTCGGGGACTGCAGAATCCGCCCAGCTAAGTGAATATTGATGAGCTGGGCGGCGCGCGGTTGGGCTGATGCTGGCTGTGCGCAAGAGAAGCTGAAACCCGCCCCTTGGGCAGAAAGAACAGCGATTACTTCAGGTTATAAAACGTGAGTTAACTGTATTCATAATGTGGACAGGGGGTATACTTATATGTTTTTAATGCACATTAGAAGACCTGTACATACATATGTACAGCTAATTATGGTTATTGGGCCTGTCAGTGTCCCTTTAACATTCTACTCTCCCGCATATGAGCCCTCCTCAGCTGTCCTATATCCTGTTTACCGCATGGAGCCCAAAACAGAATCCCATATTCATGGTGTGGTCTTACAAGAGATAAAATGTATAGAGCGTTAATATTAGTAAGATCTTTTGTGAATGCCAGTTAAAATATGTCTTTTAATGGTATTGATTGCTTGTAAAATATTCAGTAAGGGCAAATATGAAAAATGTAAAATAAATATTCCCTGTTTTAGGTTGTTCATGACGGCCGCTGGCTTGGGAGTTTTTTGGCCCACCAATACAGTGTGGAACTTAAAAATGTCTTTGATACACAGGTATGTTTTGAAATACAAATACACAATTGAGTATCCTAAATATAATTAATAAGTTGACTATAACTGCACATTAATTTAAAAAGAATTATCATTGATGTTTGAATTGCAATAGAGTTTAAAGGAAACCTGACATTTCGGATATGCAATTTTATCTGTCCACAGTGCCATTGATAAGTTTATGGGGCATTGGAACTTGGAAACAGTTCTTATTGCAGTATTCTAACTAGTAAATGCTCTGAAAATGTACTTTTAATCTTCTTCCTTCTGTATGGAAATATGTTCAAGTCAAGGAGCAAGAAGGCAGGCGTTTGTGATGCATAAGGTCTATTATATTTAGTGACCTTTATGTAATATATACCGTACTTCATTGACTTATCCATACATTGGAAAAATTCTATTTTAACAGCCTTGTCCCTTACTTAATGAAGGCACTAAATAACATAATGTTCACTATTATTAATTTTATTGATTTGTGTGTTATGCTTTGTAGGTAGCTGACGTCTACCTATTCTCAATGGAAACAGCTGGCTTTCTTCCCAGTTGCACAAGTACTGTTAAGGAATGTTTGACTCGATATCTTAAGCTGTCACCCTCACAAGTTTCTTTCTTAATATACAAGGAAACACTAGTGAAGGTTAGTGTGTGTGGTTTTTTTATTTTTTTTAAAAAACAATGTGTTTTTTACCTGTTGGCCAGAATATTGTTGTCTTTCTCCCGTTTCCTTAGATCAACTAATAACAACATTATGTGGAGTAAAAAATGTGAAGATAACAGGAAACGAACAAATATTATACCAAGATACGCTGTTGGGAATTTCTTCAAATGTGACATTACACCTGAAAAAATGTTCTTAAAAATTGCTTCCAGAATTCTAACATCCTTAAAAAAAAAAAATTACATTTACAAACTGATGCCAACATAGAGTAGACATACAGTATTGGGAATGTTCATTAATAACAATTATGCGAGAAATTACTATTTGTCTTAAAATCATAGACATTCAAATTTAGAAAATTGCTAACCTTTCCAAATTTTCTGCAAATGTTGGATTTTTTATTTTTTTTAGATGTAAAGGTACCACATATCCACTCAAACTCACCACTAATATGAAGCACGATTTTGTCATGAGAAAACAGTCTTAAAATCACTTGGATCAGTTAAAGCGTTCCAGAGTTATTACTTTTGACACGTCAGATTTGAAAAATGGGGCTTCAGAGTTTAGTCCAAACTGGCTTTTGCTGGAAGGGGTTAAATTGCATTTTCATGTTGAACTTTTTATTTATTTTTATTTTACTATATTAAAAAATGCATATAATCCTGCAATTTTCACCCTGGTCACTAGTCTTCAGAGAGCAGCTACTGACTAATACGGGAGAGTTTTTAGGCATGCTCTGACCTGTGCAGAGGTCTGGAAGGAGATCATAAACAGTAATCTCACCAATTGTGAATGGTGGATTCTGTGTTATCCATGTCAGAGTTCTGATGGTGAACTAGAATTAGTAATGTCTGAGTAGGACTATGACATAGTGGGAATAACTGAGCCATGGCTGGATGATGGCTATGACTGGGAGGTCAACTTACAGGGTTTAGGGCTCTTTCACACTTGCGTTGTCCGGATCCGGCGTGTACTCCACTTGCCGGAATTACACGCCGGATCCGGAAAAACGCAAGTGAACTGAAAGCATTTGAAGACGGATCTGTCTTCAAAATGCGTTCAGTGTTACTATGGCAGCCAAGACGCTATTAACGTCCTGGTTGCCATAGTAGGAGCGGGGAGCGGGGGATCGGTATACTTACAGTCCGCGCAGCTCCCGGGGCGCTCCAGAGTGACGTCAGAGCGCCCCATGCGCATCTCTCCTCTGCACCAATGAGGGGCAATCACCCTAAAACACCTGTCTGCAGATGAGGTGCTGGATTAATTATTATCCAAGAGGTTTGGGTAACCCTTTCATTATGTAATTTTGTGTTTAAATCCCATAGCTTTCACCAATGCATTTTGGCACATATCTTTTGTCCACTAAATATGATTTTAAACGCACACCACTTGGCATTATCATGAAATAAGTACTTCTTGTACCAGTGAGTCGGTGACCTATGGATATGTCTATTTGCAGGTTTCACAAATTCTCCAAAATGTCTCCAATTGCTTTCAGTCTTGTAGGCCACTGGTTTTGAGAACAGCAGGGTCCAGCTTCCCACTCAGATGAACTGATTAGGATGTGTACACTCCTTTGAAGGTTTCTGTATGCACATCACATGTATCATTCTCGAAACTGCTAGACCTTGACTTCTGAAATTGTCTAATTAAAGAAACATAGTTTGAAGCCCATCAAATGATTGTGCTGAATATGTAATGCATTTACATTTTTTTTTAAATATGTATCATATCTCTATGCAGAACAACCCGAGTATCTGGTGTGACCGTCCACTGCCAACTGCTGCACTGAAGCTACTGTCTCTGGAAGTAGTGCACCTTTTGCCTCTGCGCTCGGCCATGCTCGATGCCATGTTGGCTGACTACACTTTGTTGGTTGATGGTTATCTAAATACCTGTAGCCAAGGATCACCTGATATGTTGCCCAGCAGTGAGGTATCTAACAATTGATTTATGAAGGCTATTGTTCTTTCTTATAGTGTTCAGCACACGTTCAAAAAATCCCATCCACACTGCAGTGCAGTGGAATCCACAGTCCATCCTTTGGTGGTGAATTGAAGGGTCTATTCACACGACTATTTCCCTTTTTTGGACTGCAAACTGAAGTTCCGCAAAACACAGATATTGACTGTGTGCGCCCCGCATTGTGGTGCGTATCCATTGACTGCAGTGTGCCCGCCATCTACAAGATATGTCAAAGAATAGGACATGTCTTGTATTCTGTGGTGTGGCTGCATGGACCTAGAAGTCCACAGAACCTCACACTTCCAGGTCTGTGTGGCCACACTGCAAAAGATAAGACATATCGTAGCCTTTGCCTCATCTTGCGTGTGTTTTGTGAATCCGCAGTCAGCAAAATGGACACTGTCGTGTGAATGGGACCCTAAAGGGAACCTGACACCACTATTCCGGATCATTATCTGCAGAAATACATGAGTAGCACTGCATATACAGTAAGTCCAGATCCCTAATGTTTATTTTGCTAATGCCCTGGATTACCCATCAGGGCTCAGAGCTGAACTGAAATACATGGTCTGGACTCCCGAAAATGTATTTCTGCAGAGTTGGGAGCGCTAAAGTGGGGGGACAGGGGGCAGTAAGAAAATAAATGGCAATCTGCAGTACTACTTATGGTGACAGATTCTCTTTAACTACACACCATGTTAATGTATACTGTGTATTTTTGCATTTACAGTGCAGAGCGCGAAATCTGCAACAAATCAGTCTTAAAACCTGCATGTAACTTTTATGGATCTTGCTGCGCCTTTGCTGTGAATTTTGCTGCAGAATCTGGGCAGAATTTTTCACATTAAATATGTCCTATATGGGCATATCCATATGGTAATTTGGAACGACAATACAATTCTGCAACATTTATAAAATGTTGTATATGGCATATTAAAAACATTTTTCTGGCTCTATAAAAATGTGGCTTTCTGTGCATCATGTACAGAAAAAAACTCATACTCTACTTCATCAGGGCCCTTCCACTGGAAATGTGACTTACCTAAAATATTCTTATAATAGAGAAATAAATAGCCAAAACTGTGTAGCTAGCTATTTCCTCTATGATTAATGCACGGCAAACACAACATTCCACAACTGAAAACATCTGGAAGGATGCCAAAGAATTCAGTGCAACAACATCCACTAGTTAAGAGGTCTCTTAACATTATTGCCAATAGCAGGCCGCGAGGGAAATCGGCCTCCCTAGCATCACCTGCAATGCTAGGATGGCTCGTTCCCGTCACGGCCTACTATTGGCTACACAGCCCCTCTTCCGGTCGCCAGATGTTTTCATCCTCACAACGGGGAGATGCTGCAGCGGCCATGCCGGCATCAGAAGCAACGCGGGTGCCGGGGAGAGCGGTAAGTATAATCTGTGTGAGGGGCCTTGGCATATGTGGAGGCATTATAAGTCTTGGATAACCCCTTTAGGAGGGCGTTACATTTTTTTATTTTATTTTTTCTATCCTTTTCTTATCTGGATGTAATGTTTATGGTTGTAAAATGATAAAGTATATAAATAAAAATGTAAAAAAAAAAAATGCAACATGCTCATTAAAAGGGTTTTCCAACTTTTTTATATTGGTGACCCGTCCAACACCCAGACCTTAGCTGATCAGCTGTTTGAGAAGTTCACACACCGCTTCTGTGAGCACCATGGCCTTCTCGTAGCTTACCCCAGGCCAGTGACGTTATGTACATTGGTTACGTTACGTAAGTGCAGGTCAGTCCCATTCAAGTGAAGAAGGCTGAGCTGCAATACTAGGAACAGCTACTATGTATGGCACTATGCTTGGTAAGCTGTAAGAAGGCAGCGGCGCTCGCCAGAGAACCATGGTCTCCTCAAACAGCTCTTCGTCAGGGCCCTTGGGTGTCGGACCTCTGCCGCTCAGATACTGATAACCTATCCTTTGGATAGGTCATCAGTATAATAAAATTGGAAAACCTCTAACTTGAGGACTAGCTGATCTTAACCATCAAACATATAGTGTACAATCGGCATTAAATATGTAGTGCAGTCCATTGGAAATCTGCATGAAACGTGGTGGAATAAATGCACATAAACTTACCCTACAGGACCAGTCCATTCTTGACTTTCAGGACCAATTTACATTTTTGGATTTTTCATCTCACCATTTTGGAATAACTTTTTTTTTATTTTTGCATATACATGGCATAATGTGGTGTGTTTTTTTTTTTTTTGCAGGACAAGTTGTAGTTTCTACATATAGCATTGGGGGACATGTATATTTGTGCTTTTTTTCTGGGGGGGGGGGGGGGGGGGGCGGGGAATGAGCTAAATAAAAACATCTTTACTCATTGCCCAGGGGCAATTGTGACTGGCCAATGTCTGCAATTTGAGATAAAATCCAATCACTGTGCTACAGGGGGCACAGTGAAATTTCAGTGATTGGTGCTAGATTTTATTTTTATATATTTTGAGGATATATAGAATATAATAAGGTTATTAAAAAAATTTGCAAAACAAGTGACACAATGGAAAAGTTTTTTTTCTTTGCTCTGCGCCTAATTAAAGGGGAGTTTATTGTCCCTGGTGCTTTAATTTAAACTGTAAAGACAGACAGATTATGCAGGCGATTGTTGGGAAGGCATTGATCTCCTCCACTGTATGGGGAGCAGCGATCGCTAATGCCATCGCGTGTCCCCATGCTGAATCATTGTTTGCCTGCAGCAGATGGGGATAACACACCGCCGGCAAACAATAATTTTTAAACCTGTTGAAAGATTCCAATTACCCGATTAACAAACGTTTGCTCGTTCATCGGGTAATCGACAGCAGCATTACACTGCCAGTAAAGCGCTACTACGAACAGTCATTAGCAGTGCTCGAGCAGACAATCTGCCAGTCTAATACACCCTTCAGACTCCCTGTCAGCTTGTCCTCACTGGGTTTGTTACAAGCAGGAGATAAATTCCCTGTACATACATTACTTTACTTTTATTTTATTCTACCCAAGCAGTTGGGTAGAAATGGAGGTATGGGCCAGGAGGAGCAGGCAAGTAACTGGGTTATTGTAGACAGGGTAAGTAGAAAGGGATCCAAAAAAGAACGCCACTTCAGTTTTTATGGTCTCAAGTAACATTGCCAAGTTAAGTTGTCCGTTTCTGAAACTCCTAGTGGATACTGCCCTCTCTAATATCTGGAAGAACAGCCCAGCTCATAGTCGGGGGCATGGTAATTCATGTAGGACTAGAGCATTAGTTATAGGGTGTTCTGTATTCAGGAAATCATTGAATAATCTGTCCCCAAGACCACCCCAGCTAAGTTTGCCATCACCCTGGCACAAGTGCTTGGCATGTGTTGGAACAGGTGAATTAATTACTGTAGGAGCTGGTGATGACCCAACTGTTATGATCCATGTTGGAACCAATGACAGAATAAACGATAGGCAGAAGATCCTTAAAAGGGTATTCCCATCTTAGTCAATGGGGGCATATCACTAGGATATGCCCCCACTGTCCGATAGGTGCAGTTCCCACCACTGGGACCCGCACCTACACCGAGAACAGAGCTGGAAAAGTGAAGGAGGGTGCACCGCGCATGTGCGGCTGCCCTTCAGTCATTTCTATGGGGCCGCCGAAGGTAGCTGAGCCATTTCCATAGGCCCCATAGAAATGAATGCACAAATGCGGTGCACTCGCCTTCACTTCTATGAGGAGAGCGCTTGGTGGTGCCCATACCCAGTGAAACCTAGGGTCCTTCAGCCATCGCCTTACCCGCTCCATACTCAATATAGGACCCGCACCTATCCTAGCGATATGCCTCCATTGTCTCAGATGGGAATGCCCATTTAAGAACAATTTTAAAGAACTAAGTTTCAAGCTTAAAAGGGTTTTCCGACATTCTAATACCGATGGCCTATCCTAAAGATAGACAATCAGTATCTGATTGAAGGGGGTCCGACACCCAGGACCCCCACGATCCTGAGGATAGGTCATCAGTAAAAGAATCTCGGAAATCCCCTTTATGGGAAAGACCTTCAAGGTAGTATTCTCTGAAATACTGCCTGTGCCATGCACAACACAGAAAATGCAATAGGAGCTTAGGGACCTGAATGTATGGCTTTAGTCTTCTTGTAGGGCAGAAGGGTTTGGGTTGCTAGAGCACTGGGACAAATTTTCATTGGGGAACAAACTATATTACAGATAATTTGCCCCTCAGTGGATTTAAACTAGGATTGAGAAAAGATGACAAAGCAGAAAATAAACTGGTAGATAGGTTTGGTGGGTGGGAAAGACCAATGTGCCCACAAACTTTCCAGAACTCGTACTGAATGTCGAAAATGCAAGAGTCACTTAAAATGCATGTTCACAAATAGGACATGTCTTGTCTTTTGCGGTGCGGCCACATGGACCCAGAAGTACACGGAAGCTCACACTTCCAGGCCTGTTCGGCCACGCTGCAAAAGATAAGACATATCCTAGTCTTAGCCTCATCTAGCAAAATCGCGGACCCATTAAAGTAATTTTCGTGTTTTGTGGATCCGCAGTCTGCAAAACGGACACTGCCATGTGAATAGGACCCTAAAGGGAACATGACGCTACAATTCTGGACTATTGGAATAGAAAATACTGGGCACTCTCGTTCTATATGGGACCATATAGTTATTAATAAATGAACAATATATTCTAACAATGCATATAAACATAATCATAAAACGTATCTAAAAGCACATACCGATGCCACCTAAAACAATAAAAAATATATATATATATAATAAGTCTAGCTGCATGTATAACTATATGCGTATCAAAATGCAATGACACACATGATACAATCTGGGTGGTATAGATGAAAAACTTCCATATTAAGCAATAAGTCACTCTCTTTGCTCTATATCTTAAGGGACTGTTAGTGTCCTATGCGGACAAAAAACTCTCCAAGATCTCGTTCCTTCCAATTAAACTGGTAAAACAAGACTTGTATAGTAAGTTTCAGTGATTTGTTTTAGCGGCGTCCCGCTATACTCGCTGTTCAGCGGCGTCCCGCTGAGTTCCTTCAGTACTCGATTTCCTTCTACTGGTATTCCCGTTCCATAGACTGCTGTACCGGACCCTCGTAGGTGCTTCTGCCGTATCCCTTTGGTGACTCTAGATACCGCTCCGTTATGAATAGGAGCCGGTGTCTTGCGAGCTTATTCCCACAGTCTTCCGCGCTGCTCTTTGTTTGGCACGTGTAAGGTAGCTTGTGTAGCCGTGCGATGGTTTTGTTAATAGCGCGCCGAGTCTTTACCTTTTTGCGGTTGGTTCGGCACTTGGGGTCTTTCAGCAGAAATTGTTATGATCCATCAGGGGAGTCCTGAACCAAACGCGTTTCGGGGCTTAGTCACCCCTTCCTCAGTGACCACTGAGAAAGGGGTGACTATAAGCCCCGAAACGCGTTTGGTTCAGGACTCCCCTGATGGATCATAATTTATACTGTGTATTTCTGCAATTACAGTGCAGAGGGCGAAATCTGCAACAAATCTGTCTTAAAATCCTTTTTTAAATCGGATCTGTTTATTTGAGGGGGGTTTTTAACATACAAAAATACACTAAATACAAAAAGTACAAAAGGGTGGAGAAACCACCTCCCCAACAGTGACGTCCCCCTATAACCACCCTGCTCCCCACACCCCCCTCCAAGCAGTCCCCAACAACCCAGCTATTTTAAGGTAGATTAGAAGCCACTATGTGGCAGCACCTGTATGCGCAGCAAAGCCGCAGTAGCTAGCCCTGGATGAGCAATCCAAGCATTCCATTGTTTCTTGAATTTCCTTCTGAAGATTGCCTCTTTTCACATATACTTTCCATTCCATATAAATCATGTTATTCACCACATTTATTAATTCCGTTATCCCAGGAGCAGATGATTGTAGACAATACTTATCTATGAGTTTTCTAGTTAGATATAAAATCTTGGCAAGCGCCAACTGTATCATATCTGTAGTAGGAATGTCCATTACACAGCCCAGGAGCCCAACCCTGGGAACCTTCGGTACCCTAACATCATACACTTCTTCCAAGAGGATGTAAACCGCAGACCACAGGCCCGTGATTGCTGGATATGACCGCAACATATGGGCCGTGTCCGCCTCCAAATAGGTACATCTAGGCCAACTAGAATCTGTCCGAATGCCCATTTTACATAGCAAAATAGGTGTCCTATAAAGAGAGCGACGGAGTGTAGGCCAGAACATTTCCCCACTGGGTGTCAGAAAGGGGGCCAACGTCTACTTCCCACTTTTCCTTCAGCTCCTGTAGAAGGTCAAATCAGTCTTAAAATCTGCATGTAACTTTTATGGCTCTTGCTACACCTTTGTTGTGGGTTTTGTTGCAGATCCACAGCAGAATCTGGGTTGAATTTTTCATATTGAATATGTCCCATATGAGCATATCCATATGGTAATTTGGAACGACAATTCTGCAACATTTATAAAATGTTGTATATGACATATTAAAAATATTTTCCAGGCTCTATAAAAATGTGGTTTTCTGTGCTTATGGCATCATGTACAGAAAAAACTCATACTCTACTTCATCAGGGCCCTTCCACTAAATGCCCCTGCTCTATGGTGCCTGTTTCCATTGGTACTATATCGGAAAAGACCTCTTAGTATGTGTATGACGTTACATTTTCAGTAAATTATAACATTTGGTCATTTTACCACAAGCCGTCTTTTTACATATACCGTAGCTTTGAAACTTAGCTTTTATTAGATTCCCTTTAAATAAAGTGCTTGTGCAAATAATAAATTACAAACACATTGTGAGACACTTTTAAAATATTTCAGCAGATACCGGTGCTTCTGGAGTTGCCAGTTTTCTACTGTCAGATAAGTCTTGTCTTTTCTTATTGTTTTGTGTTATATTCCCTCTTATTTGTATCTGGGCCTGAAACACAGACTTCCATTCGTCCATCTTAGGAGAAATGGGTTGCCTCTGGTCCTAACCTCATTCCAGGGCCTTATAGGGATATAAGGGCCTAGGTATACAGCATATGAATATTCCTACCTTCAAGGACTATTCATATTGATAGGTAGTTAGGGCCTGGATTAGGGTTGTTTAGGTGACCTGTTCCTTCCCTAGTTTCCAGGCCCAGTTACTGTTCCCCTTCTCTCCTGTGTTTAGTGTTTTTCCCCCACACTGAACGTGACACTGTTTCTGCTCTTCAACCTTACTTGCACCACTAGTTAAGTGTTCCCTTCATTTCTGTCCTGAATGGGAGGAAATGTGACTTACCTAGAATATTCTTATAAAAGAGAAATAAACAGCCAAAACTGTATAGCTAACTATTCCCTTTAAGATTAATGCACGGGAAACACAACATTCCACAACTGAAAACATTTTGGAGGATGCCAAAGAAATCAGTGCAACAACATCCACTAGTTAAGAGGTCTCTTAAAATTATTGTCAGCAGATATCGGGGTTATCATCAGTCATCACATATCATCTCTTCGAGGTAGATTTATTGGTTCTTTGAACTCAAATGCAAAGATCTACTTATCCATTGGTAGTAATCTTCTTCTCTGTTTCAAAAAAAAGCTGGCCAGGAACATTTGTAGTTTTGGAACTTTCCCTCCCTGTGTTGATACTTTGGCTAATATCCAAGTGAATGGTTAGCTTACTGGAACTCCCATAAGCTTTTTGGAGTGGCAGTGCGGATTCTTACCCACCACTGCATTCAACTGGGACAGCATGATGAATTTTTAGAGGCAATAATACCTAAACCTGGGAGGGATCATATAAATGTTAAAACTTGTAGGCCTATTTCCCTAATGAATATTGATCTGAAGATACTAACAGCTATTTTAACTAATAGATAAAATAATAATATAGGAAGTATAATAGGTAGGGATCTATTTGGTTTTGTGCTGAATTGCTAGGCTTTTGAGAAAATTAAGAACATTTTTAATTTATTGTTCAAAAGTATTTTATTAGTTTTATATAGGAGACCTATAACAAGTAGGAGATAAAACAATTAGCTTAATCTTATAAAAGCAGAAAATGAAACAAGTGAATACAAGACAGTAAAACAACATAGTGGTGAAGCCTCCGAGGAGGTGTTAATGTACATTTCTCTAGGACTCAAAGATTTGAGTATATGATACAGTTCTCAACGAAAGATTAACTCCCATGTTCTACAGAGGCATAAACAAAAACATAAGAAGACAAAGACAGGACAAGGTAATGTCACGCCCTACCCTGTGGGTGTTCTGAGGAGATCTGTCAGAGTTGCTGCACGTGACGCGATCTGACAGTTTGTTTTGTTGTGGGTTTGAACTGAATCCTACCTCCTCCCAGGTGTTGTTTTTTAGGTAATTGGTGAGGCTATTTATTCCTCCCTCTCCCTATAGCCCTTGCAGGTTATAGTTTTGCCTTGTGTGAGCTCTGGAAGTTTGGTGGATCGTCTGCTCTAACACATCTCTAGATAAGTCCTTTTCCCTTTTTCCTTCTGTGTCTGTTTTTACTAGGCCTCTAGGGTGACACTAGCTCCTTCAGTTGTTGAAGGAACTGGGTGTCTCTTTCCCTCTTACCTACAGCTGAGGGTTTGGTTCAGTGTGTTTTAGTCTTAGGTACGTGGGCATGTGCATATCTACCATTTAGATATGCACATGGGCATGGCAGCTTAGGGAAAGTGTTTTAGGGATTGCTAGGAGGTGACCCCTTTGTTCCCTGGTAGAGCTGTTCTGACATGCCCAAACTACTCCCCTGCGTGATGATTAGGAGGATCTGTTCATTCCTTGTGGTTGCCTCAGGCCTTCTGAAGGATCCAAGGCTACCACAGCAGAAGTTCCTATCCATAGAAACATAGCTCAACTTCCATAGCTGCAGTGATAATTCATTGCGGTCTGTGGGACAAGTGATCAAACGATTGCATCTTCAAGTCCCCTGAGGGGACTTAAAATATCTGAAAAAGGTTTTTAAAAAAATATAAAAAAATAATAATATTCAAATAACCCCCTTTTCTCTATAATGAAAATAGAAATCATCAATACAAAATCTAAAGATCATTTGCACCTCCTCACCCTAAAACACTGCCACCACTAAAATATAAGCTTATTCATCCCGTACAGTGAATGCTATAATGGAAAAAAAACTAAATGGCCAATTTGCTGATTTTTCAATGTTTCACCTCCTCCCTCAAAATAAATAAAAAGTGATTAAAAAGTAATACACACTCAAAATGGTATCAATAAGAACTACACAAAAATGAGCCCTCAAAAAGCAATAACTATAACATTATGGCTCCTGGAAGGCTGGGAGTAAAAAAAGGAAAATCACCATGTCCTGTGCACAGACACAGAGCTGTCCAAGTTATGTAAAAAAAAAAAAAAAAAAAAAGCACTGTAAATTTGATGGTCAGCAATATATAAATCACCTAAGAAAGTTTTAGGCAAAAAAAAATTCTAATTCCTTATTTCCCTAGTTCTGTTCTGGCCCTTTGTTGACATGCAGTTGCAGAGCTGTGGGGCATATATCAACAATCTCTAAAGGTTTTCCTCATAAATATATGTGGGTGTCAACAAAGACGGTCTTTCCACTCCGCTCTGCAAAGGGAGTGAATAAAAGGTTTGCCCTGTCTGCAATCTAATTGCTGGAATACTCATGTTGTATGTGTGGGACTATAAGTCCCAGCTGTACAATATAATGACATTGCTGATACACACATGATCCTCCCTCTACCTGTTTTTGTGCAATGTTCTGCAGACAGCAGAAGACTACAGAGGAGATAACTCCTCCAGTCTGCAGCTCTGTATTGGCAAGGTGAGGAGAGAGAATTCTGTGTACAGCATTAGTCTCCTCAGTGCTTGCTCACTTGGGAGAAGAGTAAGCCCTGTAGCTGCTCAGTATCTGAGGCAGAGCCTCTAGTCCTGAATCTGTGCTGCTGATAGTAGAAGGGGTTACACTTTGCTGAAGAATCCAGTGGGAGGGAGACACAGGATAGACAGCAGCACATCGGCAGTGTAGGGGGCGTAGCTTGTTGCAACCTTTCGTGCACAGACACAGAGCTGTTCCTTCTGCAGCTGTCACGGTAGGTGAGGTAAGGGAAGAAAACCAAATACAACAAAAGCAACAAAACACCAGGCTAGGCCCCAAAGCTAGGGAACAGGGAAAGGTCACCACCTGACGATCCCTGAGCCTTTCCCTGACTGCTTACAACATGGGAAAATCCTAAGGGTGGAAGTGCTCATGCGCTGGAACATAAGCCTAGCTGAAACTGAAGCAAACCCTCAGCTAGGGAGCTGGAGATGAGACAACCGGTTCCTAGTGCAAGGTGCAGGAACCAGCGTTTTCCTGAGGCCTAGCCAGAACACACAACAAAAGGGAAGGAGTAGGACTTAACTTAAGACGGACCGGGATCAGGAGATCCACCAAACACCAGCTGAGAACTCCAGAAGCAAATATAAACCGCAAGTGCTATAGTGAGAGGCGGGTATAAATAGCACCACTAAATAGCTAATGAGCAGAACCTGTGGGGAGGTGGGATCCTGCCCAAAACCACAACAAAGAGAAACAGAACAATCTGTCAGATAGACTCACGTGTAGCAAGTCTGTCAGGGTGTGACAGCAGCTCAGGAGTGTGCACGGAACGTCATCAGAGCAGGGAAAGAATCACAGGTCATGTGACGCTCAGCTAACTAGGAATTGAAAACCCATTACATTCAGTTAAAAGCATGCAAAAAGCAAAAAAAAAAAAGAGCTTAGACAACTATGGTTGTCACCTTTCCCAACATAAAATACCAGCCAAGTTAAGCCACACCCCAAAGGGGATGTGGTTGTGGGGAAGTGGCTTAACACGGGTGTTAAGTCGCTATTTCATAATGTGGCTCCCAGTATTAAGTGTCCCACTTAGTGCCCCCAATAATATTAATGCCTCCATTACTGCCCCCCAGAATGGATAGTGCCCCCGGTAATAGTAATGACTTCATTAGTGCCCCCCAGAATTAAGTGTCCCCATTAGTGCCCCCCAGAATTAAAAGTGCCCTTGTTAGTACCCCCCAGAATTAAAAGTGCCCTTGTTAGTGCCCCCCAAAATTAAAAGTGCTCCTGTTAGTGCCCCCCAGAATTAAAGGGCTTCTGTCACCCCACTAAACCAATTTTTTTTTTGCTTACTTATAATCCCTACACTGCGATTTATGGCTACATGATCAAATTAATCATTTTGGTCCTGTAGATTTAGTTTAAAACAAGCTTTTAAAATCTGCTAATTACCTTGCTACCAGCAAGTAGGGCGGCTACTTGCTGGTAGCAGCCGCATCCTCCGATCGTAAAGACGCCCCCTCCACATTGTGATTGACAGGGCCAGGGAACGGGATCGTTCTCTGCTGGCCCTGCCTGCTTGCATTTAAAATCTTGCGCCTGCGCCGCGGCCGTACCTGTCTTCAATTGGCGCAGGCGCACTGAGAGGCGGCCGCTCTATCCTCAATGCGCCTGCGCCGATGACGTCACATCTACACCCGGCGCAGGCGCATTGAGGATGGAGCGGCCACCTCTCAGTCTATTAGACGAGGCTATAGAGTTGTTTCATCCTCTTCACTGCTCTGCTTGTCAGGGGTTATGATCCTGTATACAGCTGATAAGATTCTCAGCTAAATCTCTACAGGAATGGGGTTCATGAGGAGCCATGACGTTAAGAGAAGATGGACAGGACAGATTGGTAATGTGGGACTGTGTTAATGGAGACTGCATGCAAGTGCTGCTGCTCATTAGCCACACCCCACCCTCCTCTCTGTACTTCATGTCTCCTCGCGAACTCCATTCCTACAGAGATTCAACTGAAGATCATTTTAAACTGTACTTGGGATAATAATCCCTAACAAGCAGAGCAGAGAGGAGGCTGATGCCGCTCTTCAGCTCAGTGTTGTGAAGTAACTTGTCGTCCTGTGTGATAAGGGCAAGTTTTGTGTGTTACCATTTTATTTCTCCTAATTATTGCTCCCCAGACAAAATGAGCCATTATAACTCATGAATGGTATTTGGGAATATATTTATAATAAAGTAATATTAAAGTATTTTTATTTGGTTAATTCCCAGAGAACCCCTTTCAGGTACTAACGAGAAAGCATATATATATATACCGTATTATTGTGCGTATCTGTAATGCACATTTTTTTATAAAGAGCGCATGTGTGTATGTATATATATTATGTTACATAGATTTTTCTTTTCATGTTCTTGAACAGCCTACCTCCAGAGAGCTTCCAAAAGAACTTCAACAGCTTTCTGTGTTGCAGCAAAGGAGAAGAGAAAGGGCATTGAAGGAACATGAAGTTAATGGCCTAGGATTCCTAATAAGGGCTGAAATCTAATGATTAAATTGTATTCCATTCATATAACTCTGTTTGTTGCTTGTAATGGTTGTTTGCGGTTTATTCACTGAAATAGATACAAATATTCAGTCGTTTTTCGTTATTTATTCTTGTTAATTTGCGGTTATTATACATTACTATTCTACCAGTAAACTTTAATTACATTTACAAAAAAAGGAACAGGTGAGATAACCATTCGTCATGTCCTAGTAGTTAAAATGGAGAAGAAGCGGGTATTGTTACAGGAACAGAATGAACAATAGCATACTGTACTTTGTAAAACTAGTTTGAGTTATGACCTAACAGTCATAATGAAAACCCATTGTAGTAAATAAAAAGTTTTCAATCAAGGATGTGTGAATCGATTTGTAAAAATTCATCCACAGCAGTTTATTTTATTTTTTTTTGTTCCAAACCGAACGTTTCTGTTAGCTTATTGGCAGCTTATTCCCAGTACAATTAGCATTATGCTACATTGCTGACTGCTGAGGAATTAGTGCATCATACCCGTACATACTTTTGTATTATAGCAGAAGCATTTTACAGCAATAACGCTATCTGCTGCAGCTGAACAATTATTTTTCATTTTTTTCTTTAGGGCATCATATCTGTGTTGTTTTCAAACATATTGCATTGTAGCACACGCAATAATGCCATTTTTCTACGGCTACTTTCACACCAGCATTTCTATTTTCCGGTATTGAGATCCGTTATAGGGTCTCAATACCAGACAAAAACGCTTCCGTTTTGTCCCCATTCATTGTCAATGGGGACAAAACGAAACTGAACACAATGCTCCAAAATGCATTCCGTTACGTTTGGTTGCGTTCCCATACCGTCATGGAACGGATCCGTCATGACCCACAATGCAAGTCAATGGGGACGGATCTGTTTAAAGAGGACCTTTCACTATTATACAAACTAAAAACTAACTCTATCTGTGGGCAGAGCGGCGCCCAGGGGTCCCCCTGCACTTACTAGTATGCCTGGGCGCCGCTCCATTCGCCCGGTATAGGCTTCGGTGTCTCAGCTCCGTCTGTTGTACTGGACTGATTTTTTGTAGGAGGCGTGTCCCTTGCTGCAGCACTGGCCAATCGCAGCGCACAGCTAATAGCCTGGCTATGAGCTGTGCGCTGCGATTGGCCAGTGCTGCAGCAAGGGACACGCCTCCTACAAAAAATCAGTCCAGTACAACAGACGGAGCTGAGACATCAGAGCCTATACCGGGCGAACGGAGCGGCGCCCAGGCATACTAGTAAGTGCAGGGGGACCCCTGGGCGCCGCTCTGCCCACAGATAGAGTTAGTTTTTAGTTTGTATACTAGTGAAAGGTCCTCTTTAACTCTGATACTATCTGACACAATAGAAAACTCATCCGTCCACCATTAACTTTGAATGCAGTTCATGACGGATCCGTCTTGGCTATTTTAAAGGTAATACAACCGCATCCGTTCATAACGGATGCAGATGGTTGTATTATCAGTTTTTGCTGAACCCTGCTGGATCCAGTAAAAACATTAGTGTGAAAGTAGCCTACCACTGAAATTAAAACTTAAATTACACCGTGCACAGAACTCAAGCTGCCTTCCCTGCACAATTCAAGTGGTGTTGGTGGGGAATTAATTGTAATACAAGTGTGCAATGCATGTTTTACAATCCAAAGAGTACTGTTTTAAGTCTCTGTTACAGGCACAGCATAGTCATGTTCAAGTCAATGGGGCTGAGCTGTTATGCCAAGCACAGTCACAGTCGCTGTACAGTGGACAGCACTATGCTTTGTAATCTGCAAGGAGATCACGGCAAACAACTGATCGGTGAGGTGCTGGGGTTCAGATCCTGAAGATCTCATATTAAAGGGGTTGTGTCACTTTAGCAAATGGCATTTATCATGTAGAGAACATTAATACAAGGCACTTACTAATGTATTGTGATTGTCCATTTTGCTTCCTTTTCTGGCTGGATTAATTTTTCCATCACCTTATATACTGCTCGTTTCCATGGTTATGACCATCCTGCAATCCATCAGCGGTGTCTGTACTTGCACACTATAGGAAAGAGGGCCGGCCTCTCTGGTGGCCAGGAGCATGAGAGCTCACATAGGCTGGAGCTTCTTTCTATAGTGTGCAAGCACGACCACCGCTCCTGTATTGCAGGATGGTCATAACCATGGAAACGAGCAGTGTATAATGTGATGAAATAATGAATCAAGGCGGCAATATGGACAATCACAATAAATTAGTAAGTGGCTTGTATTAACTTTTTCTACATTATACAGTCAGGTCCATAAATATTGGGACATCGACTCAATGCTAACATTTTTGGCTCTGTACACCACCACAATGGATTTGAAATTAAACAAACAAGATGTGCTTTACCTGCAGACTGTCAGCTTTAATTTGAGGGTATTTACATCCAAATCAGGTGAACAGTGTAGAAATTACAACAGTTTGCATATGTGCCTCCCACTTGTTAAGGGACCAAAAGTAATGGGACAATTGGCTTCTCGGCTGTTCCATGGCCAGGTGTGTGTTATTCCCTCATTATCCCAATTACAATGAGCAGATAAAAGGTCCAGAGTTCATTTCAATTGTGCTATTTGCATTTGGAATCTGTTGCTGTCAACTCTCAAGATGAGATCCAAAGAGCTGTCACTATCAGTGAAGCCATCATTAGGCTGAAAAACACAACAAACCCATCAGAGAGATAGCAAAAACATTAGGCGTGGCCAAAACAACTGTTTGGAACATTCTTAAAAAGAAGGAACGCACCGGTGAGCTCAGCAACACCAAAAGACCTGGAAGACCACGGAAAACAACTGTGGTGGATGACCGAAGAATTATTTTCCTGGTGAAGAAAACACCCTTCACAACAGTTGGCCAGATCCAGAACACTGTCCAGGAGGTAGATGTATGTGTGTGTCAAAGTCAACAATCAAGAGAAGACTTCACCAGAGTGAATACAGAGGGTTCACCACAAGATGTAAACCATTGGTGAGCCTCAAAAACAGGAAGGCCAGATTAGAGTTTGCCAAAGGACATCTAAAAAAGCCTTCACAATACTGGAACAAGATCCTATGGACAGATGAGACCAAGATCGACTTGTACCAGAGTAATGGGAAGAGAAGAGTATGGAGAAAGAAAGGAACTGCTCATGATCCTAAGCATACCACTTAAAGTGTTCATTCCTTCTCAATGCACCTTGATTCCTTCCTTTGTCCTCGAAGACAGGCGCCTGGAGAACTTATTTCTCAATGACACATGCAGTATGATGTCAGAAACAGTTCTGTTTATTCCTTACAATACAGGTCTATATATACATCCATCCATACATACAAGAACAGCTGCAGCTCTCATTATAATAATGCCTAGGAACAGTTCCTTATACAGACAGAAGGTCAATGTAAATATAGTCACCCTTTAATATGATGTCACCCAACCTCCTGTCCTTCATACAGCTAATTCTATTTAACCCTTCAATCCCCTCTTAAGTCATGAATATGACTTATCTTCTTTCTCTCATAGAGAGGTAAGTAGCATATGATTGTCCAGGGTCTGTGGGTTTTGGACACATTACACAAAATATCTGTATGAGGGAAGGGATACATTGGATACAACATCATATGACAATCAGGAAGCAATTGTAATACTGATCAATAATGTTCTTAACCAACTCAAATCCGGCAGCCAGCTCAATAACCAGTCCCATCAAGAGGATGAATCAACATCTTTCCTGATATTATTAGCAATTTCATGTAACGCTTGTATATGGGACTGGATTGATCTGGAATGATCAGATAAATTAAAGCAACACATTCCTTTAAAATCTTGACATCCTATATTGTGTTTAAGTAACAGATAATCTACAGCAAATCTAGTTTTTAGCACTGCTCCTCATACGCCTTGTATATTTAAAAGCATGTCTGATAAGGCGATAGAGGTATGATTCAGAGATTTAGCTAAGTCACATGCAATAGAATTTATAGTACGAGTATTGTATATAGCCAGTCCAGGCACTCCTAATATAGAGGCGCCCAAACTTGTATATTCTGTACGGCTGAGAAGGGGTAAAGTAGAGTCACAGTCTTCTGATAAAGTCTTGGTAACCGATCTGTAAGCTCTCCTGATAGGGGGTTGACTGGGAAGGGCCAAAGTCAGCCTAGATAACGCACAGGGACCTCCAATAACATTAGCAGGAACGTAAGTGTAAGTGCTGTTACCACAAGACAAAAAACATCCCTTAGGGAGCATTATATTATAGATAAAACTGGGAGTCACAATGGTCTTATTACAACTCATGGAATTATTCAGGGAGCTAGCAAGCCTACTATTCTTTTTACAAGTGTCATCAATATAATCATATACACTATTCTTAGGTAATCCACTTTTTATGTCTCTATTATCACAATATAAAGTCATATCCTGGGAAAAGGTAAAACAAGTCTCTGCTGCAGTCACGTTAATAGTAGTTATTCTAATATTATCCCTGCTATTTCCTAATTTCTGACACTCCCCACAGAAGTCATACAAGGAATAAAAGATTGTGTATTGTTAGCCTTCGACCAGACTTCAAGGAGGGATTCATCTGGTGTAGGCACAGCAATAACACATGTTTGTATAAGATCCCGTGGGCTCTGTAAGTCTTTAAGGCACAATGAACTAACATTTAGGGTATTTGCCATCCTGACTATACTATTCTGTTCAGAATAAAAGGGGACGGGAGCAAAGGATAATGCTCCTGAGCTCTTCATATACTGGCTGATTATTTGGTGCACCGCAGAAGAAACTCATCTCCTCTGGGTGATAAATACATGTAGTAATAAGCCAGACTGGCAAGAAAACACAAAGATTAATAATTATCAGCAGACAAACAAATCTCCCAGAATATTGTGGGGTCATCATCTTCAGCCTGTGGCAAGGCACTTTTCAGGGAAACTTCTTCTGAGTTCCCCTCTTTGTTCAGGGAATTCACACCTGCTTCGCCCTCTTTATCTTTGTCCGTCACCGGAGAAGAAGCCTCAAGGACCCTTTTCACTCTGCTAGCGTGAATCCAGATTGGAGCCTCTTCTGTGAGAATCGCTGTTCTGGTGACTGCTACCACTCGGGTGGGTGGTCCAAACGGGAACTCAGTCTGTTTTCGTCCTTTTGCTAGGCGCTGGACTATCACCACGTCTCCTGGTTGGAAAGGATGCGTAGGTTCCTGTGGAGAGAAAGGAGAGGCACGAGCAATATCTTGTTCAATTTGATCTAAAGTTTCTATAAGTTTCCTCACATATTCTGCCTGTACTACTTCTAGATCCCCTTTTTCTATCACAGGGGCCTTTGGACCCCAAGGGGTGGGGAAGGGTCTTCCCATTAGGACCTTAAATGATGAGTAACCAGTATTCTTATTAGGCTGCATCCTAATTTCTGAGACATATAATACACCGTGAAACATAAGATTGTACCTTTGATCTAAGACCTGGTATAAAAAAATCACTCCAAATGAGGTCAGTGGTTGCCTGTGCTCCCCTATGGCCAAGACCATGATACTGTGCAATTAAAATCAGGGCGCTTGCAACTGGGATACATGGCTCCCCCTCTTTGCAGATAAGACCCGTATCAGGGTCTTGTACTGCACTTACCGACTGCCATTCTATTTTGTCACTACTGGTAGCCAAATCCTGGAGGCTGAGCAATAGATTGTCAGTAAGGGTAATGTCTGGAACTAGGGAAGGCATTTGAACTGTCGCTGCCGTTCTAATAGCAGCCTCTTCTGCTGCCTGATCAGCTAGGGCATTCCCTTTAGCTATGTGCGTTTGTAGACCAGTATGTGTCTTACAATGGATAATAGCAACTTTGCTTGGTAATTGGATGGCAGCCAGGAGATCATGTACTAGGGTGGAATGTGAGATTGTCTCCCATCTGCAGCTATGAAGCCTCTCCTCTGCCAGATTACCCCATGATCATGTACAACCCCAAAGGCATACTTGGAATCGGTGTATACATTTACATCTTTCCCCTCAAAAAGACAACAAGCTCTAGTGAGGGCAATCAGTTCAGCTGCTTGGGCTGACTGAAAAGGTATAGGATTCGATTCCAGTACAGTACATGGGAGGGAGGCAAATCATCCTGCTCTCCCTTGTAGCTAAGTAGGACATTCAGTATAGCCATTGGACCGAATGTGGCTGCTGAGTATTTGATATGAAGTTGAGGAGTAGATAGCAACAAAACTTCATATCCACTCAGTCTTTGTGCTGACATATGTTGCGTATGTATGTTCTTCAATAGGGCCTGAACATTGTGTGGCATGCAGAGTGGTGGGATGACCTAGGGTGATAGGCGTGGCCATCTCAGCAACCATAGCACAGGCTGCCAAACTCCGGAGACACGCAGGCATGCCCTGAACCTGTACGGGAACCACTTTTGAGAAAAAAGCAACAGGGCGGAATTTTACCTCCATGATCTTGCGCCAGGACTCCTGCCATAGTTTTACAATTGTCCCTGGCAAATAAGTGAAACATCACGCCATAGTCGGGTAGGCCCAAACCAGGACTTGAAACCATTGCACATTTCAAATTACTAAAAGCTTGTAACATGTCATCAGACCATTTAATGAAGTCAGGCATCTCAGTATTAGTGGCTTGTCTCAGAATATTATCATAGTAGGAACAATCAGCAATCCATTGGCGGCAGTAACCAATCATGCCAAGAGAAGGTCAACATGTCTTTCTTGGTTTGTGGGCGGGGCAGACCCAATACGGAGGTAATTCTGTCATGGCTGATTTTCCTCTCACCTTTACTGAGAACAAAGTCCAAATACTCAACTCTTTCCATACCACCATTGTAATTTCTTCCTAGAAACTTTGTGACCACTGTCACATAACCACAGTAGTAAACTAACACAGTCTGCCTGGCAGGCCTCCCGAGTAGAACTACATATGAGGAGATCGTCCACATATTGTAGAAGGACAGAACCATGAAGGGCAGTCCAAGGGCGCAGTGTAACTTGGAGGACAATGGAGTAGATTACTGGGGAGTCTACATAACCCTGAGGCATTCTACACTAAGTATACTGGCGAAATTTAAATGTGAAGGCAAAAAGTGGCCGTGTCTCCTTGTCAACTGGGACAGAAAAAAATGCATTCTTCAAATCAATAGCAGAGAAAAACTCTGCATGGGCATGAATAGCTGATAGCAGAGATGGTACGTCTGGAACCACAGGGGCTATAGGTATAACCATCTTAATATCATCTTCAATAGGTTCCTTTAACAAGGTGTCCCCTACAGTCATAAAAGGTAACCGTTCCTCAAGGTCACAGTCCACATGATGAGGTATATGTTCAGGTTTGGGAAAATATGTTTTGTGATCTAAGGCGCATGGGAGATATGACATCTCTACTGTTAGAAATGTATCTCCAGGACAGCAACTGGTCAATCCCAAGCTGCCACAAACTTCTTCTTATCTCATGGGCCACCCCCCTTCCTTTTCTGCTGTTACTCTAGCTATGTCTATGCAATGTTATGAGGAGAAGAAGGGGGGCAGGGAGCTACGTTGTGGGCAGCGTCTGAACTCTATCTCCCAACAGATGCTTTGAAGAAGAAGTGTGCACTGTGAAAGGACGCTAAAGTGTTAACTCTTCTTCTCCTATATCTACCTCCTTTTGAGCCAATTTAATAATACCTGAGCCTCAAAGTACTGCCTTTTAATCTAAGTCATCTTTTTGGAAGGGATGGATATATCTGTGGGATATTTCCTAAATAGGGAGGAGGGGGCTTCTGGAGCGAACTCCTTGTCAACTCTTTTTCTAACTCATGTTTCTTTTTATATCCCTCCTGGTTCCCTGCCTTCTGCTTGTGAACCGTTTTTTTTTGGTGTATCATACCAGTAATGGTGCATAAGTAAGGCAATTTTCCCCTCCCGACTGCATATACTGCATGTCCCACTGGGGGTCTGGACCATAATATGGGTAAGCTTCAGTGTCACCCAAACATAATTCTTTTACCATATCCATATGGAAGGTGCCCCTTCCCGAGGGAACGAATTTATACTCTTCATCCCCTCTGTCCATCCTGCCATATTTTCTACCCAGGGAGGAACTAAATAATAATAAGTCCCACAGACCCGGGCTACATAATCCTTACATGTTTCTCCTACATTCGGAGGGGGCGGAGAGACCTTTCCTTGCTTTGCACCCATTTCTTATAACGTAATTGAGATGGAGGCAGAGCAAAACTTTCCCCAGGACTGGCTGAACTGAACCGTGAAGGACTTATGTCTATGCACAACTTCCTCCTCAACTGTCTGTTAGTATGATCCCTTAAAACAGTTACTTGCGTTCACCAGTGTCTGGGTTAGTGGGTCATCCAGGACACACACAATAAAGTTAGTACATTTGTCACAGTATCATTTGCTGCTTACCTTCAGCATAAAAATTACTTAATGCTGCATAACATCATAACATAACAGAAAGCATAAGAAAGCGACAGAAAAGAAGCAATAGACAGGGGGTGACAAGAGAAATCAAGGTGTAGACTCTATTTGAATTCTTCCCAAAAGAATTCCTCTGGTAAATCCTTCCCTAAAGGATATATCTGGTAAATCCTTCCCTAAAGGATATATCTGGCAAATCCTTCCCTAAAGGATATATCTGTTAGACTTGGCCAGTAGTCTATTTACAGTCTATCTTTCCTAAAGATAGACATCATTTCTTTCATTCTATCTTGCCTCAAGATAGCTACCAGTTCTTTCAGAGTGTCTAAAGCGGATTCAAAATAGAAGCAACCGAAAATTTTACGGAAAGTATCGGAATGTCCCCAGTCGTTAGACAGGAATGTTCCGTTACTTACCGAATTCCTGTGTACTCTTTTCCGCGGACAGAGCCCCCAACTGAAAGTGTTCTTTCCTTCTCAATGCACCTTGATTCCTTCCTTTGTCCCCGAAGACAGGCGCCTGGAGAACTTATTTCTCAATGACACATGCAGTATGATGTCAGTAACAGTTCTGTTTATTCCTTACAATACAGGTCTATATATACATCCATCCATACATACAAGAACAGCTGCAGATCTCATTATAATAATGCTGACTAGGAACAGTTCCTTATACAGACAGAAGGTCAATGTAAATATAATCACCCTTTATTATGATGTCACCCAACCTCCTGTCCTTCATACAGATCATACAGCTAATTCTATTTAACCCTTCAACCACCTCATCAGTGAAGCATGATGGTGGTAGTGTCATGGCGTGGGCATGTATGGCTGCCAATGGAACTGGTTCTCTTGTATTTATTGATGATGTGACTGCTGACAAAAGCAGCAGGATGAATTCTGAAGTGTTTCAGGCAATATTATCGGCTCATATTCAGCCAAATGCTTCAGAACTCATTGGACGGTGCTTCACAGAGCAGATGGACAATGACCCAAAGCATACTGCAAAAGCAACCAAAGAGTTTTTTAAGGGAAAGAAGTGGAATGTTATGCAATGGCCAAGTGTCTTTCACTTGCTGAAGACAAAACTGAAGGGAAAATGCCCCAAGAACAAGGAACTGAAGACAGTTGCAGTAGAGGCCTGGCAGAGCATCACCAGGGATGAAACCCAGCGTCTAGTGATGTCTATGTGTTCCAGACTTCAGGCTGTAATTGACTGCAAAGGATTTGCAACCGGGTATTAAAAAGTGAAAGTTTGAATTATGATTATTACTATGTCCCATTACTTCTGGTCCCTCAACAAGTGGGAGGCACATATGCAAACTGTTTTAATTCCTACACCGTTCACCTGATTTGGATGTAAATACCCTCAAATTAAAGCTGACAGTCTGCAGTTACAGCACATATTGTTTGTTTCATTTCAGATTTATTGTGGTGGTGTATAGAGCCAAAAATATTAGAATTGTGTCGATGTCCCAATATTTATGGACCTGACTGTAAATGCCATTTGCTGTAGTGAGACGGCCATCAATATCACAATCTTAGAGAATCCCATTAACTACCTTAAGACCGCCTAACGCACGGATGCGTCCTGGCGGCGGTCGATTCATTCCTCCTGGACGCATCCGTGCGTCATCTTGCGAGACGCGAGATTTCGGTCTGAGCCGGCCCGCGCATGCGCATTGCGGGCCGGCAAAAGTTAAAGAACAATTTCGTCACCAGGCTGGCGATTTTCAAAAACTCAAATCAGAAGCCATCTAACACCTTATATTTATAAATATAAGGTGTACCACTCTTAGCCCTAGATCATCCCCCATCACCCCAATTAACCCCTTGATCACCCCTGTCAATCACCTAGTGAAAGGTAAAAAAGTGATCAGTGTAAACTGTCACTTTTTTTTTTTCACTGGTATTGACTGATAGTTTTAGGATAGTTTAGGCCCCTTGGTTAGGTAGTTAGCGTCGGTTAGCGCCCAGCCCACCGCACCGCAGTCACTGATTCGATGATTAGCGTATCGCTAATCAGCATTTGTACTTTTATAGTATCTGTAAGTGATCAAAACTGATCACAGTCAGATCTATAATAGTATTAGTGTCACCTTAGCTCGCCCTCCACCCAAAACGCAGTGTTTGCCCGATCAGGCCTGATCGGTCGCCCACACGTGCGTTCACCTACGCCCACCCCGCCGCAGTGACAAAAAATATATATTTTTTTATCATTGCACAATCACTTTACAAGCGCTGCAGCGATAAAAAAAAATCAGTTTTGATATTTTTTTATCAATCGCAGCGGCCTCTGGTACTTCGCTAGCCTCCCATTTGTAAGACAGGCTTGCTTTTTTTCTTGGGTAGTCTCAGGGAATACCCCTAAATTTAGTAGTCCAAATGTCAAACAGGGGGTATTCTTCTGAAGAGGCCTACAGGCTTCTGACCCAGTCGGATGAGGAATGGGAACCCTCATCTGATGAATCTAGCGGGTCAGAATATGAACCTGTAGAAAGCAGTGGCTCTCTGACCCAAAGTTCGGACGAGGAGGTTGAGGTCCCTGATAGCACCAGGCGTACCCGGCCCATGTCGCTAGACCACAGGTTGCGCAGGATCTGCTTCAAGGGCAGCAGAGTGGGGCTGGCGCTGTCGGATTATGTGGTAAGGCATACACCAGCAGCCCAGCCCATCCTGGACCTAGTACCAGCACTGCCGTACAACATGGTGAAGTGGCGAGCACCAGAAGGGCAGTTGAAGCTGGTACTTTGGCACGTGCAATAGTTACCCCGTCGCAGCCACGACACAGACAGGCCCGTAGAGCCCCTAGAGTCCCTGAGGTGCTGGCAAACCCTGATTGGCAGTCCCCAACTTCAGCCGCACCTGTAGTTCCCCCTTTCACCGCCCAGTCTGGAGTTCGGGTTGAGACAGCTCAGATCGGTTCGGCACTGGGATTTTTTGAGCTGTTCTTGACTGCGGAGCTCTTGGACATAGTCGTGGCAGAAACAAATCGGTATGCCACTTGATTTATAGCCGCCAACCCGGGAAGCTTTTATGCGCAGCCTTTCCGGTGGAAACCAGTCCAAGTTTCCGAAATAAAAAAAATTCTGGGCCTTCTCCTCAACATGGGTCTAACCAAAAAGCATTAATTGCGGTCATATTGGTCCACAAACCCAATTCATCACATGCCCATGTTCTCTGCTGCTATGTCCAGGACACGATTTGAGACCATCCTGCGTTTCCTGCACTTTAGTGATAACACCACCTCCCGTCCCAGAGGCCACCCAGCTTTTGACGGGCTCCACAAAATTCGGCCCCTCATAGACCACTTCAACAACAAATTTGCAGATTTGTATACCCCTGAGCAAAACATCTGCGTAGACGAGTCCCTAATACATTTTACCGGGCGCCTTGGCTTCAAACAATACATCCCAAGCAAGCGCGCCCGGTATGGGGTCAAATTGTATAAGCTCTGTGAAAGGGCCACCGGCTATACCCACAAATTTCGGATCTATGAGGGTAAAGATCAGACCCTGGAGCCGGGTGGTTGCCCTGACTACCTGGGGAGCAGTGGGAAGACAGTCTGGGACTTGGTGTCACCCTTATTTGGCAAGGGGTACCATCTTTATGTGGACAATTTCTACACAAGTGTGGCCCTCTTCAGGCATTTGTTCCTAGAACAGATTGGCTGCTGTGGCACCGCGCGAACTAGTTTGCGCGGGCTTCCCCCAACGGCTCGTTACCACCCGTCTTGCAAGGGGGGAGAGGGCTGCCTTGTGTAATGAAGAACTGCTCGCGGTGACAAGCGTGACGTTTACATGCTCTCCTCCATTCACGCAGACACGACAATCCAAATTGAACGAGCAACCAGTGTCATTGAAAAGCCCCTCTGTGTCTACGACTATAATGCGCTCATGGGAGGGGTGGACTTCAATGACCAGATGTTGTCTCCGTATTTAGTTTCCCGACGCACCAGACGCTGGTATAAGAAGGTGTCTGTATATTTGATTTAATTGGCTGCATATAATAGTTTTGTTCTCTACAGTAAGGCTGGGAGAACAGGATCCTTCCTCAAATTTCAGGAAGAGATCATCGAGAACCTCCTGTATCCAGGAGGTTCCGTGGCCCCATCCACCAGTGTAGTGAGCCGTCTACACGAGCGACATTTCCCCAATGTCGTTGCTGGTACCTCAACCCAACCGTCACCCCGAAAAAGATGTTGTGTCTATAGCAGGAGTGGAATAAGGCGTGACACCCGCTATTTCTGTCCTGACTGCCCTGACCACCCTGCCCTATGCTTAAGGGAGTGTTTCCGGAAGTACCACTCACAGGTACACTTAGCATAGGGATCACATCTCACAGGACAGGTACACAGGGCTATGAGGGGCCATTCACACACAGCTGCTGCAAACCTCTCCTTTCACCTGGGACAAAGTGCATAATGTACTTTGCCACATCTTTGGGCGATTTGCGCTTTGCAAATTGTCCCATGGGGAAGGAGAGGTTTGTCCTATAAAGGTAAAAAAAAAATCACCAGTAAGCAAAAAAGTTAACGTTCAGTTCAAAAAGTTAAATAAAGTTTATATGTTCTGTTCAAATGTTATTATAAAGTTAATAAAATTTATTGCGTTGCGGCCTGTTTTTTTCTTTTGTTTTTTTTTACCTTCCAGGTGGACCAACTGATCGACTAGCTGCAGCACTGATGTACATTCTGACAGAAGCATTGCGCTGCTGTCAGATTACACAAAAGTCGGTGTATGCGGCTGTCACGGACGGTGTACAGGAAACAAGACAATGCAACATGCATATATGACTCACTGGATCCAAAGCTAAGGAACCAAAAGGGAGACCCCTGCACAAGACCTGGCACTTTCCCTGGCTGCTCAGCCTATGCAAAAATCCCAAAGGTGGATGGTTGCATATCCACATACCTCGACTATATAACACCTGAACACCCTACAATAGTGAGGGGACACGACCACCGGCTCCCTACACCAGACACGGAGGGAGTCAGGGTCACCTGGGATCCAGCAAACAGAAAATAACAGATAAATGTACAGCACTTAACTTAGTAGCAGACTGGGAAATAGGATCAGCATGCACACACACTCCAGGAAGAAGTATAAGCCGCCCAGTAATGCATTATGGGGAGGAATTTAAAGGGAAGTAATCAGTCCAACTACATGACAGCTGAGAGAGGCTAACGAGATGAGGAACTGAACACCACAACAAAGAAAACTCAAGGAGGAGGTTCTGAAAGGCTTCTGTCAGAGCTTCTCAGCTGTCTGGTTGTGACAGCGAACTAGTCGCGCGGGCTTCCCCCAACGGCTCGTTACCACCCATCTTGCAAGGGGGGAGAGGGCTGCCTTGTGTAACGAAGAACTGCTCGCGGTGAAATGGAGAGACAAGCGAGCAACCCGTGTCATTGAAAAGCCCCTCTCAGTACACGACTATAACCTTCACATGGGAGGGGTGGACTTCAATGACCAGATGTTGTCTCCGTATTTAGTTTCCCGCAGAACCAGATGCTGGTATAAGAAGGTGTCTGTATATTTGATTCAATTGGCTCTGTATAATAGTTTTGTTCTCTACAGTAAGGCTGGGAGAACACAATCCTTCCTCAAATTTCAGGAAGAGATCATCGAGAACCTCCTGTACCCAGGAGGTTCCGTGGCCCCATCCACCAGTGTAGTTAGCCGTCTACACGAGCGACATTTCCCCAATGTCGTTGCCGGTACCTCAACCCAACCGTCACCCCGAAAAAGATGTCGTGTCTGTAGCAGGAGTGGAATAAGGCGTGACACCCGCTATTTCTGTCCTGACTACCCTGACCACCCTGCCCTATGCTTAGGGGAGTGTTTCCGGAAGTACCACACACAGGTACACCTAGCATAGGGATCACATCTCACCAGGACAGGCACACAGGGCTATTAGGGCCCATTTACACAGAGCTGCTGCAAACGTCTCCTTTCACCTGGGACAAAGTGCATAACGCACTTTGCCACATCTTTGGGCGATTTGCGCTTTGCATATTGTCCCATGGAGAAGGAGAGGTTTGTTCTTTAAAGGTAAAAAAAAAAAAAAAAAACACCAGTAAGCAAAAAGGTTAATGTTCAGTTCAAAAAGTTAACGTTTATATGTTCTGTTCCAAAGTTAATAAAATTATTGCGTTGCGGCCTGTTTTTTTTTTTTTACCTTCCAGGTGGACCAACCGATCGACTAGCTGCAGCACTGATTGCGCTGCTGTCAGATTACACGCAAGTCGGTGTATGCGGCGCTGCAAGACGAGATTTCTCCTCTGCAGTAAAAGATACGTTTGCCGAGGCATATGAGCTGAGGAGGAGGCGGTGTTCCTATGCTTTGGCAAACACTTTGTATATAAAAAATAAATAAAAAATCCCGGCAATGATTTATTCATCCACATTGATTGATGTGAATGGAGAAATCTGGTTTGCCAGGGCATATGAGCTAAGTGGGTATGGATGTTGGGCGGAGCTCCTATGTCCTGGCAGACGCCTTTCCCCTCCTTTTTTTTTTTTGCAGAGATTTTTTCATCCACATTGATCGATGCGAATGAAGAAATCTGTGCCGTTCATTTTTTTCTTTCAGCCCAGAGGCTGAACGGAAAAAAAAAATCTCATTACCTGTATGCTCAATATAAGGAGAATAGCAGAAACTCCTAATGCTGGCCATACATGTAATGATTGCGGAGACCCTCAAATGCCAGGGCAGTACAAACACCCCACAACTGACCCTCATTTTGGAAAGAAGACACCCCAAGGTATTCGCTGAGGGGCATATTGAGTCCATGAAAGATTGAAATTTTTGTCCCAAGTTAGCGGAAAGTGAAACTTTGTGAGAAACAAATAAAATAAAAAATTTCCGCTAACTTATGCCAAAAAAAAAAATTCTATGAACTCGCCAGGCCCCTCATTGAATACCTTGGGGTGTCTTCTTTCCAAAGTGGGGTCACATGTGGGGTATTTATACTGCCCTGGCTTTTTAGGGGCCCTAAAGCGTGAGAAGAAGTCTGGGATCCAAATGTCTAAAAATGCCCTCCTAAAAGGAATTTGGGCACCTTTGCGCATCTAGGCTGCAAAAAAGTGTCACACGTGGTATCGCCGTACTCAGGAGAAGTTGGGGAATGTGTTTTGGGGTGTCATTTTACATATACCCATGCTGGGTGAGATAAATATCTTGGTCAAATGCCAATTTTGTATAAAAAAAATTGGAAAAGTTGTCTTTTGCCAAGATATTTCTCTCACCCAGCATGGGTATATGTAGAATGACACCCCAAAACACATTCCCCAACTTCTCCCGAGTACGGCGATACCAGATGTGTGACACTTTTTTGCAGCCTAGGTGGGCAAAGGGGCCCGCATTCCAAAGTGCACCTTTCGGATTTCACCGGTCATTTTTTTACAGATTTTGATTGCAAACTACTTTGCACGCATATGGGCCCCTAAAATGGCAACGCAGTATAACTACCCCACAAGTGACCCCATTTTGGAAAGAAGACACCCCAAGGTATTTTGTGATGGGCATTGTGAGTTCATGGAAGTTTTTATTTTTTGTCACAAGTTAGTGGAATATGAGACTTTGTAAGAAAAAAAATAAAAATAAAAATAAATCATCATTTTCCGCTAACTTGTGACTAAAAATAAAAAGTTCTATGAACTCACTATGCCCATCAGCGAATACCTTAGGGTGTCTACTTTCCGAAATGGGGTCATTTGTGGGGGTTTTCTACTGTCTGGGCATTGTAGAACCTCAGGAAACATGACAGGTGCTCAGAAAGTCAGAGCTGCTTCAAAAAGCGGAAATTCACATTTTTGTACTATAGTTTGTAAACGCTATAACTTTTACCCAAACCATTTTTTTTTTGCCCAAACATTTTGTTTAACAAAGACATGTAGAACAATAAATTTAGCGAAAAATAACAAAAAAAGTAAAAATGTCAGCAGCAATGAAATACCACCAAATGAAAGCTCTATTAGTGAGAAGAAAAGGAGGTAAAATTCATTTGGGTGGTAAGTTGTATGACCGAGCGATAAACGGTGAAAGTAGTGTAGCGCCGAAGTGTAAAAAGTGGCCTGGTCATGAAGGGGGTTTCAGCTAGCGGGGTTGAAGTGGTTAAAGTTAGATGCCGCGATCAGTGAGTGCCTTGTATTAACTTTCTCTACATGATAAATGCCATTTGCTGGAGTGAGACAACCCCTTTAGCAAAAGGTTTTACTTGACATCAATCATTTGATCGTATTTTTGCAGCTTTTTTTTTAAATCAAGCAATTTTTTTCCTGTCATTTTTTATATAAAATGACGCACATGCCTCACGTACTGTATATAAAGGAGTAATTAAATGCACATATTCTACTCCTGTTTCAGTGGTTCCCCTGAACTGAAAATCCATTAGATCTATGAGTGATCGTTATCGCGTTTTACTCCACCCTGTAATGGGTCTGCATCTAATGCGCTAAAGATCCAATATGGACAGCGTAACGTAGAAGCTTTACTGATGTCTGTGTGTTTGGTGCGGCTGTCATCTGGAGCCACTAAACAGCTCTCTGACTGATGAGGGGGTTGATTACATGCACAGAAGTCCAGTTTAGGTTTTGCCCACATCTGTATTGGAGGATCCCTCAGGAGCCTCCGTTGCAGATTCTGTGAAAAATACCGTATGAGATATTTACCAGCGTCAGATTAGTCGTACCAAACACACAGATATCGCTCCCGTTACATGCCGCAATAAGGAGGAAGATCTGATGGAGGAGGTCACAACAAAGGCAAGTACAAGTAAAAAATGGACACACCCCAAAAAAGGAAGATATATATATATATATATATATATATATATAGTTTATTAGATCAAGCGTAACCCTTTCATGACCGGGCCTAAAAAAGGCCTGAATATCCAGGCAACTTTTTGTGATTTTGTGCACGTGGTGGTTTAGTGACCCTAACTTTTTTTTCAACTTTTTTTTTACTTGACACTTAGGACTTTTTATTAGAATGGGTTTGTAAAGGGGGAATATTAATCACCAACATTATGCGAATGTTGATCATTAATATTCCTAAATAGGAGGAGTCGTCTAGTGATGACTCTGCCTATTTATGCCTTTATATAATAACACAATATCTTCACTATACTTTGCACTAATCACTATACTAGCTGCATGCGCCTTACTTACTACCGCTAACAAGTATACACTACACAAAGGGTACAAATATAACGGTATTTAATACACCAAGCACGCAATACAGTAATTACACAACACTAAATATACAGTACTCCACTACACTACACGTTCCCAAATTCCACCCACAAACTAACTATACAATACACACATACAAGTATCACAACCCACCCGCCTAGTTCTATACTGTCCCTACAGGGTTACAAGAGGGTTAAAAGGATTTGTTTGCAGAGCAGAGGCATGCTCTACAGAGGATTTGTTTGCAGAGCAGAAGCATGCTCTACAGAGGCAGGCAGGACAGGGGAACAGGGCACGGACATCAGGGGGTACAAAGTGTCCGGGGGGGGGGGGACCAGGGCAGAATGCCTGGCAGGGAAAGGGTTAATCAGGGGAGAGCATGCAAGGGTCAATAGGGATCAGGGGAGATAGCGTTTGGGTTACCAGGGGTATAGCAAGGGTTAGTAACCAGGGGGGTCAGGGGTAACCAGGGGATGCAGATATCAGGATGGCCTGGTATCAGGAGCACAGGCACTGCGGGGGTTAGTAACCAGGGGGTCAGGGGTTAAGTTCAGGGGGATCGTTGGTGGGGTAGCGGTACTCAGCCCTCCAGGGGTATTCTTCCAGAGGGGGGGGCGCTCCGTCTTGAGCATCGAATCGCGCTCCTTCTCAGCGCAGGATGCGCTCGCCTTCCAGGTGGAGTCCGGTCGGGGGCCTCTCCTGAGCGCAGGATGCGCTCCTCTCAGGGTGGGGGGGGGGGTCCCGATCCTCGCCTCGAGTGCCGGGGCCGCCGGATATTTATCCCTGGCGGCCTGCACTCCCGCGCTGCGCGCCCATCAACCACGTGGGCCGGCGCAGTGATATGACGTCACTGCGCCGGCCAGCACATCGGGGACGCGCTGCAGACAGGCGGGAGACGCCTTTGATCTCCCGCCTGTTGCACTTAGCATTCCGGACAGTGAGATAGTAATCGCACTGTCGGAATGCGCATAATAGGAGGAGGGGAGGCTTCTCCCCTTCTTCTATCATGCGTAATTATCTCCCGCGGCGCTGGAGGTAATTACAACAAAGGGCTCAGATTCAGTTGAATCTGAGCTCTTTGTATCCATCAGGATGACCGGACCCTTGTCCAGTCATTCTGATGCAATTAGCCAGATTGCATCGGTGCGAATGCTTGGGGCCCATTCACACCGATGCAGCTGGTTTCAGGTGTAGGAGTATTATATACTATACATGCATATGGATGCTTGGGGCACATCCATACACATGTATACACAAATATCACATATATCTAACGGGGGCACATAATTATATAAGGGGGCACAAGCCCTTACATTATAAGGGGACACAAGCCCCTACATTATAAGGGGACACAAGCACATATATCCCACAGGGGCCACCATGAGCCCCTGGGGATCCCCATGAGCAGACGTGCGCAGATGTTGGGCACATCTGCGCACATCATCCCATGATGCGGTGGGTAATGCATGCACATATACCATACATGCCCGCACATGTTTGCAGGCATGCATGGATATATATGCATACGGCTCAACCGTTCCTCAACAGGGTTATTAGAGATTTTTTTTTCTTTTTTTTAGGTTTAATTTGGAGGAAAACAGCTAATTCCTATTAAAAAAGTACCATAATTATTTTTAATTATAGCTTTTTATTTCTTAAATATTAAAACTGACACAAATTATTGCAATGGGTTCCCTATTTTGTGAAGATTGTTTTCATATATAACACGTACAGTATAGGTTATGGTGACGATTTCTGTTAGCGACTGCATTTTTTAAAACTTTTTATAACTTAGATTTTAATTTATTTTTTGCACATAATATGTCCCCTAGGAGGTCATTAAAAGACCTCTGGAGGACACTGACTTTTTTAACCAGGGCATCCACAGGAGCCCCAGTTATAGGGGAAAACAGCCCCCTGTGGGGACATTACACACAGGCAGAACAGATCATGGTCTCCTCAGGCTACTTTCACACTAGCGGTTTTCTTTTCCGGCGCTGAGTTCCGTCACAGGGGCTCTATACCGGAAAAGAACTGATCAGGCATATCCTCATGCATTCTGAATGGAGAGTAACCCGTTCAGGATGCATCAGGATGTCTTCAGTTCAGTCATTTGGACTTTTCAGAATGGAGATAATACCGTAGCATGCTGCGGTTTTATCTCCGGCCAAGAAAACGGAACACTTGCTTGAATGCCGGATCCGTCATTTTTTCCCATAGGAATGTATTAGTGCCGGATCCGACATTCAAAATACCGGAATGCCGGATCCGTCCTTCCAGTCTGCGCAAGCGCACACCGAAAAAAAGGTGAAAAAAAGTAAATGCCGGATCCGTTTTGCCGGATGACACTAGAAAGACGGATCCGGCATTTCAATGCATTTGTAAGACGGATCAGGATCCTGATCAGTCTTACTAATGCCATCAGTTGGCATACATTTTGCCGGATCCGACAGGCAGTTCTGGCGATGGAACTGCTTGCCGGATCACTCTGCCGCAAGTGTGAAAGTAGCCTTAGACCCTGCAGCGGCTCGGCTGCTTCCTCCTCTCCCCCCTGCACTTGTGCAGCGCTGTCCTCCCGGGACAGGAGAAGGCAGAAGCGGTAATAAACAGCTCCTGTCTTCTCCTCGGGGTCCCTGCTTTGTCTGTCAGCCGAGCCGAGATTGCAGGAGCAGGAGCTTTAATCCCGGTGCTGATCAGTGCTGGGATTAAGTGCATGTGTATATACGTGCTAGCTGCCCGGAGCATGTGCAGATAGGACGTATATACACAGTGGGCAGTCGGGAAGGGTTTAAAAACAATTAAAAACCTAAGAAAGAACTAGAGGCCTCCAATCAATATTTAGGAGTGCCTCCCCCCACAGCACAGTACATAGTATGACCCAGAAAATGGTACTAAAGAGCCAATCAAACTACTGAATACCTGGAATCAATGATAGAAGTGGTAACCATGGTAAAACATGAAGGACGAATAGTTATACATGATATACCAATAAAAACGAGAACATGATGAGTCGGTAATTTACTGCACCTGCTGGAAAAAAATAATTCTACGGGCTATAATATTTGCCGATATTCTTATAAGGACTGTTACTAATGAGCATACACGCATTAGTACAGCCTTTAACACCCATCCCCTCCCCCACATTTGATGTCGCCGGGTCAGGACCTGCGCTCCAGTGTGAAGACGTATCGCAGCAGGACCTACAACACATCATCACGCTGGAGCGCTGGTCCTGTCCAACGGGCGCGGCCCCCCAGGGCCCTCTATCGCGTCCCAGCTTTAGTGGGGGCATTAGTAATTCTGGGGGGCACTAATGGGAGCATTAATATTACTGGGGGCACTATTAATATTAGGGGTGCTAATAGGGGCCTTGGAAATTCTGGGGTGGACTAATTAGGGGTTGTGCCATTCAATTTTGTCTGTGATACCAGAGAATATCAGAATAGGGTGTCGTTTTTAATTAGTCAGTCTCATGCACTCTGTACCTCTTGGTGAATTATACCACTAGGGCTGTATACAGTGTGCATATTGTGTTGTGTGTTTGGTCCATTTTGTCTGGATGTGCAATGGTCCACCATTAGTCCTATAACTATTAGCCCATTTACAATAGGGCAATATGGGAGTTGCTAGCCTAGGATCGAGGGCAGGGGGTCCCCACCATTAGGGGTCGCCCCTGGGCAGAGGGTCTAGCCTCAGGGCATGCATTCAGGGAAGTTCCCCTATCAAGGTAATTAGCGTGTCCTTTCTTGGTGGATCCATGCGCATCAGGACATCAGTGGATCTTTTCTGTTGTGGAATTATTAATAAAAGCGCAATCTTTCTATTAAGGGTTATTGCCTAGCTGGACTTTAGTATTCTCTACCCCTTAACCCATTACATATCATCTTATTTAGAATTGCTGGACTTCAAGTGGACTAACTTAGGGGAATTACTATTATTGGGGGTCATTAATATATTATTGGGGACTAATGGGGGCTATCATTCTAGTGGGGCCTATGGGGCTATAAGTTTGGACTGCACTAACGGGGCATTATCATTCTGGAGGGCACTAATGGGGGCATTATTAAGTTCTGGACGGGCACTAACTGGGGGCATTATCAATTCTGGAGGGCACTAATGGGGGCATTATCAATTCTGGAGGGCACTAATGGGGGCATTATCAATTCTGGAGGGCACTAATGGGGCATTATCAATTCTGGAGGGCACTAATAGGGGCATTATCAATTCTGGAGGGCACTAATGGGGGCATTATCAATTAGGTAGGGCACTAATGGGTGCATTTTCAATTCTGGAGGGCACTAATAGGTGCATTATTAATTCTGGGGGGCACTAATGAGGGCATTTTCAATTCTGGAGGGCACTAATGGGGGCATTATCAATTCTGGAGGGCACTAATAGGGGCATTATCAATTCTGGAGGGCACTAATGGGGGCATTATCAATTAGGTAGGGCACTAATGGGTGCATTTTCAATTCTGGAGGGCACTAATGGGTGCATTATTAATTCTGGGGGGCACTAATGAGGGCATTTTCAATTCTGGAGGGCACTAATGGGGCATTATAAATTCTGGGGGGCATTATAAATTCTGGAGGGCACTAATGGGGCATTATCAATTCTGGGGGGCACTAATGGGGCATTTTCAATTATGGGGGGCACTAATATTACAGGGGGCATTTTCAATACTGGGAGCCACATTATGACTTAGTACCCCGTGTTAGCCACGCCCATAGCCCCACCCTCTTTAGGGTGTGGCTTAATTTGGCCAGTTTTTTTTTTTTTAGGAACACCCTAACCGCCGCCCAGAATGGGAATATTACAGATTATACATAATGATGTTCTATTTCATATTTTATCGCCAAATTTAATGCCAGGAAGTCTCCACAGCAACGAAAATGAAGGCAAACATCGCAACCCCACATACAAGCTGTGGACAAGCAGCGTTATTTCCCTGATCCGGGCCTAACCACGGCCTACTACTACTACAGGCCCTTTTCTCTGCCATATCGGTTACCAAGGTGAAAGTCAGACGTCACTTCCGTTGGCAGCCTCGCGAGCTTTCTGTAAATTTGCTTGTTCACTGAAGTGACGTCATCTCAGCCATGTCGCCAGTTGAACAGGACAGACTTGATCAGTCGAGACGCCTATCACATCGATGTCGACCTTCAGTAAACCGAAGCTAAATGAATAGCTTTAGCAGTGACACCCGCACAGCTGAGCGCGGGCTGGCTGCTGTTACACCCGGCCGGCATTCCCTGGTGCTTTTAAAGCCCTCGAATGGTACTCTTGGCGGAGAAGGAGAGGTTTTGCTCGATTGTTTTGGCCTGAGTAATGGCGCCGCTCCCCCCACCATGGCTCCTTGTCTCCCTTCTCTCTTAGACTGGGAGAGTTGTGGCTACCAGCAGGAGCTAAAGCGTTCAGGGCCGTTCTCAGCAGATTCTGCTACCCAGTTGCCCGAACCAGCTCCGGAGACGGAGAGCACAGGTGAGGAGCGGAGTCTATTGGCGGGATGACTTAATGGATGGCCTTTCCGTCCCGTTCACACTGCGCGGTGGAGGCCGTGCAGCGCCGGGAGGGCAGATTGCGGTAGATTAGCGCTGGGCTGATACTCGTGCACCCTGGACGGTTACACAATTGCTGAATGAAGCAGTTACAAATAAATATTATAAATCTGCCCCTTATATATGGATATACATTTTTGGAGGGGAAAAGTTGTAGTATTCTGGCCCAAAAAAGATGTCAAATGGTTAAAAAAGAGACAATCCAGCTTTACGGCTGTATCTGTGTCCCCAAATCGCGGATCCACAAAATACGGATGCGGTCCTGCGCTTTTCGCGGGCTCCGTTGCCTATTCTCGTTAGTATTTTTTTTTATATGGGGGCGCAGAGCTGTGCACTGTCCTTATTTTTTGTGGCCCCATTGAAATGAATGGGTCTGCAAAAAAATAGAGTGCGGACCAAAAATACGGTCATGTGATTGCGCAGCGCGGACTCGGGCAGCAGAGTGAATATAGGGTTATTTATTTTCGTGCTGTTTGGCAGCAGTGGGGTATTTTTGTATCGGAATACCCCTTTAACCAGCAGCAGTCCTGGTCCCATCCCCAGCTGTGGCTTTGTTTCTGATAAAAAAACAAAACTTTTATCATATGCAAATGAGCCTCTAGGAGCAACAGGGGCGTTGCCATTGCTCTCAGAGGCTCCGTTCCCCCTGCCCCTGTACTTTGACAGGGCCTGGCAGTGTAAATGTCATCACCCTTGGCCCTGGCTTTTCCTAGTCTGGCGCGGCACAGGTGCAGTACAGATGAGAACTGCTGAAGAACCCCTCTCCTGTGCTGTGCCTGCGCCTGTACTGAAGTGCTCGAGACTAGACGTAATGACATTTACACTGCCGGGCCTGTCAAAATGCAAGGGGTGTGGCAGCAGGGCCCGCAGTGTAAATGTCATCACCCATGGCCCTGGCTTTCCCTAGTCTGGTGCGGCACAGGTGCAGTACAGATGAGAACTACTGAAGAACCCCTCTCCAGTACTGTGCCTGCGCCTGTACTGAAGTCCTCGAGACTAGACGTAATGACATTTACACTGCCGGGCCTGTCAAAATGCAAGGGGTGTGGCAGCAGGGGCCCGGCAGTGTAAATGTCCATGGCCCTGGCTTTTCCGAGTCTGGTGCGGCACAGGTGCAGTACAGATGAGAACTGCTGAAGAACCCCTCTCCAGTGCTGTGCCTGCGCCTGTACTGAAGTCCTCGAGACTAGACGTATGACATTTACACTGCCGGGCCTGTCTGTCAAAATGCAAGGGGTGTGGCAGCAGGGGCCCGGCAGTGTAAATGTCCATGGCCCTGGCTTTTCCGAGTCTGGCGCGGCACAGGTGCAGTACAGATGAGAACTGCTGAAGAACCCCTCTCCTGTACTGTGCCTGCGCCTGTACTGAAGTGCTCGAGACTAGACGTAATGACATTTACACTGCCGGGCCTGTCAAAATGCAAGGGGTGTGGCAGCAGGGAGAACGAAGCCTCTAGGAGTAACTGCAATGCCCCCGTTGCTCCTAGATGTTAATTTTGCATATATTAAAAGTTCCGTTTTCTCAGAAGTAAAGTCACAGATGGGACAGAAGCCCCGTAAAAAAAAAAATACTCCCCAAAACGTCCTTAAAAAAAATAAAAAAAATTGGAATCAATATATGAAACCCAGCACTTTACCAGGTCATAAAAGCTGGATTTTTTATAAAGCAGTAAATGCCTGCTCTTTTCAGGCTATACAAAGCACGTGGCCTGAAACGCGGTACGTTCTTTACTGCTTTGTACTGTTCCAGCGGTAAAGAACCGTTTTTATGACTTGGCACCCGGCTGAATTTTGTATATTGTATGCGACTCTCCGTGGAAATCCAGTCTGTGCATTTTTATTGTATGTTTTGAATTATTTTTCTATTAAATTGGTGCACAGCTCAATGGAGCGGGCACAGGCAGTGATGTGCAAAACGCCTCCCTGTGCCCACTCATCAGAGAGCTCTGCATAGCACATTTCACCAGGAGACCATGCCAGGCAGAGGGGCACGGGCAGGAGCAGCCGACCTCCTGCAGCCCTCTGCCTGCACACAGCATACATGGCAGTGGTACACCAGAGACACCCTGAACTTCAGCTTCCTATTTTGTCATTAAAACAGTAAAATACCGTATTTTTCGCCCTATAAGATGCAGGTTTTAGAGGAAATAAAAAAACATTTTAAACCAAGGGTGTCTGAAAATAATGTTGACACATTATGGGGGGGGGATCTGCTGCTGACACAATATTATGGGGGAGGGATCTGCTGCTGACACAATATTATGGGGGGGAGGGATCTGCTGCTGACACAATATTATGGGGGGGGGGAGGGATCTGCTGCTGACACAATATTATGGGGGGGGGAGGGATCTGCTGCTGACACAATATTATGGGGGGGGGGAGGGATCTGCTGCTTACACAATATTATGGGGGGGGGGAGGGATCTGCTGCTGACACAATATTATGGGGGGGGGAGGGATCTGCTGCTGACACAATATTATGGGGGGGAGGGATCTGCTGCTGACACAATATTATGGGGGGGGAGGGATCTGCTGCTGACACAATATTATGGGGGGGGAGGGATCTGCTGCTGACACAATATTATGGGGGGGAGGGATCTGCTGCTGACACAATATTATGGGGGGGGGATGGATCTGCTGCTGACACAATATTATGGGGGGGGAGGGATCTGCTGCTGACACAATATTATGGGGGGGGAGGGATCTGCTGCTGACACAATATTATGGGGGGGGAGGATCTGCTGCTGACAATATTATGGGGGGAGGGATCTGCTGCTGACACAATATTATGGGGAGGGATCTGCTGCTGACACAATATTATGGGGGGGAGGATCTGCTGCTGACACAATATTATGGGGGGGAGGGATCTGCTGCTGACACAATATTATGGGGGGGAGGGATCTGCTGCTGACACAATATTATGGGGGGGGGAGGGATCTGCTGCTGACACAATATTATGGGGGGGGAGGGATGCTGCTGACACAATATTATGGGGGGGGGGACTGCTGCTGACACAATATTATGGGGGGGAGGGATCTGCTGCTGACACAATATTATATGGGGGGGAGGGATCTGCTGCTGACACAATATTATGGGGGAGGGATCTGCTGCTGACACAATATTATGGGGGGGAGGGATCTGCTGCTGACACAATATTATGGGGGGGGGAGGGATCGCTGCTGGACACAAGTATTATGGGGGGGGGAGGGATCCTTGCTGCTGAACACAATATTATGGGGGGGGGGAGGGATCGCTGCTGACACAATATTATGGGGGGAGGGATCGCTGCTGACACAATATTATGGGGGGGAGGGATCTGCTGCTGACACAATATTATGGGGGGGGGAGGGATCTGCTGCTGACACAATATTATGGGGGGAGGGATCTGCTGCTGACACAATATTATGGTGCGCATACAGCAGGGGACCGGCTATCATACACAGCTCCTGCACCCGCCTGATCAGCCCACTGTAATAGTATGGCGCTGGGCTGCAAGTCACGTCCCACTGCGCCTTACTATTACGACGCTGGTCAGGAAGGGGTTACACTTTTTTATTTAATAACTATTAGCCCCCTTGTTAGGGTGAATAGGATCTTGCACTCTCCCTGCTGTCCTGTGCCTTGTTCAAGCAGCAGCAGGGAGCTTACCATGGTAGCCAGGGACGGCCTCAGTAGTGTCCTGGCTGCCATCTTAACCGATCGGAGTCCCGCAATTTCACTGTTGGGGCTCAGATTAGAAGCTGCCACCAATGAATATACTGAGGAGGGGGAGGGGACCCTGTGGCCACAGGGCCACCATTGAATATAATTAACCCCTTAAAACAAATGTAGGGGCGGGCGCCTGCTGTATTGCATAGCCGGCACCCGCTGAGCCGTGTCAATTAATTGACGGGGTTTGCGACATCGCCGCGCCCTGTCATTGAGGCAGGGTACTGGCTGTGTGATACAGCTGGCTCCCGTCGCCTACATTTGTATTAAGGGGTTAATTATATGAATTGGTGACACAGTGGCCACAGCCCTATCCCCTCCTCCTCAGTGCTATTTTCATGGGTGGCAGTGGCGGCCACGTCACAGGGGGGAGGGACTCCTTCCTTCTCCACTGTGCCAACATGGTGTGTGCTGAGGGCGCAGTAGTGCAGTCTAGTATCGGAAAATAGCAAATCCTGGTATCATATCGATCTGGTTGTAAAAAGGATCGATTGGGTATCGAAAGTTGGATACCCAGTGCAACCCTAGTTCTCAGTCCATAGCAGTCCAGGTTTCTCGTTCCTAACACCACTCCAAACGAAGGTGACGGTGTCGGGCGGTCCGTGGCAGAACACCAAATGAGTGCTGTGACCCGTTTCCTTCTGCTAAGTGCCTGGAATGTCTGGGCACAAATGGGTGTGTAATCCAAGTGGCCCCTGTGTCTGGATAATGGCACGTCTGGCAGTCGGTGATCTCTCGTATGCCAAAGTAGCCTCTGAGAGCCTTTTTATAGGGATGCGGGTGAACTGCATGCTGAGTTTTGCAGCAATCTGATATTTTATAACACTGTGCCTCACATTAATAGTAAGTGACCCCCATCATGTATCTCCCGTATTAACCCCATGTTGTCCATTATGTGAGGAGGTACTTGATGGGGTCACTTATTAATATGAGATACATGGAGGTACTAAAGTAATAAGACATGGGTGATTTCAGTACAGTAATATGTCTACCATATCATTTATTTCCATCAAAGGCATTCAAATACTTACTCCAGTTTATTATCACACCAGAGAACCTGTCCATTTTTTTCAAAGTGCGTAATATATCTTTTAAAAACGCACATGGATCTTTAAAAAACAAAACAAAAAAAAAACAGGGGTGTCATCCACCTACATAGAAAGTTTCTCATCTAAATCGCCATATTTGAAGCCATATATCCTTGTGTTCCCTCTTATTATAGGCTACTTTCACATTAGCGGCAGCCTTCTCCTGCAGGTGAACAGCCTGCCGGGCCCGTGCTGCCGCTATTGCACGCGTGCCGCCGGGAGTCCGCTCCGGCCCCATTCACCATAATGGTCTGGCCGCAGCACGGCAAACACGCCGAGAGGTGGCCGGAATAAAACGACTACATGTCGTAGTTAAGGATAGGGGGTATCTTAGTCTAACCGGTATACCCCTTTAAATATCTGGTATGTATCGCCGCAGTTGACGGATCATGTTAAAAATAATGTACTCCCCTTGCTCCAGAGTTGGCGTAGTAAAGCTAAAGTTTGGTCTAAGTTGGGTTTGTCAATGGAAACGAAGATTGCTTAAATTAAAATGATTTGATTGCCACAGGAATCGTCCGGTAGTGCATCGGTTCCTCAAGTTACAATATTAAAGGGTTCTGGGATATCCATAACATGGAAAACTGGTAATTGGTTCCAAAGACCCAAATGTCATCCCATAAGAGAAAGTGAAGATTTAAGAAAAATAAGCAGATAACTAAGGCTACTTTTTTGGCTTTCCGTTTGCGAGATCCGTTCAGGGCTCTCACACGCGGTCCAAAACGGATCAGTTTTGCCCTAATACATTCTGAATGACAAAGGATCCGCTCAGAATGCATCAGTTTGCCTCCGTTCCGTCTCCATTCCGCTCTGGAGGCTGCCTGCAGCGGTTTTCTGTCCGTCCTGGTATGCGGAGCGAGACGGATCCGTCCTGACACACAATGTAAGTCAATGGGGACAGATACGTTTTCTCTGACGCAATAGAAAAAAGATCCGTCCCCCATTGACTTTCAATGGAGTTCATGACGGATCCGTCATGGCTATAGAAGACATAATGCAACCGGATCCGTTCATGACGGTTGTATTATTGTAATGGATCCATTTTTGCAGATCCACGACGGATCCACCCAAAACGCGGGTGTGAAAGTACCCCAAGACAAATAAAGCAAGTCCTTACATATACCAGTCAGTGATAAAGGCAGGAAGCTGTAAATCGCGTTCTATGATGAGGGCGGCAGAAATGCCGGTTCTGCCAGGCTTCTCCCTCCAGGCACAGAATCGGGATTGACGGCGGCACAACCAGGTAAGTTGCAGATCGTGATTTAGTAGATGATATGTTTATTCAAATCATTCTCTTTATAGGTGACGCATTTCGGGCCGTACCGGCCCCTTCTTCAGTATCGAGACCTCTTCTAAATCACGATCTGGAACGTACCTGCTTGCGCCATGCTCCGATTCCTTCTATCTGATGTTCTTTAGTTTGTGTAGAAAGCATACGTTACATTGGGAAGAGGATATAGGAGAATCGACGGAGTAAGAGCATTGGGATAATATAGTATCAATACATCTTATGATTTATTGTGTTTAGATGGCACAGGACGCCTTTATTTAAGTACAAAATTGGATTCAGACAAGAAGGTTAAAGCAGATTGAATGCTTATGTTTTGGAAGGATATTGGAGAGAAATAATGAGACTCTAAATATTACCGTATATACTCGAGTATAAGACGAGTTTTTAGGCACATATTTTTGTGCTCAAAAAGCCCACTCGTCTTATACTCGAGTCTATCTTACTTTGTCTTTGCTCCGGTAATAGCAGGCAGTGCGGGGGGCGGCGCTCACTCACTGACGTCACGCGCCTGCGCCGCCTAGTGGGAGCAGGCGTGACGTCAGTGAGTGAGCGCCGCTCCCCGCACTGCCTGCTATTACCGGAGCAACGATAAAGTAAGATATCCAAAGAATACTGATAAATAAAGAATACTGATAAATACTACTTTATAAATATACTGCTGTGAGCGTCGGGGAGGGGGATCTGTGGATGGCACTGTTTAGGGGGGATCTGTGGATGGCACTGTTTAGGGGGGAGATCTGTGGATGGCTCCCTGTATTTAATGCAGAGTGTGTGTGTATATAATGCACACACTCTGCATTAAATACAGGGAGTCAGAGTCAGACTCCCATCAATCTGAGTCACCCTCTTGCAGATGTGTGTATATAATGTAGAGTGTGTGCATTATATACACATACACTCTGCATTATAGCTGCATTTCCCACCCTAGTCTTATACTCGAGTCACTAATTTTTCCCATTTTTTCGGCTTATACTCGAGTATATACGGTAATATTGTAATGATTCTTTGGATATGCATTGTACCCCCTAACCTATGGATATGCCCCTTTTTATAGAACCATGCCCCACAATTTACTAAAACCAAAATGACCAATAATACCACTCACCTCCCCATGACCATACCCATTTAGGTCCGGCTTAGATACCTGCTCAGTGACTTGGGGTTCATGTACACCAACAGATTATCTGACTCTTTTTTTCTTAACCCTGCCCAGATCACTATGATGACTTCTCTTGATCACACAGAATACACCCATTTAGTAACAGTGCCTTATTTTATGCTCTTATTCAGTAATCGTCCCCATTTAGGCCCTAGTCCCTCTCAGTAGTAATTTCCATTTAGGATTCATTAGATATAATGCCCCCCTATAGTGCTCTTTGTACGTATAATGCTCTCCATATTGCCATCTGTACTTATACTACCCTTCAGCAGTGCCCTATTTACATACCTTGACTCCATGGTGCCATCTGTACCCAGTAGGGGCCTCTTCAGATATAGTGTCCCCCGTAGTGCCTACAAATAAAATAAAAACCTCCCTCCTGCTGCCTCTTCTGTCCTGTAACCAGGTCTCAGGCAGCTTGATGACATTGCCAGCATTGTGCACCGCTCCGCTGCCTCATAGGTCTATTGGCCTTTGGTCTATGAGGCCCTGCTTCTAGCTCGGGCACCCCCTTGGTATTGGCAGCCGCCCACTGACCCTCCCATGCTACGACACAGGACACATTTCTTATATTGTTTATTATTAGTATAGGGAATAATTATAATTTTTTTAAAAATATTTAAAACACCTTTTCTCTTATTTTAGGTCGGATTTTAAGACTATTTTAACACGTGATCATCTGTTTGCTTCTCCCATAGACTGCATAGACGGACCTCATCAATATGGGGACCTAAAAAGTGAGGGCAGGAGAAAACTGGGGACAGATTCCCTTTAACTGCTCTGATGCTGTGGTCCCCAATCAGGGGTGTGTACCACCAATGAGGCCAGGTGAGGCAATTGTCTCAGACAGCACCATGTAGGGGCAAGAGGGGGAGGGGCCATGGGCAGAGTGGATTTGATTTAAATCATAGTTTTCTACATAAAGACTAATTCTTGCTGGTATAACTTATAATATGTAGATGAAGATTTTTAGAATAACAACTTTTCATATTAGTTTGATTAGGTTGATTCTGCATTCATAGGTTTGTAGAAGTTAGGATTAAGGTCTTTTTCTCAACTCTGTTCATGTTATAACATTTTTGCTGTGAAGAAGAGGCATGTGATCTCTGCTGAGTCGAATTCAGTTTTGAGAACTGCAAAAGTAAACCAAGCATCTGTGATAATATCTTGTAGGCAGAGAAACTGCCCAATAATCTTACAAAAAACCTCTGGAAGAGCATGACATTGTGAATGGATTAATGGAATTTATTTACCCAAAAAATTACACATATAGAAACATAGAATGTGTCGGCAGATAAGAACCATTTGGCCCATCTAGTCTGCCCAATATACTGAATCCTATGGATAGCCCCTGGCCCTATCTTATATGAAGGATAGCCTTATGCCTATCCCATGCATGCTTATACTCCTCCACTGTATTTGCAGCTACCACTTCTGCGGGAAGGCTATTCCATGCATCCACTAC